>NW_024733870.1:92500-767500 GCF_018991925.1 Homarus americanus
CGAGACTAAGTTAACCTCACCTCACCTCACCCTCGAGACTAAGTTAACCTCACCTCACCCTCGAGACTAAGTTAACCTCACCTCACCCTCGAGTCTAAATTAACCTCATCACCCTCGAGACTAAATTAACCTCACCTCACCCTCGAGACTAAGTTAACCTCACTTCACCCTCGAGTCTAAATTAACCTCACATCACCCTCGAGTCTGTGGACAATTTCGACAAAATTTTTAGCCTCCATCTTGAGTCTTAGCTTCAAATGGGCCAATTACGTGTGACCTTACATCAAGTGTTAAGATGAAAGGTTTAAGGTAAGTCTACAGTTTAGTTTATGTCACCTGAAGATTAATCACCCTAACACTATTTGAGGGGATGAGGTTAGGTTAGGTTAGGGTGAAATAAACCGATGGTGGAAATATGAAATCCATTGATTATTATTATGTGTGAGAGAGAGAGAGAGAGAGAGAGAGAGAGAGAGAGAGAGAGAGAGAGAGAGAGAGAGAGAGAAATGACCGTCCAAGAAAAGGATAATAATTCTAACACAGGAGGGCCAAAAAAAGTGATATAATCTTGGAGAGAAAGAAAGAAAAATTAACCTAACCAAAGTCAAGGTAAAGATGATGGTGGTTGGGAGGAGAGATTATCTGTTAGCCCGGGGATAAGGGTATATATTAGGGGGAGAGGGGGAGAAGGGGAGGGGGAGGGGGAGAAGGTGGTGGAGGATAAGAAGATGAGAAGCAAGATAATGATGAGTAGAAAGAAGAGAAGGATGAAGAGTGAAGGAGGAGGAGGTAAATGAAGAGGAGGAGAAACAAGAAGATAGGAAGGAAGAGAAGAAGATTGAACTGTGTCGTGATGGGTGGCTAAAAGAAGAACAAGAACAAGAAGAACTGTGTCGTGATGGTATAAAGAAGAACAAGAACAACAAGAAGAACAAGAACAAGGAGATCCAGAGGAAGAACAAGAAGAACTGTGTCGTGATGGGTGGCTAAAAGAACAACAACAAGAAGAAAAAGAGGAAGAACAAGAACAAGAACTGTGTCGCCACCCTAAACACACACACCCAGCACCACCAGCCTCACCTCACCCAAACATTTACTCCACCTGATATTCAATATTTGTAATGGTGAACACCCCCCCCCCACATGACGACACGTACACATGACATACACACGTACAGTACACACACACACATGACACACACACATGTACACATACACACACTTAAGACAGACAAAAAATGCCCACACGCGTACTCAACCGAAACACATGCAGGTGTGTGAGAGAGAGAGAGAGAGAGAGAGAGAGAGAGAGAGGAGAGAGAGACATGGGATGCTAGTATGGTAGTACAGTCGTCTTGTCATAAGCACTGAGACTGACGGGTTAGTTATGGTTAGGTTAGGTTGTTTTTTGCATGGGCGGCGGAGCAAGCACAGGGTGATGGGTGGTATAGGGTGGAGCTGTGAATCGGTCGGGTGTGGAGGTGGTGGGTGGTGATATGGATGGAGTGATAGTGATGGGTGGTAGTGTGGGCAGGTGGTGGTATGGATGTAGGGTAATGGGCGGCGGGCGGCAGTGTGGGCGGCAGGGTGGTGGTATGGATGTAGGGATGATGGGTGGCGGGGCAGTGTGGGCGGCAGGGTGGATGGGTGACGGACCATCCACTACAAAACATAAACACGAGGCGGGACAATGGGAGGGACACTGACCCCCACCCCCACCCCACCACCTCCCCACCCCACTCCCCCACCCCCACCACCCTCCCTCACCCCCACCACCTCCCCCACCCCACCCCCTACCCCCACCTCCCCACCCCCACCTCCTTCCCTCACCCCTACATCCCTCACCCCCACCTCCCTCACCCCACCTCCTTCCCTCACCCCCACATCCCTCACCCCCCACCTCCTTCCCCACCCCCACCCTCCCCCCCACCCCCACCCCACCCCCCACATCCCCCACCCCCCACCCCCACCCCCACATCCCCACCCCCCACCTCCTCACCCCCACCTCCCTCACCCCACCTCCTCCTCACCCCCACCTCCTCACCCCCACCTCCTCCCCACCTCCTTCCCTCACCTCACCTCCCTCCCACCCCCTCCCTCACCCCCTACCTCTTCCCTCACCTCTACATCCTTCCCTCACCCCCACCTCCCTCCCTCACCCCCCTACCTTTTCCCTAGGGGTATAAGGTGAGGCGTGGGCGTGAAAGGTGGGCGTGAAGAAGAGGGTGGGCGGCAGGGAGGGGTGGTCATAAAGATGGGTGTTGTCTAGCGTCTATATGATGTGTCTGTCTGACCTTGTCCCTCTACCATACAGCCAATCACAGCGCCTCCTTCACCACACAGCCAATCAGAGCACCTTCTCTTCTACCACACAACCAATCACAGCGCCTCTTCTACCACACAACCAATCACAGCGCCTCCTCGACCACACAGCCAATCACAGCATCTCCTCCTCTACCACACAACCAATCACAGCGCCTCCTCCACCACACACTCTTATCACAGCGCCTCCAACAAACCTAACCTAACCCAACCCAACCCAACCCAACTTAACCTGGTCGTACTTACTGAAGCCCGTAGAATATTAAATACCATAACATAACAAACGACATAACATAACACAACATAACATAACACAACATAACAAACGACATAACATAACACAACATAACACAACACAACATAACATAACACAACATAACATAACAGAACATAACACAACATAACACAACATAACATAACACAACATAACATAACATAACACAACACAACATAACACAACATATCACAACATAACACAACATATCACAACATAACATAACACAACATAACATAACATAACACAACATAACACAACATAACACAACATAACACAACATGACACAACATAACACAACATAACACAACATAACATAATATAACACAACATAACACAACATAACACAACATAACACAACATAACATAACATAATATAACACAACATAACACAACATAACATAATACAACACAACACAACATAACACAAATACAACATAACAACATAACATAACATAACACAACATAACATAACACAACATAACACAACACAACATAACATAACATAACACAACATAATACAACACAAGAGCAATACAACACAACATAACATAACACAACATAACAAACGACATAACATAACACAACATAACACAACACAACATAACACAACACAACATAACAAACGACATAACATAACACAACATAACACAACACAACATAACACAACATAACATAACACAACACAACATAACACAACACAACACAACATAACATAACACAACATAACACAACACAACATAACACAACACAACATAACATAACACAACATAACACAACATAACACAACATAACACAACATAACAGTACACCTCCAGAGACCAATACAATATACACTAATTTATATCATATTTATCCCTCAATGTTTTATAACAGTATTCATGAGGAAATAGTCTACATAGAGGCGTAGTAAGGGTCATCCACTACGGGTCCAGTGTGAGTACAAGACCACCAAAGTACCCAGTGAAAATCTACCATATTCGGTTGAGTCACAGCGAACAAATTCCTTCTTACAACCGACCCCTGTAGGTATCCGATCGAACCCTAAGTCGTATAGTTGGTGAGAGGTTGACTCGCTGTGCCACCAAACACCCAAAAATGATCACAGAGACTCGTTAATCATTCGGACTTTCGCCTCTTGTACACCTGTTGTAGGTCAGCATAAGGAGTGAGTCTACCCTGTCCAGTTATTACCCTATTGGTTATGTAATACACCATAAATGGCTTCCTTTAAAACACGTTCTGTTGTGTGTATAAAGTGAAAAACTCGACTCTTAAAAAAATATGTCGATCGTCTGCCTTCACGTGAGATACTTCGGGCCGCCCACCAGCACATAAAAGTTGTACCCAGTTAGCTATCCAACGCCAGCAGTCGGTCTGTTCATGTGTCCCCCTTGCGGTGACTCTATAAACTACATGGCTGGTATGACACTCGTGGCTCACACACACAATAAACCTGCCGCATATGTCAAATCAAGACAACAATGACCCCTTCAGTAGCAAAGTGCCCCTAGCAGACGGAAGACCCACAGACCGCTTCGACGGGGTTAGCAGGACCTTGACAAGTAAGTTATCCTGAAGGCGCTGTAGATTCCTCGTAATGACTTCGTTTGTTATGGTAGGAGAAGGCAGAGATCACCACGACCCGAGCTGTCTTTAGGTGAGGGGTGAGGGGTGAAGGGTGAGTGGTGAGGGGTGAAGCTGGGTGGTCGTGGCTGCCTCCACCTTAACGAGAGGAGACCCTACCTGCAATTTCCGCAGTACGAGGTCTCCATTTTCTCCCAGCCTGTCCATGGTGAGAAGGGGCTGAGGTGACAAAGCCTTCAGGGTGTAGGTGTGTAGGTGTTGTAGAGTGTAGTGGTGTTGCTGTATGTAGAGATAGTTGTGTTGTTGTAGGTGTAGTGTTGGAGGCTGCTACAGAGAGATTGAAGAAAACAAAGACCAGATCAACAAATAAAGAACCAGAGGAAATAAAGAAGCAAGAAAGAAATTAAGAAATAAAAGAGAGATAGAGATAGAGATAACCAGCGTGCCACAACAACAACTCAGATACCCCCCACACATCACGGTTATCACCACGACGATCAGATTAAACCACCAGATGAAAAGACCGCTTCCCCCCAGCAGGTGCCATCGCCCAGGTCCTCAGGTCACCACAGGTCACATATACCGGGTCCACAGGTCACCTTATACCAGGTCACTAAGTCACCTTATACCGGGTCTTTAAGATACTTATACCGGGTCACACAGGTCACCTTATACCGGGTCACACAGGTCCACCTTATACCGGGTCACTGGGTCACCTTATACCGGGTCTGGGTCACCTTATACCCCGGGTCACACAGGTCACTTTATACCGGGTCACAGATCACCTTATACCGGGTCTGGGTCACCTTACCAGGTTACAGGTCACCTTATACCGGGTCACACAGGTCACCTTATACCAGGTCACCTTATACCGGGTCACACAGGTCACCTTATACCGGGTCACACAGGTCACCTTATACCGGGTCACAATTGATGAGTAGATTTTTTTTTAACTATAAAATTGTTTTCATACATACATAGTGTACATACATAGATAGATAAATACACAGGAAGAGAAAAAGAGACAGAAAGTGACAGACAGAGAAGACAGAGGCACAGAGAGAAAGAGAGAGAGAGACAAAAACAGACACTGGGAAACACACACACACACACACACACACACACACACACACACACACACACACACACACACACACACACACAGCATAAACAACATCGTGGTGAGAGCCCGTGTAGGAACTCCTCCCTCCTCCTGAAGCAGAAGACTCAAACACGCTTACAAAAATTTACGACCTTCTGGAGACTGTGTGTGTGTGTGTGTGTGTGTGTGTGTGTGTGTGTGTGTGTGTGTGTGTGTGTGTGTGTGTGCCATTCTCTCCAGCATTCATCATCATTCAAGTAAAAACGAAAGACTCATCATTCTTCAGAGACTTACTTACACACACACACACACACACACACACACTGATGGTTCTACATTCAATAATAATAAACAGGTATAATTACCACGACTCTTAATCAACTCAGGTAAACGTTCATTTATTATTTTCAAAGTTCTAATATAAATTGTTGTTAATACCCCCGACCCCCCGCTACTCCACCCCACCCCCGCTACTCCACCCCACCCCCGCTACTCCACCCACTCCCTTACCCCACTCAACCTCAACCATCCACTCACTCCCCCAAAAAACTCCTGGAGCCTCGTAACAACCTGAAGGCACAGAATCAGCCAAGCTTGCTTCGTAAATCTCGTGTACACAAACTTATGCACATAACTCGTGTTTACCGGAGGCCTGTGGTGCCCTGTGTGATGTATGTACGCCTGAGAGGAGGTGTTGAAGGAGGGCTGGGTGTAGTAGGGTGGATGTAAGTGGGTGTAGTGTTGTGGTGGGTGTAGTGTGATGTGTTGAGGGTAATAATCAGTATATTGTGGTGGAGTGTGTGTGTGGGTATGTTGTGGTGGAGTGTGTGTGGGTATGTTGTGGTGGAGTGTGTGTGGGTATGTTGTGGTGGAGTGTGTGTGGTATGTTGGTGGAGTGTGTGTGGGTATGTTGTCAATTGGAGTGTGTGTGGGTATGTTGTGGTGGAGTGTGTGTGGGTATGTTGTGGTGGGTGTGTGTGGGTATGTTGTGGTGGAGTGTGTGTGGGTATGTTGTGGTGGAGTGTGTGTGTGGGTATGTTGTGGTGGAGTGTGTGTGTGAACATGTTGGCCAATTAAGTGTGTGTGGGTATGTTGTGGTGGAGTGTGTGTGGGTATGTTGTGGTGGAGTGTGTGGTATGTTGTGGTGGAGTGTGTGGGTATGTTGTGGTGGAGTGTGTGTGTGGGTATGTTGTGGTGGAGTAGTGGAATGTGTGTGTGTGTGTGTGTGTGTGTGTGTGTGTGTAGGGGGTGGGGGAGGGGTGGGGGAGTCACAGGTCCCAGAATGTACACACACCTTCATACCACCACCATCAACCACCACAACTACAACCCCCATCATCCTCGTCACCCCCCAACCACCATCCCCAACCAAATTCACCACCACTCCTTCGAACACACACACACACACACACACGACCTAAAACATAACAAATGTTTTTTTTTGCACCGAGGACCAAAAAAAAAGTCTCACTATATTGTCAAAGTTTCCTACAACAACAACAACCATTTACACGTCCAATTCACTGTTGTCACGACCTCGAACTACCAACCATCACTACCACCACCACCACGAACTACCACCATCTAAAAACTACCACCACTTACCCACTATTAACCACAACGATCCACCACTATCACCATTACCACCACCATCCATCAACCATTAACCATCCACCACTACCACAATTATCACTACCCACCACGACCACCACTACCACAATTATCACTACCACCACTACCACCAGCACCCACGACTACTCGACACATTAGCAAGAATATGTTATTTTATGGTCCATCTAAAAGTGAATTTCTCAACAGACAGCCCAGTTTTTGTCGTGGTGTGTGTGTGTGTGTGTGTGTGTGAGAGAGACCCAGACATAACAAAGGAGGAGGAGAAAAACTAGAAGAACAAGAATAAGAACAAGAAGAACAACAATAATAAGAACAAGAAGAACTATTTCAGCCAGACACACAGACAGAGAAGCATGTGGTCAGTTATCAATGGTGAGTGGCTTACAACTGGTGTCCGGTGTGGGAGGAGACAATGGTAGGTAATGGTAACTTAAGGGAGGAGGGTCCTTCTTCTAAGCTGCCCCAGAAGAAGCTGTGTGTGTGTGTGTGTGTGTGTGTGCAAGAAGCTTGGCTATCTTATGTCCCCCCCACCCACCACCCACCCACCCACCCACATTCTCTAACACCTATACCAATTAGCCACATCCTCAACCACTCCAACCAGCTTCCACTCACATTCTCACCTACATTCACACACTCACCATCAAACACCCTTCCACCACACCTGCCTCTTACCCCACCTACCCACCCATTCACACCCCTCAAACCCCTTGCACCCACACTGTCTCTCTACCCCTCACCACCCACCCAGTCTGCACACCCTCAAACACCCTTCCACCCACAGCCCCCACCACACCCTCACCTACCCACACACTCACACCCCTCAAACACCTTCCACCCACACTGTCTCTTACCCACACCCTCAAACACCTTCCACCCATTAATTTCTTACCACACCTCACCCACCATCCCACCCAATACACGTCGGTTATGTGGTCACCCATACATCAACCACACCTACCCACCCACCCACCCACACTGATTTATTGACCATTTTGTCACGAAGAAAAACTTACCCCCCACACACACAGGGGTCCCAGCATTTGGGCCAGGTAAGAGGGCAGGACCAAGCATTAGCAGCAGACAGGCATAAGTGGCATCTCCTGCAACTGCCAATGGCGTTAAACATTCCCTACCCTCCTGCACCCTCCTCCCACATCCCCTCTCCCATTTCATGGTCCATCAGCAGGTAAATGAGTGAACAAGGTCTTCCAATTAGAGTGTGGCGGGGAAGAACTGACACCTGTAACTGAAGCTGGGTATCCATTGTCGCCGCGGCCACCACCACCACAACCACCTCACCTCTCCTACCTCCCTCCCTACACCACCATATATGGATAAAAACGTATTATTATTTAAAAGGAGATGAAATTTGTGTATATATCTTATCACTATATATACTTCTGCTGCTATACTTTATTAATGTATTACAGTATTTTTCCGTAACTCGTAATATGATTTAAGTCTATCTCATTATAATCTATCTTTAATTAGTGTGTGTGTGTGTGTGTGTGTGTAAGGTAGAGGAACACACCTTTATGAATATATAAGATGACTACCAGCAGAGGACATTAATGACTCCCAGGTAACCTCTCACCTCGACCTTTCAGACTTATTTTACATATAACAGTAAGTCTCCAGGTGTATTGTAACTCAGGTATGATAATGTTCCCTTAATTATCATCCCTAAGCAACACACACACACGAAGTAAACAATCACATGAAACTCACTTAACAATTATTATTACTTATTTTTTTTTACGGGGATTAGCCCACCCAGGCACAGGTCACTGACCCTCATCGGGGCCTGGGGGGCGAAAATATAATAATAATAATTCATAGTAAATAAAATGTGTAATGAAAAATTCAAAATTTAAAATAAAATAATAAATTACTAATGAAAATAATAATAATAATAATAATAATAATAATAATAATAACACTGTAATAAAAAAAAAGAAATACAAAAATTAAAAAAAGATCAAAAGTGAGAAACAATATATGTATGTTGTGTTGTCAATAGTAAGAGAAACAATTGAGACCCTGCAACTGTGTGTAAATGATGCAGAAAGTCAGATCAGCAACCTGGTACTTGCTCCTAATTTTCGTGATGCCATATGGCAGCAGGGTCTACCATTAGACAACACATTATGTACAGTACAGAACAAAACTTTCTGGACAAGATCATGTAAACACAATTAAGTCATTTTATAACCGGTACTGGACTGGGGGCGCCTTAGGTACTCTTCTTCCTACCGGGGTCTTTTTTTACTTAATCGGTTGGAACTAAAGTTTATAGGTTTGTTTACCGAGTCCCAAGTGGTAAGGGAACAAAGGCCCTCCCAGGTGTGTACTGCTGATGTGGTAACACTTGCGGCGTTGATTTCTTCCTCTGATGGTAACACTTGTCTCAGCATCATTTGTAAGGACTCTGGTTATAGATGGATAAAGGGACTATCTCTTTAACCCCGGTCACGATCGAGGAGTTACCTGGATCTTGGCTTCGCATGTTACCTGGCATTTCCCTGTTAATTACCTGTTATTTACCTGGTCTACCTCACCATAATGGACTAACATTACCCGGACCAAGATAGAGACAGGTGACAAATCATCATCACACCTGACACGACTTAATATACATGACTAAAATTGTACCCTGGACTAAAGTTGATCCATTTAGTGTACAAGTCTCAAAGGAACACAACAGATGAAGGTTCCTAAGTCTTATTACAGGCAACTGAATTATACCAGACTGTAACCTCTCCCCCTCGATAAAAAAAAATAACATAAATTATCTGTAACTCTCAAATAAGGTCATCAAAAACTATTCAAACTTAGAGAAAAAATATAAATTAACATGTGACAGTCATACATACCTGTCCTACACTAACAACAATAACAACAACAGCACCAACAACAACAGCACCAACAACAACAATAACAACAACAGCACCAACAACAACAATACCTGTGCTATGGTCTTTACTTACAATAACACTCCATCAAGCTGATATATATTTTATCCCCATCAATGCATTTGTTAATTTACAAACATAAACACAATTTTAAACAAGAAAACAAGAGACAAATAAAGACGTACTGTACATAATTGCAACTGTATACCTGTGAGTCTGATTCCCAGGTGTGCTCAGAGGTAATACCACCACACCTGTAACACCGCCACACCTGTACCACCGCCACACCTGTAACCACCACACCTGTAACACCACCACACCTGTAACACCGCCACACCTGTACCACCGCCACACCTGTAACCACCACACCTGTAACACCACCACACCTGTAACACTGCCACACCTGTAACACTGCCACACCTGTAACACCACCACACCTGTAACACCGCCACACCTGTAACACCGCCACACCTGTAACACCACCACACCTGTAACACCGCCACACCTGTAACACCACCATACCTGTAACACCACCACACCTGTAACACCGCCCCACACCTGTTAGTTACCTGCACGCCTCAGACCACCCCCTGGCAACAACACACAAAGCCAATCATAATACCTGACTGTACACCTGACTGTCGTTCACGCCCTCAGAGCTATAATGACAGATATTTAAGAAAAACTTATCAAGTATTTAATGACTTTAATAACCCGATAAAAGTTCATTACACAATTAAACTTATTTTTTTTTTATAACAGACTCGCAAAAGAATTAAAGATTACTAAAATTAACTCGACTAAATCTAAATAAATTCGATTCAGTTCCAGATGTAATGATACTGTGTGCCATTATGGAGAGAGTAAAAAAATTATGTAGTGATTCTGGGTACGTCAGAATAAATGTTGTAACTCAAAAAACTCACAACTCACAAGAGTACAGTAGCTTAAAGTACCACAACCCAAAAGAAACTTACAACTTATAAAATTCACAACACTCAGAATAAACTCACATCACACACCACACCACACCACACCTAACCACATCACACACCACACCACACCTAACCACATCACACACCACACCTAACCACATCACACACCACACCACACACACACCATTACTGACATCACACACCACACCACAAATTCCACACGAGAAGTCACCTTTGGACTAAGGAGCCAAGGCGTGAGTGTGGTGCAGGAGAAATGAGAAGGTGGGAAGAGGGAGGGAGGGGGGGAAGAGGGAAGGAGGGAAGAGGGAAGGAGGGAAGGGGAAGGAGGAAAAGGGGAGAGGGGGGTGACCACAACGCACGTGCACATCCTTCTCTGTGGTTTATAGCATTACACGTCCGTTGATTCCTCCCCCTCAGTAATGACTGCCTCCCACGCCCGCCACAGCCCGCTCAACCTAAACTGTTTTGGACGCCGGCGGTGTGTGTAGAGAGAGAGAGAGAGAGAGAGAGAGAGAGAGAGAGTCAAATATCCATTGCCCTGAGGTACCCCGCAGGACAGTCTACGCCTCTCCTCAAATCACAGGTGTATCTAATTTACATACATTACCCAGGTTGTCGTGGAGGGCAACACACACACACACTAGGGTCAACACAGTACAGTAATACTTGGGAGTAAGAAGTAAATATTCATGTACAATAGAGGCCAAAATTCCCTGTACACTTGGCACTCTCTGGCATCACCTTCAGGAGATAAATTATCTTTTTACTCAAATTAGTCTTTGTATTGTGTAGTATTTATTGATGTTTTTATTCAAGTGTCATCTATAAAGTGTTCACCAGTTACAGTGCACAGTACACGACACTGATGATGGAACCACCACCACTACCATCACTACCATCATTACCACCATCACCACCACCACCACTACCATCATTACCACCATCACCACCACCACCACTACCATCATTACCACCATCACCACCACTACCATCATTACCACCATCACCACCACCACTACTACCATCATTACCACCATCACCACCACCACCACTACCATCATTACCACCATCACCACCACTACCATCATTACCACCATCACCACCACCACTACCATCATTACCACCATCACCACCACTACCATCAGCATGTCACCATCTCCAAAAGCACCAAGTCTTAATGTTAGCAGTGTGACAGTGTAGCCCTAGTGTGAGTGTAGTACTAGTGTAATTGTGTAGCCCCAGTGTGAGTGTAGTACTACTGGTGACAGTGTAGCCTAGTGTGACAGTGTAACCCTAGTGTGGGTGTAGTACTAGTGTGAGTGTATTACTAGTGTGAGTATAGCCCCAGTGTGAGTGTAGTTCTAGTGTGAGTATAGCCCCAGTGTGAGTGTAGTACTAGTGTGAGTATAGCCCCAGTGTGAGTGTAGCACTAGTGTGAGTGTAGCCCAAGTGTGACAGTGTAACCCTAGTGTGGGTGTAGTACTAGTGTGAGTATAGCCCCAGTGTGAGTGTAGTACTAGTGTGACTGAGTGTAGGAGGAGCGTGACTGGAGTTCAGCTGACTGTAGCGTGGTGAACACCGGATGTGCATGATAGTCAGTGTCACGTGTGCCCTCAGGGGGCTGACTATAACAAGTGTGCATGACACGTGAACCCTGACGCATCTCAGAGGTCATGACACTGCCCTCGCCACACCTGCCCTCACCACACCTGCAACAGACGTCTCCTCCACCGCCACACCTGCAACAGACGTCTCCTCCACCACCACACCTGCAACAGACGTCTCCTCCACCGCCACACCTGCAAACAGACGTCTCCACCACCACACCTGCAACACACACCTCCCACCACCACCACACCTGCAACACACACCCCACCACCACCACACCCTGCAGCACACTCTCCCACCACCACCACACACCTGCAACACACCTCCCACCACCACCACACCTGCCCACCACCCTGCAGCACACCTCCACCACCACACCTGCAGCACACCTCCCTCCACCACCACACCTGCAGCACACTCTCCCTCCATCACCACACCTGCAACACACTCTCCCTCCTGCACCACCACACCTGAAACACACTCTCCCTCCACCACCACACCTGCAACACACTCTCCCACCACCTCACCACACCTGCACGGGAGATAAGGGCAGACGGCCAAGGTTGATTTAGCAGTTGTGGATAATCTAAATCGGTGGTCCGCCTGACTGACCCGGCAACCTGGCCCAGACACCTACTACTACTACTACTACTACTACTACTACTACTACTACCACCACTACTACCATCACTAATAATGCAACGTAACGATATATCAACATAGCATAATAGTACACTACACCAAAACATAGCAGAGAGAGAGAGAGAGAGAGAGAGACTGGGTTACGGGTACACACTCCACCATCACGAGACACACACAAGAGTCAACAAAGGGCAGCAGTAGCAGTTCAAGGATAAGCGAGCAGGTAAGTCTGGGACGTCTCACACACACACACACACACACACACACACACACACACACACACACACACACACCTTCCCTCCAGTTTATACCTTGTACTGGCGAAGGTCTGCCCGTCCAGGAGCTGACATCCTCTTCCTGTCTGTCTCTCTGTCGTTCTCCTCTCTGTTACTATTTCTCCTACGATAGATCTACGATTCTCTCTTTCTCTCTCCCATAGCCAAACAACTGATGTATAGCCTTACCTACATAAAATAATATCGGAACTATTTAAAAACAATGAAAATTTAATATAGTGACACTAACCTAACCTAACCTCACCCTACCTAACCTAATTATATGCAGTATTATATCGGTAGAAAGGTAGAAGGCAGCTATCAAACAGGGAGGTACTACCGCCTGGAAAGATATTGGAAGCATAATGTGTTGTCTAATGGTAAACCCTGCTGCCATATGGCATCACGAAAATTGTGATCAAGTCCCAGGTTGCTGATCTGACTTTCTGCCTCATTTACACACAATTGCAGGGTCTCAATTGTTTCTCTTACTTTGACAACACAACTTACATATATTGTTTCTCACTCTTGATCTTTTTGTTTATTTTTTAAATTTCTTTATGGTTCTTTATTATTATATTATTATTATTATTATTATTATTATTATTATTATTATTATAAATTTTACTAATCTGAATTATTATTATTATTATTATTATTACAGTATTATTATTATTATTATTACATTTTCGCCCCCCAGGCCCCGATGAGGGTCAGTGACCTGTGCCTGGGTGGGCTAATCCCCGTAAAAATAAAATAAAATAAAAATAAATAAATAAACTCCTGTGCGTGAAACATAAACGAATCAATTAACAAAAAAAATTCTAGATAATCTAAAAAAATCATTGTGTGTGTGTGTGTCAGGCTGATAATCTTGTTAATACGATCTAGGCTTTTAATCTGACTTCTCAATAACGGACTTACAACATACAGTACCTCTGCCTGATCACGGACCTATAACGTACTTGCTAACTCCACCTGACTCTCCAAAAACGGACCCACACTGTCTTCCTATAGTAACGGACACGGACCTACAACGTACCTACATCTACCTGACTTTCTACCAACGGACCTACAACACACACCTGACGGACCACAGTTATATATACCCCAGATGTACTACGGACGTCCCTATCAAGTACCCGAAGTACCGAAACGGACCTTCCAAACATACCCAAGAGGATAATTATGTAGTACCAGTGCCAGATGTGTACCATAACGTACCGTACCGTACTACGTCACCACCTCCCGGCTGACGTACCTGAAACAAAATATTTAAGTAAATTAATTAAATATATCCGAAGAAATTAATTTAAATAATTCTTAATTTAACGAAAGTGAGTAAATTAATATAAGTCTTAAGAGAAAGTAGAGTTAGTTTAATTAAATAAGTCTTAAACATATGCAAAGTTGATATATAAGCCTTAGGTTAGGTTAGGTTACACTGTGACCTTGACCTGTGACCTGTAACAACCAGAAATGTAGAGGCTTCTTGCTACTCTTGTAGGAGTTCCGTGTGGACATACCTCAAGGATTATGTGAAGAAGGTCGTGAAGTTGTAGTAGTAGAAATTGTTGTTGCTGTAGTTGTAGTTGCTGTTGTTTTTGTTGTAGTGGTGGTAGTAGTAGTAATTGTTGTTGTTGTTGTTGTTGTTGTTGTTGTTGTAGTAGTAGCTCCACCCCCACCCCTACCCACCACCAGTTACTAACGGGTTGTACTGTTACACATCCTGTTAATTCCTTGTTGTGTTCCAGAGAATAACACACATTACCCGAGTTAGAGTTTGTCATCTTATATCACTCACACACACACACACACACACACACTAAGAGGAAATAAGCTTTGAGGTGGAAGCTTTGACGTTACATTGTCCAGATAAGCTGAAAAACAGGCACCCCAGCTTATTTCACCTGATAGTTAACCACCCTAGCGCTAACTGGGGCATGGGTTAGGTTAAGGTGTTTAATCATCAGATGGAATAAGCTGGGGTGCCTAATTTACAGGTACTCCTATTGCCCTTACAGGTAGGCGAGGGGCAGGGAGGGCGGTAAGGAAGGAGGGAGGGAGGGAGGTAGCCAATCAGGGAGGAAAGGAGGCAAGCAGACAGCGTAACGAGAAGCAGACAAGCAAGGAGGCAGACAGGCAGACAGGGGAGGAGACACTGAAGGAGAGAGGAGGGATGAGAGGGAGGGAGAGAGGGAGGACGGGTGAGAGGGAGGGTAGGAGGGTGAGAAGGAGGGAGGGAGAGAGCAGGAGGAAGGAAGAGGGAGGGAGGGAGGTGGGATAGGGAGGGAAGGAGGAGGGACGGGTGAGAGGAGGGAAAGGGAGGGGGTGAGAGGGAGGTGGAGGGTGGGGAGGGAGGGTAGGAGGGTGAGAGGGAGGTGGGAGGTGAGGAGGAGGTAGGAGGTGAGAGGGAGGAGGACGGGTGAGGGAGGAGGATGGGTGAGGAGGGAGATAGGAGGGTGAGAGGAGGGAGGATGGGTGAGAGGGAGGAATTACTGCTCCGTCCATGAGAGGAAAAAGCTTCCAGTAAATACCACTGACCTTTACTGTATTTGTTCATTCATCAGCCCCTCTCCCCTGTTTCCTCCCCCCTTCCTGCATCTTTCTCTTCCCCTGCATCTCCCCCTTCCCCACCATCTCCCCTTCACCATCTTTCTCTTCTGCAAATATTTTCTCTTCCCCTCATCTTTCTCTTCCCCTCTCTCTTTCTCTTCCCCCCTGCATCTTTCTCTTCCCCTGCATCTTTCTCTTCCCCCTGCATCTCCCCCTTCCTCCTGCATATTCTCCTTACCCCTGCGCCTCCCCGCTTCCTCTGTACCTCCCCCTACCCCTTCCTCCTAAACCTCCCCTTCCTACTCCCCTCTCCCTCACACCTGCACCTCCCCATCACCTGCACCTCCCCATCACCCTACCTCACTTCGACACCTCCTCTTCAGTCTTTCATACCTAACCTCATCACCTCATTTCCTTTGTCTGGTTTAACTCTCCTTCCTTCTCCCTCCTTCATTCATATTTCCTTCCTTCCACATTCTCATCCCCCCCTCACCTTCCCCCCTTCCACTTTCACCTCAATACCCACCTCCTCCCCTCTTCCTCCCTTGCAGTCTCCTCCTCCCCCCTGTGAGCCATCCTTGTGCTACCACCAGAACTAATATTTTCCTCCATCACCTCCCTCCCATCTTTATCTCTTCCCTCCCCTCCTCTCTTGGTCAGTGAGTGCAACAGGAAGCAACAAGGCTAACTGCATGCCAGAGTTGAAGACCAGCAGGGGTGTGGCTTAGAGGGGAGGTAGGGGGCAGGAGGCGGGACAGCCAGAGAAGGAGGGAGCAAAGGGAGCAAAGGGAGGGAAAGAAGGGATACAGGTAAAATAGGGGATGAAGGGAGGGAGAGAGAGGGAAAGAGAGTCAAGGGTGGGAGAAGAAAGGCAAGACATTTTTAGGAAAAGAAGAGGAGGAATGTAAACAAAGAACAAGGAAAGGTAGGAAGGAGAGAAAAGGAAATGAAAGAATTTAGAGAGTGAAGAAAGGAAGTAGTGAGGGAGAGAGGTTAAAGAGGCAGGACAATAGAGAGGGAAGGAGTGAGAGAGACGAGGAGAGAGGAAGGTACCTGGAGAGGGAGCCCCCCCCCACCCTCTGCTGTACCTCCACAGGGCCCAGGGGCGGGGGGGAGAGAAGGGTGTAGGTACTGACTCCCTACAACGCCTCCCTCCCCCTCCTGCTGTAGCACCTCCAGGGGGCTCGGGGGAGGAGGTGGTAGGTACTGACGCCCTACAACGCCTCCCTCCCCCTCCTGCTGTAGCACCTCCAGGGGGCTCGGGGGAGGAGGTGGTAGGTACTGACTCCCTACAACGCCTCCCTCCCCCTCCTGCTGTAGCACCTCCAGGGGGCTCGGGGGAGGAGGTGGTAGGTACTGACGCCCTACAACGCCTCCCTCCCCCTCCTGCTGTAGCACCTCCAGGGGGCTCGGGGGAGGAGGTGGTAGGTACTGACGCCCTACAACGCCTCCCTCCCCCTCCTGCTGTAGCACCTCCAGGGGGCTCGGGGGAGGAGGTGGTAGGTACTGACGCCTTACAAATAGTTATATAACAAGTGTATAGCCAGACATCTCCTCCACCAGTAAATATTTAACAGATAAAATACACCAAATATAAACACGTGGACACCTTTTGTAATGCTATATGTAAGTCCTTGTGTAAGTTATGTATTCCTGCTCGTGTTTGATATGTTAAGAATGTTATCTCCCATGTTACATATATATTAACATGTTAAAAAAGGAAATCCTAAAAAAAAAATGTTACAGAGATGTTTTTATTATCGTGCATGTTGAATAATGTTGTATGTGGCTGTGTATGTTTAAAAGGGAACTTGTATATAGCATAGTACAATATTGTGTTGACGTTTGATAGGTAAATATATATCTTGACTTGTTTATGTGTACAAGAGGATGTGAGTTAATGTATAATGATGCTAGATAGTCTTTGTATCATTATGAAATCATTGTATCTATACCTGTATGTTTACCTGTACCTATGCGTTTACCTGTAATTATAAGTCTACCTGTAATACTGTTTCTGAATTAGTGAAATGAAAGGAGTGTATGTTGTGTACGGGTGTGTATTGAGAATGTGGTTTGATACAGTATAGTTGTGTAAGAATGCGTGAAGGGAGGGAGGAACGAGGGATAGAGGAAGGGGGAGAGGGGGGAGTTTTGAAGGAGGGAGGGGGAGTTTAGGTGGGGAGAGGGGGAGTTTGAGGAGAGGGAGAGGGTTTGAGGAGGGGGTTTGGTGAGGAGGGGGAGAAGGAGTTTTGAGGGAGGGAGGGAGGGAGGGAGGGAGGTAAATATGGAGGCCACGGCATGCAGAAGGGTGATGCTTGGGAGGTAGGAGAGAGGAATGGAGAGGAGGGTAGGTAGAGAGGTAGGAAGGATGGGAAGGAGGGAATACATAGTAGAAATAGAAGAAGGGAAAGTAGGGTAAGATAAGAGAACTTGCTAAAGAAGACAGGAAGGAGGGAGAACAGGGAGTGAAGGAGGGTATGGCAAGCAATAGGGTACAGGGAGGGAGGGATGGGGGCAAGGCAGGTTAAGTAGGGCATCAGCGTATGAGAGAACGGTGTGAGGAGGCGGGAGTGTGTCAGGGTGGAGCTAACCCCTTATTGGCCCAAGGCACACACACACACACGAACACACACACACACACACACACACACACACACACACACAGGGTGACTGAGTGCCTGATATAAAGTAATATGGGGACAACACAACACAACACAACACAACACGACACGACACAACACAACACAACACATCCAGGGTACAAAAGAGAAGATTGTCAAATACCCTCTAACCAAACACCTGAGTTCAGCAGCAATTAACTCAGGTGACGTAACACAAGAGTACCTGTACGAGAACACTGACAAACACAAGAACCCCCCCCAGTGATAAATGTGTGTGTGTGTGTGTGTGTGTGTGTGTCTTAACCCAGGAAGAAGAAAAGAAAAGGTTCCCACCCCTCCACACACACACACACACCAGCAGGATTTGGCAGTGGGCTACTGCACCATCCTCGTCATCGCCGCCTCCTGCCACCGGCAGTCTCCCGCCCACCTCGCGCAGTCCGCCACTACAACAAAATTCAGCCCATAAGAGCCCGCACTGATAGGTATAAGAATAGCACCATCCCATCTATTGTTAAAATAATAAACAGCTCCTGATTCTTGTACTGTACAGCCCTGTAAATGTATTGAACGTATATTATTATGTCTAAATCACATGTAAGCTTGTGTATTTTCAGCCACCGGCTGCAACTCTATTAATAAACCGTTTATTATTATTATTTGTATTATTTTACACACGATACACTCAGACACTAAGAGGAAGACTAATTATAACCTCACCTATAGTTGTGATTAGGTTAGGTTAGGTTAGGTCAGGTTAGGTTAGGTCAGGTGGCTACAAGATCAGTTAAATTTGTATTGAGAATTCCTTAGTTAATTCGCCACATTCTAGGGTTGTGGTTCCTTCCTCATCCTGCTGTGGGCTGGCAGGTCCTGATGGCCACCTCTACCCACATATGGACACCTCCTAGTACCTCACTCCTCCAGGGGGGGGGAGGTCCTGACCCCTATTCCTTCTGGTTAGGTCAAGTAGGTCATGGTCCCTATTCCTTCAGGCTAGGTCGTGGTCCCCATTCCTTCAGGCTAGGTCGTGATCCCTATTCCTTCAGGCTAGGTCGTGATCCTTATTCCTTCAGGCTAGGTCGTGGTCCCTATTCCTTCAGAGCTGAGTCGTGGTCCCTATTCATGGGCCTAGGTTGGCAGGGTCCCTATTCCTTCAGGCTAGGTCGTGGTCCTGTTCCTTCCAGGCTGGGTCTGATAGATTTTGTTCGCTTCGGGTTACAGGTCGTGGTCCCCATTCCTTCAAGGCTAGGTTCGTGGTCCTACTCCTTCAGAACAAGTCGTGGTCCCTATTCCTTCCTGAGTTAGGTCATGGCCTCTACTCCTTCCAGGCTGGGTCGTGGTCCCTATTCCTTCTGGCTAGGTCGTGGTCCCTATTCCTTCAGGCTAGGTCGTGCTTCCTACTCCTTCTGGCTAGGTCGTGTCCCTATTCCTTCAGGCTAGGTCGTGCTTCCTACTCCTTCAGGCTAGGTCCTGACCCCTACTCCTTCAGGCTAGGTCGTGGTCCTACTCCTTCGGCTAGGTCGTGGTCCTATTCCTTCTGGTTGGTCGGTCCTATTCCCTGGCTGGTCGGTCCCTACTCCTTCTCAGGCTAGGTCCTGACCCCTACCTTCAGGCTAGTCCTGACCCCTACCCTTCAGGCTAGGTCGTGGTCCTACTCCTTCAGGCTAGGTCGTGGTCCCTATTCCTTCTGGTTAGGTCATGGCCTCTACTCCTTCAGGCTAGGTCGTTACCCCTCCTTCACCCATGGGTCAGGTCCTGCTACCCGTCTGTCCCTGATCCTCCTTACCCTTCAGACGGTGGTCAGGTCGTGGTGAGGGACTGAGGGAGGGGCCTTGGTCAGTGAGGAAACCCATGAGAGAGAGAATTAATGAGGTAGAAGTAACGTGGTGAGGCGTGCTAAAGGTGATGCCTGTCTGGAATACTAAACACCTCTCTCTCTCTCTCTATCTCTCTCTCTCTCTCGTTTCTTTTTTTTTGTATCTTTAGCTTGTCTGTCTGTCTGTCTGTCTGTCTGTCTGTCTCTCTCTCTCTTAGTCTCTTTCGTTTCTTTTTTGTATCTCTCTCTCTCAAACAAAAGTCACAGTCTGGGAAATGCTTCTTGAACCTACAGGTGACGGGAGATACAATAATTGATTCTTGTTAATGATGCAATTTCCTTTTAAAAATAGTTGCTGTTCTGTGTCTTGTGTGTGTGTGTGTGTGTGTGTGTGTGTGTGTGTGTGTGTGTGTGTGTGTGTGTGTGTGTGTGTGTGTGTGTGTGTGAGTGAGTGAGTGAGTGAGTGAGTGAGTGAGTGAGTGAGTGAGTGAGTGAGTGAGTGAGTGTGTATCTAACTATCTATGTAATGTATGTATGTATGTATGTATGTATGTATGTATGTATGTATGTATGTATGTATGTATTTCACTTCCTCACAGGTAAACAGTACGATAACAAGGCGCCATTACAAAGGTATTAACGAGGAACAGTTAGTACGGTGCCTCGGGCAGTTGTCTACCATGAATATATTATAACAGTGAACTGGCCAACAAGGACGAGCTGTACATACATACATACATACATACATACACAACCTCTTCCCACACACACAAACAAATACACACCGTTATCACCTGCCCGGGGGTACACACACACACACACACACACACACACACACACACACACACACACACACACACACACACAACCTGTTCTAACTAAACTATGTGTACAAGTGGAACCAAGTGTAATTAGTTTATTAGCAGTGGTAACGATGCGTTTAACTACCCACAGAAATAAACTGTATTAAGACAAAGAAAATACAATGCTGTGTAAATCATGTGTAATGTCGGTCTGAAATTGGGTTGGGTTAGGTTAGGTTAGTTAGCGACATATTAATACAACCCCTAAATATGCACCTTATCGTAATTATTTCCGTATAATATAAAAGCTCCAAACTTGTATGTATGTATGTATGCTAGTGTGTGTGCGTATGTATGTATGTATGTATGTATGCTAGTGTGTGCGTATGTATGTATGTTAACCCTTCAGCGAGCACCTGGCCTCAGTGTCCCCCCTCTGAAGACCTGGGCGTGGTCCTCCCGGGTCGTGGGCGTTTGTTCAATACTTACTAGACGAAGGAAGTCCTAGTATATCCTGCTCTCTCTCTCTCCAAAGGGGAAAGAGCAAACTCAACCGAAAATTCCGGAGAGAAAGAGAGAGAGTATAATGGCCTCGGTATACCCTTCTTACTCTCACTACTAACACACACACACACACACACACCTTAAAATATATAAATAAATCATCGCCAGCACACGCAATCAGCAGCGCCAGTCGTTCTCATACGCCTCACAATAACACACCTATGGGAAGTTTAGCCAGGCGAACGTTAGCTTGACTCACATAACCTGATAGTGAGACCTTGTTCGAGTCTCCGTAACTTATGGTCACAAGTAAGATTGATTATTTTTTTGCGAATTCAGAAAAAACATACATACATACATACATACATACATATATATATACAGACATGAATATACATACATACATACATACATATATATATACAGACATGAATATATACATACATACATACACATACATACATACATACATACACACACACAACACATCACGAGAGGACAACACAGTGGTGGGGAGAGAAGCTCCTACAGACAGGTAGTTAACGAGGAGGCTGTAAGAGGCTGGAGGAGGAGGGAGGGAGGGAGAGGGAGGGGAGGGGGAGGGAGGAGGGATGGAGGGGGTCATTACACCAGCCCGCCAGATTAACTGTGAAATACACACTCGTAATCCGCCATTAACGTGACGTCACGGAGTTTACGAGGCGGCGAGTGTTCTCTCTTGAGGCAGCCAGCGAGGGCCTCTGTTTCCGGGGACGATTCTCAAGAGTTCCTAAGTTTATTTTTACCTTTTTAGATACATAAAAGATCATATATGTAGTCAAGGGCTGAGTCTCGAGTGCAGTTTAGATATTTTTGTAGTCATTTAGAGGTGTAGTATAGCTGTAGTTTTGACTTAGAGGAGTTTTAAAGGTTGAGGCAGGTGGTTTGGCTGCGCTCTCACACCTCCATTTAAGCGGAGATAAATTTAACGTAGAAGCCTCTGGGATTCCTCTGCCGTGTACCATTACGCCATATTTACTGTGTATATAGCATTGGCCGCCACACTTCCTGCTTTTACCGGGGATATACGAGAGAAACCGTTTCTGTATCACGCCCACAACATGACAACATACCTACAGTACACCTCGCCTCATCTCACACTCATCTCACTTCACCACACCTTGACAAAACGTTGACCAAAAAAAAAAAAATCCCGTTTGAGCAGCTTCACATAACAGCTACTGAAAGATCCGTCATTACCCCGCCCCTGAAGGTAATGGAGTAACTGTCTGTCTGTCTGTCTGTCTATGTCTAAATGTCTGTCTGTCTGTCTGTTTTTCCGTACCATCGTCAATAATGTATTAAGATATATTACCTAAGTCTGACCACCAGTTACCACCACTACTCTCCCACAAGTTACCACCACTACTCTCCCTACTAGTTACCACCACTACTCTCCCTACTAGTTACCACCACTACTCTCCCTACCAGTTACCACCACCACTCTCCCACCAGTTACCACCACTACTCCCACCAGTTACCACCACTACTCCCTACCCAGTTACCACCACTACTCTCCCACCAGTTACCACCACTACTCTCCTACCAGTTACCACCACTACTCTCCCACCAGTTACCACCACTACTCTCCCACTCTCCTACCAGTTACCACCACTACTCTCCCACCAGTTACCACCACTACTCTCCCAGGGCCCCTACCAGACAGCCTCACGCCTCCTACTGAGTCAAAATATTAATAAGTGCAATTTACCTGTTGTGATAAGGTGTTAATTACCCCCCCCCCCTTACCTGTTGTTTATATCTTAACCTTATGTAAAGTTACGTAAATGATGTATAACTGAGGCGAATGAAGATATTTTACTTAAGATGTGAGACAGGTTATAAGGTCACACCCACACGCACGCACGCGCACACACACACACACACACACACACACAAGATAGTTCTCCTTATGTGTTGACGTTAGGTTGAGATAGTTGGCGGTAAGGTGAAGGAGGCAGGTGAAGCTGTGGCAGGACCTGACTCTCCCTCACCACCACCGCCGTCATCACCACCGCCGTCATCACCACCTCAACACAGAAGAAAGCCTTAAACCAATGTCTCAATACCCAGACCCCTAAAAAAAATATTGTGTTGAACTCTTAAGAACAGTCCCAGCCTTAAAAAAGTCTAAAATGGCTTCCTTGGGGTAAAAAAAAATGACAAGGACTTAAGACCCTCCCAAAATGGCCTTCAATGGGGGTAGGTAACCTCTGGCCGTTTATACACCTGTAGGTAAGTGTGAGGAGTACACTAGAGAGAGAGAGAGAGAGAGAGAGAGAGAGAGAGAGAGAGTTAGAATGTTGACAGGTGCTCAATAGACAACACTGAGTAAGGTATAATAGTGAAAGGTTTAGATAAGTTAAGTTGAGATATGTATTTGTGTTCTCTCTCTCTCTCTGTCTCTCTCTCTCTCTCTCTCCAGTAATGACGGGAGTGAATGAACCAGTACAACACACATTAGACAACTACCCTAACAAAAAACTCAGAAACAACTGATAAAAAAAATAATGACACATAACCAAAAAGAGACAGATGGAGACAGACAGACAGACAGACAGACAGACACGCAACCCCCCCCCCTCCCCCCCCACCACCACCCTCTCCACTGACCCGTGACAAAACACAACAGATGCTGAAAATGTTCCAATAATAAGTAGAATGACATAAAAATTCACAGTAATTTAAAATATTTTCTAAGTAAACAAGCTGTACCATTTAAATTTTTGTAGTTATATTAAAATTATTATTGATATTTATAAGTAGACTTTATGGGTATTAATTCCTATCCAATGACTGAATTTATTTCCCCTCACTGTCACGACTCGTAAACACTAGTGACACCACCTCACTCCCACTACAAATTTTAAACTTTACACCTGGCAGTTACACTCAGGCCTTACTGGCAAGATGTCGTGGTGCAAGTCCAAGGGTAAGTCCGGACAGGCCAAAGACAAGATCCTCACCGTTTTACATTATTTTAAAAGAAAGCGATAATCGGTACCTTGATAAATTCGAGACAAAAACACGTAAAGCAACAGAAATTTGGCTGAGTGTAGTGAGGAAGACCAGAGGAGAGGGTGTATATGTGTGTGTGTGTATGTGTATGTGTGTGTGTATGTGTGTATGTGTGTGTGTGTGTGTGTGAGGAAGGTAAACAAACCTCCAAAAACACCGCCCATGGTACCATCAGCATTGGCACTTGACTGGCAACAATAACAAGATAAATCCTTGTGTTTTATGAGAGAGAGAGAGAGAGAAGAGACCTGCCAAACGACCCACCACTCAACTTAGTAAAGAAGTCGACCTGCCACTGCTGTTGGTCGCGTGGGTGATAGATGATGGGTCAAAAATGGATTCGAAACTGTCGGCATCAGTGAGCGACTACACCCCGACCATCCACACGATCATATCCAGTATACAACCATCCACACGATCATATCCAGTATACATCCATCCACACGATCACATCCAGTACACAACCATCCACACGATCACATCCAGTATACAACCATCCACACGATCACATCCAGTATACAACCATCCACGCGATCACATCCATTATACAACCATCCACACGATCACATCCAGTATACAACCCCACACTAGATCACATCCAGTACACAACCATCCACACGATCACATCCATTATACAACCATCCACACGATCACATCCAGTACACAACCCCACACACGATCACATCCAGTATACAACCATCCACACGA
Organism: Homarus americanus; assembly: GCF_018991925.1. Taxonomy (NCBI): domain Eukaryota; kingdom Metazoa; phylum Arthropoda; class Malacostraca; order Decapoda; family Nephropidae; genus Homarus; species Homarus americanus. Next base: position 117,885 of record NW_024733870.1, read on the forward strand.
TCACATCCAGTACACAACCATCCACACGAGTCACCCAGTACACGTCACACGCAGTAAATACAATAAAAACACACAAAATAAACATTTACACAACATCCTTCAAAAGTGAACAACCCTCCCCTCCCCCCCCCCTTCCCCAGGTTACCCTCCTAAAAACAACCAATAAAAACTACCCCAATTGCCCTCTAAACCTGAACCAGCACAACACAACTCGATCCCAAGTCCTGCGTCACGACCAGGTCCAAAAAGCAACTCTTCGACGCCTTAATCATCGCCACTGACAAGGGGGGAGGAGAGGGGAGGGGGAAGAAGGGGGATCAAGGGGAGGGGGGGGGAGGGATTAAGGGGGGAGAGGGGGAAAGTGGCCTAATCTCTCCTGCTAATGGTTCTAATCCGGGGGCCACATAAAAACGGGTCATTACGAGGCGTCTTTATCTCCGGGTTACAGAACTGGCCTACGTTTTGACATCTTCGCCTCTTCCTCCTTCTTCTTCTCCTCCTCTTCCTCCTTTTTCTTCTCCTCCTCCTCTTCTTCCCCTCCCTCTCCTCTCTCTAACTGGTGAGGTGAGATGGTGATCTTAATGGCGTCGGAATTACACTGAGACTGTACTACAAGTGGTTGAATCTCCCCCCAGTCAAGGTCGTTCATCTGGAGGGGTCGTGTTGGGTCGTTCGTCTGGAGGGGTCGTGTTGGGTCGTTCGTCTGGAGGGGTCGTGTTGGGTCGTTCGTCTGGAGGGGTCGTGTTGGGTCGTTCGTCTGGAGGGGTCGTGTTTTGGTCATTCGTCTGGAGGGGTCGTGTTGGGTCGTTCGTCTGGAGGGTCATGTTTGGTCATTCGTCTGGAGGGTCGTGTTTTGGTCATTCGTCTGGAGGGTCGTGTTTTGGTCATTCGTCTGGAGGGGGTCGTGTTGGGTCATTCGTCTGGAGGTCGTGTTTTGTGGTCATTCGTCTGGAGGGTCGTGTTTTGGTCATTCGTCTGGAGGGGTCGTGTTGGGTCGTTCGTCTGGAGGGGTCGTGTTTTGGTCATTCGTCTGGAGGGGTCGTGTTGGGTCGTTCGTCTGGAGGGGTCGTGTTGGGTCATTCGTCTGTGGTGATCGCCATGACTACCACAATCTTTGCACCACCGGACAATATAATTATCACCATCGTAATAACATATTGGACACAACTATATTAATACCCACTTCTCTTACTAACCAACTCAAATTAGAATAAATTGAGGTAAGGTTAAGTTTGATCAGGTTAGGTTAGGTTACATTTTGCTAAATTTGGGTTAGGTTATGTTACGTTAAATTAGGGTTGGGTTAGGTCACAAATACCGTGTGATGTGCGACCTTCTGTTGACTTGGTCTCACAGCATAATGAGAGCTTCACCTAACTCCCTCATGCGGGAATACCCTTTTCAGTCAGATCAGAAAGATAGACACCACTAGTACAGCCAACACGGTAGTTAATCGGTGATGTAGATGCTCGCCCACCACCCCACAGTGATACCAGGGAGTCACAGCTCAGACCAAAACAACTTCTCAAACTCCCGTTATTACGTGTCTCTGTTAACCTTCGAGAAAAGACAAGACAAGAAGTAGGCAGATCGGGATGTCTTGGTCGACTGTAGGAATATATTAAAGACCCACACTAACCCGCCATGACCTGTTATAGTGAGAAATTAATTTAGTGTTGTGAAAACTATAACGTATATTGTAACACTATATATTGTGAGACTATAACCCGTATAGTGACACTGTAAACTGTATATATATTGCGACACTGTATATCGCAGGTGTTGTTAAACTTTCTCACGACCCGACCAATGTGTGTGTGTGTGTGTGTGTGTGAGTGTGTGTGAGTGTGTGTGTGTGTGTGTTATTACCTCTATCCTGGCAACAGGTGAGTGGCGGGTGAATGAACGTAACCTGTAGTAAATCGGATTAGCCCTTCCCTCCCTCCCTCCCTCCCTCCATCCCTGTTCCCAATCCCAGCCTACCCCTTCCTCCTTCTCACCCTCACCCCCTCCCCTCCTTACCTGCTCTAATGCTCCCCTTCCCAAATTCCTCCTCCTCTTATCCCCCTCCCACCTTATTAGCAGACAGAGGGAGGGGGGGGGGAGGGGAGAGGTCCAGACACGATGATGGCTAGTAAACACAGAGGTCGCCATAGCAACACCCGGATGAACTAGCACGCCACGACCCTTCCAGAGCACCTAATAGGATTAAGTGAGAGGAGGGGGGAGAGGAGAGGGGAGAGGAGGGGAGAGATAGATACGAGAGAGGATGGAAGGGGGGGGGGACAGGAGGGACTTAATATAGATAAGGTACATAGAATCTCAGATGTTCCTAGGTTAAAAATTTTCGTCTCTTTAAATGATATGGGAATGGCCCTTTAAATGATATGGGAATGGCCCTTTAAATGATATGGGAATGGCCCTTAACTGGCCTATTTAATATTACGATTGTGTCACCAACAGTTTATGAGACGATCTGTCTGCCTTTGTCCATCTGTTCACCTTTTATGTGTGTCTGTTTTACTGTGCCTTCTGTCTGTGTGTCTGTTTCTTACTGTGCCTTCTATCTGTGTGTCTGTTTTACTGTGCCTTCTATCTGTGTGTCTGTTTTACTGTGTCTTCTGTCTGTGTGTCTGTTTTACTGTGCCTTTCTGTCTGTGTGTCTGTTTCTTCTTACTGTGCTCTCTATCTGTGTGTCTGTTTTACTGTGCCTTCTGTCTGTGTGTGTCTGTTTTACTGTGCCTTTCTGTCTGTGTGTGTGTCTGTTTTATCAGTTTCTGTTCGTGTGTGTCTGTTTTACTGTGCCTTCTGTCTGTTTTACTGTGCCTTCTGTCTGTGTGTCTGTTTTACTGTGCTCTTCTATCTGTGTGTCTGTTTTACTGTGCCTTCTGTCTGTGTGTCTGTTTTACTGTGCCTTCTATCTGTGTGTCTGTTTTACTGTGCCTTCTGTCTGTGTGTCTGTTTTACTGTGTCTTCTGTCTGTGTGTCTGTTTTACTGTGCCTTCTGTCTGTGTGCCTGTTTTACTGTGCCTTCTGTCTGTGTGTCTGTTTTACTGTGCCTTCTGTCTGTGTGTCTGTTTTACTGTGCCTTCTGTCTGTGTGTCTGTTTTACTGTGCCTTCTGTCTGTGTGTCTGTTTTACTGTGCCTTCTGTCTGTGTGTCTGTTTTACTGTGCCTTCTGTCTGTGTGTCTGTTTTACTGTGCCTTCTGTCTGTGTGTCTGTTTTACTGTGCCTTCTGTCTGTGTGTCTGTTTTACTGTGCCTTCTGTCTGTGTGTCTGTTTTACTGTGCCTTCTGTCTGTGTGTCTGTTTACTGTGCCTTCTGTCTGTGTGCGTCTGTTTTACTGTGCCTTCTGTCTGTTTTACTGTGCCTTCTGTCTGTGTGTGTCTGTTTTACTGTGCCTTCGTCTGTGTGTCTGTTCTTACTGTGCCTTCTGGTTCGGGTGTGTCTGTTTTACTGTGCCTTCTGTCTGTGTGTCTGTTTTACTGTGCCTTCTGTCTGTGTGTCTGTTTTACTGTGCCTTCTGTCTGTGTGTCTGTTTTACTGTGCCTTCTGTCTGTGTGTCTGTTTTACTGTGCCTTCTGTCTGTGTGTCTGTTTTACTGTGCCTTCTGTCTGTGTGTCTGTTTTACTGTGCCTTCTGTCTGTGTGTCTGTTTTACTGTGCCTTCTGTCTGTGTGTCTGTTTTACTGTGCCTTCTGTCTGTGTGTCTGTTTTACTGTGCCTTCTGTCTGTGTGTCTGTTTTACTGTGCCTTCTGTCTGTGTGCCTGTTTTACTGTGCCTTCTGTCTGTGTGCCTGTTTTACTGTGCCTTCTGTCTGTGTGTCTGTACGTTTGTCGATGCATCTGTTCCATCACTATCACGAGCAACGTAATTAAGCACGAGGGTGAACTATGTTGGGAGGTCGAGGTCAAATGTCGAGGTCAAATGTCAAGGTCAAGATAAAATGTTAAGGTCAAGATAAAATGTTAAGGTCAAGATAAAATGTCAAAGTCGAGGTCAAATGTCAAGGTCGAGGTCAAATGTCAATGTCAAGGTCGAGGTCAAATGTCAATGTCAAAGATCAAATGTTAGGGTCAGATCATCGGAAGGTAGGAAAAAACCCTACATGGAAGCCTCGTTGAAGGATAGGACGTATTGCATTGGATTCCTGGATGAAACTCGCTAAAATGGCATCCATGTTTTGATCTATGACGTCACGTTTATCCATGACGCCAAAGATGACGTCACGTTAGATCTATGTTGGGTCAGGTTCATTACAGTATTCTACGTATTTTTTCTGATTATATGACTACACAGGCCAGTATATTTACCATAATATATAATAATTAAACTTGGTAAAGCACATATACGTCATCAAGTGGGTATATATTCTGGTTCTGGTAATTTCCTCAATAACTACTATAGTAAAATTAAACAGATTATTGTATATTCTGTTGTTAGTGTAGCTTATAGTCTGTGGTGTGAGGCTGAGATAGTTATGGTACGTTGAGCTAAAGCGTGAGGCTAGGCTAGGCTAGGCTAGGCGGTAGGCTCTCCTGGGCTGGGTATCAAGATGTGTTTGGTTAGGTTAGGTGTTGTTTTGGAGGCAGGGGTGGAGGGGGTGGGGGTTGATGGGGTAGAGGGGGTGGGGGTTGATGGGGTAGAGGGGGGGTCCAGGTGCTACTGTCCAAGACACGAACACTCACGGATTCATGGCTGTCTGAGGTTTGACCAGGGACAAACAAATTTGTTCCCCAGGATGGACAGAGATACTTAAGCTCTTTCATCCTTGGTAAACGGAGAAAAAAAAAATCTCACAAGCAGGCAGATCCTGGTTGTTGCCGCCTACACGGCCGCCGGAAATGCCAGTGAGCCGGGTCGGGCGAGCAACCTGCGCTAACAACGTGGCCGCTCACTAAGCCCATAACCACAAGCACCGGCAAACTGGTCCGCGGGGCCCGCCACCGAGCGTAACTCTCCCGCCCCTCCCTCCCACCACAGTTTATCTGGCCTTAAACTGTAAACTATTCAAACTATTAGATATTCATATTACTAACTGGCGAAACAGATCGAATTCTTATCCTCCTTACAATTCTGAACTATATAATCAACGAGGTTATGTACTATACCAAGTTTGAACGATAAATGGGTGGGCCCGGCATCCAGCGTAACACCCCTCACTCTCCTGCCCTCACTGTCTCTCCCCACTGTTTTTTTAAGGTTTGTTACACTACCACATGTGACAGACAACACAGTGTTCTTATATTTCTCACACCTATAAATAATAATTACCAATATACAAAGTTCCAGGGCGAATTACGGCGCCATCCTGCCTCCCTCTTCTCTAAACGATTTTTTAGATTTGAATTATCGATTTTCTTTTGAGATTTTAACGACCGATTTTTTAGATTTTAATTACCCCAAAAAAATCTAATAATCACCTTACAATAAGTTTATCTTAAATACATAAACCTGGGACGTAAATTACAGGTGTGGGAGTAAATTACTGTGCACCTGGCGAGGCCCTACACCATGCCTAACACCTGGTGCCGCTACCGCTAATTTTCTCCTCATTATGTTGTCACAATATGTGGTGCTTGGTTTAAATCTGTGGAGCGTCGGAGGTGAGGAGGAGGAGGGGGGAGGAAGAAGAAGAGGAGGGGGAGGAAGAAGAAGAGGAGGAGGAGGAGGAGGAGGAGGAGGAAGAGGGGGAGGAGGAGCTTCCGGGTATGTGGTGCTCTCCTCCACACCTCCACTGTCATTCCCGCATACTTATATCTTCACGCGTTCACCTACAGCTATCATCATCATCAACACCATCATTATTATCATCACCATCATTATTATCATCACCATTATCATAACCATCATCATCAGGATTTCGACGTGTGTGTGTGTGTGTGTGTGTGTGTGTGTGACATCTCCCTCTAACATCAAGTTGCAGCAGTAGCAGTAAGGGGGGGGGTGGTGGTAAGGCCTTGGACAAGCATGACCCAGCGACCATCAAGTGCTTCACAGACTGCACCCCCCACCGTCCCCTGCCCGCCTGGCCTTCCTCACAGGGGCGGCTCTTACCCTGTTATACCCAGCCAGAGGTCTCCACGCCCTACCACCACCCAGTAGTTGTAGCAAACATCAGCAACAGCCATAACGCTATCAACGGTATCAACAGGAAGAGCAATAACGGTATCAAAGGTGTTAACAGGAGAAAGAATAACGGTAACAACAGGAACAGCAATATAACAGCGTCAGGAACAGCAGCAGGAGGCTACAGAAGAAGCTCTTGTGGTGGTGGTCGTGCAGCAGTTGGTGGTGAGGAGCAGTGTGTGTGTTGGGGTGTTACCTTGTCTTTACACCACAGGTACTGACGCTCTGTGTGAGGAGAGAGAGAGAGAGAGAGGTACTGATGGAATGAGAGATAGAGAGATACCAAAACACACACACACACACACCCTCTGCAATGTTGGATCAGCTCCAGACCGTCTATAAAGAAGGTAGCGACGTCGACCTCAGGGTGTTGAAGGAGCCTACCAGTTCTCCTGTGTGAACGCCGTATGACTGACTCAAGACAGACAGACATAGAGAAATCACTACCCACTCATATCAACAAATTCGGTCTTCTGTGTGTGTGTGTGTGTGTGTGTGTGTGTGTGTGTGTGTGTGTGTGTCCTCAAGAACGGGTTTGAGGATTTACACCAAGCTCGGTAGTCTTGATCAACAGGAGACAAGGTTCACTGGATAAACCTTAGGTGTAAATCTGGTCAAAATTGGCTAATGTTGCCATGGTAATAGGGTTTTTTCGGAGGTTAAAAAGAAACGACGACATAGGACACTCTCTAGCGGTGACTCACTTATAGCAACAGAGTCACTTGTTCGATATTCACACTACCAAGGTAAGTTTCGCGGGCAGGATTTTGTATCAGCTACTCAATGATGTCTAATTATATCATCATCATCATCATTATTATTACAACACCTTGATTAATGTAACCTTTGTTGTAAAGTCTTAGCAGGTGTGGTGTCCAAACCTGTCAGTGCTGAATCAGGTTGTGGTTGAGCTTAGAAGTCATATGAGTGTCGGGGTTACAAAGACAATTAGATCTTACATAGTCAGCTGGAGGAGGGGAAGAGTGGGAAGAAGGATGAGGAGGGAGGAAGTAGAGAAAAGGAGGGGAGGAAATGGGAAAGAGAAAAAAGAGAGTGTTGTTAGGTGTCGCTAAAATCAACAGATGGTCAGGGGACAGACTTACAGCTGGGCGCACACCACACACACACACACACACACACACACACACACACACACACACACACACACACACACACACACACACACACACAGGTAGAAAAGATGAAAAAAAAATATCGGCAGAAATCACACATCGGCGAGGAACACACGAAAATTAGGAGAGGAGGAGGGTGGAAGTGAAGTGAGGCGTGTCCCTGAAAGTCTACTACAAGTGAGACAAAAACCCCGGCGGAGACAAGAGCCCTGCCCTCTACACACACACCCTGGAGTCTGAAGCCTCACAGGGACGACCATCACTGGGTGGAGTGTGTGGGCGTGTGGGCGTGTGGGTGTGTGGGCGGGTCTCTTTTTGCGGGGGGGCAGGATGTTGTAGGGTTTGTTAAAATCACCCCCAGGAAAATGTGGTGTGGGGTCTGCCTTTCCTCCTCTTACCCTCAGGGCCTCCTACCTCACTGTCTCTCTCTACACACACACACACACACACACACACACACACACACACACACACACACACCGGAACTAAACCAAACAACAAGATGGAGTGATATGTTTACTACACTCACTAATGACAGTATTGCGAAAAAAACAGCTCGGCAATTAATCGAACTTTACAACCTAACCTTAACCAATCTAATTACAAAATCAATCAATCAACTTTCTACCTAAAAAAAACAATAAATAAATCCCCCCACCCCCTTCTTCACACACTTAAGAACCTAAAAAAAATCAAAAAAAAAATTACAACACGTATCTTCAGCCCAACTCTCTGCCGTCTTTACTTGGTTGAACTAACTTACCTAAATACTCAAAATGACCCACAAGGTGTTATTTTCCCCGGTAATTTACGTATTTATCACCCCCCGGATTAGTTATAAACTCTACTAAAATATCAGCTAATACGTCATATAAAAAAATAGCCTCACGGACACTACTATAACCTGAGCAAATATTGTCATCACTAATTGGATAATGTGAAGGAATATTCAAGATTTTAAATAGGTGGTAATTTATGTCCGACATTTTATACATACAGGTAGGTAGAGAGGACCAGGAGGAAGGTAATGGTAATAATAATAGGTTATTGAGGCCTCCTCCTTAACTCTCATCTCTCTCTCTCTTCTTATCTTGGGAACCTACCACAATCTCCATCACCACCACCATCATAGGGCAAAATCATTATGTGTACGAGAACCAAGCACCCGTGTGTGTGTGTGTGTGTGTGCGTGCGTGTGTGTGTGTGTGTGTGTGTGTGTGTGCGTGCGTGTGTGTGTGTGTGTGTGTGTGTGTGTGTGTGTGTGTGTGTGTGTGTGTGTGTGTGTGTGTGTGTGTGTGTGGACTGGATGTTGATTAACTGATGGATCGTGTTCCCGGGGTAATGGTTAGCCAGTGCAGTTAGTGAGTTGTCCGGTTTTCTTGGATAATTATTCCTTAACACTGGGTCATACACCTCGTTAACTTAGGGTTTGGTTGTTGGGTTGGCGACAGTTAAATAAATTCTTGCCTTCATGTCCTTAGGGCCGACCAGCCTCCGAAACGTGTGTGGCATCCATCTTCATCATCATCATCATTATTATTATTATTATTTTGGTCAGTGAAAGAGGCACCACACACACACACACACACACACACACACACACACACACACACACACACTACCTACCTACTACCACACTGACTAGCAGGTTTAGGAACGTACCGGTGTGACCGTAATATACATATGAACGTCCTCACCCCCTTGACCTCAGCTAATCCGGCCAGAGTGTACGTTTGTCCGTTCTCATATGGCACACTGAACGCCCAGCCTCACTACAGTGATTAAAGGCGTCTCATTTACTGAAGACTCGTACCTCAACCCCTTACCTCCTCTACCTGGTCCAGGAAAAAAGTTCAATTAGTTCCTTTCTATCTAAGACAATTAGTTCCTTTCTATCTAAGACACTGCGAAGGTGAACTTGTTACAGGATTTTTTTTTATGATTTTCTTTTATCTTCGGAAGGGAGGAGGAGGAGGAGGAACAAGAAGAAGAGGAGGAGGAGGAGGAACAAGAAGAAGAAGAAGAGGAAGAGGAGGAGGAGGAAGAACAGGAGGAGGGATGAGTGTGGTCAACCTTCCTCGTCGTTCCGTAAACTTAACACACACACACACACACACACACACACACACATCGTATCAAGTATGAACACATATCTGCAAGACTCCTGTTATTATTAGGTTGTGTATATGTATGAGTGTGTGTGTGTGTGTGTGTGTGTGTGTGTGTATCTGTATAGGTGTGTGTGTGTGTGTGTGTGTGTGTACTGTATGTGTAGCAGCTGTTGTCCCAAGATTAAGGGCCGGGGTTGTTACCTGCCCATAACTACACACTAATTACAGGTGTGAGCGTCCCTGCAACTTCTGGAGATTTAGCCCTGGCGACCATTCTTACTTTCTCTTAATTACTTACACACACACACACACACAGACACACACACAGGTAATACACGTAATTAAGCACCAATATTAAAGGGACTCCATAAACGTCACTCACCAGCACCACCACCACCATCACCACTACCATCACCACCACTAGCATCACCACCACCAGCAGCACCACCATCACCACTAGCACCATCATCACCAGCTGTGTGTATCTGAGAAACTCGACTCCAGTAACATTATTAACCAGATTCTCGGCCTCATGTAGTGTGTGTGTGTGTGTGTGTGTGTGTGTGTGTGTGGAGTGAGAACCTACCGGCACCTTACCTGTACCACACCTGTCAGGGAACACCACTATCAACATTACAGCAGGAAAACTACACGTCTATTACCTGAGCCCCACTAGCACACACCTGAACCACACCTGCTACACCCACACTTACACCAGCTACACCCACACTTACACCAGCTACACCCACACTTACACCAGCTACACCCACACTTACACCAACTACACCCACACCCACACTTACACCAGCTACACCCACACTTACACCAACTACACCCACACTTACACCAGCTACACCCACACTTACACCAGCTACACCCACACTTACACCTGTTCTCCTTTACGTCTCCAGCTGCATATCTTTACCTCGTTCCTTTCTTGTACGTACATCGTTTATTGTGCTTAACCCCATCAACGTAATCAAACACCGACACATTTGGACTCACCTGGACGACCACACCCAGGTGACTCAGAGAACAATAAGTACCCCCCTCCCCTACTCCCCACACACAACAACAACAATAAATGATGACTATAATGAGAGCCAGACGTTTACTAAGAAAATATTAACCTAACCGCACCTCACCTAAGCTAACCTCGAACACAGGAGAAGAGAAGAGGTTGGCCAGGTTGGGAGGGCACACAGGCGCACCCTCTTAAAACAGTGAGGGTCTGAGGGTAGTGTTATGTAGCACACCCATCAAGTATAGTATGTGTGTGTGTGTGTGTGTGTGTGTGTGTGTGTGTGTGTGTGTGTGGTGCGGCGGATCATGAGTCAGCCATCAGGGGGACGAGCCACGAATTCCTACCTCTCAAAACTCATTCAGTAGTCATCCGGACATTCCTCTTGGCTCACTCACTACGAGGAAAATCAGAGCGAGCAGAAACAAAGAGGTTAGGTTAGGTTGTTTGTTAGGTAGTCGAAATGGTGCGGAAATATCTCACTTGAGAGTCTGTGATACTTAGTGCTTTCTCTCGTCCCCAGTTTAGGATAAAGAAGAATTAACATATGAACCCTTTGGGAAGTTTGGACCCAGGTTGTGTACAGCGGGGGACGGGGTGAGAGACGCTTAAGGGGAGAGAGGTACACAGAGTCCAATTTCTGTGGCCTGGTCAGCGCCTGGTGAAGCTCTGACCACAGGCGTCATTCTTATCTAAACTCACCTGTTTATGCCCTCACGCCTTGATACAGAGCAAGACAGGGGAATGTGACGGGGTGGAGACACGTGACGAGGGAGTACTCAGGCTGGGAACTTGTTAATAAGGACGTGGTTCTCCATCTAAGTCTTAAGAAAAAAACCCTCACCTCTAGTTCCCCTTTAGTTGAACGGTGAGGTTGATGGGCATTACCAATCATGTCATCTGGCTGGGTAAAATGACCAACACCTGAGTGAGGGGGAGGAAGGGGGAGGAAGGGGGTAATAGAAGAAAAGAACCCCTGAAATCGACGCCAGGTAAATTATATATCTAAAACCAGGTGAGTGAGAACCAGGCGTGGCCAACACCAGCCCACCCCACAGGTAAACCTCCCCAGGTAATATGGCCGCCACTAATTGAGTCATCACGAAGTAATGCCAGGCGGACACGTGAGAGTAGAAGTACGAGAGGGGGAGGGGGGTGGGGGTACGTCCCTTTACAAATACAGGAACATTTTTTACAGGTCGATACAGATAAAAATAAGAGACACACACAAGTACAGGAGGTATAAATGTTTCAAAACTAATACAGTCCAACATCACAACTCACATCACAACGTCACAACATCACCACTTCTCCTCACCACATTAATCCAACTTTAAAGGTAATCTCACCAAACACCATAAATAAAGCATACACCCAATGTCAGGTCTCCCAATTAGAGCCAGAGAGAGAGAGAGAGAGAGAGAGTTAAGGGGCGTAAAATTGGCTCTCATTGGCCAAGATGAGCCTTTTATTACACCTACCCCGAAAACAAGACTAGAGAAATACGTGTCCAACATCACCCCCCCCCCTCCTCCACCACCTCACTTATTATACCAAGGCTGTCATCATGAGGTTAAAGGTCACGATTATTAAAGGTTCGTCAGATATTTTATTCCTCTAGTGGATATAGAATCTCTCAGGTGTAATTTCAACACAGGTATTGGAAGCACCTTTTCATAGCCACCTCAAGTTTGCTCAATTATGAATGTTCCTGAACCTTTAAGTTACGGGAAAATTAAAATGAATGTAGGGAAACTTTGTAAATCTGGAGGGGAGGGGATGGGAGGGGTGGGGGGGGGCTAGAGAGAGCTGGGGAAAGATGGAGAGGTGAGGGAAGGACAAGGAAAGCCAAGTGAGGGCAAGGGGAGGGCAAGGAGAGGGCAAGGGGAGGGCAGGGGAGGGCAGGGGGTCACGCGAAATAGGCCTATTAGTGAGGCTCCCGGCGCCCTCAGCAAATTGGATTATTAACTGGTAATTCCAACACTGACTTGCGATACCAGACCCTCTAACTTTCATCATCCTTCTTGCTTTAATTTAGAGAGAGACAGGCAGGCAGACAGTATGGCCTCTCTCTCTCTCTCTCTCTCTCTCTCTCTCTCTCTCTCTCTCCTCTCTCTGAAGTTTGTACTGTCATCAACAGAGCAGGAAGCTGACCCACCTGACAGGTAAACAACGAGGACTTAACAGTAAAATAGATGACAACTCACACGAAGATGTTATGGACGTATGGTAGGACATGACAGGTGAGGTTACAGGTGAGAGAAGGCATGACAGGTGAGGTTACTGGTGAGACATGGCGTGACAGGTGAGGTTACTGGTGAGAGAAGGCATGACAGGTGAGGTTACAGGTGAGAGAAGGCATGACAGGTGAGGTTACAGGTGAGAAGGCATGACAGGTGAGGTTACTGGTGAGACATGGCGTGACAGGTGAGGGGTTACTGGTGAGACATGGCGTGACAGGTGAGGTTACAGGTGAGAGAAGGCATGACAGGTGAGGTTACAGGTGAGAGGCATGACAGGTGAGGTTACAGGTGAGAGAAGGCATGACAGGTGAGGTTACTGGTGAGACATGGCGTGACAGGTGAGGTTACTGGTGAGACGGCGTGACAGGTGAGAGAAGGCATGACAGGTGAAGTTACAGGTAAGAGAAGGCACGACAGGTGAGGTAACAGGTGAGAGAAGGCATGACAGGTGAGGTTACTGGTGAGAGAAGGCACGACAGGTGAGGTTACTGGTGAGAAGACATGACAGGTGAGGTTACAGGTGACAGCACGGTTGACGGCACAAGAGGCAGAAGAAGACATGAGCGCACAGTGGTCAACATAGTGTACGTGTGTGTGTGTGTGTGTGTGTGTGTGTGTGTGTACCAGAGCGTGTTGTGGTGCATGTAAATATTAGGAAGGCAACACTTGGCCGCCCTGCCGTCAACACACCACCACCTACACTAATATTGGTCTTCCTTGCTACTACCTCCACGGCGTAGAAGTGAGGCGCCGCCGTGTTCAGTAACCCGCCCACCTACCTGCCTAACCCTCCTGCTCCTATAACTCCTCTAGATACATTCTCCTATTACTGCTATTACCATTACCACTATTAATACAACTAGCACCTGAGACCCTTCTTCTTCTTCTCCCCAGTAACTCACCACAACACGCAACTATAACCATTATTACTGTATATCTCTCAACAAAATTCAATAAGTATTACGAATTTATACACTCAGCCATCTTTAGGTATTATTTGAATCATTAACATAAATATTCACACTGATTATGATTTAAAGACTCATTCTGTATATAATTAGTATAGTACTTGAGAGAGATATCGTAAATAAACTAAATATTGCTTGAAAACATTGTAACTTGTTGGTTATAAAAGAAGGTTAAGACGTAATCAAAAGTAAGTGTAGTATATATTCTGGCACTGAGGTAAACACTAACCCCCCCCCCTAAAGCATTCATCACTAACTACTATAGCTGCAGGTAACCATACTATAATCTCTATAGCGGGTACTGTATAGATGTTACATGTAGACTGAATTATTGTATGTCAGGTCACTGTGAACAGAGAAAATACGTAAATGTGAAAAATTGCTGTATATGTAACAAGTAATGCTTAGTGTATAATATATTTCATGAAAAAAATAAATATGAATAACCTCTAAGTAAGTTTAAAATGAATAACAATGAATAACTTTTGAGGTTTATCCAATGAACTTGCCTGTACTTGTAAGTTCCACTCAGTCAAGTTTAATAAATTCTCACCAACGTCAGCTGATCACAGTCTGGCCAGAGTATTAGAGGAAGAGTTTAAACGTAATAGTGATATAGGAGACAGCTGTGTCCTCCTGTAGGTGTTGGCCACGACACCTGCCTCCTACCACACCACCTTAAGCAGCTTTACTCACCACCACCACACACAGTGCCGCTACCAAGTTCTCGACCTACCACACTTTCCCTATATCACCACCACACACCCCACTACCACCGTACACCTTCACTACCACCACACACCCCACTACCACCGTACACCTTCACTACCACCACACACCCCACTACCACCGTATACCTTCACTACCACCACACACCCCACTACCACCGTACACCTTCACTACCACCACACACCCCACTACCACCGTACACCTTCACTACCACCACACACCCCACTACCACCGTACACCTTCACTACCACCACACACCCACTACCACGTACACCTTCACTACCACCACACACACCCCACTACCACCATACACCTTCACTACCACCACACACACCCCACACACCACCGTACACCTTCACCACCACCACACACCCCCACTACCACCGTACACCTTCACACCACCACACACCCCACTACCACCGTACACCTTCACTACCACCACACACCCCACTACCACCGTACACCTTCACTACCACCACACACCCCACTACCACCGTACACCTTCACTACCACCACACACCCCACTACCACCGTACACCTTCACTACCACCACACACCCCACTACCACCGTACACCTTCACTACCACCCTCACAACCACACAGCACATGTCGCCACTGGGTTACCTTACATAATAGCTTTTAATGCCAGAGTAAAAAAAAATAAAAATGGAGAACTGGGGGAGGTTGGTGAGAGCGTCGGAGGGAGGTGTTGAGAGGCACGGATCTCCTATTTTTATGTCTCTATTCCTAGTCGTTTATTGCCGGGTTAGTGGCTCATTCCTGCCTCTCCTCCCACCGTCTCTCAAGCGGATCAGAACATATCTTGTTTTAACCCTGACCACCATGGCGCCGTAATCCCTGCACCAGTGGCCTCAGTCCGGTTTAGTGGTTGATGGCCGGATTACCTGATGACGGTGTGTTTAATGACGTGGAGGGCAGTAAACGCTAATTTCAGGTCGAGGGGGGGGGGTGGCCAGGGGAGGGGGGTGTGGCTGGGGAGAGGAAGGGGTGTGGCCGGGGGAGGGGAGACCAGACACATTTACATATGAAAGGAAGTAGATGAGTGGTGAGTACACACGACCACCACAACCACCCACCACCACACTACTGCTGGACCACCACCCACCTCAGGTGCAGCACCACACCACAGGTGTCTCACCACCATCATCAACCACAGGTGCACCACCACCCACCCACCACTGCGTCACCTGCACTGCCTTAAGTAAATCTCCCACTCCCTTAAGCTGTCTGGTAACTTACACTAAGCCAGGCTATACTAGATGGCACGTGAATAAACATGTTTACCAGCTAACGCCCATCAGCGGGTCACACACACACACACACACACACACACACACACACACACACACACAGAGCTGGTGACAAATTTTACAAACAGTAATTTTTGTATGACAAAGTTGACATAACAGAGAAAAATGTATGTATGTATGATGAAGACTATGGTCGTAGGTGTCACCATCCTACAAGGCCATCCATCCTACACTAATTCCCCCTGACCACCTCCCACAGTCATCCTACAATCCGACCATTAATGCCCCATCACTCATCCTATAGCCAGGATTAACTAGAGGGACGACGACCTTTAGAGGATTACTACAGGTGTCAGGGCCTCGGGGATGATACCTGAGGGAGAAGCAGACGAAGACGACGACGAGGAGGAAGATTCTATGGGATTATATGTCGTAAAATTATGCAGGATGACACGAACCCACCACCGTGTGTCCGTGACCGTATGTCTATCCGTGATTTAACACACATGAGCCTCACCTTAAGATTAACCACCCTAACTTAATTCACCATAATATTAAGCACCATAACTCTTAACCTAACCTAACCCCCCTCCCAGGTAGCGTTAGGGTTTTTTTTTAAATCATCAGGTGAAATAAGATAGGGGATACCATACCTTCAGTTGATCCGGTAACGTCTACCATAACTGTGGCTACCGTCACTTAATCGCATTGGGTGGAATTTTTTTTAGAATATATCTTTAGAGGCGAGGTCCCTGTGAGTTACCAGTTTGCCAGCTGGGATTATTATTTTTGGCGCGTTATTTCATGGTATACTCAAACTACGATTTATCCAGACTAAATAAATAAATAACATACAGGTGTTAAATGTTACTAATGTGAGATGTGGTAAATGTTACTAATGTGAGATGTGGTAAATGTTACTAATGTGAGATGTGGTAAATGTTACTAATGCGAGATGTGGTAAATGTTACTAATGCGAGATGTGGTAAATGTTACTAATGTGAGATGTGGTAAATGTTACTAATGAGAGATGTGGTGGATATTACTAATGTGAGATGTGGTAAATGTTACTAATGAGAGATGTGGTAGATATTACTAATGTGAGATGTGGTAAATGTTACTAATATGTAACATCATGGTAAAAATAATATGGTAAAGATACTATACAGGGGTACAGCTACACCCTAAATTCACCTGTAGTTCTTTTTCCAGCCACTTAAGTAGCCTCATCACCCCCCTCACAGGACACACACAGTACAGTATATTATATTTCTCATCCTCGTCATCGGGGTAATGAAAATATAAACACTAGAGCTATTTCAGTCTTGTGTTGTAATATATTAAGTTTACTACTGAAAAAAAAAACATTCCTCTCATCACTCGCTACCTGATGACATGTACTACACCTGCCACCTCACATCTAGGTAATACAACTCTGATCTCGTCAAATGGAAAAGTAACGATATATTGTAATCTTGTACTTATGCTGATACTTTTAAACATAGTACGTGATAATTAGTGAAGTTTTATTATAGTTAAGCTTCCCTAAACGACACGTCCAAAATTGCACTGCAGGAAACACTATGATCCGACTCCTCTTATTCCCAGTTACGAGGTCAAACTTGAACGCACTAATCCTTGACAATTCTGGACCGAGTCTTATCAGCCGGTGCGGGAAGTGAGGGTGGTGGAATCGACCCCCCAAGGGTAGAACCAGCAGTAGTCACCCCTCACACCCCCTGCACCACAGACAAGAGACAACATAAATAGTGAAAGGTAAGGAAATGTCTCCCTGGGCTTACCTTACCCTCTCCTCCACACACACACACACAATGGTCCACTTCACATCTCCCTTCCCGACCTAACAAATTAACCACAGCGCGAGGCTCCACCACCAGCAGAGTGAAAGGCGGAGGTGCTGTTGGTTTGGTAATGTCGTGAACTTTACCCCCTTCCCAGTGAGGAGCCGGCCTCGTGTTAGGGAGGCATCGTTATTCACTACTAAAAAAAATCTTCTCTACTGCTGTACAATCCAGGGTGATCGCCGGCTTGAGGTGGTGACTGGGATTGAGTGCGTGGTGGTGGTGGTGAGGCGTCGTTCTGGTTACACTGTATTAGCTAGTATGTGTACTGTCCTGGATGATGGTGTGAAGCAACATACAGAGATAACTTTCGGGAGTATATGGAAGATATAAACATAAATTAAAACAAGTCTATTTGCCTGGAATAACAGTAATAAACAACAACAACATTATCAACATGGCTGGAGCTCTCTTGAAGGCATCTTATATATACCGTACAATTATCTCACTTAACCTAACAAAATATAGCAATACCTGGCCGTTCACAGCTCAGTCTATGACAAGTTTCCCCCCGCCCACAGTGACGAGCTAAAGTGTTATAAAGTTAAGGGTGTCGGTTTGACTCAAGTCGGGGACACTACAAGCTGAACCAGTATCTTGAGACAGGACGATCAATCCGGTTGTGTGATTTATTGCCCGAACTGTCATTGGCTGAGACTCACTCCGGCCCCATCCACCAGAGGACACACACGCCCCCCCCCCCACATCCTTCCCCTCCTCTGGTTCAGTGCTCCACACCTCCCCCGTCTCCCCAAAAACACACGCCACACCTCCCCGTCTCCCCAAACACACGCCACACCTCCCCTGTCTCCCCAAAACACACGCCACACCTCCTCCCCGTCTCCCCAAAACACACGCCACACCTCCCCTGTCTCCCCAAAACACACGCCACACCTCCCCCTGTCTCCCACAAACACACACGCCACCTCCCTCCCCCTCCCCTGTCCCCTGTCTCCCCAAACACACGCCACACCTCCCCCGTCTCCCCCAAACACACACGCCACACCTCCCCCGTCTTCAAACACACGCCACACCTCCGTCTCCCCCAAACACACGCCACACTCCCCTGTCTCCCAAAAACACACGCCACACTCCCCTGTCTCCCCAAACACGCCACACCTCCCTGTCTCCCCAAAACGCACGCCACACCTCCCCCGTCTCCCCAAACACACGCCACACCTCCTGTCTCCCCAAACACGCCACACCTCCCCTGTCTCCAACACACGAAAAAAATCGATTATTATTATTATTGTCTTAATCCCTATCTTGCGTCTGCCTATCGCTGTTCCTCAACTATATCTCGATCAAGACTCCTCCCTATCAACGAGGAGTCACCCCCTCCCTATCAACGAGGAGTCACCCTCCCTATCAACGGAGTCAACCCCTCCCTATCAACGAGGAGTCACCCTCCTATCAACGAGGAGTCACCCCCTCCCAATATAACGTCACCACCAAGACACAACCTAATTATTCTCTAAAGACACAACAACAACAAAATCACACTAGAAAAATATAATCGACTTTGCCCAGTAAATTAACATAGCCGCTCCAGTGTTACGTAAGACTGTTACTTGTGCTACTTGATACTATAGTACGATGGATTATGAGAAAAGGAACAGGTGATTTTTTTTCTCTGCCACAACAATAAATGATAAAATAACAAACCTAGTGAGCATAGAGTATCGGAGCGTGGGAGGGTGCAGGAGGAGGAGCGTGGGAGATCGTTTGAGGGTGGAGGAGGAAGAGGAGCGTGAGAAATGTTGTGAGGGTGGAGGAGGAAGAGCGTGGGAGATCGTTTGAGGGTGGAGGAGGGGGAGGGTGGGAAATAATGTGAGGGTGGAGGAGGAAGAGCGTGGGAGATCGTTTGAGGGTGGAGGAGGGGGAGGGTGGGAAATAATGTGAGGGTGGAGGAGGAAGAGCGGAGGAAGAGCGTGGGAGATCATTTGAGGGTGGAGGAAGATCACCAAGACTCAAAGACTGGTGAACTGCAGGCACACACACACAACAAAGAGGAAACATGTGTGTATGTGTGTGTGTGTGTGTGTGTGTGTGTGTGTGTGTGTGTGTGTGTGAGGAGGTGGCACTATAGAGCACTTAGGATGATGCCTCTCCAGGTGTCAATAATCACTTACAGTATATCTGGCGCACACACACACACACACACACACACACACACGGCCCTACCTCCCTCCCTCCCTCTGACCTATAATATGCCACAATAGCAAGCAAAAAGATCCCTTGTGTATACTTATAGTAAGACTGCCTCGTCGTAACTCACCGCCTACAAGGTATTGTTTATGAGTGTAGAGAAAACAAATGAATAACGATAACAGCGAGTTAGGTTAGGTTAAGTTAAGTAGGTAAGCTAGGTTAGGTTAAGTAGGTAAGCTAGGTTAGGTTAAGTAGGTAGGCTAGGTTAGGTTAAGTATGTAAGCTAGGTTAGGTTAAGTATGTAGGCTAGGTTAGGTTAGGTTATCTAAACACAGAGATGACCGAAACTATAATTTTATCACTAAATCCCTAACCCATATCAAAGTTAAACCTCAATACTACATGACATCACAACACTATATTGTATGTCTGTAACAGAGCGAATTTTGAAAGCAAGTGGAAGTCATGCCAACAGAGGAGGTGAAGTACAGTATAACCAGGGAGAGAGAGTAAACACACAACGTGAAGAAGTACGGGAAGACAAACAAAGGAAGGGGTTGTGATCACCTGCTGTGATTTTTCGTTCAAGGACGCAACACAGTCAGTCAATGGCCGTGACGACGACCCAGACCCATGGAACTAGTTAATTTATTTCAATGTCTATTTCAGCATTGCTAGTAAACATGGAGACTACTGTAGCTAATATTCAGCGGTGCTAGTTTACGAACGAGGTTAAACTGCTGTTCTAGCGAGAACAAAAAAAAATCTCAAGAAAAAAAAATATTTATTTCCACCCAATTCGGACGTATAAGGTGTTGGCTGAAGAGGAATTGATAGCGATAATAATTATTCTTTTTTATATACACCTGGAGGATAATTATTAGTTTCTGCTCCATGAACAGGTGTTATTCTTTTGAAACTAACTAGCTTAACTTAATCCATCCTAACTTAACCTACTTGATCCTACGGCCTCCCTGGTGATCTCTTGTTTATAGTACGCTTCCTCTGGACACGAGTAGTTTGTATTTTCATTGTTTAATTTTCTTCTTCCGACATCAGTGAATATGTACAGTAGCTAAAACAACTATCTGTGCAGGTGGGGGTCGATATGCTCCGAAATTTTACGTGTGACTAGTGACAGCCTTCATATACCAATATTTATCGTCCATGGTCGCATAGTTTCCCACAAAGTATGCACAGATGGTTGTTTTAGCTACTGTACCAACTCTGGTATGTAGAAACAACTTTGGTCATCACCGCAAAATTCCCCAGAAAAGAAGTTTAAAATATCACCCCTTCAGACTCAAGGTACACTGAACCACACCGCACGAGACGTCACTGTATAAATCTACAGGATAATGATCTTAGGCCTGACACCTTGAGACCCAGACAACAAGACATACTGCAGTTACCCTTCAAGCTTATTAGTGAATGAAAACAGGTGGACGGCAGCAGTCAGGTGGAAAACTAGTGAACGGTACAACCCAGTTCCTTCCCTTTACAACTACACTTCACCTTCCTTACAGTAAACAACCTGTGAACCAACAACAAAAAATTATCCCAAATAAGGGCACCTTCTCATCTCATAACGAAAGGTGTGTTGCATAATAATTCATTTTAAACGAGCGTCTTCCGGCCCCGTCAACCTTCAGGCCGCAGGAGGAGGCAGGGGAGACTCACCTGTGTGAAGGTCTGTGTGTTACACCTGGTTGCTGGGGCGCTCAACCCAGACTCGCCACTCAACCCCGACCAACAACACGTCTCCCTCCCTCCGGCTAAAAATGATTTTATATCCAGGGTACAACCATCCTATCCCCCCCCCCTCCACCACAACAACCTCACAACCCTATCCTCCCTATAACCCTTCGTCGTTATTGTGATGGCTACAACAAAGCTCTTCCCACCTTCTCTAACCCGACCCTTATACAACTCTACCCGAGCCAAAACCTTGCTCCCCTTCTGCCAGTACTACCACTACAACCTTGCCTCCACCACCTTGCCTACACTCACACATGCGGGTACCTCTTCATCCAATACCTGACTCAGTACATCTATCCTGTGTATCCTCGCTCAAACACGTGTCATATGTATACATGACTGCAGCCACGATGAGATGAGGCTTATAGTCCCTATCACAAGTTGGAAGGCAGGAAAACAAATCTAGTTCTAACACCACTCTGGCGGGATACGAACTGTTGTAGTGTATGTTTAGTGTTGACAAAAATCTCTCTCTGACGGTAAAAAACATATAAAAATTTTGTATCATACAGTGTGGTATAGAGAGGTGAGGTGCCGGTGTGTGTTGTTGGTGAGGCAGCAGCGTCTAGCCTGAGGTGGTGGGGCTGAGAATATTTAGCATTAAATTGGGAGAAAGTGAGGAGAATGACATGATTCCCTGGGCAAGAATATTTTACACACACACACACACGAAGTATTTAAAGAAAACAAAAACGCTCTCAAATCTGTGTTAATCAAATACCCGAGCGGACTGTGGACTTAGGCTAAATCAGATAGTAAAATCATTAAGTAATACACTCCGTTTTCTTTAAGTATTCTTTATTTATGTACACATGAATTGTCGCTCTAAACTTTGCTTTGTAAATTAGGAAGATGTACAGTATGTGTTGCTTTGGTCAGGGGTTATGATCAGAGTACTGACACATTACGTTGCACAGCAGATAAACAAAGTCACCTGTGCTGGACTACAGAGAGGGACACAACCTCGCCTCCACTACCTGACCGTACTGAGCCCACCAGCATGTCCAAGATGTCTGGCTGGTCCAGACCTGAGCCAGGTGGACCACCTCACTTGCCACCACAATACAGCCCAGGTACATCTCAAGAGTATACTGCATGATGGCCACAACAGGGACCTTTTCACAACCCTGGGTACAGCGACCACCCACAAGAACCCTACTAACCACAACCACACACATACAATCATAACTCAAGCGAACACGAGCAAGGTGTCCCGAACCCCCCACCTAACCCTACCCACACTTCTACTACTCACCAAAATAATACACAAATTTAGAGAAGGTTTGGCTAGATATTATACTTGATAAGGTTAGGTGTGTAAGGATAGACTGGCTAGGCAAGTCGGGGTAGGTTAGGTTAGGAGTTAGATGATAGAGATAGGTATACCTGTAGGTTAGGTTAGCTTAGATAGGACAGGTAAGTTACGCTAAATCGAATTGTTTATATAATTTATGTTAGCTTTGAGGTTGAGGTTGAAAGAAAGTTTGTGAATGAAGAATTGACCTGACTTGACCTTTTTGTTGTTGACCTAAGCTAAAAATTACTTACTGATTACTTAAATGAACTCAGGTATAAAGGAAGTAAGGGGAGGAGAGGGGGGTTAGGTTAGGTAGGGAGAGGGGGGGGGTAGAGGTGGGATTTTGTCCTACAACTAGTGGTCTGACCCCCCCCCCTCCCCCCTGCTCATCCTGCACCCCGCCGGCTGAAGCCTTGTAACCGTCACTCCCACACCCACATACACACACACGCTACACCCAAGCGTAAAGATCACTACACTCATGATCGTGGTGAAGGACGTTCAATACTACACCCAATAATTATTAAAGATGTTACTACACCCATATCTCATAAGATCTTCACTACACCGTGGTAACATTCTGATATGTTCTTATTACCACCATGCTATTCCGGATGATACAAAATGTTGCAACTATATCTTGCGCTAGTCAGGCCGCACCTCGATTATGCGGTTCAGTTCTGGTGCCCTTATTATAGAATGGATATCAATTCACTAGAGTCGGTGCAGTGAAGAATGGCGAAAATGATTCCGGGACTTAGAAACCTTTCATATCAGGATAGGTTGAAGAAACTAAACTTGCATTCCCTAGAAAGACGAAGAGTGCCGGGAGATATGATAGAAGTATTTAAGTGGGTGAAAGGAATCAATAAAGGGGATATAGATAAAGTTCTTATAATATCCGAGCAGGATAGGACTCGGAGCAACGGATTTAAGTTGGATAAGTTTAGGTTTAGGAGGGAGATAGGAAGGAACTGGTTCGCAAAAAGGGTGGTGGACGAGTGGAACAAGCTTAGCAACTTTGTAGTAAGTGCTGGAACGCTGGAAAGTTTCAAAAGGAGGCTGGATAGATTCATGGATGATAGAGAGTGGTAGTAACTCTCGACAGGAGCTGCCATGCACAGGCCAACCGGCCTATTGCAGACTCCTTATTTTCTTATGTTACATAATACTTCCTTGAGATATATGTACAGTATATATCAGGTGCCTACAAGAGAGCTCAGGCTCTCAACTGGCTCAGCCATGTTAATATTAGGATTTTTAATCGATTCTGTATCTGTGTTCTTCTGGCTAAATAAACTATTTCAATATCAATAACACCCACAGGTAATAAATGACATCACTACACCCACAGGTAATTACGGAAGTCACTACACCCACATGTTGTGGGAGATGAGTGTACCGACATAAAGAATGGATGTACACTGAATACACCCAGTACAGGTGTATGTGAGGTGTTGATCACTGAGGTGCTCCACAACACTAGACGGGTTACAGTGTACTGATCAACAAGGTGTTTCACAATACTAAATGGGGAATATTGTGTTGGTCAGGTGCTGCCAATCTAGCTCGCACATGTGATGCTTGCTGGCGTCAAATTCTACTCTTGTTTGCCCAATACTTCCACATAATCACTAATATATACGATATAATTATACATTACTGCTTATATTAACTGTTATGATTTATCATTTCATACACCGGCGACGTGAACTAAAAACATCTTACAAGAGGGGTGTAAACAAGGGTTACTTACCTCGACTGTAGACGACCAGATAAGTGGATGTCCAAAAGTTCGTAATTTATTATTGTCAATAGCACAGTACTTAGGTTTTTTACTTAGGGATATCGCACTATCAAAAATTCACTAACACACAATACACTATAGATCACGTGTTTCTCTCCCCGCAGCGCAGTAGAACGTGGGGCCACCTCACGCCCTAGAAGGCTGTACCTGAACTGAAGTTCATACCGTGTGCCGGCTAGCGCCCGAGCCTACACTGCATCGGTGGGCGACAGCGAGTTTAATCTTATTCTTCTTATATACCTCATCTGTGTCGCCCACACTTTGGGGGATCATCGTTAAAACTTTGTAAATATATTTATAATGCGTCTGATATTTCATTAAAATACAGCAGATGTAAACTGTAGCAAATAGAGATGTAAGATAAAGGCAGTGTGAGAAGTCTTGGGCAGACTCCCCGAGTCCGGCGGCGACTCGACCGGGAACCGGGTAAACAGGTGGAATGTGTCCGAAACCTCAATATCCATAGACAACTTTTTTGCGAATTTGGATACGGTTCATTAATAACTTATCTTATCTTTATAGCGAATACAATAAGTTTTCATTGCATAAAAACTTATAATGTATATAACTGTTCTCTCTTGTGAAAAACAAGATGCAAACAAGAAATACTGTCTAGAAAATAAGATTTAAATGGCTGATAATAGTGGTAGTAGTGGATGTCGGACGCAGGTGAACCGTCAGTGGTGGTGAGACGCGACAATGATGCCATACACAGCTCACCACAACACCCTGCTGCTGCTGCGCTCAACCTTACTCTGTATACCAACACTATTATTTACAATTAGCTAGTTACAATACGAAAATGAAAAACGGCTTCTTCTGTATAAATTATTATCGTAAATTACACAACAGTAAGTTTTTGAAGGAGTCTAAACTGATTCTGATAAAAAAGATTATATTCGCACTAGTAAAAGTATTTATGTAAACAGAATACAGTACTGCTATACGCTCAGGGTTCAGTAAACCCTTATATTGTATTTATAACTAGAAACAAAAATAATTATTGTCATCAACGTTTGGGTTTTTTGAAGACGAGAGAAGTAGGTTGGAGGCGGACAAAAAGTAGCGAGTGTGTTGCCTGAGGGTCAGCAGGCCACCGTGCTGTCAGGGATAAAGATCTAGCGACATGTGGCACCTGATTGGTCAAGGGGTCAGGTCACGTGACCAGCCTCCACAAACTTTTCACGTCTCCATTAACACTATCAAGGTACATGAAAATATTACAGAATTATAATGCAACGCTTATGTTACATTAATGCTTGTTAAGATTTTTTTTTTACATAAATGTGTGTTAAGTATTGGCATCTGAGACAGTTGGCCAGGAGTCACAAGTATCTTGACCGAGCCTCTTGGTGGTGTGGTCTGCCTTGTTAAGATTCTTTATAAAAAATGAACACATGAACAGTATGTGTACACACAAAAAAAATAACAAATTCTTTTAGCACTGATGATGAAGTTAGAATTCTTCGAAATATCTCATTAGAATAAAGATGAATAAATATAATTGTCCTTGTTCTTCTGTATTAATGCTTTGCCTCCTATATACTTCCATAGTTTTCTAGACTTTGCCTCTAGTATACAGAGCACACACAAGCTTCATAATTTTCTTTGTACATTTCGCAGTCGGACTTTTCTAGATAGTTTCCTTACTCGCGGGCTTAACCTGCATAATATGTTGTGTATGGTACAAACATTATACACGATACCATATGGACCAACTACAACGGAACAGCCTTGTGAAGGATTGCCAGCACGGGTTAAGCCCGGACTCTCCCACTTCAAGCAACTGCTGAAGGTGCTGGATGTGTGGTCACAGATCCTGGAACGTGGTAACAATATTGACAACATACACCTTGAATTTGCAAAGGCATTTAACAACGTACTTTATGAATGGTTGAAATAAAATTTGAGGAATACGGAATACAGACAAATATATCTTAGCATGGATCGATTACTTATGACCGTAACAGTGTACACAGTGATCAATGGCACGCAATCGTAATTGTGCCAGTGACAAGAGGTATGCCATGCCACAAGGCAATGTCACTGCGTGGACCGATGCGAACTGTTCATCTGTTTCATAAATGATGTGCCAGAAAGTACTGACTCGTATTCGTCAAAATTAAGAACTGAACAGACTGTGAACCAATGCAGGAAGATCTCTATCACATGTCCCAACGTGACGAAGACACGTCACTAACTGAAAATGGATATGAGAAAAATCTGAATGCTTATGCTGACAAAGAACTGAAGTTCTTGGATGACTGTGAGAAGAAAGAGAATTTTACTTATAAATTAGTAGCACTAATACTAAGCCTACACATACTTAGATGGTCCGTATCTTATAAAGCTTTTCAAAAGTGTGGTACTTCCTCACTTGGAGTACTACAATTTCGTTTGGAGAGCGTCCAAAGGACCACCAAACTGGTACCAGCACTCTGACACCTCACATTACGAAATATGTTATCTAGTTACAGTTTGAGTACATCCCGTGTTGTCTAGTGGCTAGGATACGCGGCTCTCACCCGCGAGGCCCGGGTTCGATTCCCGGCACGGGAAACTTTTTTTTTTAAGTCATCGGTTGGAAAGACAGTTTCTTGTTCCGAATCAGCCAAGTTAAGTAATGTTAGGTCTGGTTAGTATTTGGATGGGTGACTGCCTGGCCCTAAGAACACCAGATGTTGCTGGTATAATACTGTACTGAAAACAAACCTCCCATGGCTTTGTCAGCTGTCCTTGGTTAAACTGACTTACAATTATTATTAAAAGAAATATTTAGGCATTCTCTAAAGCATTACTCAAATGTACATATTCGTACACGCATCTGGCGTTAGCGGGTGGCCGACCCATTAGAAGTTACAGTCTTTAGGTAAAGAAGCTACCTGTACAGAAAACTGTCAGAGCTCACTTCGTTGTAAACTCTTGGAGTAACCTGCCAGAGACTGCTGTGATAGCACCATGGAGGCCTCCGGCGCCAATTAAAATAAAATCCCAACTGCCCAGAAGAGAGTTGTGCTGACAATGACCGACATGTAAAAAAAGACATACGAAGTTTGCTAAATTAAAATTATTAAACTTTGAGGATATCAACACTTGCAGCTATTTGTTTATAAATCAGTTGATCATTTTATTACGAACAATTATTTCCGGTTCCGGAATAACCATAGGTACAACTTAAGACACCCAGACCGACTAAGTCCATCCCCACGTGCTCCTCTCATTCCCAGACCCCCACCCATCCGAGCAAAGACTACACTACCTTCAAATCATCTCTCAAAATATATTCATTATCGAAGTATTAAGATAATAGCACTTCATTTTACACCTTTCTTTTTACTGTACCATTAAAAACCATTATATCATATATTGTCACTGATAGAAATTACAATTGTAAAAATTATATATTTTGCCGTCACAACATGATCCTGACTGACATGCCTGTCCTGTTGTTTCACCCAACAACCCAAGTTGTATCGCTTCCACACTTTTATCAGATTACTGCATTTTAAATATACTCTGCTGTTTAAAAATGTATATAATATTTATAATATAAATGTAAAAATTATATAATAGAAATAAAAATAAAGTGTTAAACGAGGTAACATTATATTATGTATTTACCAACACCATATTACATGTAGTAATCCAGATGATACTGAATGTTATATAATATAGCAATTCCTTGAGACAAATGCACAGTATATAACATGCCACCAAGAGGATTCAGGCTCTCACTTGGCTCAGCCGTGTCAATATTGTTATTATCCACTCTGTTTCTATATCCGTATTTTTCTGGCTAAATAAATTGTTTCAATATCAATACCTCTAACTCCAAACTTGACGAACACTAGCACATGTTCAGGGACTGTGTATTCAAAGGCCCACACGTGCCAAAGGTGTGTAATTAAAAGCAGACCGTCCGCCCGACCGGCGAGTGAGCTGTCCAGGGACGAGTAGGATTAAGTGAGGGCGAGGAGAGGGCCTCCTCAGCCCATTAATTATGTCAACATGACAACCCCATTACTATATCAATATCTCGAACAGTGGTTCAAGATTTACCAATTCATATCTAGTATACCTGGTCCAACCTAACCTTACCTAACCCAACTTAAACTGACTTAACCTAACCTAACCTAACCTAACCTTTTCATGCTTAATTCCGTAGTTTGGAATTTCTGAATAAATTTGTTTGGTCATCGTGTTTAGTATCCATTCGCTGGCACTGGTATTTAACACATTAGAATTTTTTTTTTTTTTACGGGAATTAGCCCACCCAGGCACAAGTCACTGACCCACATCGGGGCCTGGGGGGCGAAATAATAATAATAATAATAATAATAATAATAATAATAATAATAATAATAATAATAATAATAATAATAATAATAATAATAAGAAGAAGAATATAAAGAAATACAAAACTAAAAAAAAGATAAAAAGAGAAACAGCATACAGTATGAATGTTGTTGTCAATAGTAAGAGAAACAATTGAGACTGCAATAGTGTGTAAAGGAGGCAGAAAGTCAGTTCAGCAACCTGGGACTTGGTCACAATTTTCGTGATGCCACACCTTTCCGCGTTCGTAAATTGTGAACAAAGATATATCCTAATCAGCAAGTAGGCGCTATTCTGCACTTTATCATGCCTTCAGTGCACCACAATTGCTAAAAATTTAAGACGTACATATGGAATAATGACTTGCATACAAAGATCTGCAACATATGGAGCTTACCTGCTGGAACATTGGAGCTCAGAGAATTTTCTGAGAATCGTTAAGGAGTTATATGCCTTCCTGGTCATTTTTTTTCACTGTACAGTTTGTATGGTCTCTAGGGTCCCAAAGGCAACGATGATATCTTATATTGTCTATAATAAAGTCTTGAGACAGGTTTGACCACCCAGGAATAGAGAGGCCACGAAGTTGAACACCTCTCAATATAAACAAATATTAGGTGTATTTATATATCAACATTATAAAAAAAATCACAAAAGCAATTTATTAAAAATGTGATAATGAATACTTTAGAAAATAAATTTAGTTATTTTACAAGGCTCCATATTTATTTTATATAAATATCTTCATTATCGAGTATAGATCTTGACTTGACCACGGAAATTGGCGCCAAATGCTCGAGAAAATTTGACGTGGAAAAAACGACAGAAAACGGGAAATTTGACGGAGGAAGTGCTATTGCCTTTAATTAAAATAGCTTTCCAAAGGTATTCCACATTATTCTTGGTCAAATTGGTTTTGGACGTTTTTTTGGCGATTATATTTGTTCCATGAAAGATAATTATGACAATTTATCTGATGTTATATATATATATATATATATATATATATATATATATATATATATATATATATA
Organism: Homarus americanus; assembly: GCF_018991925.1. NCBI lineage: Eukaryota > Metazoa > Arthropoda > Malacostraca > Decapoda > Nephropidae > Homarus > Homarus americanus. The sequence goes on from NW_024733870.1 coordinate 147,735, forward strand.
TATATATATATATATATATATATATATATATATATATATATATATATATATAATATAATCCATTTTAATCATGTTCCCTCCCTTTACTCAAAATATATTGCATTGTAAGACTGTAATATTCATTCCAAATAACTCAAATCAGCTAAATGTACATAAATAATTTAGGACTTCAGTAAGCCCCAAAAAATTATATTTAGTGTACTGTGCTGGGTGCTACTGCAGCGTGCGGTCTACAAAAATATCTTTAGCCTAGCCTAACCTAACCACCTAAATATTTTGTAGACCGCACGCTACAGTAGCACCCCAAACTGAAATATATTATTACATTTTGTATGTTTTAGTCGGAATTCAACATTTATGACTAGTCTGATGTAGCGAACAGTGACTTGCGCATGGGAAGGAGAGACGTGTTGAACAGTGGAAAGGAAAGTGCTAGCAAGGAGATGAATAAATGCTAAATAATAAATATAGTATCTTCTGAATGATAGTGGACGAAGAAAACAAACCAGTCACTACACAATATTTTCCTGATGTTTTTGTAGGCATGGTGAACTTTTTTTTCTTCTGAGATCCAGTGCTCTAGGCTTTAAATGTTGCCAATGTTTTTTTTCGTCCTAACTCTTGATGTAAAAACGTGGGAAAAATTTGATATTGAGTTAACACGGATACTAAATACCACCCTCCCTCCTCAATTCGAGTCCTTGTTGGGAGGTGCCCCTTGATTGCTTCATGCAGTGTTACGTCAGAATATATTGCATATCACACTCTAGCTATTTTGCTGATGCTGTTTTGTTATCAATATGCTTTAACAACTAATGTCTTTATACGCGTAACTAGGCTAGTAATTACCTAACACAAACGTATTCGACACAAGTTTCCCTAACCAAGAAAAAAAAAAGAATCAGTGAGAGAGAGAGAGAGAGACATATCAAACTCTATTCACGTAAGGGCCTGACGAGTATTTGATCCGTGTGAAGCAATATTTTAGTATCAAGAAGCCTCATTCACATGCAGTGCGCCGATCTGCTGGCCTGCTCAAGCCTCGCGCGTGGTGGGGGAGGGAGAACCCTTGATCAGTATGGATGACTTTTGGCCCCACCTCACTCGTCACTTATTTTGATTGATTACCTGCCCTGCTGAGCCTTCACCTTACACGAGGTCACCACACCACTCCAGGATTGATTATACTTGGCACGATGTCATCTCTTCTAGTTCTCAGCCATAGTTTTAATCTAAAGGTACTGTATATGCCTGTAATCTAGGACGCGGTTGTTGTTGTTATGTTGGTATTTAAAGTTGCAATGTATAGTTTTATGGTGTTTTATGTTGTATGTTACGGTTTTGTGTCAGTTTTGTGTTGTTATGTTTGACATGTTTTCTTTAATGCTGTTCTTGCTTTTATTTTTTAGGGTTATACGTTGGTTGTATGGTAGTTCTTTTGTTATGTCTTTATGAAGGTTGTGCTTCTAGTGTCGTGTGTGCTGTTGTTATTGTTTTGTGTTGTTGTCTTGTATGTTGTTATTGTTTTGATTATTACTTTATGTTATTATTTTATGTTGCTGTTTTGTTATACACTCGTTAACGTATCACTTATTACAGCACACTATATCTCGGTTGAGAACGACAAATACGGACGGACCTATGTAGTGAAGATTGGTGGGTGGAGGCCTTAGAATGTGATGTACTGCGGTCTTCGCATTACTACCTTTATACTCTTCGTCACTGATCAGCTCGTTAGCCGCTTGGATCTTGTTTACCGCAATGCATTCTAAGCAACACCTGGGGTCGTCACGGCCACATTTGCTTTTATTTTTATCCAGCTTGAATTACAAGGGACGCTAAAATGACAAAAGTGTACTGCTTAAATAATAAGGTAGGAGATACACTCTTCCTATTGAAGACAATACGTAATATTTAATATGCAATGTATATGATGAGGCAAAAAATTTAACATGCCAGTAATGTACCTGGTATAATTCTATTTAGTTTTTTAGGATCAGCAATACATATTAATGTACTGCTTACATTTTACCTCAAATTGTCGATTAGTTGTTACTGATTAGGAAGAACGGCAGATGCTGCTGGAAACAAGCATCTCATGGCTTTGTCAGCTGTCCTTGGTCAAATTGACTGAATATCAATTATTATTATTAACTGCATGAGCACCCATGACAAGCCAAAGACCAAATCGTGTTTGATGACAAGTGGGGTACCACAGGTCAATGTGCTGGGACAGTTATTGTTCGTTTGTTTCATTAATAATATGTCAGATCTTATACACTCCTCCCTACAAATGTTTGCGAACGATCATGGAAACTACTAACAAAAATAGTTTTTCTAATGTATTTTGTGGTGTTTCAAGAGAATCTGACCATTTCTGTTGCAAATGAGCCGTTATGGAGAATTGACACCCCCTCCCCCCGATTACCAACAATATTGGTTGCACAAAGTGGGCAGGCCTTTGAAGTAGAGGAAAATTTTGGGGTAAAAACACGACAAAAACAATGACAAAACGAAACCTCCTAACCAGAGAAACCAGAAGTACCTGACCTAACCTACTAGGTAAGGGGGTTCTGCCCCTTTGGAACCCCCGTTGTGTTGTAAAACTTACCTTAATTAACATATGCTTGAGGATAAAATGATGCTACTTGTAGGAGGAAGTGGTGGAGTATAGTCTTGACATCGTTGAATTAAATGTTTCTTCGTATTGCTAACCCGAAGCACCACACTCTTGGTATGTGTTGTGTATGAATGCTTGTAGCACTTCACAGGCTGGCAGTATACCATAAGTCTTAAATATATCAATTGCAACAGCTTCGTTTTCACATACACGATGAATGATTTGCTAAGCCAAGGAAGGATGCACATGGGTATTACGTGACACAGAGACTAGTCCACTGATCTCGAAAAAAAGACTGGATCGAGCTGGATTGTTTAGTAAGTGCAGCCAGGTTGAAATCTTGGCGGCCATATTGGATGGACCCAAAAGGTAAACAAAGCTGCGGAGATCACTGTAGCCCTTGTATTGGAGAACATCTGAATAACTAATGACAGCTTATATATTTACTGCCAAGAACGGCACTGTGCGGTGGAACTAAACAAGAATCAGTCCTGGATGTAGTTTTAGTTGTATTTATTTGCTTGTTTTACACAACTGAGAAGCACATTTCATGTTAACAGACCTTTATCCACGACCACGCTTTACGCGGATTTGGCTGAATCAGTGAGGCTATCATGCCAAATTTTGCTCGCAAATCCAGGATAATAATCGACGTTGGCGAGTTACGTTTAGAGCAGGCATGACCGGCCCATCTATCTATGCCCTATGACAACCTTTTTTCTGTCTTTGAAATGTCCTACAGAGCAGCGAAAAATGAAAGAATACACAAGTTTCAAGATTTATGTTTGATCGGTATGGACATATTTTAGCAATGAAGAAATACAAGATTCTTAAAACTACAAGGCAGACATTCACATTAGCCTAACCTAAGATGTCTATCAGCAGAGATTTAAAAAAGGTTTCACATGTATGTTTGGCCAAGTTAAGCTCAGACACATAATTGCTACACATATTAGATAATACATCTTTTGGTATCTTCCAGACTTTTTGTTAAATCATTTGTCAGTAAAAATATTGATTCAATTCAATGTTTGTTCATAAGTTCATTTTTTTAATAAATTGAATTCAATCTCATCCATCTTTATCTAGAATATCTTATAATTAATTGTAGAAATTTCCAAAAACGTAATTAAATCTAAAATCCTATATATCTACATTCAGTATAAAAGTTCTTCAAATTAACTTGTTCATAAGTTCATACACACATTTTTTATACGAAACTTTGACCCAGTACTTATAGTTTCTTAAAATTCTCAGTTTCTCATTATGTGAGTACTCAAAGTGTCTTGAGAGTTTCTTAGCAATAAAAGTATAACTTACCCATGAAAAGTCCTTGGAAATTAACGTTTCGTCGTCGTTTCTTCGTCTTCAGTCCCTTCACTATCACTTCGAACGTTTTCTCTTTCATTTCCTAATTTTCTTCGCTTGCTGCACCCGAAAGCACAGCACTGAGTTGCCAGCTTCGCCATATTTGTGTTACATTCAGCTGTAAGCTTTGGGTCCATCCAATATGGCACTGCCCAAATTTTGTTGGCTGCAACTTTGCGCACTCGAGAACAATGGCTTGCTCGATCCAGTCTTTTTTTCGAGATAAGTGGACCAGCCTCACTAGCAGTGAATGGCGGAACATACGCACGTGAGTCAGATGCAATCCGTGTCTCCTGCCCATATGTAAGTTCCTGTGTGAAATCAATGTCCAAAATACTCGAACATTAAAATTTGCAGAGGAAACGTAAAAGAATATTGTGTTTTTTTGGGGTAGGGTGGGGGGGGGGAGTGGGCTTTATCTCTCTATATAAAGTAAAGAGATAACCAGGTAACCAGAGCAATTAGAACACCTGAAGCTGACTAGCTTATACTTTAAACAGACAGGTTGTGATTTAATAGAAGTTTATTAGCACCTCAGAGGACGTTACTAGTGTTCACGCCTATAACTAGTGGCTGCCCGCCGGGTCAGTCTCAGGTTAAAGCCAAAAGTTAAAATTGTGATGGTTCCTAGTGTGAACTTTTAAGACCAGACTTGACCAACACTGGATCCAGTGGATCCCCAGTACTTGCCATCAGTGTGTAACTGCGTGACCTCCCGCTACCGCCCAAACCGACCAGTGAAGTATTGATGGCTTTGTTGGCTATCCTTGGGCAAGACGTGAACAATCACCCAAGCGGCTAAACAAGCCTATCTGGGGCGAAGAAGATAAAGTAAAGAATTGATTTACTGTTCACCGTTGTTTATATGTCCGCACTCTAAATGACCTGTACATTGTTTTTCAATGTATACCCGCGTTGTCTATGTCCATTGTTTTATACCTGCACCACCTATGGCATCGTATTGTAAACCAACAATGTAAATGTAAATTGTTTTAAATATCAGCAATATGTATTTTATACCTGCATTGTCTATATTCATATTAGCTTAATGAAGTATACAATATATGATGATTTTACTGTATTGTATATCTTTAATAATCAATCGCTTAAGTATCCTTGCAAAGCCATGTGAACACAAAGGCAATACCCACTTGCCTTTTCAATCAATGAATTTGAATTTAGTCATTTCTGTACTGTATCATGTTAATAATTGTGTTTGCTGTAATATGTTTTTCTTTAAATAGCAAAAACTGACTGCCAAAAGTAGTAGGGGGTGGAGTGTGGTGTGTGCCGCTGAGCGATGGTCGTGCCATCTGTAAACATTTGCCAAAACAATAACAAATACAAAAATAACTATTTCTCTTCTCCTTTTGTAAGTAATTATGGACTAACACTAGCTAAACATGCATGTGGTTGTGGCACACCCTCGTGGCCGACGGGTGAGATATGACATATTGTGTGCTAACTAAAAAAAAGACCATAATAAGGCCAGCTCCAGCAGACGCCTTTCTTGACGAAAAATAGCCTCCAGCCAAATAGTGGCAGCAGTCACGACAAGTTGGCCTCCAGTCTACCCCTGTTTTAAAGTTGATCGTGTTTGTAACCTACAACCATGCCTAAAAAGAAGTCAGGTATGTAAATTTGTGTTTAGAAATAATAAATAGAGGCCTTATGTTGAAGGTAATGTGATGACAGAGCTGTTAGTGGTGATTTCACAGAGACTAGAGCCATGGATCACATTATCCTGAGAAGCATGACATATAATAAAGGTAGAAATGTTTCAGCACTTTTGGTGATGATAGTATCATACCTTTGTGAAGGATATATTGGGTTAAACTAAAAAATTGACACCACTTAACTTGGATTTGGGGGTTTTCTTTGTATAGGTTTTGTTAATCAAATTCACATGTAGTTAATGGGTCTGTTGTCAAATGCAAAAAATCACAATGAAATTTTTGATGAGATATAGAATATAAGTCATAGCTTCTGTGCCGCGGTGCTCTGGTAAATTGATAAAAGCCTTCCCAGAACTACATTGGATTATAGAAGGAATGAACCTTTTCGTGCTGCTGCTAGTCTTGTGTATATATTACTCATTCCTGGCTAGATCAAGCTGAGTTCAGTGTTAGGTTTTGTTCATATATTAAAGTGACAGAATACATAGAGATCATGGACAGGCTACATGCTGATTCTTAGTACAGTAATCTAAGAGTCTTTATACACTTCAGATGCCACATTTATTACCTAAAAGTACATTCAAGTAATGTACCCAGGAGTCTTAGGAATTTTATCTTTGCAATCAATAAGTTAGATAATTGTAAGACTTTTCGTCTATGCCGTCTCCCTCGTAATGACCTTAAAATTTCCTAACCTAACCGGGGAGCACTGCTTCCCTGACCCCTCCGGCATACATAAGTTGTTTGTGAGGGAAATGTCGTAGAAGAAAGGTGTCTTACATTTGTCTAACTTATTGATTGCAAAGATAAAATTTCTAAGATTTATGTGTTGTCTAAAAGTAAAATAATTCCCAAGCAACGAATGTTATATAAAAAAAGTCCCAGATATTGCTACTTTAATAATGATGTGACGAGGTCAGTACAATGTCTTAATTCTAAAATTTTATGTAATTTTAACCCTATAAGTGTTTAAATAAAGTAAGCTTAATTTAAGAATTCATTAATGATTAAGATAAGTGGCATTATATAATCCCTCAGAATTCCACTTTCCAGAAGGGAAGTTGTGTGCAGTGATTTAAGTTTATCTGTATTTGTGGTTTGAGGAAAAACAAATATTATTCACTGAGAAATGTGCTTATGGGTAATATTTAAAGATAAGGGTCCTGGTTAACGACTACCTAGCAAGTCTCTATAGAAGAAAACGTATTCCTTAACTTAAGAATAAAGCAAATCGAGTGGAGGAATAGCACTTTTTGTATTCAGGTTTTTTCCTTAGATTTTCCTAAAAATAAATACGCTACTACCCGGCCATTTCACGACAACAATAAGTTTGCATATCTGTTGGCAAACAATTCGCAGCAATTGACCGGGGAATGACCGACTATCCTTTCATTCCATACAAACCTACCTAACCAAACCTAACATAATAATAATAATGTAATATACTTCCATCCTAGGATAAGTAGGTTTTGTTGGTTCTTCGTATCTACACTTAATTTGGGTAATTATTGACGACGACGCCGCTGATTTTTCATAGAAAACGAATTTAAAAGTGCCTGCACACAATTTCATTGTTTTATAGTGGATACTGTTGTAGTTATGGAAAATGTGTTAAAAATTGTTCATTTAAATGATCGATTTAACTTAACCTAACTTAACGAAACCTAACCGAATATAACGTAACGTAACCTAACCTTAACCGGTTAATATTGATGACTACCGCAAACATCAAAATAAATAACGCGTCAGGGGTGTAGTTGTCAATATAAACCTAAATTTTAATTGGATCTAATATTTATAATAACATTTGTTAGAAGTGTTTGTGTGTACGGAAAGGATGACAATGATGATGATGCTGTAGTTGCTGAGAAGCCGCTGCAGCATTTACATGTACCGGTTTGCCAAACTAATGATATTATTATGAGAATTTCAAATTTGAGTATTTTTAATTGTCCCTTTTTGGGGGTATTATTCTTGTTAACATAGAATAGAATAATTTAACACTATTGTTTATAAAAAAAAAATTTAAAGTTGCTGCTGCTTCTATTACTTAATGAGAATGAAGCAGAATACGGAAGCGTTCGTAACATATATGAAATGTATGGACTCCTTATGCCTACTTACTACTTAAGAGATGATGTTCTTATGCAGGCAGATGGCACTATCTACAAGAAAATCTTGGGATAAAAATCTGAATACAAAAAGTGCTCTGCCTCCACCTGATTTGCTTTATTCTTGAGGTACGAAATAATTATTATTATTTTTTCATTAAGTGGCCGGTCAACCTGGACCGTTATTCTTAAATATCACTGTACCTATGTTATGGTGCACCTAAAAACCAAGAATGCTAAAAATATGGTGAAGGGTAGGTAATTTTTATCTAAACATATGTATTTTACAGTCAAACCATAAATTACTTTTACCCTTTTAGTGTTGAACAATGTGACAAATCAGCAAAAAATATACAAAGCTCTCGCATCTGGCTTCACATTAGTAGCCATGCTTTCCTTATATGGGAATATGTGGAGCTGGCAGTGACATTACAGTACAAGTATTCCTTTCACTTATCATGATGTAATTTCCTTTTCTGTGTACTTTACTGTAGTCCTAAACTAGTTATGTGTAGTATTGTAAATTAAAGAATACAACTTGAATGTAAACAAGTAATAGCTTATCCATTTTTAATAAATTTTAAATGTGGAATTTGTCATATTTGAAGTTGAACTCGTGTTTCAAATTATGGTTAGAATATTTTGAAAAACAAGTTTAAAGGAAATTATGTCTAATAAACAAGCTTACCAACTCTATCGAGACGACAGGAGAGGTATTGTTCTTATTGAAATACGTTACACCCAGGGATAAGAGTAATATATGGACTGACTGAAATTTTTTTTTCTTCTTCTTCCAGAGAAATACTGTAAGTCAACCACTGCCATGTTGGAACTGTTGATGTTCAACTAGGGTTGCCGGTGACCATGATCTTTCTTACTATTTAATAACATATTTATGTGCATAATCATTGTGAATTTACCAGTACAGTATTTGTTTTGAATATTCTGTACAGTACTGTTTTACTTTTTTTACCATAATGTTACCCAAATGTACAGGCAAAGCTTGCATAACCGAGTATCCTGGCTTTTTAATGTAAGAGCTTTAAACCTAACCTAACCTAGAATAAAATCCTGTTTTGGTGTGTTAAAACAATTCTCCCTTAAATCCAAATTTCACTACCTGTATTAGGGGTATTGTCTGTAGCTCCGTGATCAGTTCTTTGCAAAATGGCTAAGTTTATGTTGATTTCACGTACGATCCAACCTGTTTTATGGGCTCCAAAAATGCAGTAGTTCACCTTTTCCAGCAGAATTAAACTATAGTAGAAAAAATTAAATTCTTAAGTGAAACAAAAGAATTCAAAGAGAAGCTACGTTGAATGGATGAGAACCCTTTGGCTGTAGGTGGTGTGGCACTCCATGCAGGCAGTGTTTTCTCTCATTTAATCCTATATTAAAGCACAGTGCTATCCATTGAATATTTACCTTAAAAGTGAAAACGGAAACAAAAATATGGGAAAAACCTGTAATAGTCATTGATAATGCTCCCATATATAGTAGTACATGATAGAAAATGGTGTTATGCTATAATTATCATCTTAGGCACTATCTGGGTGGTGTTTTTTGCCTGCTAAGACTAGTTCATTGTGTCAGCTGATGTACCTGTGTTTCATGTAGAGTTAAAAAACAAAACGTAAGACATTTTTGGTGTATCTTCTGATGATGGCAAATTTCTTTAAAAATTTAACATTAAAAGAAAATTTTAGGTACACCAGTGATGTGATGATGGTGCAACACACACCGAAACTCGCTTAACTGACGATGATACCTTGAAAAAGATTCTAGATCATGAAGAAGAGGAAGAGGGGGGATATGGTGATTATTTGATTGATGAGGAATGGAATGATCATTTAAGTGAAGTTCTGAGCTTAAGGGAAGTTTACAATAAGTTTAGTGTGTTCATTGGTTTGAAAGGCATGATATGGTTCAACAGTAGAAATACTTTGACTCTATTCTGTGGTTCACATGGTTATAAGATGCCAAATAACACAACGGAAATTTATTTTTTTATTGATTTTTCAAACCAAATTTAAATGAGACTGAATGTGATGCAGAATGTTTAATCCCCATGTCATATGTTATCATTATCTTTGTACTTTCCAACCCCTTCAACACCTCAACAAAAGCTGCCATACATCTTCTCATCTTCTCCTTCATCCTTCTTTTAAGAAAATTGAATTTAGAATTCAGTAACCAAATTAAATTCAGTGAGTCACTGAGTGAATTTTATGAATGGCATGAAAGCATGTGGTATTCATGAGTGAATTTAGCTGCTATAAGTGGAATTGTTTACTTAATGTAGATGTTTCTCTGTCATACCTTCTAAATTGGCAGAGAGGTATAATTAAGGCCAAAGACCGGTTACCTTTGCTTTGTTTTTTTATTTGTTGCTGGTAACAGCACAGGGCTTCTACTGGAAGGTAAATTTGTTCTTTAGCGAGGGTTTACAATTATTTTTATATCTGTCCTGCCACATACGTATTTGTCTTCAATAATTTTGGTAAGTAACTTTGGGAAATCGGTGTGTGCACCCTCAGACGTATAGCAGCTTCTCCTGTCGCTTTAAATTATATAAACCATCATGGGTCTTATGTAATATAATACAGTACAGTGAAACTACCCACAACTTGCATTAATAGGGTCAAGATCACTAGCACTGCCATCTTCCCCCATACAAATTTTTGGGTCTTCATATATGCCCCTTGCTTTTCCAGAATAATGGAAAGGATAATAGGAGCACAATGCTGAACTTGATCAGTGATAATAACCTTTAAGTGTTTAAATATACAGTATTATTTTTTGTGGTAGTTGGCTCAGCTTCCCCCCCCCTCCCCAAGTCATTATTGATATTTTCTGAGCCAACAGCTAGAAACCTCACCCTCTCACTATACTGTACAGCCCTTCAAATAAGGGTAATTTTTCTGGTATGGATGATGACCTTTGGGACATTACTCATTTTATTCTAAAGACTCTGAAGATATGATTACCACAGAAGATATATTGTTCATAAATATAGAGAGGTTATCACTAATATACACAGTGCCTCATAATATACATACAGGTACAGTATATGCTGTATACTGTATGTGCAACATGTAATACTGTGTAAAATTAGGTCATTTTACTAAAATATGTGTAATTTTTTGACATTGAATTTGAGGACTTGATTCTAAGGTCTATTGTAAACGTTTATTTCAAAAATTTTAGTGTGTATTTTCTTATGTTCAGATCCAGTGGTACATTTAACATGTAAACCTATGTAGTGCTGTACATGGTAATGCAGGCCCCCAGTTGTTCCTAACTCGCTTTATTGGGCGACACCATTGTACAGCGTCCATAAAAAACCTAAATCCCTGTGACCTTTTTACATAACTTAACAAAAACGTAAGGATAAATAAGACAATAAAATGCATACACCAATTGATTCATCAAGTGTTTGAAAATAATCACAACCCATCTCCATTGTTCAGATCTGTTTGATCTCCTCCAGGCAAGGTATTGATGATGTGTTTTGTGTTGACAGCTTGTATTTAGGTCCACAGAATTCCCAGGCCACTCCAGCACTCAAATATTCTTGCATATGCTTCGTGATTTTTTTTTTTTTTTTTTTTAAGGTGGCGTGATAAAGTGGAATATTCAAATCTTTTTCCTGTCAAAGTTGAATTGTTTTTTGGGACACACCTTGAAGGAGGTTGTGGTGGGTTTTCTCCATTTCTGCTGAGCATCCTGATTACCCTCCTTCCTCCCAGTGGGTAGCATGGAAGTTGGCCATGATTGAAAGATTGATGCCTGGAATTCAGTTGGGATCAATGTAAATGATGTTACAGTTGCACTCATTTTAATGTGACATCATGACCTGTTGCTTTATACAGTGTTCTCTAGTTTTTGGCTGTCACTTCTAAATACTGTATATATTTTAGGGACTTTGTTCAGACAAGAAGGCATTGATTTGTGAATTAGTCTCTAAAATTGAGGTCTCGTGGGTCTTGGGTTGTTGACCTAGTGGACATTTCATGTGGGTCACTTGGCTCTGGTCTTGGCCGTAGGATTTTACTACAGTCTTCCACTTTTATTCTATTAGTGAAAATATTATAGAAAATTATTGAATTTCTGGTATGTATAAAAAATTGTGCTAAAATGATTATGATTCCTTCAGGCAGTCTACTGTACCGTACATAGGGAAAAGTAAAAGTAGGTAGGAAAGGAAAGACACTGTTAAAAAAAAGAGGACTTAGTGATGTACAAAGGAAATCAAAAGATTGTAGATTGAAAAGAAAATAATGCACTGTACAGAATATTAAAAATGTGCATTATGATGTAAAATCTGAGATATGGCTGAGCCAATGAGCTAATAAATTATGACAGAGAAAGTCAGTTCATTTTTCAATGAATCTGATCATACAGTACTGTACTCTATTCATCAACTGAAATGATAATGTAGTTGTAGAAATATTATGAGAAATACTGTAATTACAAAGTTAATAACAAATAAATAATTAAAGCATTCTAACTTTGTGAGAATTAAGTTTTTTATATTTTGAATTAATATTTATCATCATGTCAGTACAGTATATGGTAGTTTTGCATATGAGTTTATTTTTCCAAAGATGTGTTCTGAGGTCAATCATTTTCTTCCTGTTTTGAAATTTTTTTTATGAATAAACTACACAGTATTATACTGTAACAATAGACTAAATTTTAATTTGTATATATTTCTTTGATTTTATGGGATAATATAATTTTTGCCTATACTGTAACTGTACTGTACAGTATTAAATCAGATGAACTGAGTTATACAGAACGTATAGGGAATACTGTACTGTAACTTAAGAAACAAGTAAAGGATTTTATTTTATATATTATTTTTAATCACACTCTTTGCAGACCACAAAGTGCAGACACAGTCTACAACACATAATTTAAATCTGTTATGTCTTTCCTTGAATGTATTTTCCCAATTTAATTTTGTTTTTATTTTTTCTCCTTTTGTCTCCTTTCCTTACTCCTTCTTCCTTACATCAGTCACTTCCTTTATGTATATGGCTGAGACAAACTCCCTTTCTTTTCACACATTCTATTTTTTGCAGTGCAGGCCAATGGTGACTAGTACTGTACTATCCAACCCAGACTGCAAATTTTTTCTGCAGATACTTCAAGTGATGAATAGGAACAGAAAGTTTTTGTGGGAATTTGTGCATGACCACCTACATGGACATCAGGAAAAAGCATGTATGCTAATATGATAATGAAGATTATTATAATACGTATAAAAGTGTATATTTTATTTAAATTACAGTCAACCCCCGTTTATCCGGACAACGCCGTTCCCGAGGAAATCGTCCGGATAACGAGTTGACCGGATTTCTGAAAATGACTGGTAGGGATGAATTGGCAGCTGTTTTCGGTTACAGATATTCACTATCGGTAATGTACTTTGTATAAGCATATGAAAATTTATACTTATTTTTATTAAATGTTGCATAAGACCTGTTTCATTTTCCCGGTTTGCTATTACAGTACTGTACAGTACTGTATATCATACAACAGTACTGTAATTTGAAAGTGCTGTATCTGTGGGATATAATAGCTTTTGATCCCTGGACACAACTTTACTTGCAATTTCAAATCTCTTAAATTAACATACTAAAGAGTTTTTAGAAATACGACAAAAGAAAAGATGTGTTCTTCAGAGTGCCAGTGTACACTTAAATTATTTTGTTTTCTCTGGGAAAGCCATATTCTAGTTAAAAAAAGTGAAATATTGTAGTATGTTTTGAAATAAAATGGTAATGATTGAAATTTACTCACTGCTTGTATTTATTAATTGGACGCTATACATCACACCTCATGGACAGCAGTAATGTTGGTCCAGGTGTCAGTAAAACACATGTACCATGTGTTCTCTAGCTGTTGTGAGTTTTTGGTTTGCAAATCTTTGCTGAATTGCATGAACAGCCCAGTGTATGCACCCACTTAATGTTGGTTTTCACTGTCACCAGAGATTAGATTTGGTACTACAGTGAAACCTCACTGATACAAACAAATTGTATGGGGGGGGGGGGTAAGAGTCGGCTGACATTGCTAATAATTCAAGTTAAAGGAATAAAATTTACACATGGATAATGTAAGTTAATAATGATGATATCATTAGAGAATAGAAAAATAAATGATTATGGTAATCAGATAAAATGGTAAATATGAACAACAACATGTAAACACAGTGTTCCCACAATACATAAGATGCACCCTTAACAAGTACTGTACTGTAAACTGTATTTGTACACCAATAGCTGGCATCACTACTGGTACTCAGACAAAAACAATGGCTGCTACTGCATTTAGCCTATTTTTTTTCTTGCTGTTACTAAGTGAATGTATCTTGTTAAGGTAGAATCTCAGTTCATGTATAATTTTTGTTTCTTTTATTCACTACTGATTTTGTGATTTACTTAGCTAATATCAACCATTTATGTACATCAAGAGGAATATTCATCATATCACTGATATTATTTAAAACAATACTGAATTTTCTTTCTTGTACTGTATATAGAATGAAGGAATATGAATAAATTATTTTAAAAACTGTTTACCCTCAGTAAACCCCTAAGTACTGTACAGTACAGTACAGTATGTGAAGCTGTGTCACCTCAGAGCAACATGGATCACGGGTAGACTACATTTCATGGTTCCAAACTGTTTTAAGACATTTATTTCATGTTATTCTATTATCATCTTTATTTTTTTTGAGTTGTAATGTTAGCTGTTGGTGTACTTGTTACGTGTACAGGTATGTGTTGTATGCAGTACAGTACTAGCAGTGCCAAATTTAGGTCTGTGGGGGCCTCAGCACCACACTACAATACTGTACTTAATTTTAGTAACATACCCACAAGCCATTGTGTTACAAAAATAAAATGCCCTAAAAAATATTGACTATCCTAGGCTTAGAATATGCGAAATTTATTTTTACCTTAAACCTCTGAGCAAGCAATGGCATATCCTAGCTTATATACATCCCCCCTCTCCCCCAAGGTTGTCAATTACATACAACAATGGAAAAACTAACTAGCCAGTGACATAAGAAATATTAACTTAAGAAGCTAGATTTTTATGTTTTCTTTTGGGTGCCCCAAAAATATGAGTGCCCTGAAAATGTGGGAGCCCCCAGAATGTCGGGGTCCTGTTTGGCTGCACATACTTAACACTCCTAAATCAGGCACTCTGTAGTACAGTAGTAATGTTAGCTCATGGTGTGCTGTACTTGTTACGTATAGCTAAGTGTTGTTTTTATACTAGTAGGAATATTGAGTTTTTATGGCTTTTGCTTTAACATATTTATCTCAAGATTAATTTAATTTTGTCTTATTTAATGGTTTGGAATCTTCTCAGACAGCTGTGTTGTGTGCTAGGCTCACTCTTGATTGGTTATTATCTGTGTTGTGTTAGGGCCTAATTGCTCATGTTTGATGCATAAGCTATCTGTATTTTTCTTCTTATGTTACTTTTTTAGTTTTATGTTTACTGAATGTAAATACTGGTATGTGCACAGATTTAATCATAAGTATGGAAGGACTTTGGAATTTTCATATAAATTTTACAACATTTGTGAGGCCTTGGCTCAGTTTAGGATGTGTTTGGGCAGCTATAATGTAAAGTCATGGGTGAAACTTTCTTTTCATTGCAGTAGCATTTTGCAGAACATATATCTTGATTCATTTAATCTTCATTGTCATGGTACTCTACCTGTATCTACTCTTGGTGTAGATAATCAACATTTTATGACCACCAGGTTTGTGTTGGTATGACCATTTCTCATATCCTGGTGACTCTACCACACTACACCACTATTGTCTGCAAGTTATTTTGGGCTGAGTTTACTTGTTTCTAGTGTTTTTATATAAACTTAAATAATTATTTTTTTGATGAGCTGGTCCTTTACCAGTTAGGTGTGAGTGATCTCTGTCCCCCATAGTTCTTTCCTAACCCTTTTTTCAGTATCCTTACATTCTCCTTGTGAAGGAAAGCATTAGGCTCCCTGTCTCACTGAATCTTGATTATTGCTATAAAACAATAAATGAAGTAAAATGGCAAGGTTTTGATAGCATTAGTAAAGAAGAATGTTCCTTTATATGCAGTGTACACTCAAGCGGTGGTAAACTTTAGAAAGGTGAAGGTGTTCTTGTAAAGCAGTAACTGGGTAGTTGTGTCAAAGGATATTGAACAGTGTCAGCCAAAGTTCTGTTTGTCGTGTTCAATGCTAAACTCATATTTGGCATTAATTTAGGCTTACCAGGTATCCTAAATGTCAAATCTTTCTTCATCCACAAACCTTTACTTTGATGATCTGACATCAAAAATATTGTCATCTATTTTTTAAATTAGTTGAAAATAAAGTTTTATGTCATTTGATTTTGTGTTTTGGCTTAGATAATGTGCCAGAGCTTCCCATTATTTTTGGTAGTGTTAGTATGTATGGCATGTTTGTGTACAAGTGGTTACGTAACTGCTCTTTCTTTTAATAGTACAGTACTGTACTGTGATATTATAGAGCATTTATTTATAACCAAATACAAATAAATTGACATGGTTCATGAATGAAAATAATGCCACAAATTGGAAATGTTTGTAACCTTTTCTATTTTCTATATATATGTGTGTGTGTGTGTGTGTGTGTGTGTGTGTATTTTATCAATAGTTTTGTTACATAATTTTTTTAAAAGAAAACCCCTTTTTTTATCAAATACGGCTTCACACGACTCAAACTGTAATGGCGTCAGTTGTATTGTACTACCGCTATATCTAAATCAATCAGTCATGCCAGGACAGCCAGCCACAAATCATGTCAGATTCCAAGGTGGCAGATTAAAGGAGTTCAACTCGTACATAGCTGCTATTTCTGTAATATTTTGATCTTCCATTTCCAGAGGGCAGTGGTAATAGACCTGTCATGGATAGAATTGGTTAGCCTTTTATGGATCTTTTCTGTTGACTTTTCTTTCCTTTGAGGAAAATATGTTGGTCTCTCTTTACTTATTCATCATAGTATCAGAGATTCAGGTAATGGTGGAAGCCTTTGGCTCTGTACATTTAAAACAGTGTTGAATACCTGCTTCAAGGGAGAGACAAAGAGGGACTTACAGTATTAAGGCCTCTCCCTTTAAGGGGGAGTTTTGATGATTAGAACATTCACCACAGAGCAATGTTTCCCTTTTCTCTGACATCTTCACAGTGTCAATGATTTCGGTAGAGAGAGAATCATTAGGCAAATCTTGGCTCCAAGAGAGTCTAAGAGTAGATATAAATGAGAAATCGTAATAGCCTGAAATTGCATTTAATAATAAGCATGGATTGTGTGATTCAGGTCTTTCCCTCCTCCAGAGGGAGGCTGAGGAGTTGGGAACTGAAGGCCAGTTGAGCCAAGGGCCTATTGTATAGCCAGCCTGGGTGTGGTAGTTTAGACTCAGCTCTCAGCCTTGTGACAGCTGGCTCATTACAGCTGTCCCCAATTTACTGTAAAGGGACTACAGTTGAACAAGGAGATATTCCACCTATAGATTTTTACTTTTGTTGGAATTCAGGTGTACAGTATAGCCAACTCAATGATAGTACACGAGTTACTCAATCTGTGCTTGTAAGATGGAATTTTCAAATCCAACACTCATTTATTAAAACTTTTATTCTGATATGATTCCCACCAAAGTGATGTAGGAGTTTTGTTTTGTTACATGAATCTCTCCACATGGGGATGCAGCACCCTAGTGGATATTTTGCTTGTGTTCTGCCTTAAGGGTTAATGGCTCCATCCCCAGGCCCAGTTCAAGTCCACAAACTTGTTTAAGGTTATATTTTACAAATAGGTTAATCCTGGCTCTTATCAAGTCTGATATATCTGCCACCTGTTGCCAAACCAGGGCCGACATCACAAGGTTGTCACAATCCATGGAGATTAATTACCAGCAAATCAGTGTCTAATGAGCTAGGTCCATATTTTTGGTGAGACAGCTTCATTTTGAGGTCCCCCTGTGTCTTATTTGGGTGCAGCAGAAGGTATCATCCTGTAGGTTTGATATAATGGGGTCCAATGTGCCTCACTGAATGTGTGTTAGAAAGTTAACACAGTCCACCAACCTCTGTACAGCCAACAAGTTGTCATAAGTACAGTACTGTACTAGGAACTAGGTGATAGTTTAAGTCTCCAACTACTGTACAGTATCAGTATGCGTTGAATGTTGTGTTTGGTAAGGAGCTTATTGAGATACAGAATTTTGTAAAGTCAGGTGAATATCTCCTTTCTGCCGGGGTTAGTATTGAACTCACTGAAGAATCTCCACATTTTTTTCTGTATTACAGTGCTGTACTTGGAAAAGCATGCATCCAACAAGTCAGGGGTGTTGAAGTCCAGTGGTGGACAGCAATACAACTGATTAACATTCCCTAACAGCTTCTTTGTTTTAGTAGGTGTATCCAGGTACTTTTTAAGGTGGTGGTTTCAGTGGTCAGTATAATGTTTAATTTTTCTTTATGTATGTACTGTAATTGTATGCTGATTTTCCCCTTGTCAAACCTGACTCATCACACATTGACTGAGGGAACTAAGATTCATTATTTGGAGGATAGTTTTGAAGATGTATGATGGAGTCAGGGTCTTCCACCGGGCATATTGTCCTTTGTGTATAGACCAATACACTACCAGTAGGTCTGTCCTGTTGGCTGAATCACAGCCTAAGCAAAGTTGTGTGACAGGGAGATTCTTAAATTGTGTCAGAGGTTTTGAGGCCCATTGGAGAGTTGGCCATGTGAGTGATTGACTTGAAGGGGGAGTGGTTGAGGTTGGGATTAGATGAATGTTAAAGTTGTTGAATTCTTTGTTTAACTTTTGTGATGAGTTGTTTAGCTCCTGCTCAAGGGGAATTATATTTCCTGCCACAGGTGAAGCCTCCTGTTGATGATTTATTTATTTATTTATTTTTTCTTTATACTGGGGTGTATGGTGTAGAATGTAATATACGTACAGTACTAGTAACAAAATTTTCTGAACTTTCCCCATATGAGACAAGTCTACTAAAAATTATGTACTGTAATTTCCTCTGAAAATTTTATTATCTGAAACACATACAGGCAGAGTATTTCCCATTTTTATTAAGTTTTCTTGCTCTGCTTTAACCCCTTGTACCCAAGGGGTCTCTCTGTGCTGAATAAAATCGTCTGGCATTAGCCAAATAAAATATTAAAGATGCATCCAGTATTGAAGGGGTTAATGTAAACTTCTTTATATTCTCAGATATAACATAATTAGTGTTATAAAATTTCAGAATCTTTATTTACAAACTAAACACTAGAAATTATGGAATTGCTAGAAAACCGGGACAGTACAAGGAAGAAGTTTGGACAGTGCTACGAGTGTGTTGTGAGATATCTTCCCTTGATGCAGTACATATGGGAAAGATGAAAACATTGATGATTAGTTGTAGATGTGAAAATTTTAGTCTAATCTAAAAGAAATGTAGATAGTAAGAATGAGATCGTGTACAAATGAATTTGATTCTTGTAAAGGCAACATAAACAAAGGTAACCTATATTTAGGTCGTTCCAGTTTGTGTTTGACTTTTTTTCTGCTTCATTGAAAACTTATTTACTGGTACTTAGAAGGTGGTGACGTGTGTGGACTCGTCTATCTAGAGAGAGACCAGCATGTATGAGGCACCTTTTGATCCTACACCTCGCTTGTGGTCTTGATATTCCTTGGACATTTTTTTAAATATGACACAGTTCGGTGTTGTTGTAGAGGGGTATCAATTGAAGTTTTCTTTCATTGACCACCCAAGGATACGGTTAGCCATCTTCAAAGCATATTACACGGCTTTATTAGGGTTTCATCGATGGTCTGTGGATTTTTGTTTCACTATTTCAAGTGACACTTCATAAGAGGCTTCAAGAAAATTTTTGTTTTGCTGTTGAAATTTTTCACTGGAATCTAATTTCACATGCTTCAAACCAGTTTCATGGCATTTGTAGAAGCTAGAATCTTCGTCCTTGTGTTTTGGAGTGGTCTTTTGAAAATGAATCTACCCTGTACAGTGGCCTCAGTGAATCGTTGTCCAGCATTTTGTGTTGCAACACATTGTCCCTTCTCAATTCCATGATCAACTAATGCAATAAAGCTGAAGTTAATATAATCACCACGGAATGTTTGTTTGTTCTTGGCAGCCATTGTTGAGTGAAAAAGATGGAGAGGAAAACCGTGAATTTAGTGGACAAGAAAGTAACAAAATTTTTCATAAAAGGTACAAAGTAAAAATATTGCCTTACTCTTCATCACTCGCTCATGTAAGCAAAATCAATAAGCATTCAGCCTATCAAGGAATAAAATATGCAACACGTCAGGGTTCAGTTTCACATCAATTTAAAAAAAAAGAAATTTTATGCAGTACAATGCAGCCACACAGTTATACAAGATCAATGAGTGATTAATCAATTGCAGAAATCTAGTAAGCAGCACAACAGGATGCATTTCTGCATTTAATGTGCAAAACAAAATTTAGTTATACCTCATTTTGGCAAGGTTTGTGGTTAAAACAATTTTCTATAAAAACTATTTTCATTCATCTGTCTATGTCACCACCATTTGTAAATGAATCACTTAATAATTAAATCTCTTATTTAAGAAAACAGCCTGAATTTAGGTAGTCTACAATGTGTCTGAATAGCCAAAGCATTATTTAGTAGAGTATAATGACACAAGAGTGAATAACACTCGGCCATATTGCTTTGTTACTTAAAGCGACAACATCCGCCACTGACTTCTTGACTAATGTTAGCCTATGACAAAACAAGTGATGTAATTAGCATGTTTTTTGGGGCAAACTCGATGCAGGTCAATTCTTAAGTGAAACTGACATGAGCAAAGCCATTTGAACTAGAGAGGTTCTACCATAAAAAGTTCAGGTTCACGGTCACATCATCCAATTAATCTGGTGTTTTCACTACATTCTTTGTAGCCATTATTTGCCTTCCATACTTATACTGTATGTGGAGCCTCTGCCCAGCACCATTTATGAGGTTGGCTCCTCTTAGTCTTATAAAAGTAAAGTGGGTTTTACTTCCCTTTCTGCATGAGCTAAATCTATGGTTTATATTGCTTGCAGCATTCAGATATGACTTTTATTTACTGTAATACATGATGATAAAACAATAAAGGTAACATAATTCTCGCTTGTAGGATGCTAGCCATGAACAGCATTGAGAGAAATTAAAAAACATTGTATATTCAAAATTGACAACAAATGTAGGTAGATTGAATGTTTATCTGTTAATCTGATTCACTTAAGAAGTTAAGTACAGTAGTATGATTTGCTGATGATGGCTAACTGAGATAAGTTGTATTACAGTATATTATGTGGGAGAATAATAGAAAGGAAGTGGGAAGGTCAAGGATTTCTAAACAGAAAATTCGAAATAAAACCCCCAATAAGCCAGACCTCCTTTAACCTGAAATTTGGATAACATGGGTCTTGTGTGACCCATTGAATCTCTTTTGGAATTAAGATGCTGTTCACTTATTTATAGTAAAGTTAGTCCAAACTGCTTTGCCTATCCATATTGATGACACATGATACATCTGAACTGTTTGCATAGATTAGAAAATGTTATAGTCCTTTATGATAATACTATAGTAATCAAAGCAGTGTACAGTATTAGTAGTGGGCATAATAAATGGAGCATCACTTGCAGCTAGCACATTAACATTGTTGCATCACTCTGCCTGGTACTGTATTGATGAAAACATATACTGTACTGTACTGTACAGTAGAACAAAGGAATGTGGGTGTACAGTTTCATAAAGCTAAAAAAAATTATAAAGCTATGAATATCCACAAATACTATCGGAGGAACATACACAGACTTTAATGTCAATACACAGTACAGTACAGTACAGTACAGTATGTACAGTACTACAGTATTGTTGTGCAGCTATCATGAGGTAAGGTAGAGAATCTCCTGGAAAAGGGGTTTATCTTAATTTTGTTAAATGTTAAGTACTGTATAATCATAGTATAATTGTTTTTCTATTTTGAATGTTACTTTTGTGATTTATGTTTAAATTAACTGTTAGTACGTTAATTCTTCTTCATTTAAGAAGGAATATATTAGTCATGTGACCCATGTGGTCTAGTGGTGTGTACAGCTGTTCTGGTTACATAATGATCTGGACATTATTCACTGTGATACCTTTTTATGGTATATTTATGTGTAGCTCTCACTATTACATCACCATGTCAGGTGATGAAGCATAAGTAAAAAAAAATTACAAGAACCTAGCTTAAAGAAAGTCACATACAGTGCATCATTCAGTCACTGCCTGGAGTAGCCACCACTTTACTCACTAGTATGACAGTGTAAATAGGTTGGCTCTTAAATCCTAATTACCATAGTTTTCAATTTGTAATGAAACAAAGATGCAACAGGATACGGTATTGTAAATGTTTACTTTAATGATCTTAAATGGTTTTATTTTATAGCCTGGGAAACAATCTTGGGATATCCAGTAAATTCATATTTTCCAGACTGACCTTTCTCCTAGTTAATCTGGATTATTTAGGGTGTAATGTGTGTTCAATGAACAGATTTTGACAATGTTTGCTTAACTTTTTCTAAATACCTTACAGTAGATATTTTTAATTTGTTTAATTTTACTGTTGTCTAATATACTACAGTTTTTTATTATTATTATTATTATTGTACCATAATCTTTATTTATTGGTTTATTGTGTTTCAGCTGTTACTAACAACAGCAGCCTGGCGGCTGATTTTAAGCCGGGTACGGGGGGTTCTCCCGACTCCCCAAATCACCCCAAGAAAAAGAGGCGCACCTCAAACCCACCGCCCTCAGCACAGGGTCCTCCATCTACTCCACCCAGTCATGAACTAGTACCTCCCCCACTCTCAGGTAAGTGGTCTAATTTACAGGTCATTCTAACTTTGCTGAATTGTCTTATTGGTCTTAAGGTAATTTAAATCTCAATTAACTGAAAAATGTTTAAGTTAGGCACAAGAAAAACAATGTTTTGGAATGAGAGATTGATAAACGTAAGTATCATCTGTGAAAGTGGACTCCCTGCAAAACATTTAAATCTGTACAGAAGTACTGAAAAATCTTTTAGGGCTGGTTTGTTGCAACTGTTGACTTTATTTTGTTAGGTCAAAGTACAGTAAGTCTATGCCATTGGATCAGAATAAATGAATTTGTGACTTGATCATATGAAATGTCTCAAGAGAGAAAAAATCAGATGCACCGTTAGCTGTACAGCAAAGGTTCCCATTAATAACAAGATAAAAGAACTGTTTTATTTTGTTTTTCCAGTCAACCGTTATTATGTTATTATTATTTTATGTAACTGATGGATTGTGGAGTGAATTATGCCCCATTTTGTGTTGAATATGACAGATTCCTCTAATTTCACACATTATTATTTATTAATGGATTAAAATTAGTACAGTATCTGTATTATGCACATCATTATGTCATATATACAACCCAGAATTTTCCTGTTTATTCCACTTGTGATATAATAAGTTTTCTTTTTATTAAGCAGCATTTCATTCAGTTGAGGCTCCATTCTGTAAGTATTATTAAAAGTTGAGTTCCCTTTCAAGTTTGAGTTTGTGTTCAACCTAAAGAACTTGTGTTCAGACAATTTGGGGACAGAGTACTGTAGTGCACTGTAACTGCATTAGTTTAGTATCGTGGACTTAGGACTGTTGCTATCAACATAACCAGATTGTTAGAAGAGTTATCATCAGCATTACCACATAGTTTTAACATGTTTTATATTTTCATGTGCATCTGTATCGTCTAAGTCTATTGCTTGTACAGTTCAAGTTATTTTGGATAGACTGCATGATAAGATTCTGATGTCATTTGTGAAGGAGTATTTAGCATATTAAAATTCAATCCAAATTGAGCAAATAAGTAAAGAATGTTTGGTCCATGCCCAGGTAAATGCTGTAACTGTTGACGAGAGTAGTTAACCTTTCCTTTTGTGTTACTTTTACTTTTATCCTCTTCGCCACTGATCGGCTTGTTAGCCGCAGCGATCGGTCACGACTCTTTTCCTTTATATTCTTCACCAAAAGGTCATTCAGCCGCCCGGGCGATCGGTCACGTCTCTGTCACGCACTGTTGGCAAATACTGGGCATGCACCGGCTCCTGAATGTACCTGAACCCGCTCCAGTGTTGGTCAAGTCTTCTCTTGAAAGAGCTCACACTCGGTGCCGTCACAACACTTTCTGGTAGATTGTTCCAAGAGTTTACAACCCTCACTCCGAAAAAGTTTGCCCTCACGGTTTTCCGGACTTGCGGCTTCTTCAATCTTGAGCTATGACCCCTTGTGGGGCGAGCGTCCGCCAGCTCCAAGTAAGGACACTCAACTGAGTAGTGCCCCCTGAGATGCTTATAAACCTCAACTAGGTCCCCCCTTGCCCGTCTGTAGTATAAGCTAGGCAAGTTCAGGCGCTCCAATCTCGCAGGGTAGCTGAGATGCCGAAGTGCAGGCACCAGCTTGGTGGCCCTCCTTTGAACATTTTCAACCAACTGACAGTCCCTAGCATATCTCGGGGACCAGATGGGGTGACAGTACTCCAGATGGGGAAGCACTTCACTCCTGAAGATCGTCACGAGGGACGGACCGTCTAGATATCTGAACGACCTTCTTATAAGACCCAATAATTTATTTGCCTGATTTACCTTCTTCTCACAATGGCCCGAGAACTTCAGCTCATTGTCAACATACACACCTAGGTCCTTCTCACACACAGTCTCAACTAGTACATTTTCTTCATCCCGTTGGGACATATGGTACGCCTCCTTACCGTTGGTACGCCCCAGGTGCATCCTCTTACACTTCGTGACATTGAATCTCAGCAGCCATTCCTTCGACCATTCCTGGAGCCCACAGAGGTCCTTCTGCAGCTCTTCACAGTCCGCTTGGTTCTTAATTTCCCGAAATAACTTGGCGTCATCGGCAAACATTTGTATGGAGGAGTGTACAACGTCAGGCATATCATTTATGAAACAAACAAACAACAGCGGGCCCAATACACTACCCTGCGGTACCCCACTTGTTACAGGTACAGATGACGATTTCGTGCCATTAATCACCACACATTGCTTGCGGTCATGTAGAAAGTCTTCTATCCACGCTAGGACATTTCCCCGAATTCCGTACCCTTCCAGTTTGATTTTCAGCCTTTCGTGGGGTACACTGTCGAAAGCCTTGGCAAAATCTAGGTAAATATTGTCGATATTACCACCCCGTTCTAGAATATGGGTCCAAATATCCAATACCTTGAGCAATTGTGTCAAGCAAGAGCGCCCCGGCATAAAACCGTGTTGGCAATCTTTTACAAGGTTGTTTCGTAGTAGATGTTCCATCGCTGCATCTCTGATAATACTCTCAAGTACTTTACATATTATGCTGGTCAGGCTCACCGGTCTATAGTTGTTCGTGGAGTGCCTATCGCCCTTCTTGAAGATAGGACTCACATAAGCCACTTTCCATTCACTGGGGACCATTTGTTCATCCAGGCATTTACAAAACAGAATCTTCAGGGGCTCTGCAAGCTCGTTGCACAGCTCCCTTAGCACTCTAGGATGCACCATGTCAGGTCCAGGACTCTTATGGACCTTTAGCCTGGACAGTTTATTTCTAATACCCTCTTCTGTGAACACAATGTGGGTCAGTGCTGTGTCGAACCGTCTGTCCTCAAACGCAGGAAGGTTAGTTGCATCCTCTCTTGTGAACACTGAGGAAAAGAAGCTGTTCAATGCCTCAGCTTTATCCTGGTCAGAATCTGCGTAACTACCATCTTCAAGCCTCAGGTCTGATACTCCTACTCGCGTTTTCAATTTCGACTTTGCATAGCGGTAAAACGCCTTTGGGTTTGACTTGACCTCGCGTGCAACCAGCCTTTGGAACTCCTTTTCAGCCCTCCTACACTCCATCTTTGCTTGGTTTCTGGCTCTTGCATACATCCTCCTGTCTTGCTCATCGTTTGACCCAACCCACGTCTTGAATTTCTGGGTTTTCTTCTTAATTTTGTCGACCGCCGCATGGTTCATGTGTAGGGATCCCCTCGTATTCCTAGAAGCACTGGGTTTGGTCTTGGGTATATATTTATCGATCAAATGGGTCATTTTACTAGTTATGATATTCAGCGTAGTGTCTGCGTTCTTGTACCTTAATAAGTCAGGCCAGTTGATACCCCTCATCTCTTCCCTCATCCCATTGTAATTTCCCTTGTAATATTTGCACCTTGGCCTGGCCTTATCTTGAACTAGGTAACAGTTAAATCTGAATGACAACACTGTATGGTGACTGGTGCCAACTGGGGCAAGGTGTTCCAGTTTGGCCACCATACCCTCCTCGTTTGTTATGATGAGGTCAAGTGGCTTGGGTGTTTGTTCCCCTCTGTAATGTGTCGGGTCTCTCACATGTTGGAACAGAAAATTATCTCTCAGAGTTTCTACAAAAAGAGTAGCAGGATTATTCAAGTCATTCGGGGTTGACTCGTTTCTCCAGTCGATGTCGCCATAGTTAAAGTCCCCCATGATAAGGAGGTGGCTGGGGTTGAGCATCGCCGCATTGTTTATTAAGGTTCTTAAGTTCCTTTGATTTAGTGGGCCACAGTTCGGGGATCTGTAGATACACCCGACGATAAGTAAGTCCCCTCCCTTTAATTTAATTTTACACCACTTGGACTCTTCAAAAACATCCTCTCCCTGTACCCTCGCCTGGCTGGCTCTAAGGTCTTGCCTAGCGTAGATAACCACACCCCTCCTGCAGGATTCTTGAGTTAGGTTCGTAAATGAGTCATATCCAGCAATACTGAACTCACATTCCTCTGGGTCGATTCTCCTGTTCTTGTACAACAGTTCTACAACTCCTACAATATCTGGTTGGTGTACTCTTAGTAGTGTTTCAAACTCCTCCCTCTTATCAAGGAACGTGTCGGTATTAGTGTACATGACATTCAAGCCAGAATTTGTTCTCGGTAACGTCTCTGCTCTTAGTAATAAACCCGCTCCACCCACATTCTCAGAAGCTGCAGCATTTGCTAAGTACACTGTATTTTGCAGGGTGTGGTTAAAAATTTCATTGTTTACACGGCGCTCGTTCCCTCCTGTCCGGTAGGCTGAGCCGGTGCCGCCTCCCGGGTGGGGGGTTGAGTGGGTGGAGGGTGCACTGCTGCCCCCTGGCCCTGTGTCGGCACACTTGTTTCCACTACCCTCCCCCTGAGTATAACCCATGTGCACCTGTCCCCGTTCCTTCTCGACTCCTCCCTCTTCTGCTTCAAGTCCAGCAGGAGCTTCTTGTGCTGTTCCCTCTGCATTACCGTGCGGTCTGGGTGAATAAATACATCTCGAAATGCCTCGCTCCTTGCTAAGTTTTTTGCCTGCCGGATAACTTGCCATTTTTCCTCCTCACTCCCTAGTGTGATCCTGAGGGGGCGAGGCTTAACCCCCTGCTTTTGTCCCAGTCTCCTCACATCCTGAGGGGTTGCTGGAATCTTCAGAACCTCTGTGCAAATATTTTGAAACAGCACCTTGTCGTGTGTTTCCTTACTCACAGTTCCCTCTGCCTGGCTCTCTGGGACTCCAAAAACTATTACATTGTTCCTGCGCTGGAGCCGTTCCTGGTGTTCCTCACATGACATTCAAGCCAGAATTTGTTCTCGGTAACGTCTCTGCTCTTAGTAATAAACCCGCTCCACCCACATTCTCAGAAGCTGCAGCATTTGCTAAGTACACTGTATTTTGCAGGGTGTGGTTAAAAATTTCATTGTTTACACGGCGCTCGTTCCCTCCTGTCCGGTAGGCTGAGCCGGTGCCGCCTCCCGGGTGGGGGGTTGAGTGGGTGGAGGGTGCACTGCTGCCCCCTGGCCCTGTGTCGGCACACTTGTTTCCACTACCCTCCCCCTGAGTATAACCCATGTGCACCTGTCCCCGTTCCTTCTCGACTCCTCCCTCTTCTGCTTCAAGTCCAGCAGGAGCTTCTTGTGCTGTTCCCTCTGCATTACCGTGCGGTCTGGGTGAATAAATACATCTCGAAATGCCTCGCTCCTTGCTAAGTTTTTTGCCTGCCGGATAACTTGCCATTTTTCCTCCTCACTCCCTAGTGTGATCCTGAGGGGGCGAGGCTTAACCCCCTGCTTTTGTCCCAGTCTCCTCACATCCTGAGGGGTTGCTGGAATCTTCAGAACCTCTGTGCAAATATTTTGAAACAGCACCTTGTCGTGTGTTTCCTTACTCACAGTTCCCTCTGCCTGGCTCTCTGGGACTCCAAAAACTATTACATTGTTCCTGCGCTGGAGCCGTTCCTGGTGTTAAGAGGCTTGTTAGGAAAATAGGTTTTGAGTTACGTAGAACTTCTCAGGAAAGCAACCCTCCCACAGCTTGAGGGATGCCTGTACTGTACTGACCTTAAGAGCTTACATTATACTGTATATACATCTGTACTAACCATCCAAAGAGGTGTGCCACAGGGGATGGCCATGTCAGAGAAACAGATGAATTATCGAATAAAAGTCTTTGCTCAGAATGTGCCTACGGTAATTCCCTAATTAGAAAAGAAACTGTCAAATATTTATTTTAATTATTTTAATATGTTGGTACATTTAGATGTGTTGAGAAGGTAACAGTAATATATGAATCCCAACAAGGATGTAAAAATCTTCATAAGTAATTCCATTTTTTAATTCTTCCAGTGTTGGCTTTGTGAGTTAATGTCTGTCGGGTGCCTAGAGTGTTAATCACTTGGGAGGTCTTCAGTTTTTCTCCACACTAATCTGCTTGCTAGGTCGTTATATAATAAAAGGTCTGTTTTATGTTTAGTCTCATCACAAAATGTGGCGAATGAAGGGTGTTGGTGTGTCAGTGACCAGCTACTGTACTTCCTACCACAGTCTCACTAAGTAAGAAGTCACTTAATAGCTGGATTGAATGGTTGTGATCTCCATGGTGCTGTCTCACACTGACAGCTGTTTTTGTGTGATTGAATAAATGTACCATTTATAATGTTCCTTATTTCAAGGATTTGGTCAGACATGCTCATGTTTGAAGTCTTCAGAATTTTCTGTTTCTTTTTTCGTTCCTTGAAGCTAAATACAGTACAATTAAAAGGAAATTACTTGTAATTCCAAACAACACAATTAACAAGTAAATAAAATAAAATTAAGTCCTTAGTATTTGATAAGATAGTACAGTACTGTACATATAAATTTATGAACAATATCCTATACAGTACTGTACATATAGCTGCCAAGACAGTAATGACACTTGTCTTACTTAACACTTAATCTGTGGCTAATGATTCCCTAATCTGCCCCCATATGTACAGAAAATGGAATGCAAGGAACATAAGAACATAGAACATAAGGAGTCTGCAATAGGCCGGTTGGCCTGTGCATGGCAGCTCCTGTCGAGAGTTACTACCACTTTCTATCATCCATGAATCTATCTAGCCATTGATGTTGGCCATCATTCCTACAGGTGACATCCACTGATGATGGTTACCGTTTAAGGGTTAATACCCCCAGTGGTTCATGTTTTGGGAAATTTATATTTTTTCAGTTGTCTTCATTGATTTTCATTACCTTTTATAGCAATTTAATACTATATATTTTATACAGGATCATTTTATATATGGTACACAGATTTAAGCACAATATGAAGTCAAACTTACAGTCAAGGCTTGGTGATACACTCGTAAGTACAGTAGAATATAGAAACAGAAACCTCATTTTAATATTTATGGTATGCCACAAGTAAAAGATTATCATAGAAATCTGAATAATAATGCGGCAGCTTAGGGAAATTCTTGTGTCTTCTCATGTGTGTTGGATGGCGTTTAAAGACGTTAGATCATAGATGAAAGAATTGGGTGGATATGAAGTACTGGTAGTTACTGTGCCACTTAACCTCTGCTGTGTACAAGACTCGAGATGTTTGTATAATAAAGCTGCCTCATAAAAAACTGAGGCAAATCACAATGTTTTTTGGTAATTTCTGCTTTTCACTTCACATTAGTCATTCCATTTTAGAAACCTAATCCCTAGTTTCCACGAGTATAGAAAGCAGGTGGTCCAATACAACTGGCTCTTCCCATTTTCCTTCTTTGTCCTCTAAGAAAACATCCAACCTGAACTTTAACATCTAATCCCACTCTAGTTCATGATTACACTGTATCTATTTGTTTATCATTGAAGCAAGTGTTTGATGTTTGAGGACAATGTTATGGGAAATATTCTGCCAAATTGGTAGACATGAGATTTTGGCAGATAAAATTATTTTTTATTATGTACTGTATTTTTGATTGTGTTGCCTTCATAAGTTCTTTACACAGGTGAGGTATATGTGTGCTTTATAATTTCAGGCTATGGAGATACTATTGTGGCATCAAATCCTTTTGATGATTCTCCATCGGTCTCAGCTCCATCCTCCACCAGCATGGGGCCTGGGCCTGGACCAGGGCCAGGACCTGGACCAGGACCTATTAACCATGGTCCAATGGGTCCAATGAGCATGCCATATATGACTAATATGAATATGAAAAGTATGGGCATGGGAGGACCCATGAACGGTCCAATGGGGGGCCCAATGAATGGTCCAATGGGTCCAGGAGGGCCAATGGGTCCAGGTGGCCCTATGAATGGACCAATGAGTGGACCCATGGGACCAGGTGGACCAATGAATGGTCCCATGAATGGTCCCATGAATGGTCCTATGAGTGGTCCCATGAATGGTCCCATGAGTGGTCCTATGAATGGTCCAATGAATGGTCCAATGAATGGTCCAATGAATGGCCCAATGAATGGCCCAATGAGTGGTCCAATGAATGGTCCAATGAATGGTCCTATGAATGGTCCTATGAATGGCCCTATGAATGGTCCCATGAATGGTCCCATGAATGGTCCCATGAATGGCCCAATGTCAGGTCCAATGAGCATGAGCAACATGAATGGCATGAACATGAGCACTTCTATGTCTGGACCTGGTATGCCCATGACCACTATGAGCCAGATGACCAGCATGGCAGGCATGAATGGCCCCATGCCACCCATGAATGGACCTGAAATGAATAATGGCCAAGGCCCTAACATGGGGCCAAAACCAATGCCCGTCAGCTCAGGCAAGGTCAGTAAACTTATTTGTGTATACAATATTTAGATAGTCACAGGACATTGTATAAACAGTATACATACGGATATACTGTTTTCATATTTTCAGTATAGGTTTGTGTACATGGAGTTAAATTCAAATATTTATGAGAAAGATGGGAGATTACCTTCACTTGCATGAGAATTGAGACATATACTGTATTGGTACAGTATATTGTGACTAGAAAAAATAATTAATTGTACAGATGTGGAAAAGACTGTAAGATGTAGATGGGTAAAAGTCCATCATGAACCAATAGTAATGTATATTGTGAGATTGATCAAGAGTAAATGATCAAACAAAACCCAATAGATTGCCAATAAGACTTGCAGGATCAGTGCACCAGAACACCTCCTAACAAAATTTCCCTTGCCCGGGGAAGCAATCTGAGTTCTTAGCAGGGATACTGTCTTGTCAGGTCAGTGTGAATTACTACATAAGGAGATGGTGACCTGGGCCAGTCAAGGTTTATAAATCAAGCTCCATCCCTGATCTCTCTGGGTGTGTATATGTTACAGTCAAACCAAGTAATCAGGAATTTTTTTAAATGACTGATTTTTTTAAGTCAAATAGCAAAATGAATGTTTCTTTGTTTAATTATTAAGACTAAAGCATGGCAGATTTATCACAAACCTAACCTGATAAACTGGCTGGTTCTCACTGCAGCCCTTGAACAAAGCATAAGGCAAGTCTCTGCTAAGTGATCTGTCAGGGTAATCTTGCAAGTCACATCTCATACTTTCAGCCATAAAATGAGATATCATACTTCAGTACAGTACACTCTCTTAATATTTGATCTATACATTACCAGTACTGTGCTGTACTGTACAGTAATAGAAAGTATTTTTAGTTTTATACTGCATGTCAAGAGGCAATATCCCATTAATATTTAAGGTAGTTAAAGTTGATTTTATAACTTACAATTGCACTGTAGTACTCTTAATATAGATTTTGGTTGAATGTCACTAACTGTCTTTGTGATATTTATTGTGTAAGCATTACTTATCATGGCTATCATTAGTTTTTAACATGAGACACTTAAACTCATGAAGATATTTAGTATTGTACAGTTTTAACATTCTCAGTAGCAGCTTAACATCATATGATACGACTTTAGTTAAATACGTGAACACTAACAAAAGATAGAGTAACTACAGTACAGTATTTTTTTGCGGAGTTGGACCCTAACTAATTTGTTTGAGCCTGGAATTTGACTTAAAACTAAAAATTTGGGCCAATTTCTCCGCCAGTAGGTCCCTGATTCACAAAATAATTTTAGGTTTACCCGCCCGACCAGCCGATGGTCTTCAACCCTCAAAACCCCAATGCTCCGCCCATCTACCCATGTGGGATCTGTCACAAGGAAGTGCACGACAATGACCAGGCCATCCTCTGTGAGTCTGGCTGTAACTTCTGGTTTCACAGGTGAGAATACTATATTGTAGCTCTTTGCACAGGTGAAAATTAATACAATTTATAGCTCCATAGGTGTGATTTAGTATAACTTCTTCAGCATTCCTTTACACCGGGTTTCATAGATAACAGTTATTACAATAGGTAGTAATGCAGGTACAGTAATAGCTTTATAAAATTGCTGCATTTTCTAAGCTATGCTTCTTACAGCATCTGTAGCCTATGGTCAGTTTTGGTTTGGCATATTACAAAAGTCTCTTTTTGCAAGTGAAATTGCTTATAACTGGACGAATTGTTTGAGTAATGGAAGCAGTCATATCCACCAACCAATGTAACTTGCCCCAAAATTTCTTACCTAGATGATTCCTGGCAGCTATAAATACATTATGATAAGTTTTCTTTGTTAACCGTATTATAATTGTACATTACAGTATACAGTACCTTAATCAATGATCCAGGAAGGAATGAATAATAAACAAGTACTATACCATGGGAATGTTATGTTGTATGAAATGTCTGAGTTGTAGGAACATTGCTTATACCGTACATACCAGTTACGCTTCTTTAGGAAAAAATAAAAAAGTCATAGACTTTTGAGTTTTCTAGTAAATTTTTACCAGGAAAAGATTTTTGAAAGGTGTTTACATATTGGTCACTTGAGTCTAGTGTTTAGGGCATAATTTAGGTACAGAGTTTCCTTATCAAGGTGTCACAGTAGGCTTTTGAGGTTGTCAAGGAAAAGGCTGTCTGGTAATTAGTTCTGTTCGTTGTACAGTACAGCCTTATCCCTTGACTGCCTATTATATTTTGTTCATAAAACAGGTATTCTATTCAGCGTACTTATTGTTGTGTATGATGATTATTATTAGATAAGCCAAATTGTAAATTGCTTTTTCTTGTATTTTATCTCTTTCTCTGTCTTTCTCTCTTTCAATTTTTGAAACAATTTTGTCTTGTAATGATTCGTTTTGTGTATTTTAAAACTGTATGGGAGGAGGTGTAACCTGAAATTTGAATTGAGAAATTTTGAATCTGAGATAAATTTGCACATACTGTAAGCATACAGTGACCCCTCGTTTAACGAACACCTCGGGTAACGTAATTTCGATTAACGAACTGCCTTCCATAAGGATCTTCAATACGGTTAACGAAAAAAAATTCGGTTAACGAAGTTCTTACGAACCGACCTCAACATGTTTTCGCTTGCACTGACCGGGCAACCAGCTTTAGTATCAGTCCGCCAATACATTAATCGGTTCTAGGGCTTAAATTCCTTACTATTTTAGTAAATATCAAGAAGTTTATACTATTCAATAATTTTAAAAGTTTATTATTCAATTTTTTAGTCATTTTAACAATTATTGAACATAATTGAAGGCAAAGTGACTAGTTTAATGCGCGGCATCCAGCCTCTTAACACAGCAAACAGGAGTTAGTCTCTCTCTGTTTTCACTGGAGGTAACATCTTGCTTGAGACTCTCTTCAACTAAACACTTTTTTTCTGTGTTTCCAAGCAAATTATTGGTCATTTTGAAATATATTTTACATATTGACAATATATAATGGAGTGCAGTGTTGATTTAAAGAAAATAATCTTGAATTACACCAGAGAGTTAAAATTTTATGGGTGAAATGGCGCCATGGGGTGACTTCTCTTCCACCCCAATGCCTTCTCTTCTTCCTTCTCCTCCACCCCCATTCTAAATCCCATCATCATCATCCAGGAGCCTTCTACATACACACCTCAAAGTAAGTGAACTTTTCAACCATTTTTGTTGAATTTAGGAAATTTTCGGTGAGCTGGAACCAATTACCCAAAAACCCATTGAAACAATGGTTTCGGTTAACGAACGACCTTCTGGAACGGATTGAGTTCGTTAACGGAGGGGTCACTGTACTTGCAACCTCTTACCTGTATAAAGATTTGAATGACCCAGACTCAGTCGTGCTCAATTCTTCCATTATGCAATAAAGAGATACTCCTGACACACCCATATTTTATCACTATGGATGAAAAAAGGAACGTCTATACAGCCAAGTTTAAACTTCAAAAGCTCTCTCCACAACTTAGACAGATGCTTAGAAATGTGCTAACAAGGAAAGCTCTAGCAGGTTGCCACAGTTGGAAGATGAAGGGGAAAAATACTTCTACTGTACAAAAATTGCCAGAATGGACATCAGGTTTCTCGTGGCTCTATTTGAATATTTGCCCTGAAACAAACAGTTATTAGGCATTACAGATTTCAAAGTCCTATTGATGTTTCAGATTTATTAATATTAAGACATGCTTATAGTGAAATCATTAATATTATGATCCCAGAGACAGCATCTTCTTTCCTTTTATTTTGCAGTACGAAAACATGCACTTCATGTAAGTACCAAATGGTTATTCCACAGTAGCTCGTCCTGAAATAGTCGAAAACCTTGTCCTTACATATTTCTCTAAGATATTAAAAGAAATAGTATAGTGTATTGTATGTTTAATGGCACACTTTTAAATGGTTAACCTTATCTTTCAGAGTATGTACGGGACTGACGGAGGGAGCATACCATCTGCTGACTGGGGAAGTGTATGGAGAATGGGTGTGTGACAAGTGCCTCAATTCAAAAAATATCCCGTTAGTTAAGTTTAAACCATGAGGGCGTGTCATGGATATGTAAAGAGATCAGTGAGATGAGCACATTTTAACAGAAAGATCAACTTCATAAAAAGTTGTATTCAGAATTTTAAGTCTTCCTCAAGCCTCTACTTCAGCTCATCTTTGCTGATCCCTTCACATATACCACAATGAGTCTACGTTTTGTTGGTTATGTTCAAAGTTCATATGACATTTTCAGTTATCTGTACTTTAAAACTCCTAGGGTCTTAGGCCAACTACATGATTACAGTATTTGTTAATAATGTAGATGGCAACCCAGTTCAAGTTGCCATAACAGTGACTGAGTACCTGTCATCATAACAGATTACTTCAGCAGTATAAGACTGGTCCTAATAAACCATCAGTATCAAGAACCAGTGACTTATGTCTCCTGAAATCTTACAGCATATCCAGATTTATCCAGACTGCCTCACTTTTTTCTTGTTTTGTGCAAAGTTGGTTTGTCTTGTCCTAAACAGCCAGAGGTGTTGTGGTAGAAGGATGGTGTGTTGTTTGTGGCTGATACGTGTTTACACTCAATTATACCTTTACTTTCTATTGACCAGACCTCTCTTGAATCCTTTGACTCACTTGTTGACAAGAAGTCGCCATAAAATAAATACAGGCATCCCTCGTTTAGGGTAGCTAATGCGTTCCTGAACAGTGGCTTCTTAAACGAAAATGCACAAAGCAAAATGTGTATTCCCATTGGAAAAAAAAATCTGACCTGTAAGCTTTTAAGTCATGTTTTATGATGTCAGTTAGAGACTCTAACATAAGAGTACAGTATACAAATCATTTTAAAGAAACTGTACTTAAGGAAATTTTTTTTTTTTATGCCCATGCTAATGACATTCAGGCCTTTTGTCTTCAGTACTGTAGATGTAACTAAGCCCACTGAACTATCAATGTCTGTTACATGGTCACCTTACCAAGATGCCAAAGCACATTTAAGTTCACTTCTGAAGTGATAGAGTTCCTTTTAGCAGCAAGAGGAGTGGAAGGCTCTCTTTGCATAGACATGATTAGGGTTAAGTTTACTATTCCAATACTTTGTAATTGATGACAATTACTTTATAGTATAGTAGTAGCTGTATTTATGCAAAACATTGCTTTAAGTATTGTATGCAGTACTGTATATAAATTCCTAGTACAGTATTGTACACTACTTGTATTTGAACAGAACGAAGCTTCCACCTGGAGACCACAAGGTAAACTGACTGACCTTGTGGTTGGACACATACTGTATCACTTATGCACAGTTGCATTGGGGACTCCCTTTTTTTTATTCTAAACCATGGCAAGCTGTGCTCAACGAAAATATGCTACTGTACGTGGGAAGTACTTAAAATAAAAAGAACTGAAAAACAGAAATGTGTCACTCAAAAGAACTCTAAACTGAGGATTTGTGTACTGTGGGTTTGTTCTTTATCTAATGATTCTATGTTGAGTGGATCAGGAAGTTTTATTGATCTTTGTTAATGTTTTCTTCGGATTCATATATTATGTTTAAACATAATAAGCAGCTTTAGGAAGTTAGAACTTCTATGTGAATTATTTTATGGGATTATTACATCAGTTGGTAGAAAGGTGTCAACAGGTTTAACATGTACACTTTATATTGCATAAAATATGCTTCATAATGATGTAAACTTGTGACTCCTGCATATCTTTAGCTGATCTCTCTTCAAATTTATTGTCTTAGAAAATTGTAGATTTGAGCATATACATATATAATCATGATTGTTTAAAATTATATTTATATGAGATGTTGAGATATTGGAAGATAACACAGTGAAGAATGAATAACTTGAGTCAGCAACTGAACACAGGTGTTAATATTTTGTTATCTAAAACTTCTCATCCAATTTTATTTTATGTTCTTAAATGTTTATTATCTATTAAGAAATAATACAGGCATCCCTTAATTTTATAAAGGGTTGCATTCCTGAAATTTTTTTTTCATAAATCAAAACTGATTTATCCATTGACTTCCATTACCAGTGTATAATACGTAAAGTGACACTGAGGACCTATTAAAGACATTTTATTATGGGAAACAATATGGTGGTACATATTAAATTAACTTACTGTTTCAATATTAAAATGTTCTACTTACAAGAAACTGTGGCAGTCAGCACTCAGGGTGATGATGTGGTGGGGTTCTGGAGCATGGAGCTACAACCCAATGACCTGAGAGTGCCTAGCATACAGTGAACCCTCACTTTACGCGGTCAATTGAACCCACGGTGGCCCGCATAAAGTGAATAACATAACATATGGGATTAATTGAAATAGAGACCGGGCCGACCCCCAAACTCCACTTTTTCAGACACAATACCTACGTTGTAGTAAAAATAACTTCTTAATTTTATGATGGTATGCACACAATTAATAATTAAGAGAAATATAAATAATATTAGGTTTTTTTAACACTTACATTAGTAGAAAAGATGGCTGGGCACACGGGGATGGGGGGTTGGTTCCGAGGCAGAGGGCAGATTATTGGCCCTCACCTGTATCACTTGTATCAATTGTATCACTATCCACCACAGAGGCTTGCAGGGCCTCTTTGTCAAACCCCTCAAAGTCCATATAAGTCCATATCCTCACTATCATTATCACTATCACTGACTTGGGCCTGCTGTGGTGGGTGGCAGGTGAAAAACTCGGTAATGTTTTGATGACTGGGCGACCTTGTGCGCACCCTGCTCGCGCCGCTCTCCGCGTAAAAGGGTACACACACCGCGGAAAGTGAGCATTCCGTGTTCGGCAGGGTACCGCGTAAACGTGGAACGCGTCAAGTGAAACCGCGTAAAGCGGGGGTTTGCTGTACTTGGGAATAATATCACTGGTTGTATCATACATTTGTAGTAAGAGTAGCATATTTTGCCATTAACATTGTGGGAGAACATGAACATCAGTGAACGAGTCCCTGTGTCAGTCTCATCAATAACCTCATAAGCTGTCTGCAACACTGTCAATACTACATCATGTGTTATTTTTAGCATAGTTTGCCTCTTTTAATGTTTTCATTTAATTGTCTTTATAACTCATACCTGTATACAGTAGTAGTTTATTTTGTGTACAGTGATTCCTCTATCTACAAAACGGATGAGTTCCTAAAATAAAACTTATCGGATACCGAAATTTCATAAGTCAGGAAGGCTTTTCCAGCTGATTTAAAGGGAAAAAAATGGAGATGCACTCTAGGCAGTCTTCCTATGTCTTTTAACCTAGAAATATTTAAATTTTACTTGTAAAAAAATACCAATACAAGGTAAAAAGATATACCATTAAAGTACAAAAAATTTTGAAATAGAAAACAATTCATTTCAAAGAAAAATAATGTGCTGGAGGATGAAATATTAGTGTGTGAGTGTGTCCCTTACACAGCTGCTGGTGGAACTGTATGCAATGTTTCCAAGGCAAATAAAATGCAGGTAGATTTATATTAAAGTACACTACCTTAATATCTGGTAGATTTGTATTGAAAACAGTCATTTATGAAGTACAGTATGTTAATAGTTTTTGATAAAATTTGCTGGATGGTAAAAATATTAGCGTGTGTACATTACATAATCTCTGGTGCAGCTGTTCACTTCATAATTGTGTGGGATTTCATAACTACTGTATTAGAATTGCTTTCTTTCGTGTATAGAAAATTGTTCCCTAATTTGTTTATTTCGTTCATGTGAAATTTCAGAATCCAAAAGTTTGTATATAAAGGAATAGTTAAACAGTGCAATACTGGATGTTGTCCAGGAAGTAAAAAAAATAAGAGAACAAACTTAGTTATTGGACCCCCCAAAAATTTTAGAAAATTTTGTAATTATAAAATTTGCTTCATAAATCAAAATTTTTTCCTTAATTTTAGAATTTCATAGCTACAAAATTTGGCAAATCGGAGCATCAATAATGGAGGGATACCTGTAAGAAACCATATAAGCCTTAAAAGAAAGAGAAATTTATTAAAGGTTGGTTTGGCGAGTAGTGCAACAGGAGGGGCCATAGGAGAGTGAGCCTTGTGTAGAAGGTTTCTTAAGGCACTGGCACCCCAGCTACCCCCCCTACAGCAATTTGAAGGCAGGGTCCAATGGTAACCCAGTTACCATTGTGCCATTGTGGTCACCATTGCTTCATTTACTGGGTACTGTATATTTTTTATTTCTCGGTAATCTTTACATCTGACTTATTTTTTTAATTTGTAAGTAAACACCAGTGCTTCAGTATGCTTTCATAAAAAATAATGTATTTTTTATATAAAACAAAGCTGAAAGTCAAATTCTCTCACACTCTTTCTCCTGGGAAAAAGGAAGAACAGAAATGGAAAGAGAAAGAGAGGATTCTCTCACTGAAAGAGAGAGTCTCCCTCGCTTTTATTTCTCTATTTTTCTCCCTCTTTCCTTGTGTGATGAAGAGGAGGAGAACCTCTTAATCCCTTCTACTTCCCCTCTCTCTATTTTCCTCCTCCTCCTCTGTGGGGAAAAAAGGAGGAGGAAAAGAGAGACAAATTTTCTCTGTCTGTTAGAAAAGGGAAAAGTTGTATAGTAAACAGTTTTTAGATCACTTTAAGGTAAACATGGCAACTCAGCTGATCCACCTTGCTCTGGGTGGTGAAGGGATGTGTGACATCTGCTGTATCATCAGCCTTTTATTTATATAAAAGTTCCATGGATTTATTTAGAATTTTTTCCCAGCAACTTTTTAAATTTAATATTTTTTAGGTTTACTTAGCATATCAAGTGAAAATCAGAATTTTGGATTAGTGGATTATAAGGTAATATTTGGAGGCCTATATACAATCTGTGAAGTCTGTTGTTTGTCCAGAAATAAAGATTAATTACAAATTTAAAACTCATACTCTTGACATCTTTTTTTATGAATATTTTATGTGTCCTTAAGACATTTGTATATCTTATATGGCATTACAATGAATGTTTCCAAGTGCCATACAAGACACCACTAAATAATGAACCATCCATAAGATGTACAATAAGAGAGAGTTGTTGGTAGCTTGTATCAAAGGCATTACAGTGTAAGAAAAGGAAATTTACAAGACAGTTAGCTCACCAAAGGGAATGTCTAACATTCCTTTCATTTGCACTGCTGTGTGGGTCCCATATGTACTAAAGTACTTCACCTTATTCTTTACTAGCCAAAGGAGTGGCCTGACCACTATTTAGAGTATAAGTAGTTAGGGTAGTGACTTTGAAACAGCAATTGGATTTTTCATCCCTTAAGATATCATTGCTCAGGCTTCTCTTTTCACTGTTAACTTTACATAGATAATGTACAGTACTTAATGAATTTTCTGAATTATTAGTACAGTACAGTAGTAGTGTAAATTTGCATAGGAACCCTTTATCAGAGTTATCAGAATGAAACTTCCAAGGCTCTAAACAGGTATCCTTGTTTATCTAAAGCGTTGATCAGTATTTTCTCTTTGTAAGGACTTAGTGTCAAAGATAGCATTAAGTATGTGCAAAACCACATTACATTTCAGTGATTTAGATTATTTCGTTGGAATACTGACGTCTTTTACTATTAACTGTAGTTACTGAAAGTTATGTGTTTTATGGTCTTTTATGTTATTTTATGCACTTGTAGACATTTGAAAGGCCATTGAGGTTTTGAAAATATGTTACCTTTATATATGATTAAAACGAAGTCCAGATAAATTTATTTTGCTAATTTTGTAATAAGAGTCTATGCCATATCTGGTTGCCTAACATGTATTATAATAGTACAGTACAATAGTTGTTTTAGACCAAATTTCCTTCCTCTCTTGGATCCTTACGTATATGGTGTCTTACATACAGTTAGACCTCATTAAATGCCATATAGTCAGTGTGGGAATGACATGGCCAGTTTTTCAATGATTGATTTCTTGTAGCTATGGTGTTCAGATTGTGACACTGCTTTGTATAATAATTGTACGTCAACGTACTGTATTATATTTATTAGACATAATTCAGGGATATCGACAGTTGTTAATAAAAGTTCAAAACATGCGCATATCAATTGACTTGACTTGCCATTTATTGTGAGGTGTATTTCTTCCTTAGTGTAGTTGGACCAAGAAATAGGAAATATTGTTTCGAAATAGTGCGGAAAAGTTATGTAAGATCTGCAGTGTTCATAATGTGTTGATTATGTTATCCTCAGTTATTTGCATTTCATACCTAATCATCAGTTCATGTTACATCATCCTGGTAGTAAATGTACTCAATGAAGCTAGCTAGTCTCTACTAATCTCATCACAAATCATAATCTCACTCTTTGATATTTATTTGTTGAAGTAAATTTTTAATTATTTTAAAATTGTTTGCCATTTTCAAGTACAGTAAATGATGAGGATTATCATCTATAAAGAATCACATAATATGAAATAAATAACAAGAAGATTATAAGTTGTGTATGCACAGTGCAGTGTTTATTATGAATTGAGGTTAATATAAACAATTAAATTAACCGGTGGAGAAATGTGTCCATCCTGCAGATTAGACTCTTATGAGTATGGTTTGTACTAAACGGTGTTCATGCTCTAAATTAATAAAAATTCTTTATTATTTACCTGATATTTAGTTAGAACATCCTGTGAGATGTGGCAGTTCTGTGTTTGTTTGCATTAGAGTAAATCTCCCAGAATGGCTCTAAGGAGCCTCACAATAGTAGCCAGCCTAAACATCATTTTGGTTTTAACCTGACCTGACCAACTTAATCTTATCTTAACATACAGTACGTATCTTTTACTTTATTTAACCTCTGTAGTGAAAGTACAGTATAACCATGCAAGAAATGTGTGTATTCAGAGATAGAGGTAGACTGCTTATTTTGGATGCTTAGGCTGGCTACTGGCCATTCTGGGAGGTTTACTCTAATGTAAACAAACACAGAAT
This sequence comes from Homarus americanus, assembly GCF_018991925.1. Taxonomy (NCBI): domain Eukaryota; kingdom Metazoa; phylum Arthropoda; class Malacostraca; order Decapoda; family Nephropidae; genus Homarus; species Homarus americanus. The sequence continues at coordinate 189,680 of NW_024733870.1, forward strand.
TGCCACATCTCACAAAATGCACCAACCACTGTAGCAGGTGGAACTGTAGCAGACTGTACATGTTTGTAGATACTGAAATAAAACTATAATACTGTATAGAAGGTTGCACTCACCAATGAAAAATGAACCTTCATCGACAATCACATGTTCATATACGTTACATGTTTTTTCCTGCATGACTACACCATCAACAACACAGCCTTTATATTTATTTGATCACTGATTAATACAAGGAAACCTTTACACTAGCTTGAATAGTACATATAGCCAACTTATCTATGCTGTAATGATGACTCAGTAATGGTGGACAGTGCTGGATACAGATCTAAGTTCTGACCAATGCTTTGGTCAGAAACCAAAATTCATTCATACTTATACAGTGATATCTCCATTGGCCGGAGCAATTGGTGCAGAGCATTTCCAGGAATGAGAGATATCCGGGTAACGAGGCGACTCTCTCAAAGCCGGAAAAAAATCCCTCGTCCCCTGAATTTTGCGGAATTTTACGGGTAACGGAAAAATGTTCTCGGAAGTTCCAGAAATTGCCCATTACATCATCTCTCGAACCTGGAAAGATTACCTCATCTCTGAAATTTTCCAGGTATTAGGAAAATTTTTCTCAATTTTTCCGGAAAATAGCTCCCAAAGCCGGAAAATTTTGGCTTTGGGAACGATTTTCCGAGAAAATTTCAATTCTGGCTATTGGAGAGCTCTTGGTTTGAGGGATTCCGGCTAACGGAGATATTACTGTATTTCACAAAATACACTAGAGTGCATGGGGACCGTTAATAACAATGATTTTACTCATTAATACAAAAGTACAATTTGTATGCAGTACATTATATAATAATAATAATTAACGGTTTATTGAAAAAGTTCTGCAGCCCGAAGGCTGAAAATATACATTGGGCATAAATGACTTATTACATACATTGGTGGTTTAACAAAAGCCTTCATTAGAGAAAGGTAAAGGAACATACAGTGAACATACAGATTAATGTAGGTGTTGAACAGCAAAAACGTAGTGTAGTAACTCCCTCCCAGATGGTGTTAGGAGGGACCTCACGTGGTGTAGTAGTTCCCTCACAGATGGTGAGTTTGTGTATGTGTGTGTAGTTTGTACAGGTACGTATATGTTGTGCGCATAGTATGTGGTTGTGTGTTTGTGTATATGCTGTGTGAATGTGATTGTTTGTGTGTGTGTTTGGCTGTTTGTGTGTAATGTGTAGAGTACAGTATATGGTACCAGTATATATTATTATTATTTTGTGTGTGTATCAGTAAAATCTGATACATATTTTGGATAGCAGGAAAAATTGTCACTTGGGGCACGAGAAACAGTCCCTAAATCTGGATGATAATTGAGAGATGTATTTAGAAGAGAAAAGTTTAGGTCAAGGTCAAAGTTCAAAGTAAATACTGTATGTTGACCTGTGATATGACTTGAGAACTGGATGAGAGAAGGGTACAGTGTAGTGGTGGTGGTACAGGGTGAGGGAAGGGTACAGTGTAGTGGTGGTGGTACAGGGTGAGGGAAGGGTACAGTGTAGTGGTGGTGGTACAGGGTGAGGGAAGGGTACAGTGTAGTGGTGGTGATACAGGGTGAGGGAAGGGTACAGTGTAGTGGTGGTGATACAGGGTGAGGGAAGGGTACAGTGTAGTGGTGGTGGTACAGGGTGAGGGAAGGGTACAGTGTAGTGGTGGTGGGTACAGGGTACATGGTGGTACAGGTGAGGGAAGGGGTGTAGTGGTGGTGGTGGTACAGGGTGAGGGAAGGGTACAGTGTAGTGGAGTGGTGGTACAGGGTGGTACAGTGAGTGGTGGTACAGGGTGAGGGGGCACAGTGTAGTGATGGTGGTGGTGGAGGGAAGGGGTAGTACAGGTGAGGGAAGGGTACAGTGTAGTGGTGGTGGTACAGGTGAGGGAAGGTACAGTGTAGTGATGGTGGTGGTACAGGTGAGGGGAGGGTACAGTGTAGTGATGGTGGTGGTACAGGGTGAGGGAGGGCACAGTGTAGTGATGGTGGTGGTACAGGGTGAGGGGAGGGTACAGTGTAGTGATGGTGGTGGTACAGGGTGAGGGAGGGTACAGTGTAGTGATGGTGGTGGTACAGGAGGGGAGGGCACAGTGTAGTGATGGTGGTGGTACAGGGTGAGGGGAGGGTACAGTGTAGTGATGGTGGTGGTACAGGGTGGACAGGGTGGTACAGGGTACATGGTGGGTACAGGGTGAGGGGTGTAGTGATGGTGGTGGTACAGGGTGAGGGAGGGTACAGTGTAGTGATGGTGGTGGTACAGGTGAGGGGAGGGTGTGTGATGGTGGTGGTACAGGGTGAGGGAGGGTACAGTGTAGTGATGGTGGTACAGGGTGAGGGAGGTACAGTGTAGTGATGTGGTACAGGGTGAGGGGAGGGTACAGTGTAGTGATGGTAGGGTGAGGGGAGGGTACAGTAGTGGGTGGTGGGTGTGGTGGTACAGGGTGAGGGGAGGGTACAGTGTAGTGATGATGGTGGTACAGGGTGAGGGGAGGGGCAGTGTAGTGATGGTGGTGAGGGTGGTGGTGGTACAGGGTGAGGGGAGGGTACAGTGTAGTGATGGTGGTGGTACAGGGTGAGGGGAGGGTACAGTGTAGTGATGGTGGTGGTACAGGGTGAGGGAAGGGTACAGTGTAGTGATGGTGGTGGTACAGGGTGAGGGAAGGGTACAGTGTAGTGATGGTGGTGGTACAGGGTGAGGGGAGGGCACAGTGTAGTGATGGTGGTGGTACAGGGTGAGGGGAGGGTACAGTGTAGTGATGGTGGTGGTACAGGGTGAGGGGAGGGCACAGTGTAGTGATGGTGGTGGTACAGGGTGAGGGGAGGGTACAGTAGGTGTGAGAAACATAGGGAGTTATACCTAACAACCTAAACTATACCACTTGGCCATCACAACTAAAGAGGTGGCCATGGCAGAGTAATGAGGTTCTTGGCTGTTGTAGGATACCCCTCCCCAACCCATTGTTCTTCATAGTCTTATCAAGGGCTATTTTGAAGCCCACTATTATGTTGATGCATCCACAGTTTCAGAGGGTAAACTGTCTCAGTGCCCAGATGTCTTGACTGTGAAGTTAGTTTGAAGGTTAACAAATTCTATCATTTGTTAAAGGGTAATGTGTAATTATATTTATTTTAACAGACTCCACCTTTAGTATGTGTGTTGTGCCTTTTTTTTTTATCGACATTATGTTCATGTCAGCCATTAGTAAACCATCTGTTCTATTTCCTAGCCACAAACTCACTTATTGTTATTGTGATGTGGGAGAGACAGGGGGAGGCTGGTGGGAGGGTGATCATCAACAGCAAATCTACTGAGGGTTATATGTATATTGGAAAAGTATAAAATCTTGTTTGTAAGTGTGGTAGAGGCGGTCGATCTGCTCCTTAGTGAGTTTCTTCATATAACTCTCCAGATTGTCCTTGGTGCTGCTGGGATGATATTCTGGGTAGTGTAAGGACTCCGGGGCTCCCACTCTCCGTAGGAACTCCTCAGAATCCTTCACTAGAGTTTCATACTTGGCGATGATGTCATAGTCAAAGACACAGAAGGCACACTGTGTACCATAGGGGCGCCAATGCCTGTTTTGTGAGTAGCCGCCATTAATGAGGTAAGTCACAAACTCCAGCCATGTGATATCTGTCTGAGTTGCGTTTGAACGATACTTCTTGACATGTTTCAACACCGAATATTGATAAGGTTTCCTTCTGGGTCCTTTGATCTTTTCCCTATAGGCAGATAGGAGACGCTCAAATGGGTGACGTACAACTATGAATTTGGTGTATGTCGTCAACTTGTCCATTATATCAGATTTCTGAAGAAAAAAGTTATTTGCTCATTAATGTGTTGTTCTCTGAGTGGTTAATCTATGTAAGTTTATCAAGACTAATTTACAGAATAAAGCATCACTACTGTATTTAGCTCAGAGACAATTAATGTCTTCTATGTTGAGGGCCTCCTTGAGAGACTTCAGGTACCAGTTCTCAGCAATGTCTGTTGTTAAGAGTAAAGTGACATGAAAATTAGATACCTGTACATATTCTTAATGGGTCAAACAAATACAATTTTTGACAGTTAAGAATATTGTTTTCGTTGTGGTTAATGAACATTACTGAAGTCGAAGAACATACAGACTTAAAATTACTTTATGTTGAACAGTACAGTAGTAAGTTTACAATGTGTACTGATTGTCAACACATTGAACCTTGAAACCAATATAATACCTACAGCTTGCAGCTGAAAAATGTAATGCTTATAATATTAGTGGTACAGTGTACTGTACTATAAATCAAGAATTGGGATTTTAAATGCCACATCTGTAACAAACACTCAGTAGTACTGTACTTTCATTAGATGTAAAAAAAATCAGATCACGTGAAAATTAGGCACTTGTTCTTATTTCACCTGATGATTAAATACACTAATCATTACCTGGGAGGTTAGGTGAAAGTGTTTAATCATCAGGTGAACTAGGCTGGGGTGTCTATTTTTCAGATTATCGAAAGTTTCTTATAGCAGACTGTAATAATCTGTTGAGGAACCAATCTTGTCAAACCCTTTCATGTGTATCAGTAATAGTGTTCCTCCTTATTCAAACAACACAAATGAACAGAACTACAAAACACCAGAATGGAACTCCTTTGAGTAATGGAGCAAGAGGATCATGGTGAATCATACATACAAGTGCAGAAGTCAGATGATCATGGTGAATCATACATACAAGTGCAGAAGCTAAGAGGATTATGGTGGATCACACACATACAGGTACAGAAGTTAGTGGATCAGTCACAGATGTTCAATAACTGAGCGTCTGTTAACTTACACCGACGATACAAAAAACATTATTTGATTCATATTAAAGAGACTCCTTTATTTACAGTTTTTAAAGTGCCTCATAATAAGAGATAAATTCTTTAGTCGATGTTTAAAGATTGTGTGATACTGTGTAGATGCAGTTTAGGTTTAGTACATGCCTGGTATTTTCCTAAATGCCCGTCTGACTGAAAGAAGACATGAGGCGAGATTTTCTTCTTCTCCCAGTCGACATTGATGAAGCTCGTCATTTTCATCCATAGCCTCTTCAAGGTGGTGCTTGAGACCTGATGAGTGATAAAAATTAGATGATATGTAAGTAAATCCATCCCTGCAAAACACAATAACTGACGATAAATCACTTAATTAAGGAGATAAAAAGTTCATCAACAAAGTACTGTACTGTACAGTATTTCAGATAGTGTTTAGACTACTTCACTGAAAGGTAGAATAAATCGTCTTTCTCTCCAGAGGATAGTAAATTATCCTTGTTCTACTTAAATATAATATCCTTGCATAGAGCTACAGATAGGTAACAACATGGCCAGTTTATTAAGATTTCATACATTGTACTATTGTGTTGTCTTCTTTTATATTTGGGCTGGTTTATTGTACCCAAGACTCATAAGCTAACACGGGGGGTCAGACTACAAGTCATCTTCAGATGGTAGTGATGGGAGGCTGAGTTACCGGGTACCTGATTGTGTAGGTGACCTGAGGGTTTGGCTTTATTGTAGCATCATCTTCCAGGGATGATGGAGCCGCAAGGTATAATTTTTTCTCTCTCTTTCCAAGCTTTCTGACATCTTATAGGCTTACACTAAAACTGGTTTATGTTTTGTATGATAAGGGCAACAAAAAATTTGCTTTGTATATTCATAAAAACAGCAGCTGCGCACAGTACAGTACAGTATTGACTCATTATGACAGAACGAGTAAGAAAGCTATCAATTGTGTAGTATGTGTGTGTGTGTGTGTGCATTACCTTAGGGATGTAGCAATACATGGCCCGGTGAATGTCGTCTACTAATAAGTGGTTAAATTTTGATCTCCTTTTTGAGTTGAAGAATGCATTCAAAGCAGTGTCATAGGGCACATTACCACATCCCTCTCGCATGGCAGTCCTCCTCTCCCGCTGCTCTGCCTCCCAAGGGTCCTCGTCACCCTTAGCATGATCCTGCATGAAGACAGTCCATCCAGCACTTGCATTGAGCACAGCTACAGAGACAAAAAATTTGCTTCGTAAAATGGGACCTTATCTGGTTTCAGGTTCTTGTGCTGTGTACAGGTAATAATAATTCCAGTTCTTCATTTTTTTCAGTTTCCTCTGTCACTTAGCCTCAGTTGAAACAGGTGCAATGCAGAGTGAACAACACAGGAAGCTCAAGTAGGGCTTGAAGCAGAGGAGGGAGGAGTCGGGGAGGAACGGGGACGGGTGTACATGGGTTATATCCAGGGAGGGGGTAGTGGAAGCGAGAGCACCAGTGCTGAGCCGGTGGGCAGCGGTACATCCTCCACCAGCTCTACCTCCCACCCAGGAAAAGGCGAGCACCGTGTAAACAATGACATTTCTAACCACACCCTGCAAAATACAGTGTATTTAGCAAATGCTGCAGCTGCTGAGAATGGACAGGGGCCGGAGTTACTACCAAGAGCAGAGACGTTACCGAGAACAAATTCCAGCTTGAATGTCATGTACACTAATACTGACACGTTCCTTGATAAGAGGGAAGAGTTTGAAACACTACTGAAGGTACACCAACCCGTTACAGTAGGAGGTGTAGAACTGTTGTACAAGAACAGGAGAATCGACCCAGAGGAATGTGAGTTTAATATTGAGTCTATTGACGTATATGACTTATTTACGAACCTTTCTCGAGGAACTAGCAAGAGGGGTGTGGTTATCTATGCCAGGCAAGACCTTAGAGCAAGCCAGGTGAGGGTACAGGGAGAGGATGTTTTTGAAGAATCCAAGTGGTGTAAAATTAAGTTAAAAGGAGCAGACGTACTTATTGTCGGGTGTATCTACAGATCCCTAAGCAGCTTACCAAACCAAAGGAACTTAAGAGCCTTAACAGACAACGCAGCGAGGCTCAACCCTAGCCACCTCCTTATCATGTGGGGGACTTTAACTATGGCGACATCGACTATAGAAACGAGTTCACGCCAAATGTCTTAAATAGTCCTGGTACTCTTTTTGTAGAAACTCTTGAGAGGAGGGTATGGTGGCCAAACTGGAACATCTAGCCCCAGTTGACACCAGCCACCATGTAATGTCCTTCAGATTTAACTGTTACTCAGTTCACAACAAAACCAGGCCAAGGTGTAAATATTACAGAGGAAATTATGATGGGATGAGGGAGATGAGGAGTATCCATTGGCCTGACTCACAAAGGCATAAGAACGCAGACACCACGCTAAATATCATAGCTAGTAAAGTGACCCATTTGATCGATAAATATATACCCCAAGACCAAACCCGAGCTGAAGTTCTCGGGCCATTGCGAGAAGAAGGTAAATCAGGCAAATAAATTATTGGGTCTTATAAGAAGGTCGTTCAGATATCTAGACGGTCCGTTCCTCGTAACGATATTCAAGAGTGAAGTGCTTCCCCATCTGGAGTACTGTCACCCCGTCTGGTCCACGAGATATGATAGGGACTGTCAGTTGGTTGAAAATGTTCAAAGGAGGGCTGCCAGACTGGTGCCTGCACTTCGGCACCTCAACTACCCTGCGAGATTGGAGCGCCTGAACTTGCCTAGCTTATACTACAGACCTAATTGAGGTGTATAAGCATCTCAAGGGGCACTACTCAGTCGAGTGTCCTTACTTGGAGCTGGCGGACGCTCGCCCCACAAAGGGTCACAGCTCAAGATTGAAGAAGCCTCAGATCCAGAAAACTGTGAGGGCAAACTTTTTCGGAGTGAGAGTTGTGAACTCTTTGAACAATCTGCCAAAGAGTGTTGTGACGGCACCGAGTGTGAGCTCTTTCAAGACCAGACTTGACCAACATTGGAGCAGGTTCAGATACATTCAGGAATGCATACCCAGTACTTGCCAACAGTGCATAACAGAGTCATGACCGACTATCCAAGCGGATAATGAGCCGATCAGTGACGAAGAGGATAAAGTAAAGTAAAGTAACACCAACATCATGCATAGGCAGCATAGTCCCAGCACCAGCATCATGCATAACCCCAACACCAACACAGTGCACGGCCCCAACACCATCATGCATAGCCTTAACCCAACACCATGCGTGGTCTCAACACTACTACTCTGCAATGGGTTTTCACTTACTCAAGGGAAGTCCTCTTTTAGTTTTGTTTACATATTGTGACATGTACCTGAAAAAAAAGTATTTTATTCCTTCTGGAATATACAATAATGGTGATCTGACAAAGTCTTACAGGTATGTGAAGTGAACATTAAAGATGGCCGTAAGTAAAAAGAGTGTCAGGCGAAAAGGTAACTAGAGTTTCCTAACGTGGCAAAAAAATTTGTAAAGTTGTTGAAGGTGGAAGGCTGGGGTGAATGAGGTACTACTGTGCTGGGTATAAGAAGATGATGGACACCCACCAATCAGTGTCGGGCATCATAAATAGGAAATCATAACTAGTGTGTGATGCTGTTGGCAAGAAATGAGAATAAAACAAGTAAACCAGATGGCTATCTTGGAACCTTGTAATGAAATAGGAACACCAAACAGGGGCGGATTCAGGGGGTTCCTGGGGTCCAGAACCCCCTTTTCACCAGAAAATAGCAATACCTTTTCTTTAATGCTGTATTGTACTGTACTAAGACGTTTTTATATTATAAAAAGTAATTACTATTGACCTCAGAATATCTCCTAATGTCAAGCGCACATGGCCTCAAAATGCCCATAATATTGGTCAGATTTCCCAAATTTTCCGGAAGGGGCTTACAGTCCCCCCCCCGAAAACCCCCCAGCTAGATGGGCTCGCTGTGCTCGCCGTGTTCTCCCATCCACAACTTCACTTCTGGACCCCCCCTTTGTTATTCCTGGATCCACCCCTACCAATGTAAACATTATGTGGTAAGGGGGCAAGAGAAAAGTGTGAGAGTAAAGGAAATAAGTTGTTTCTAATAATCCAGCCATCTTCCTGCATCACACACACATACACAACAACAATAATAATAAGCTACTACACATGTATCATCAGCTTGGTCGTGCATAAGAAAGGTTTACAGGTACTCACCGCATTATGGTAGCCACCAGCAGTAATGATAACACTAGCAGCTTTGTTCTCCGAGTACTCGAAATCATGGTTAAGTAATAATTTCCTTCCTTCTTTTGTTCGGCTTTATATTGATTTGAGGACAGTAGTGATTAGTCCATCCACCGATTGTTCACTACAAACTCTACTTCTCTTGTCAATGTCTTGTTTTTGTGTTTTCTTCTACTAATTGTGGCAAGATGCTGTTGCCGTATCTTCAAACCAATATTGTTTTGTGGTTTATTGATTTTGTTTTAATGTGTTGACGCCGACCAGAAGAGATTGTAAGGTGAGTTCAGCCAGGTGGCCCCCTCCGCCACAACCTGAGGAGTGACGCTACAGTTACCACATAATATACTTCCTTACTGCTGCCCAAGCTATGAATAAGATTTATGCTGCAAACAAAACAAAACTGATTATTTACCATCGGTTCAGAAAACGTGACACAAAGTTCTAGTTAGTCTAGTAGACTAGTACACAACCTCCTATGTGGAAAAATCATATTTAGTTAAAATTACCAATATTCTCAGTCTCCCTTCACCCAAGTCATTCTAGAAATTAAAATATCTACTGTGGGATTGCAATAATTTTATTTCTGATAGGTTGCGTCTGGATTAGTCTTAACCCATGTTCAATAACTTTATGATTTTTTTTTAACTTTTGGAAACTTTTTAGTTCAGTTAATTGGAAAGGAAAATACTTCAAAATAAGGACACAAGTTGTAAGATTGTGGCTTTGAAGATGCAAGTTTGGATGCGGATAACATCCAGTTTCAATGCTGAGGGATGTGGACCTGAGCGATCTCAACTACTGCTACGAAATATCGGTATTAAAACAAAGTAAGTTTAACAATTTGTATTTTGTTGTTACTAGGGCGCAAATGACATGTACTGTTAGCTAAGTTCAAACTTGAACACGCAGGTAGCCTAGAAACTTGCCAGTTTATGTTTTCTAGACGAAAACTCGCCTACAAAACTGCTAAAATGTTGAACAAATTATCTTAAATGTGCTTACCTGATTAGTACCAGCGTTTATAAGATGAAACGAATCCAACAGCTTGCACTTGGCAGTAAAACAAAACTTCTCTTGAAAATGTCATAATATTGGCATTAAAAACATCAATGTATAAAAAAAACCAGGTTTATAAAATTGCCATTGTTTTTCTCTGTTTATTAATCTCATTTACTATAAATATCCAATAAATCAAACAAAACAATGACGAAGAGAGTAACGAAACTCAGCTACTACCTATGTCTTCAAATACTGTACCAATATTATGAGTTCGTTTTTCCGCACCCCCTTCTCCTTCGTGTTTAAAAATTAAACTATGGATGTTGAAACCAAAGTGTAAAGATCTTTATACCTTGCTCAACACGGCGACCCCCGCCAACTGGAGATGATATTAAAACTCTGGGCGCAATTGGTTTCTATATTATTAACCACAGACTGTTGTACTGTTGAAGTAATCTGCCAGCCTCGAGTGTAAACCTAAGCAAAGGACCCTCCTGGAAATAATCACCTGACAGCTTTGTTGGCTATCCTTGGTCAAATTGCGTTACTGTTTACCATTGTTTATGCACTGTATACTCCCACGGTCTACGTGCACCGTATACTTACATTGTCTATAATCATGCTGAACTGTACCGTATAACTGCATAGATTATAAATATGCCTATCCAATTGTAAACCCGTATGACAATTTTACTGAATTATTATTATTATTATTATTATTATTATTATTATTATTATTAGAAGGATGCGTTTCGAGGTGGCTGTGGTATTAACTGGTGATATGATTTTTATCATAAGGTGAGAGGGCCAGTATACTGAGTGTCCCTGTATCAAATTATTAGAGCGAAGTACAACGCAAGTTACCTCTTGTATACTGAAAAGCTATCGATGTTATAATGTATGAAGCAAACAGCGCAAGGTTACTCCCTACCTTTGAAACCAACTTGTGAAAATTATGGAATATCGTGAGCCTTGGAATCAAGGTGTGTAGACGGCACACCTGTTGCCACACATGTGACGACACGAACTTATAATTTCGACACTTCACACCAGGTAGCCAATATAAACTGCTGCTAGTAATTTCAACTATCATATCTTATTATCAAAATTGTGATTTAAGTGAAGAAACTGTGTAAAAACAAAAAGTATATTATTACATTGCATATTCACTATGGTGTGGGTGTACGACTATGAAGAAAATGTGAAAATTTAGTCCCCCAAAATTTGAGTCGTTCAAACTTTTTTCAGCTTGGTACTGCAGGGCCACACGGGGGTAAATTTGACGTAGAAGAAAATAAAGGGGGTGGGTACCACCTCTGGTAAGTTCAGGAGACCCTTCACCCCAGAGAAGAAAATAAAGGCTATTCACGGAAAATTGGGATTGCTTTCCCTGAACTCTGGGCAGATATTGTCTTCTCCTATCACCTCTTTTTTTTAATAACTATTTTCTGTTTTTATTGTACTTATTTAAATACACGGTCACCCATCTCAATTTGAAGACTCCCTGCAGCTCCTCTGATGAGGGATGAGATCACAGTAAGCAGCAAGCATTCCCTTTCTAGATTGCTATTCTGAGGTGCTGGAACAAATAGCTTGATGATCTGGTGTCTCCTGTGGTTTCAATAAATCTGGAACCCAGCTCATTCAGGAACCTCAGGGCCTTGGTGCCCCAGGCTCCTAAAGTCTTTGAACTAATTGGAACAAAGCAATATTGCGTGCTAAAGTTCACGTACATTCCCTTCTGATATTTCTAAAAACTTGCTACCCGCCTACGGTGCCTACCCTCACCATTTCTGTTGCGCTGGTGTGAATATGACTGGTGCCAAGGTGGAGGCACATTTGTAGTCCCACACCAGCGGTTTACCATCCACCCACAGGATCACCGTGTATGTCATCTTCGGACCTGCGGTTCCTTCGTGCTGGGCAGTCCGCAGTTGTCAGACTCTTCTTAATGACGCCTCTCACATGTCAACCAACGAATTTCACACACACACACACACACACACACACACACACATACACCATTGCTTCCCCAGAAAATGTGCAAGATATGTTTCATCACCGACACCCGTAGATTGACGACCGCAGGTGTTGAGGGAATAATATGCCATAAATGTCGCTTGATTTATTAAAGTTCGTATTTTTTTATTCTCGCGTTGTTGCTGATTTAATTAACTTAAGAAATCTTTCAACTTTTAAAATAACCTTCAGTACATTATAAGCGCGTGTAGCTGATAACTCTGCCCCACCCTGTTTGTTGGGCATCTGGCCACAGGAAGTTTTAGTAAGTTCCGAGCCTAAAAGGTCTTCTTCAAAGAGCTCGAAACTAGGGGGGAGGGGAGGGGGGAGCGTGATTACAGTGGAACTGTTGAAGACTTCGTTAATGTCTGTTACCCAGTGGTCCCCTCCCCCCCACAGACTAAGATAACCCAAGTTAACAAGTATTTTTACACCTTCGACCTTTATTCCTGCCCAAGAGTCAGTCACATCAACCAACTGCCTGGACAATACAGTATTTCACAACTAAATGGGAGGTCACAGCATTCTCCAAGTTATCAAGTTTATCAGGTTTATTAGTAGTTCTCAAACTTTTGAATCTTACGTCCCACTAACCATTTTGTGAACACCCTACTTCCCCCGCCTTAGTTTGTGGGCGAGGATATGGCTACCACCTTGGGCAGTGTGTAGTGGATTGCCCAAAAATAAAGACTTCGGGAATAGCGTGGATAACTGTCATCAAGTTATGTTTACCTCTTTTTTGTCAATTATGAACACCCAGAATCTTGAGGTATTATCCTTATTTTGTGCCCTTATAACTATTGTATACTTATTTGTCACTAATACCAATATTCAAGGTGTTTTGTGGACTTGCAGTTTTTTGCTCTAAAAAATAAATCAACGGAAATGTGCTTATAACGTCATTGTTTTTATGTGTAAACGTTCTATGTACTGTACTTACAAAACTAAAGTAAACGTGCATGGAAATTTTACTGAGGAGATGGGCAGCGGAAGGCGGGTTAACAATTATGTTATAAAACCCATTTTAAGAAACAAATAGATACTATTAAGAATCATAAAACACATAAATATAATGTGATCATTTACAAAAATATTGGTCAAAGTCTTCTTGCAAAATTCTCACTTACCCAAGTTTTACAAGTTAGTATTTCAGTTCCTGAGACAACAACAGCGAAGTGCAGTAAACGATATGAGTCAGGTTATTGTACGTGTAGAAGCAATGCTCAATGTAACGGCTGAAGCGATACTGCCTAATACAGTACAGTATACAGTAATCTAGTCACTGCAGCCAGGTTGCCAGATTTTGATTTCGATCTCAGTACCAGATTCTACAAGATTCATTACTAAATCGAGTTTACCATTTCCAAATTTAAAACTACCCCGTTTAACATTATTGGTGTCTTGGTAATATCTCAGAGGATCCGTAAAGTACATTTGGTTATGTTTATACGCCTGCTTATGTAATGCGACCTGCGCTGAGTGAAGTGTGAATATGATAAGACAAATGTTATTGTGGGTTTACAAATACTTTTTTTTAATGATGTATGATTTATTAACGACATAATGTATGTGAGATATATACATAGGTATTCATTTAGTAAAATATGCATACAATTCACATCCCTTTAGCATGCACATAGTGTAATATGCACTGTACAGTACATACACTTGAGTAAATATAAAATGTCCCTAGTGCAGGTATACCAACAATGTACATAAACAGTGCAGATAAACAAACAATGGTAGGCTACAGATTAATTACGCCTTTTCAAACAAAATAATCACTAACCTTACATGGGATACTGTTAATAATATAATCAAAACAAATAAAAAATAGTAAACTTATTCATACTGATCGAAAATTTAAGAAGATCCAACATTTTTAGATAGAAACAAAGAATTCAATATTCCTTATACGTAATATGTTAGGATACGATCTGTCTCCTGTGCCGGCTCCTTATTGGCTGTAATGTTTGTTTACTACCAGCTTACACCGTCTTCTTAGGATGGTGGCAGGATGTTCACTAATAATGGTGGCAGGATGTTCACTAGTAATGGTGTCAGGATATCCAATGAGGTAGGTGGTGTTAGTACATGCAAGAAAATAGTGTTTTAGTGGCGTCTCTCAGTACGTGTCAGCGAACAACTTCAACAAGATGATTTTGTTTACGTGTCAAACAGCTCATAATAAATCTGTCGAGTAGAGGTTGACTCAATAACACCACAGTACAGGTATATTCAATAAGAGTGGCAGAGCTATGATGGGTGAAACGCCAGGAAAGCACTTGTGAAAGGTTTAATGTGAGGAGTGGGTGAGAGAGGGAGGTGTGTGGGTGAGAGTGGGAGGTGTGTGGGTGAGAGAGGGAGGTGTGTGGGTGAGAGTGGGAGGTGTGTGGGTGAGAGTGGGAGGTGTGTGGGTGAGAGAGGGAGGTGTGTGGGTGAGAGTGGGAGGTGTGAGTGAGACAGGGAGGTGTGTGGGTGAGAGAGGGAGGTGTGTGGGTGAGAGAGGGAGGTGTGGGAGAGACAGGGGGAGGCTGGTGGGAGGGTGGTCATCAACAGCAAGTCTACTGAGTGTTATATGTATACTGGAAAAGTATAAAATCTTGTTTGTAAGTGTGGTAGAGGCGGTCGATCTGCTCCTTAGTGAGTTTCTTCATATAACTCTCCAGAATGTCCTTGGTGCTGCTGGGATGATATTCTGGGTAGTGTAAGGACTCCGGGGCTCCCACTCTCCGTAGGAACTCCTCAGAATCCTTCACTAGAGTTTCATACTTGGCGATGATGTCATAGTCAATGGCGCACAGGTGACACCGTGTACCGTAAGGGCGCCAATGATTGTTCCTTACGTAGCCGCCATTAATGAGGTAAGTCACAAACTCCGGCCATGTGATATCTGTCTGAGTGGCGTTTGAACGATACTTCTTGACATATCTGAACGGTGATCCTTGATAACGTGTTCTCTTGGGGCCTTCGACCTTATTTCTGTAGGCGGAGAGGAGACGCTCAAATGGGTGACGCACAATGATGAACTTGGTGAATGTCGCCAACTTGTATTTCATATCCGACTTCTGAAGAAAATAAATACATGTACAGTAATTAAACCATTTAAAACTACTGCCATTGGATATATTGAGTTTAGGGACAGTTCATGTGATCCGCGCCACCTTTAATAGATAACAGGCTACCACTTCTCGGATGTTTTCACGTGTAGAAATGTTTTCCTATTAATATAAAAAATGGCTCCACAGGTGTTGGTCCCCTGATACTTAATATTCATGAGCCACAAGTGAACTCATCATGTTAATGGAGTTCAAGATGAGAAACCAGCCCAGCCAGCCTTCACTTGGGCCGGAGAGTTGAGCCCGAGATCCATCCCTTAGGTTAGGTTAGGTTAGGTTAGGTTAAATGGTCTTCCACGAAGGTACACAGACATTAAACATTTAAGAAACACACGTCTCTATCGGGTAAACAAACACAAATTTTCACGCTTACCGACATTAAGAACCTGATGCACGGCGGTTCGTGAACACTACTGATGAATGTACAGCTGGCATATGGAGGACGTAGGCTACTGTTAGTGAGTGGAAACGTACTGTACACTTCTGAATTAATAACCATTACTTACATTTGACGGTAAAGCCTTCTGAACTTAAGGTAAACACTTGCGATAGACTGTGTAATAATTTGCCTCGAGGGCTCCTTTATATGTGTATCAGTAATATGTTGCTATGTATTTAAACAAACTGTTCCTGTGTATGTAAACAATAGTACTAAACAAAACTACAAAACACCAGGATGAAACTTGTTTGAATAGTGAAGCAAGATGATCATACATACAGGTGCAGAAGCCAGCTGATGACAGAGTGTAGCGAAGTGTGTGAAGACTTACTTGGCGGTTCTCCTTACGAGTGTGTCGGTTCAGTGAGACGTGTGGCTTACGAAATTTCCTGGTGGTGTTGAGGCCCGTCAGCTCCAACCACACCTTCTTCCAGGTAGTGCTCGAAACCTGGTGAGTTGAGGGAAAATTGAGATAAAATATGAATTAATCTTTGAAAACCATTAAAATGAATAGTAAATAGATAGTAAATTATCCTTGTTCTACTTAAATATAATATCCTTGCATAGAGCTACAGATAGGTAACAACATGGCCAGTTTATTAAGATTTCATACATTGTACTATTGTGTTGTCTTCTTTTATATTTGGGCTGGTTTATTGTACCCAAGACTCATAAGCTAACACGGGGGGTCAGACTACAAGTCATCTTCAGATGGTAGTGATGGGAGGCTGAGTTACCGGGTACCTGATTGTGTAGGTGACCTGAGGGATGATGGAACTGCATATATAAAAACTATGGGAGTCACAGCCAGGATTCTCATGACTAGGCTTAGGATAATTATGCATTTAAAAATGGCTAAATATGCATGCAAATATGCAGTAAAACTCCTTTTCTGTACATTTTCTCAGTAAATTTACTTTCCCAGACAGGATGTCGCCGAAGTAGGATTTTTTAAAGAAGAATTAAATACAAAAAACAATATACTAACATAAAGTAATTTATTAAACAATACTGAAAAAAGTATTTTCCTTTTAAGAAAACAGAAGAACAAAAGAGTGTCAGGAGGGAACTAATGGAGCCCGTGCATCTATATCCTGCCTGGCTGAACACGAACCCATCACGTACAGTTCATGTCCACTGACCAGCCAATCACGGCCTAGCTAACCACAGCCTAATGTTGAGCTATATAAACGTCACTTAAGTATGTTCCTTTTGGATATTATGACGCTAAAACAAAATCGCGTATTTTCGATTTTGTATTAGTGCAACATAATGGACATTTATTATATTTCAAATATCAGTAATTTCTGCCCCAGCGTTGCTGTTATGCTCGCGAATTTTTTGACCCTTGAGGTTGAAGAATGTTTTATAATATTTGGGAATTTTCCAAATACTGTATATGCCTTATAAAACAAAAAAATATGAATATGCACTTTAGCTCAAAAATGGCTTAAATATGCATTTGCATATGCACATATGCAAATGCATAATTATCCTAAACCTACTCATGACTATTAAGACAAAATGAGTAAGACAACTATTAACATGACCTTCGGGATGGAGCAGTACATCGCTTGGTGGACGTCGTCTATCAGGAGGTACTTCAGTATCAAACCTTCGTCGAGGATCCGATTCAGAGCCTCGTCAAAGGGCGTGCCTCCACAACCTTCCCGCATGGCAGACCTCCTCTCCTGCTGCTGTGCCTCCCAAAGAGTCTTATTACTCTTTTTAACTTGCTCTTGTGAGGGCACAGTATGTTCTGCCCTCTCCTCAGACTCACCTGCAGGAGTTCAAGAAATTAGTGTCGTAGTATGGGACCTTCCCAGGCCTCAGGTAGGCTGTAACTAATACAGTTTTTGTTCCTCAACATCTCATCAAAGTTTACACTCTTTAGTTGTCCTCAGTCGAGACTGCTGCTCATGTTTCATTGTAATTTTACTCATTGGGTGATTCCTTGTACTTAACATGGAGAGGAACAAGGCAGAAGATGAGGCGCAATTACTACTCAATTATTAATTTGATTGGATACAAATGCTAATTGGAAAGCAATGATAATCGTAGGGTTTTGTTAGCATTGGCGGCCATAGCAATGTCCACAAAGCTGTGATCTCAATATTCCCGTAGTGACACTGTACCGGGCACCTGGCACGGACACAGACAGAACCTGCCACCATCAGCAACATAGTGCAAGGGTTCAATACTTACCCCGGATAATCTTGAGGCCGGCTATATGTGTGAAGGCTCCCTGATACCTGCAAGCGAGTATCGTTAATTTTTTATAGATTCACCTGTGTTATATAAAAAAAAAATAGATTCCCTCTTTATACACAAGCCTTTGTACAGAGGAGGGAATCACTACATACTTACAATAATCCGCCTCAAATACTCTACAGTATGTTTAATCCTTAATATTTTAGAACCCCTCCCCACCCTCCCGTCCCCCAATGCACAGCTCTATATTTTATCACTCAACCTCATCGTCACGTCTTTCGTTCCTACCCTTTCTGTTACCCCTTAAGCGTATGCACAGTCCACGAGGCTGGCGAGGCACGTAAGTCTCTATGTACAGTAAGTTAGGATTAAGTTCTCTCATAGAATTTGGTCCTGAAACCGATGAGAAATTTTATGAAAACTCTACAGGTACTTACCACTTTATGCTCGTCCAAATCAGTAATAATAACACTAACAAATTAATTCTTGAAACCCTCCTAATCATGGTTGAGTGATTCCTCTCTTCTTTTGTCAGCAGCAATAAGGTATGTTCAGCCTGAGGTGTGTTCTCTTGTCAATGTCTTGTTTTTGTGTTTTCTTCTACTAATTGTGGCAAGGTGCTGTTGCCGTATCTTCAAACCAACATTGTTTTGTGGTTTATTGATTTTGTTTTAATGTGTTGACGCCGTCCAGAAGAGATTGTAAGGTGAGTTCAGCCAGGTGGCCCCCTCCGCCACAACCTGAGGAGTGACGCTACAGTTACCACATAATATACTTCCTTACTGCTGCCCAAGCTATGAATAAGATTTATGCTGCAAACAAAACAAAACTGATTATTTACCATCGGTTCAG
Organism: Homarus americanus; assembly: GCF_018991925.1. Taxonomy (NCBI): domain Eukaryota; kingdom Metazoa; phylum Arthropoda; class Malacostraca; order Decapoda; family Nephropidae; genus Homarus; species Homarus americanus. Next base: position 208,413 of record NW_024733870.1, read on the forward strand.
ATAACGTGACACAAAGCTCTAGCCAGTGAAGACCAGTGTGGTATGGCAGTCCACTGTTTTTATTGCCCATCTTCAGTGTTTTACTGTACAATAATACTTGGTGTAACAGGCATTACAAATTATAAAACTAGTGGCTTGGATTCACAGCTAGTAAATTAGTAAATTACCTTTTAACTTTGTGGTAATTCCAGCTTTTTTTACTCATCGTTAGTGCAGGTTCTCAGTGTGTACTGTAACCAGACTCACAGCTCATGCCCAGTCTATACCTAATTTACCCAGAACTCCCACCAAACTGTTGAAGATGCCATCACCGAAACCACTTCCACAAACTATTCTCTTACGTGCAAACTGTGACACATCAGTTACATTCGTACCTTTATCAACAGCAACAGAAGATGCAACAAAGGACTTGACGTTGTCCCTGAGTTGACTGTTACGGTTCTCTGATAAATCACTAATGCTCTACAACTGTGTTTCTTGCGGGGCTTAAATAAAAACAAAATTATCCGGTCATATTACTTCAGGTAAATAAATAAATCACTTCAGGTAAAATAAGTGAAATTATGGATAACAAGGCGAGTGTATGTGATAAGTAATGAGAATGATCTGTAATGTAGCATAGTGTTACCTGTATATTATTCTTACCTATTTAAGGCCTTTATCAATTGGTGAATGAATTGATTGTAAATAATTATGATTTACACACACATAGATTCTCACATCGATCGGTATAGACGATGTCAATTTTAATTTATTGGAAATCATTGAATATTCACACCTGAGATAATTGCTAATGTACGCAAATATAAGTGTCAGGTGTTCGATATGAGGACGTCAGGTACACTTCAACCTCCTCTCTAACATAAGCTTTAGAGATGCGTTCCTTGGCCTGAACTGTTAATATCAATTCCCCCGCCGCCAGTTCACATACTGATAGCCTGGGGGCGCCTGTGGGTAGAGCGGTACCGCTCTTACCCCGCAAGCGAGATATCGCGGGTTCGATTCCCGGGCCGGTGGAAAGTTGTTCGGACACACTTCCCAGCCTCCCTTGGTCCCTGTTCACCTAACAGCAAAGTAGGTACCTGCTGTAAATCGAAAGTTGCGAATTCGTATTCAGGGAAAGTTGTTGGAGCTTCCAATAACTTGCTTTGACATAAATCATTGACTCTTCAGGCTTCTACGTCCTTAACTCATGAGACATATAAAGGCAAACATGAACTTAGCATGTTTCCCTGTTGGGCGCTGTAAACGCTTCTGCGCTTCACCTTACACAAGGATGTAGGGGGTGCCCAATACAAAAAAAAAAAAATAATAATAAAAAATACTGTTCGCCGATCAATGATAACATCCTCCTCACCAGCATAAGTTGCACGTATGGTTGTGACCACTGTTGGTGTTCTGAGACAAGAATAAGAATCTCTCACTCACCGTCTACATAACCAAGTTCTTTAGATCTGCACCACCAAGTACAGTATTAAACATTTTCAACATTAGCCTAGTAACTGAGAGATGTTTTAACGTTTTAAGATCACCACAATATTACGCTTCCATCACCAACCTTTATAATAAAAATTTAAAGAGAACAGATAAACAATTATATCCGAGAAAGAATATTATGCAGACGGTCATATATTCTTACTCACCCAGGCTTTTAATGAGGTCCTAACACAACCAGTGAGGTACAGGACAGCGGTGTGTGGGTGTGTTGGCTGTCGGTCGTGAGATGCGTCGTGTGTGAGGGCCGAGACGAGACTAATGAGTAATGACGAGAAGACTTTTGGGGGCTGTTAGTACCGCTGACGCCCCAGGAAACTACAGTATATACACATGGATCAATATACTTCCCATTTAAATATCTCGTTAAGAAGAAAATGTATGTTTTGGTGGTGTACTGCGCACATCATTGTCATTCCAAAAAACCCCATTTAATTCATATTACGCTATATAACATTCAAATCCACCGCTCTTGTAGAATCTCAGAAAACGGGAAACACTGTTAAAGGATAACTCACCTACTCAATGTTACTAGACCATGTGTTGTATTGTACCCAGGTACAGTTATATCATATTAATTGTCTGTATTCATAGCATTGAGGAGAACTCAGGGTATCCATAAGATGAATGTTAAAGTCCAGTTGAGCCGGGCTAGTGTACTGTAGGACTAAGTGTGGATCAGGGTTTGAAGGTCATACTATTTACGTCTGTGAACGTGTAGCGAACATAACTTCCACAGATATCATATGAAAATACATGAGAACAATGATCTGGAAAAAGGATAAATGTATTAGAACTATGTGAGGTGTTGGAAGTGACCCAGAAACTATACTTGAAAGGAAATATCTTGTATGCGTCGGTATGAACTTAATACACCTCGTATCCTCACGTGACATATACCCACGACAGGTACAGTGATCAGAGAATCTTATGTCTGTGTTCAAATAGTGCAATGTGTGAGAGGAGGATCCCTCATTACAGTTTTAAGTGAAGTTGATACACCCCCGCCATGAACATTCAGCCTTTGTTTTAAGGCGCGTCATGTACCCGCCTCGGGTGTGCTGCGTTGATATTATAACCCAATGAATTTACCCACGAACTAGCAAACCAAGACCTTACCTTAGTGTGTAATTTAGGATTAAAATATGTGTTTATACGGCATGAGTGACAATATACCGAAAAGTGTTCAGGTGAGAACCGTAAGAAATAAAAATAAAAATTAAAGATTGGAAACTGTAGGCCTTCGTGGTGACGAGCGGCAGGGCACTGCCCTCAGTACCCTCCGTTCTACCGTCACCTTAGGTCAGTGTCCTATCGGGCTATATCCCGCCCTATAATTAAGGCTTATATAGAAGTTATTACAGTTTAAAGCTTTGCCTGATATATTAGTGTAATAATGTGTTAGGGGGTGTGATAACCGCCCGTCAGGCATTATTTCTCAGTACCCTCCGTTCTACCGTCACCTCAGGTTCCATGCGGTCGGAGTGCCTTGCTGCCCGGCAGCCATTATCCCTATGAGCGTCCCAACAGGTGGTGACTACTCCCAGCTATGCCAATCCACTGTGAACCTGTGGATTTCCAGCACACCACTCCAAATGAGTAGTAACAAATAAGGAGACCGTGAGAAACTCTGCGGTCGTCACTTGGAGCGACCTATAATACCAGGCGTAGAAATTGTACTGGTATGTCTCTGGGTGAAGCCCTCGTCTTTACCCACCGAGCGCGGTGTGCGAACGAGGTGCCTGTTGTGTATACCTAAAAGTTACAAGGAGTCCCATACCTGCAGGGGTGGAGTGTAACAGGTGTGTTGAGATGGTGCTACTATGTATGATAACCGACGATGTTATAATCCATACAGGTGGAGCAGTCTGATGTGTTAAGGGATAGTGTAAGAAGGAATGACCGAGGTAAGGAGGTCACAGATTGTTATGCCATAAGTGTGTGGATGACACGCCATTAATATAAGACGTCTGGTGCCCATCTGGGTAACCAACATTTTCGTTGTTCTTCCGAGGAAGACCAGTTCATGTGTGTGTTTTTTACCAGTATGCTTTATAAGGAATAAATTAATTAAGACATGCTATGGTTTCACCCTTCTTTCCCCTTATCGATCTGGTCAATGGAAAACCTAACCCAATGCCTAGTCCACTCTGCACGCTACCTAACGAGCTACATGCTGTCCAGAGGGGGTCTGGTGGCAGCGACCCTTAGAAATTAAGATTAGAGTTAAGTATTCCCCCTTAGAATTAGTGACCCCCAGTCTGGCAGTATAGTGGCACCTCGTAGTAAAGAAATAGAAGAAGGTGGCACCGTGTCCTCACAAGAGGTGGGGGAAGGTGGCACTGTGTCTTCAATAAGACATGGAGGAAGGTGGCACTGTGTCCTCAACAAGACGCGGGGGAAGGTGGCACTGTGTCTTCAACAAGACATGGAAGAAGGTGGCACTGTGCCCTCAACAAGACGTGGGGAAGGTGGCACTGTGTCTTCAATAAGACATGGAGGAAGGTGGCACTGTGTCCTCAACAAGACGCGGGGAAGGTGGCACTGTGTCTTCAACAAGACATGGAAGAAGGTGGCACTGTGCCCTCAACAAGACGCGGGGAAGGTGGCTGACATGGAGGAAGGTGGCACTGTGTCCTCAACAAGACGTGGGGGAAGGTGGCACTGTGTCTTCAATAAGACATGGAGGAAGGTGGCACTGTGTCCTCAACAAGACGTGGGGGAAGGTGGCACTGTGTCTTCAATAAGACATGGAGGAAGGTGGCACTGTGTCCTCAACAAGACGCGGGGGAAGGTGGCACTGTGTCCTCAACATGATGTGGGGAAGGTGGCACTGTGCCCTCAATAAGACATGAGGGATGGTGGCACTGTGTCCCCAACAAGACGTGGGGGAAGGTGGCACTGTGTCTTCAATAAGACATGGAGGAAGGTGGCACTGTGTCCTCAACAAGATGTGGGGAAGGTGGCACTGTGTCCTCAACAAGATGTGGGGGAAGGTGGCACTGTGTCCTCAACAAGATGTGGGGAAGGTGGCACTGTGTCTTCAATAAGACATGGAGGAAGGTGGCACTGTGTCCTCAACAAGATGTGGGGGAAGGTGGCACTGTGTCCTCAACAAGATGTGGGGAAGGTGGCACTGTGTCTTTAAGACATGGAGGAAGGTGGCACTGTGTCCTCAACAAGACGCGGGGAAGGTGGCACTGTGTCCTCAACAAGATGGGGGAAGGTGGGTGTCCTCAACAAGATGTGGGGGAAGGTGGCACTGTGTCTTCAATAAGACATGGAGGAAGGTGGCACTGTGTCCTCAACAAGACGTGGGGGAAGGTGGCCCTGTGTCCTCAACAAGACGCGGGGGAAGGTGGCCCTGTCGCTTGGAGTTTTAAACACCACTGGGCTAGAGTTGGGTTATGTAAGTCGTAAACTGTATTTAAAAAGTGTGATCACCAGTGCGTCAACAACTACAGGCCGGCGAGTCTGTCCAGCACACTGCAGTCATGTAGTGTGTAAAGTACTAGAGGTGTTATACGCGATCTCACGGCGGAACACCTGGAAGAGAACAGCCTTGTGAAGGAATGCCGACGCGGGTCCATGCCCGGACTTGCCTGCAGGACGAAATTACTGAAGGTGCTGGATGTGCGGACACAGTTCTTTGGAGCGTGGTGGTAATATAAACGATACATAACATACCTTGAGTTTTGTTCAAGTATTACCTAGTGAACCTCCGTACCTACCTAGGTGCCGTGTTTTGGTTTTTACCTTTTTAGACAAGTTGGTGTCTTAAAAAAGAAAATGAAGTTTAGTGGGTGTATCACAAAAAATGTTTTTATTTTTGGCAACACTCAAATATGTTTATCATTACATCATCAGATAGAAATGTGGAGGCAAACAGAAAGAAAATTTGATGAATATTCAGTAAATCGTTAAACAAGTTTTATTGATTCGGCATACAATGAGGAAATGCAGGTAAAGAAAGTAAATACAATGCAAGTATAAACAATGCACATAATGCTTAACGAGAAAGTTGATTCGACGAAGGATAGACAACAAATTCATCATATGTAGTTTCCACTGGGAGCCTTTGCTTAGGTTGGAGTTACATTATTAAGAACATGTAAACAAAATAATTGTGCGTCTCATTACTATCATATTTCACTGACCCAGTACTTTACTGTGAGCCGCAGCATAACAAAGTACAGCATTTATCAAACAGGAAATTATCCCTCTGGAAGAATCATTAATTATGGATATTTGTTTCATATCCGTCCAGTGCTTCGGTTCATTAATGTCAACACCATTCTCTAATTACCAAAGCACTAATTTGCTAATGATACTTTTTACTTTTATTCTCTTCGCCAATGATCGGCTCGTTAGCTGCTTGGACGGTTGGTTACGTCTCTGTTACACATTGTTGGCAAGTGCTGGCACATACTGGTTACAGAATGTTGTATCTACACCTGCGCCAGTGTTGGATAAGTCGAATGAGCTTACAGAACACTCGGTGCCGTCATGTTGTCATACCTTGAGATGGTATATTTATCTAATTTACGTCTACAAGTATACTTATAAGATCTTGTTAGGTGCGTACTGAGTCACGTAATAACATACTGTATATGCTAGACATTAACTGTTAAATATTAAGTCTTCCATTCCATCACACGGCCTAAAATACTAATGACACTTATTAATGCTGTACGGAAATATATTGTTCGGGATTATGTTTATGGCTTGTACTACATTTTTATAATATGCGTTCATTGTTTACATGACTAACAGTTATCATATAATATGATAATATACTTGATAATATTTATAATATATTCTAATTTGCTATTGCTAAATTATATAGTTATAAGAAAACAAGTAATACCTACGAAGACTAAGACGGTGTCAAGGGAGAGCGTTGAAACTCTCCGTGCGGATGTCAGGTGATTGTTGGTTAGCGCCGTGGTTGCTGTTGCTGGTTGGTTAGTACCCCGTCAGCGGCCGAGCTGACAGCGTGTACCATGTGGTGTGTTCCTTGAAGGGTTCTGGCAGCTTGTCTAATTAATGTTACCATCTGTGAGCAACTAAAAGGTATGTACGGGGTATATTTTAAGTTGTATTTACAGCTACACTATAAGTAATGCTTTAACTAGTAAGGTATCCACAGTTAAATATTATGAGTACAAAAAAAATATATGAACATTTAAATTTAATAAGGGAGTTTAGTGATCATCATGTACTAAGACACAAGTTAACGATACGTAACTAGCATTGCTGCAGACCACCACTTCGTATTTTCCCACCAGCTTATTGTCCACATCATTGACCGAAACATAATTTTGGTTGGCTGTATCTCTGTGTTGTGTTCGTTGAAAGAGTGTTGCTGTGGTCATTGTAATATTGTTTGTTGTAACACAGTGTTGAGTCACCTACACCGTCTCCGTGTGTTCCATTGTTCTCGGGATTTTATACAAAGTTAAGAGGGTCAGGCAGTCGAGAGTTACACGTGTTGCCAAGAGTTGCGCGTGCTCTTGTGTAATAACCACTTTAATGTGTTGACTGACAAGTGTTGATTCCCCACCAAATGTTGAACCTACCAAGTGTTACCACATCTACGTTTTGACCTCACGAAGTGTTGCCATCTCCAGGTATTGACCCCACCAACTGTTACCATCTTTGGGTTTTGACTAACTTTACCAAGGTCAAAACATATTAACTTTCCTCAAAACCTAAAAAAAAAACAACGAAGTGACTTGTGTTCGTCAGGAAGCTCAAGATAAACCATAATAGATTACTAGTTTTTATGTCCTTGACAACACACACACACACACGATAATTATATACGTGGCGTGTTAAGCTTTAAAGGCGTAGAAAAGCTTGGTAAGGTTATGGGAGTCAGCTAGACACTAAAAGCTTTAAGGAGAGTAAACTTAAGAGTGTAAGCAGCCTTGAGGTTGTTGTCAGGTGAGTTAGTTAATATCCTGTATAGTGGCTGGCTCTTACTCCTCCTCTTCAATCTTCTTCTCTTCAGCCTTCTCCGCTTCTTCATTCTCAGTTTCTTCATCGTTCTCCTTCTCTTCGTCTTCCTCCTACTCCTTCCATCCTCTTCGTCCTACTCCTCCTTTCTTCTTCCCCCTCCCCTCCTCCACCTCCTCCTTTTCTTCATCGTTCTCCTTCTCTTCGTCTTCCTTTTCCTCCTCTCCTCTTCCTCCCCATCCAACTCTTCATCCACCTCTTTCTCCTTTATTCTTCCCCATCTCCTCTTCTCCCCCTCCCCTATCTCCTCTTCTTCCCCTCCTCCATCTCCTCTTCTTCCCCTCCTCCCCCTTTACCAACTACCAACATATTAAGGTCGAATCAGCCCCCAGGATATAATTATAATGGGGCGGGTCTGGGGGCTGAATTGTCGAACTTTTTACCTTAGAAGTTTTATAAGGTTTTTAAGTATTTTAGTTAAAGTTATCTTACACATAGGTAAATAACTTCCCTAACTTACCGTAACCTAACCTAACCTCATCCCCCAGGTAGTGTTTAGGTGGTTAATCTTTAGGTTAAATAAGATTGGGTGGAGATTCTGCAGGTGATCTCATTAACACGTCATGAACTAAGAGTATATTTGTTAGTTCTTCTTTAGGGAGAACTGGGATAAATCTATTAGTGTAAACGTTTAATATTTTTACAGATTTATAAGACCCACATAAAAAAAATCAACCTATATACGTTATATATACATATTACACGGTTGCAAAGTGACAAAAGTCAACAAACTGACCCGATTATGTGTAAAACTAGAACAGTACCGCATTAACCAAGTAACCCCCAGAAATGACCAGGTAACTACAAAAGCAGAATTACCTCGACAGCACAGTGCCTCCCCTTCCCGGCCACACGTTGACCTTGCCAGCCATTCAGTAGTAAATACCGTGGAATAGTTTCCCCTTCAGGTGCCCTCGCCTCTACTGCCTCAGGTTGTCACGCAAGGTTCTGTGGGCGTGGTCTTCATTCTACCTGTCCTCACTTATTTAATTATATATTTATTTTAAAATTTAATTAAGCTCTAGTTAGGATGGATTAGCTGAATTGGCTAGAACATATTAGCCTAGGAAGGCCTGGGTGGGTTAGGATTATTACGGGGTACTCGGGATTGTGCTTTGTGTCTTCATGTACTCCAATATGTACTCTATTAATTCCTGTGTGACGCTTTTAGATACATTGATTGGATAAGTTGATTATATTCCTTTTTAATCATCAAAAATAATTTGTATTGTCTAAATATTAAGTAATTAGATACAGTAATAAAGGGTTTCACCACACGTGTTCCAGTCCCCTACGGTGATGCCATCATTGTGTAAATCACTAGTTTCCTAAGAGTGTATAACCAGACTAATTATAAAGACGGATAATTCGTCAATAAATCTTTCGTTAAAACTGTAAGTATTAATGTTATAAGACAGTTATTACTTAAATAATTATTGTTTTATAAGACTTACATTTATTGACACATCAAATTCTTCACTGCTGCCTTTCGGTTCCTTTAGGTATTTCCTGTGAAAGTTATAAGGAAATTCTTAACGTGTCCCCGTGAGGTGAACCAGTGTAAATAACGAAGAGTGAAAGTTTGAAATTCGTACTTGACCTGACCTGGGGAGCTGAGGTCAGTAAAGTACGTGATGGCACACTATAGAAGAGTTAACGAAAGACTTCCTTCTCTCCTCGCTCACACCCGTTCCCCAGCTTATTACACTTTAAAATTTACCAACATAACCTAAGTAAGTAACGCAATTGTTTAATCGTCAGGTAAAATAAACCGGGGGGTAATCTTCAGGTGACTCTACTTTTTTGGTATGTTTTGTTACCTACGACGAATGTTCCTTAAACCACAAAGCCCTAGTGAAACCCCCGGAAGAAACGCCAGGTTGGTTGTGTGTCCAGAGCTTTCATCGCTTGCAAAACTCGAGAAAGTGGAAAGAGTAAGCAGTTTTTACGTTATATACAAACAATCCCACGTGGCTGTTTCTCATTAGACAATTAATTCCACCTTCAGAATTATACTATTGTAAACAAAAATAACATTAGGTCGAGTTTCTTTTTTTTTTAAGTCATAGTGCACTGTGAGGGTTAGATGTGGCAAGACTTCCCGTCTCGGTGAAGTGAAAGGAAACGCCATATGTCGGTTGGTGTTTACTGTATACTTGTGTATTTTTTTTAATAGTACGGCGCTACGGCCACCAATTACGGGATGTATAATTATCAAACGTATATCATCCATTTCATCACTCACAGTACATGTTCCGGGTGGGTCGTGGTAATGGAGTAACAATGATGTGGTTGAGGTAACAGGTACACACTACAGCATGGCGCTGGTGTTGTTATTTTCCTACTGTGATATATAAAGCAACACCTCCCCACAACTTTTGTTAATTACGAGACGTTGTATATGTTGCTGGAAAAGTTGAGGTGATTTTTTTTCCTTGTGTCCTCAGTCAGGGCCGTCATAACCTCAGTCTTATTGCACCTTAAAAGTTTATAGTTAAGGACCCTTATTTTTCTACCGCAGTCACGTTGTGTTACACAACTTGTGTAAATCATTGTTGACAAGAGAATAGACTCGAGACCCGCAGGCGCTTTACTCCCCCTCTCACTCCTCAATTGTGACTCACTACCTGCACAGTATTTTCTTTAGTCTCTTTTTAGCCTAGTACCCCGACTACCGCAAATATCATCGATTTATTCTAAACCTCACTGATATCGTATATTTTTACCTGGTGTTTTTTTTTTTACTTGTGTGATTCTGCCTGAAGTTTTTGCCTAGAAAAACTAATTTGAAGTGAAGATATAGTGAGTAGTTTCCTTTAAGTTATTTCACTATACTTCAACAGACGCCCTAGTTGAGACTGCCGGTGATCTTGGTGCCACGGACGTATGGTACTTATCATTCTCTTATGTTGGTGATCCCAGACACCACCACCACCACCACCACAACAACAGCTGCTGAGTTTCTTGGTGATCCTTTCGTGTTTGTGTTTACCTGCCACTTACGGATCTCTTCCCTCTCCCTCCCACTCGCGCCTCTCTCTCTCATCTTCCAATCCGCGAGTGTCTTGAAATGTGAGTGCCTTGAAATATGAATGGCACAACCCTCTTCCCCGTCCACCCAAGACCTACCCCACATCAGTTATTTACACTCCACAAATCATCTAAGTTATAACATTTGATGACACTGACGATGAATTATAGGTTGTGGCATTGTTTTTCTTACCTGTTGATTGATCGTAAAGAAGACTGATGCAGTGCCTAGGTGGTACAAGGTTAATACCCCCAGGTGAGCGAGGCATCCTGAACACACACGGCTGCATCTAATAGTTACATATTGTTGTGTGGTGGTTATTGGTGAACACTTTGAATATAATCTGCTTCCACCACCTGTTTGTACTAATAGTGTCTCTCACTCTTTTATTGAATAGGTGCCAGTGTCCTTCGTGACTGAGGGTGTATAGTATATATTATCCATCAGCCCAGTTACAGAATACACCAGTCAGGTATATGGTTTAAATCTCGCGGTCAAATGTGGTTTAAATCTCGCGGTCAAATGTGGTTTAAATCTCGCGGTCAAATGTGGTTTAAATCTCGCGGTCAAATGTGGTTTAAATCTCACGGTCAATTATGGTTTAAATTTCACGGTTAAATATGGTTTAAATCCCCCCGTTTAAAAATAGATGTTTTAAATAATATAAGATCACCTGAAGAATCTCCACCCCAGCCACCTGAAGATTAACCACCCTAACTAACCTCATCCCACCAAATAGTGTTAGGGTGATTAATCTGAAGGTGAAATAAAACTAGGGTGGAGATTCTTCAGGTGATCCAAATTGTATGTATGTATATACTGTATAAATTTGTACGTAATAAAATAAAATAAGATAAATTTTGTCAAATCTTTCCTTCAGCCTAAACGCCAAATTCTTTTATCGTTCCCTGACTGGGCCAATGTTTACTTTTCTTCCTTGATAACGTTAGCCAATGTGACTATCAGTAAGTGTATCGCAATCTTGATACAAACAGATACCACTTGGCTACACCGTGACCTCTTGGATTACGCAGTTCAATTCTGGTCACCGTATTATAGAATGGATATAGAATCCTTGGAAAGAATTGAGAGGAGAATCACCAGACTAATCCCGGGCATTAGGAACCTCGAGTACAGAGACAAATTATAGCATCTTAATTTGCACTCCCTCGAGAGACGTAGAGCGAGGGGCGACATGATAGAGGTGTATAGATGGAAGTCAGGGCTAAACAAAGGGGACATTACAAAGGTACTCAAACTATCCAACCAGGAGCGAACTCATAACAATGGTTTTAAATTAGACAAATTTTGATTTAGGCGCGAAATAGGTAAACACTGGTTTGGAAATGGAGTACTGGACGAGTGGAACAAGTTACCAAATATCATCATTAACTCGAATACGCTGGATAGCTTCAAACATAGGTTGGATGGATATATGAGCGATAGGGGTTCTTATAAGTTTATAGGATGTGATCACGTGAAGATTATAACCACCGCCAGTTTATTACACCTGATGATTTAACATCTTTACACTATCTGAAGGCATTGGGTTAGATTTGACTTTCCCTGGCACTACACACACACACACGTCAAAGTAACCAGAGAAAAACTAAATCCAATTATTTTTCTTAACATTTTTGTATCTGATTTACGAAAAAAAAACTACCTTTATTTCTTTTGTTCCATTATCTGTATATTATAAGTTGTTTATCCTGTTCCAGCAGCTTTGACCTCTCGTGTGCGGTTGAGGGTGTTGACCTGAAATACCTTGACCTGACCTGACTACTAGATCACCATGAGCCACGACCACCTAGGTCATGCGGCCACAGGTGACCCGAATCACCTATCTCCAGGTGAGTGAGTCAGAGACTGGGTGTGACTGCAGGGGCGCATACAGGAATATGAAAAAGGAGGAGGGGGGGTGGAGGAACAGACGAGCAAAGTGGGCCTTCCCAGCTGGGGGTTGTGGGGCGTTGTAAGTCCCCCGAATTTCTATTAATTTTTTAATCTGACCAATATCATGGCCAATTTGAAGCCGTGTTCACTTGATATTAGGAGATATTCTGAAGTCAATAGTAATTAATTTTTACTTTACAAAAAACGCCTGAGTACAATATTGCATTAAATAACAAATATTTAAATTTTCTGATGAAAAGGGAGGATCCGAACCTCCGCCCCTGGAGTGAAAAAGATATGAAGCAGTGAGTGAATGTGAGTTAATAAAAGAGTGAGGGATTGGGAGACAATGAGTGAGTCCATCCCGTCACCAGAGAGGGGGGTGGGCGGAGGGGGATGAATTACCTTTACTCATCATTTCTACATCAGACCTTCGTGTATATTTCAGTATCTAAATATTGAGTCTACAAATCATTATTCCGTATGTTTAATGCTGAATTGGAAAAATGATTTATCAAACCCAGAGCTCTATAAATCTACATTGATTAGTGGACATATGGTGTGTGTGTGTGCGTGCGTGCGCGTGCGTGCGCGCGCGTACTTGGCCGTATTTTAATGCTTTTTATTTCATGAAATCATGGTTAATATTTTCAGGATAAAATATTCCACTGCCGCTCGTGAATTACAACACGCACCAATAATAACAACATACAGTAGGTTATTATCTACTTATTCACAACCAGGATGTTGTTTAGTGAGTAACTGTTGTTATTGTCGTTATTATCCGCCTCATTCAAGGTTATTTTGGGTGATTGTGACGACGTGTGACCTACAATCTGAGCCTGGCTCTATAAAACAACCTGGAGCTGGAGGTAGTATAGGTGCGTGTGGTCTCTTGTCACAGGTGGGTGCTATCGTGATGAGCTGAGCTGACGTAGCCTCAGGTAAAGCTAACGTCTCCCTTGGGTACACTGTTGCCACGCTTACGATAATTATCCCATTTTACGATAAATTAACCTAGCTAAGATCCACAGTATTTTTTCTCCAATAATTTTGGGAGATATGTTAATTTGTTGATAAAATTGATATAGGATATTCCTTCACCAATACAAACGGAGCCCCTCCCTCCCCTCCACCCTCAGGACTGTGATTGGTGGTGTGGGTATTGTTAAATGTAGTGTGGGTATTGGTAAATGTAGTGTGGGTTTCAGGGTCGGTTATTTGGTTGCGTAGAACGTATTTACATCATTCATGGAGGGAATTAGGGGGGGGGGGAGTCGGCAATCATCAATGTTAGGTATCGTACAATTTCCCCTGAGATATGTGTGTCTGTACATTATTTCTCAGAATCTGGGAGAAAGTAGTACGATATTTTCACCTTTAGTCATTTGGCAACAGTGTCCAGAGAACGCCAAATAATATTCTAATAACATCATACTCGACGAATCTAGTCCCAATATTCCCCAGGCATCCTAAAACCACTATTACATTGACGTCCTGTAGGCCAAACCTAACCTAAACATGAAGTGCAGATAAAAAAAAAATCGACTTTAGACCGTCCTGCTTCCCGGGCTTGAGGCGACACGACCAAGCTGCCACTTTATTTATCAGGCCACCAACTTATAACGGCACCCCTAAACAAGTTCCCGGAATATTACAGCATCGCGTAAGCAGCTGTGTCCGTGGTCTGTCCTTACTGTGAAAAAGGGATTAAAGTCTTAAGCGGGTGGACAAACGAAGCTCCTCCCTCTTCTCACTCCGTCTACCCCGCGGAAATGAGAGTTGGTGGATGTTGTGTTACTTTTAGGTGAATATATAGTCATAGGTTCCTTAAAGTATTAAACCATTAACCACAAAGGTACTCAAATTATCCAACCAGGAGCGAACTCGTAACAATGGTTTTAAATTAGACAAATTTAGATTTAGGCGTGAAATAGGTAAACACTGGTTTGGAAACAGAGTAGTGGATGAATGGAACAAGTTACCAAATATCATCATTAACTCGAATACGCTGAATTGCTTCAAACATAGGTTGGATGCTCATATGAGCAATAGGGGTTGGTTGTAAACGGGACTGCCCAGTATGGGCCAATAGGCCCGCTGCAGTTTCCTCCATTCTTATGTTCTTATGAGTGTTGAGATGGAAGAAAATAAGTATGTATTTTAATCGTTTTTATTATTATCGGTTTTCTTATCGGTCTGTGAAATAGGAACCGAGTCTGTGTGGGTAGAAATCACGGAAGGAAGAGAAAAACTAATTATGGGAGTGATTTACAGGCCCCCCAAGTCTTGGCAAAGAAGCAGCTCAGCCCATATGGCAGGAAATGAGTAGGGCAGCAAAATATAACAACCTATGCATTATGGGGGATTTCAACTTCAGAAATATTAACTGGGACAACATTGTAGGCGACTATGAATCTGAAGACTTCCTTGACGCAGTACAGGACAATTTTTTGAAACAACTAATTACAGAACCTACTAGAGGTGACAATATATTAGACCTAGTATTAACAAATAAAGAAAATATTATCAGAGATATCACAGTAGGGGAAGAACTAGGTAACAGTGATCACAGAGAAATCAGGTTCACCCTAAATTGGGAAACGAAAAACAATGACAATATGGTCAGTCCCAAACTTTCGGTTGGCGGATTATCAGGGGTTAAGAAGGTACCTAGGTGAGGTCACCTGGGAACAGTCACGTCAGTCCCCAGTAGGAAGGGGTGAGGTCATAGATGACACAACAATTGATCATGACTATAATATATTCACTAGTATACTACATAAAGCACAAGAACAAAATATACCATACAGAAAAATTAGGTCAAATAAGAATGAGCCAAGGTGGATGACCAGAAAACTTAAACATGACATAGGAATAAAGAAAGGAATATATAAGAAATTAAAGGGAGGGGAGGAGCAGCTCAGAAATAGGTATAATGTTAAGGTTTAGGAGGGAGATAGGAAGAAACTGGTTCACAAATAGGGTGGTGGACGAGTGGAACAAGCTTAGCAACTTTGTAGTAAGTCCGGGAACTCTGGAAAGTTTCAAAAGGAGGCTAGATAGATTCATGGATGATAGTGGTAGTAACTCTCGACAGGAGCTGCCATGCACAGGCCAACCGGCCTATTGCAGACTCCTTATTTTCTTATGTAATAATTTTTTACTCGTCGATCATTTTCTTTTGTTTATAAACCTTTTATTAAATGCTTGTAGTTTCTGTATTTGGCTTAACCCAACTGAATATCTGTCATTTAATATATTTAAAAAAGACAAGTCGAGGCGATTTTCTCTGTTAAGTAAATAGTATTTAATAACTATACTTGTATATAATCACGTATATTTAATTTCACGTCCATAAACAAATTTAAGTGTTATTAAAGTGTTAAGGAAAGTAGATGATAATGGGTGTTTACTTAAATCTTTCTTATACTGTGATAAAAACTCGTTTCCTAAGGTTCATCTAGTGATTTATTTATATCACTATCTATTAACAGTTGATGAAAGCAGAAAAAGACCAACTTTGACAGATATTTTTACTTCAGAAATAAAACACTGGAGATCTGCAATTTAATTTGAGGAAACACTAGTTACGCGGGTTTCTTTTTTGTTTATCCTTTTGTATGAAATATTGATGGTGAACATAACATGTTTTTAGAAATATAGAAAATGTTGTGCAATTGTAATTATTTTTTTAGATAAGGTAATTGTAATTTAACTTAATAGAAACGTAACAGAAATTTGAAGTCTCCAGAAATGGGCGTCCGAGATCATTGAGCTACCACGGTGGCTGCTAGGGTGGTAGGCGTGGCTTGCCTATATCCCCTGACTCATGTGACGTCACAGTGAGGTCAAGATCAACCCGCTTCTGATCACAAGCGCTTACGCATTAACGTTACGGGTTAGTCTGTCAGGTCACATATAAGAGGGCTGTCCCGTTGAGTCGCTTCAGTTGTGAGCGAACCATTTTACTGTGAACTAGGTGAATTTATTTCATTGGAAGACTTTTAGATCAGAAGGTAAGACATCATAATTAGAAATGAAGATTAGTTTCATCTCCTTTAAAGTTAAATATTAAAGATTACTGGAGAATCAGGAATTAAACGTGTTGTTATTGGCTGTGGCGATATTGTTGGGAACATTAACAAGTGAACATAAATATCATAAAGGTAACGCAATTCTTGTGAGCGCGGGGTACCCGGCTAGACAAGCTCTACCAGAGTAGTGCACAGGGAAACTGTATAATGAATCCTGAACGTTCGAGTGGATATTGTTGGTTACGAATTGTCAGAAAACGTTAAATATACCTAATAGGCTACGATACTGGTCACGGCAAAATAGCGTGACAGGCTGCGTTTGAGCTATTTTGCCCGTCTATTGTTTATATAATTATTTCCGGTAGTTATGTAATTTTGTTTTTTACTTTATTGTACCGCCTGGTGATCGTTGTACATTTTGAATATCAAGAACGTTATTTAACTTAAGTGTGTATATCCTCATGACATGCTTTATGTTTTTAATACATAAACAATGGACCAGTAAAATAGCCCAAAATAGCTTGTCAGGCTATTTTGCCGTGACCGGTACTTTACCCTGTCAGGCTATTTTGCTGTGACCAGTAATTTGTTCTGTCAGGTTATTTTGCTGTGACCGATACTTTACCCTTTCAGGCTAGTTTGTCGTGACCGGTACTTTACCCTGTCAGGTTATTTTGCTGTGACCGGTACTTTACCCTCTCAGGTTATTTTGCCGTGACCGATACTTTACCATTTCAGGCTAGTTTGTCGTGACCGGTACTTTACCCTGTCAGGTTATTTTGCTGTGACCGGTACTTTACCCTCTCAGGCTATTTTGCCGTGACCGATACTTTACCCTTTCAGGCTAGTTTGTCGTGACCGGTACTTTACCCTGTCAGGTTATTTTGCTGTGACCAGTTATTTGTTCCGTCAGGTTATTTTGCTGTGACCGGTACTTTACCCTCTCAGGTTATTTTGCCGCGACCAGTACTTAAACCACTGCCTAAATATAATGCTATTCCAAATGATAAGTATCGACTCGATATGTGGAGATTATTTATATTTTTTACGTATTCAAGGCCCCAAGTCTTATGTCCTTATGTAAAGTAAATAATACAGAGGATCCAAATATTATGGTAAAAGCAGAATCTTCAACCTCGGTTCACGAAAGCAACACTTATCTGACTGAAATGTGGTGTTGTATTATTGCATGTATTTTGCATTCACGATGACTTTACCTTGTAGTTAGATTTTGTGTATACGGTACTAGTTGAGATGGAGTGTAATTGAAACTTTGAAAGGTAATTGTAATTGGTACTTGAGAAAATTAATTGTATTTGTAATTGATTCAACTCTGCTCACTGCATGTGTCTACTAATGGCTGGGGAAAATCCAGTACAGGTATAATTATTTTTAAAATCATTGCCCTCAAACCATTGTTGTCCTGAGAGTGGTAGTAATGACCATAATGTTGACCTGAGAGTGGAAGTGTTGACCTCTAATGACCTTGTTCTTCCCTCCAGGTGGTATGGAGGGACACGAGTCACCAGTGTCTTCCATCCTCGACACCATCATAGGCAGCCAGCAGACCGAGGTAGGTTCTTCTTACCCTGTCGTGGTTTTTAAACAATAACAACAAACAACAGTAATAATAGGAACAACAACTACAATAATAACAATAGTAACAACTGCAAAACATACACACGCATCAGAACCAACGCCCTCTTGGTATGGTATTTTTGCGACTTCACACTCTTAAAATAGCTACCAACATCTCCATTCTCGTCACACTTCTCTTCCTAACTCTTACTTCCATCCCCAACAATCTAACATTCATTCTCCACCTCTTCCTCCCCACCCTTCACTCCTTCCCCAAGGCTCAACATTCACTCTTTCCTGTCTCGGTTCTCAACACTGCCTGTGGCCTAGTATTGTTACCAACACTTCAGGCCTTTACCACCCCCTACCCCCGTGACAGAGGTGCCAGGTACAGTGGGTAGTGGACCTCGACACACAGGTGATAGAACAGTTTATTGGAACCCGTTATGCACCACACGTCTTGTATATGACACACCTGGGGCGCCACACACGTTGTACTTATGTATTTGCGATATTGTATGATTTACTAGTCCCCATGTTTCATCTTAACAAACATACAGACGTCTAACGCTTGAATGTTCTGGTGTGAAATAATGGCTACTATTTTTGTGCACGACCACTCAATCTCTCTCTCCACTTCAGTTGGGTGGAGGGCGAAGGTGACGGTTCTCCCACCCTTGTTAATAATGAGACAGGTGACAGCTGAGGTCCCAAGGTAACGCTGTTGTTATCTGATGACTAGTGTGGGTGAACTTAGCAACTGAAGGTGTGCTGCATCGTCTGTCTCTCTGTTACTTGTTATCAATAGGCTGGACGGTATGAAGAGCTTAGTACCTGGTCAGCTCTTACCGGAGTGTCTGGTTGTGCGTTAGTGCAATTATTTACCTGTTCATTTTTTCCAAACTGATGGGGTTGATTAACACGAGAGAGGATCCTCATTTTAGACCTTTGATGCTAATCCCGTATCGACTCCTCCAATGATAGTTATTTTGGGGGGTTAAAGAAAACGGTGACACGAAACAGTCTTCAGCAGTGAATAAATTGATTTACAGTAACAGCGTCATTGGCTCGATATTCACCTGACGTAGTAATGGTTCGTTGGAGGGGTTTGTATCCACTCGGGCGATATTTATTTACGCCTGAGAAACTAAGAGTATCAGCTAGCCTCCTGACGAGACAATTTAAGGGTCAACTTTTATTATTATTGGTATGTGCATGTGTTTACCTTCTTGTTTGCATACCTGGAGATTACTAAGTTAGGGAGGTTGTGTTCATGTTTCCCCGGGCGTGGGGAGCTGATATAGCAGTAGACGCAGCTGTGTACCATACCGACGGTCGGGAAGAGCTTTATAGCCAGTTGGTTGCTGGAATCCGGTGTGGTCGGTCGTAAATAGAAATTATATTGTATTCAGCATAAAAGTTGAGGTAGTCATTGACGGTGTGGGTAAAGTACTGTATAATGCTGTCAATGGTGTTGTCAGTAAATTATAGTTTTGGTTGTAACTTATGTTGTTGTCAGTATTATTTTATGTTGTCAAGTAAATATTGTTATTAGCCGTGTATGATGGAAGTAACTTAGTTTTGTTAGTAAAATATAATGTTGTTAATTACACAGTATGTAGTCAAAAGAATAGTGTTGGTAGGATTCGATGTTGTCAGTAATTTTGTAGTATATACTGAGAATCCGAGATGGATATAAATATATAGTTATTCTGTAAAGCCGTCATACTTGTTCACAATAATTCAGCATGTATATAGACGCTAAAAATATGGATATAACTTACATATACTGTACAGTGCAAACAATGTACGTAAACAGTGCAGATGTACAAACAGTGAAGTGTACAGTACGTTACATAAGAAAATAAGGAGACTGCAATAGGCCGGTTGGCCTGCGCATGACAGCTCCTGTCGAGAGTTACTACCACTCTTATCATCCATGAATCTATCTAGCCTCCTTTTGAAACTTTCCAGCGTTACAGCACTTACTACAAAGTTGCTAAGCTTGTTCCACTCATCCACCACCCTATTTGTGAACCAGTTTCTTCCTCTCTCACTCCTAAACTTATCCAACTTGAATCCGTTGCTCCTAGTCCTATCCTGCTCGGATATTATAAGAACTTTATCTATATCCCCTTTATTGATTCCTTTCACCCACTTAAATACTTCTATCATATCTCCTCGCACTCTTCGTCTTTCTAGGGAATGCAAGTTAAGTTTCTTTTACCTATCCTGATATGGAAGGTTTCTAAGTCCCGGAATCATTTTTGTCATTCTTCGCTGCACCGACTCCAGTGAATTTATATCCATTCTATAATAAGGGCACCAGAACTGAACCGCATAATCGAGGTGCGGCCTGACTAGCGCAAGATATAGTTGCAATAAGACCTCTGCACTCTTGTTACTTACACTTCTAGATATAAAACCCAATATTCTGTTTGCCTTATTTCGAACATTAACGCACTGTTTTCTAGGCCGTAGGTCCGGGCTTACAAGTACCCCTAGGTTACGTTAGGGTTGGTAGTCTTTGTTTACGGTGGTGTAGGTGGTGTTGATGTAACCTTTTGTGAGTGGTGACGACGGATGTGGGGGTGTACAGTGGAATCCTTGCAGACGAACAGAAGGCCAAGGTGTCAAGAACAGATAAGGGGGGGGGGGGCGTGTGCTGCCAGGCTCCAGAATATCTTAACGTTTGAAGATATAAACAACACGTCTGGCTGTCTGGCTCAAGCTACGACACAAAGTTATAACTGCCACAAATATGTTCGAAATTGCTGCGCCACTTTGCTGTATATAGATTCATTCTCACGTTACCCAGTTCAGGGACAATACTGGCCTATGACTGGAGAATCTGAACACGTTGAAATGTTAAAATTATCTGCCTTTTTCAAACATGATCGACTTTTCAAAACAAATAAACAGCCGTGTTAAATTACCTCCTTCGTATAGTTTCTGATGTGTGTTTTTTTACACATTTTGTTGGTCGAGATAAGTCATGCACGGTGTAACATGACGCAGCGAGACAGTCGAGGAACTGCTTAGTAACTGAAACCAAGAACCATGACGTAGGTGTAGTGTTGTGAGGTGAGGGACGAAGAACAGGATATTCTACCTCTCAAACTCTCATCTGTAAGAATAGACAGGTAGATGCCACGATAAGAATAGACAGGTAGATGCCAAGAAAAGAAAGGACAGGTAGGTTTATCCACCTCTAAATACCTGTGGAAGAAAGTCTGAATGGTTGAGGATGTTGTGTTACTCCTACCAGCTCTCAGGCCGGATATCATACCTCCTCTTGAGTTGATATTCATATCCGGTCAGTGACGGATGGCAGGCAGGCAGGCGAGGACGGGATAATAACCATGTGTGATGATGTTGCCTGATGGTGGATGAGTGGTGGTGTATGTGGTGGAGTATGTGGTTGTGACTGGTGGGGTATGTGGTGGTTATTGGTGGGGGAGGTGGAGTAACATAGCACACACACACAAGGTCGCTCCAACCTCACTTTCCGCCACCCCTTTGTTACAGCACCCGTCTATACCTGTAACTCTGATTCTTCCCTTGCTGGCTCTCTTCTACAGGTGGATACAGTACACACACACACACACGCGCCAATACATGATGCTACAGGGGTACTTGTAAGCCCGGACCTACGGCCTAGAAAACAGTGCGTTAATGTTCGAAATAAGGCAAACAGAGTATTGGGTTTTATATCTAGAAGTGTAAGTAACAAGAGTGCAGAGAGTCTTATTGCAACTATATCTTGCGCTAGTCAGGCCGCACCTCGATTATGTGGTTCAGTTCTGGTGCCCCTATTATAGAGTGGATATCAATTCACTAGAGTCGGTGCAGTGAAGAATGACGAAAATGATTCCGGGACTTAGAAACCTTCCATATCAGGATAGGTTAAAGAAACTAAACTTGCATTCCCTAGAAAGACGAAGAGTGCGGGGAGATATGATAGATGTATTTAAGTGGGTGAAAGGAATCAATAAAGGGGATATAGATAAAGTTCTTATAATATCCGAGCAGGATAGGACTCGGAGCAACGGATTTAAGTTGGATAATTTTAGGTTTAGGAGGGAGATAGGAAGAAACTGGTTCACAAATAGGGTGGTGGACGAGTGTATGTATGTATGTATGCGTGTGCGTGTGTGTGTGTACACACTCGTCCTGTCTGAATCGTCGCATTACTGTGAACTTTACTCGTGATGGCAAAGTATCGGGTAATAAATGTTCCCCCGCCAACCATAGTTATCCATTAGAGTACATAAGAACATAAGAATGGAGGAAACTGCAGCGGGCCTATTGGCCCATACTGGGCAGTCCCGTTTACACCCATCCTTTATTGCTCATATAAGAAGATAAGAAACTAAGGAGTCTGCAATAGGCCGGTTGGCCTGTGCATGGCAGCTCCTGTCGAGAGTTACTACCACTCTTATCATCCATGAATCTATCCAGTCTCCTTTTGAAACTTTCCAGCGTTCCAGCACTTACTACATAGTTGGTAAGCTTGTTCCACTCGTCCACCACCCTATTTGTGAACCAGTTCCTTCCTATCTCCCTCCTAAACCTAAATTTATCCAACTTGAATCCGTTGCTCCGGGTTCTATCCTGCTCGGATATTATAAGAACTTTATCTATATCCCCTTTATTGATTCCTTTCATCCACTTAAATACTTCTATCATATCTCCCCGCACTCTTGTCTTGTCATTTCTTCAGCGAGGTATATATTATTACGAAAGCTGGCACAAACCTGGTTATGTACAGGCAGTATTCATTAAAGTTATTTGTTATGAGAACTTAAAATAAAAGATTCGTGTACGATAGTTCACCTCACCAGGAATTAAAATTTTTAAGAGGTTATTCTTAAGTCTTTGTCTTTAAGTTGCATAAAGATGGCCGTTTGGAAGCCTTTAAAGATTCGTAAATTGTTCACATATTGAAGTCAAAACAACACTTGTGAAGATTGTTTATACACACAGACAAGGCTCTAAAGTCTGGCTAAGAATATAATTGTCTTAAAAAATGCTTAAAGACTTTTCCTTGTTCACTCCACAGTCTTGAGAAAATCCTTTATTATTTCAGTCTGATCTCATGAAAATTACCCCTCGCCTCTCACCTGACACGTAAACACCCCATTTAGCGTCAGAATGTTTAATCATCAGGTGAAAATAAACTAGGCGCTTTTTAATCCTGCTAAGATCCCTTTTCCCCGGAAGATGTCACCACTTGGACGATAAACATTTTGAGAACAGGAACGCACACACACCGGTCTA
The DNA here is from genome assembly GCF_018991925.1 of Homarus americanus. NCBI lineage: Eukaryota > Metazoa > Arthropoda > Malacostraca > Decapoda > Nephropidae > Homarus > Homarus americanus. Next base: position 231,747 of record NW_024733870.1, read on the forward strand.
CTGCGGAGGTAAAAGAAAAAGAAATATTACAATATCCCAACACCAAACTTTATTTTTAGTGTATATAATCAGTATTTTCCTGGATTTAACCGGATTTATGAAGATCCTCCACCCAAGTCTCTCAGGTCCGGTTAAATGACTCCTCCAACCTTGACCGTGACCCAGCATGACCTGAGACGGGTACCTGGGTAACGTCAACCTCACTTCCCCATTATAGGATTACGATGATAAAATAGCCTTTACGTTAGTTTACGATCTGTCAGGTTAAAGCTCCGCCCACTGTTGTCGTTGACCAATCAGGTTGTATTTTTCCTAGAAGCCAACCAGGTTTACAGGATGTCTGACAAGAACACCTACGTGGTTAAACTCTCATCAGTTTATAAGTTCAAGTTTGAGTGTGGTGGTGGTCTTCAACAGGGCGGCCTGAGGTTAAGTGAGTATTATAACACCTTCTCTTGTGTTACTCATATATTGATACTAGCAGTTATAAGACATATATCCAAATCTCCCCTAAGAACTCAAACGCGACTGAAATTATTGTTTTTTATTTCTTCAACTTAAATGAGAATTAGAACATATATGACTGATTTTACTCCAGCTCATTTAACTCATTGCTTATTATCACAGCAGAACTGGACTCTACCTACATGTGGTTAGTTTAGGTTATTCATTTATATATTATCTTGTGGTTAACTACATGATCGTAATTAACTTAACCTTACATGACATAACTTTATCTAACCTAATTTATGTATAGTTCGGTTATGTTGTACGAATAAAAAAAGTTATCCTATTTAGCCCCCCAAAACGTTACTCGAGTATACTTATATTTATTTATATATTCAGTAAAAGAAATGTGGTTCTGTCATAATGTCAACTATGATATATTTCTCGACAATTTTGATTTATTACTTACACGTGTAACTTAATACTTCAACCGAGTTCATTAATTTTCCGTCTACACAAACCATGGCTGGAACTTTACACGTTTACTCCTTCAACAGAGGCGCTGGGTCAACATTTATAAAAATTTGTGTGATCAATATTCTCGTAACTGAAATTGAAAGAAATGGACATAACTGATTGATCAGCGGAAGATTTAGTAGTAATGATAAGTAGGAATCTTAAGCCAAGTAAACAATGTGTATTTGCTCGAAACAAGGCTAATATAGTACTTGGGTTCATACAAAGGAGTGTTAGTTACAAGACTAGCGAGGTAGGGGTTGGGTGTAAACGGGACTGCCCAGTATGGGCCAATAGGCCCGCTGCAGTTTCATCCATTCTTATGTACAGTCACCCAAAAATGTCCTGTCGCGAACCACGATTCAGACTCGTGAACCCGAAGCAGTAGACACTGATACATTATTCTATAAATGCTTCGGATTCAAGAGTCTGAATCTCGGGGTTCATGGTTCGCGACAGGACTTTTTTGGGTGACTGTACACTGAAACTATATACCCTATTTAGATACATTCCATTGTTGCCGGCCAGAATTTAGGTACAGTCACTCCTAAAATTATCTACGGATATACAAAATTGTGTTGAGAAAATTTGACAGCGGACGAAGGATTTTGACAACCCTGACTACGATAATTTAATCCATTGAGTATGATGATAACCTTTTTGAGTGCTGGGACTTGTCCCCACATTAAGTTCACTCAAATTCACTCATGAGTTATGACACGATGTTATCTACTACCAAGATGACGTCAAAGTTCAGTGAGGTTCTGACGTAATGATACGTGACGTCAAAGTTCAGTGAGGTTCTGATGTAATAAGTTGCTGATGATTTTCTGATAATCCTCCCAGGAAGTGGAGGCTGTGGCTCACGTCGCCTCAACCCTCGCACTGTCCTTTCCTACTACAGGTTTTTGTGTTCTCCCCGTCACATGAATCAGTTATCATTAGTCTATTACACGAGTGGTAGAGTTAGTGAACAATTATACGTATTTCAGTGTATTAGTTATAGAGTTTAGTTTGATGCAATACAGCTCATTTTTAGAAGACGATTCATTGCCAGTACAAAACAATAGACAAGCGCCACTAAAACACTATCATACCATCATCTTGCATTGAGGTTTTACAGTGGTGCTCTGTCACTTCTCTAGCCAAAGCTACTTGAGTGGAGCTTGGTCCTGCTTGACTGATGGATAAGTGACGACAAGTTATGCAAGTCATGTGTGCTTCCAGATGAAATATTGATGTCGTCTGTGGGCTGGGTGTTGTGGTGGAGTAGTGTGTGGGCTGGGTGTTGTGGTGGAGGTAGTGTGTGGGCTGGGTGTAGAGGTAGTGTGTGGGCTGGGTGTTGTGGTGGAGGTAGTGTGTGGGTTGGGTGTTGTGGTGGAGGTAGTGTGTGGGCTGGGTGTAGAGGTAGTGTGTGGGCTGGGTGTTGTGGTGGGGCAGTTTATGGGCTGGGTGTTGTGGTGGGGCAGTTTATGGGCTGAGTGTTGATAACTTTGCCTCATAATTTCCAGCGTTTTCACATTAGCTCTGTTCTTTGTGTTCCAGTTATCGTTATGACAAACTACACTATCTAGCGCCACCACACCATATAGGAAGGCACATTTCATTTTGCAGAACTTATGTCTACCAAACTTCATGTATACCCTGGACAAGGTATCGATGTAACTCCCTACAACCGCGTCATTCTTGTATCATACAATTACTACCAAGTCGAAACATTTTGCTCCACTTATATGCAGTGTTTGGTAGGAGGAGACAGCAATTGCTTGACCTCCCTTGTATCAAAGCGGTTCACTTTGGTATGGCTGTTTCCCCATGGTGTGGCAGTTCTCCGGGTGTAGGAATCAAATACAACAAGGGTAGCACACTCACGGATTTCCCGGCTCACCCAAGGGCACCCCACTCTGGAATGTGGACTCCGACTGTTGTGTGCTTGTGTACGTTCTTGAGATTATTAGTAGATACATCGTATGATCTGTGTGTGAGTGAGTATGTGTTTGTGAGTTTATTTATGTATCTGTGTGTTTGTTTGTTGTGTATTTACGTAATGTTCGTTCGTGTGTGTGTGTGTGTGTGTGTGTGTGTAAGAACTGGTACACTACATAAATGGGCTGTGTGAACCACATCTCCTGCCCGAAGGATTGGTTGTATGTCTGGCGTCGTACCAATTAGTGTGTTTAGTAGTGAAGTGAGAACATTTAAGGGACATTGTATAGAAGAAAAAAAAATGACATTCAGCAGACACTCGTTATGTTCTAATGTACCTGAAAGAGAAGGAAAAACCTCTTCAAATATCATAAGTTACTTGATGTAGCCACCTCTTCCCCTCCATACATATACAGCATCAACGATAAACAGTGCCTTAAAAAGATTTGCGATTGGTAGAGAATGAGCCAATCAAGAGGCGAGGCAGATGTTGTGGTGAGGCCAGCCACCTGCAAGAGGATTCACAACTGCGCTGTGTAGACAAAATATGTCCCGCCATCGTTGTGGTCAGTCCGGATTCAGAAGATTCTTGCGTCATTCATCCCAACCAAAATTATTGTACCGTAGTTTTAGCGAGTCGGTTAAATATGTTTTCACACTACCATTTCGTGGAAGGCCTGAACATCCGAAAATTTCTGAGAACCCGGGCGCTTAATCCACGTTACACTGGAAAATACGTCACGGAAGATATTAGGATGAAGAGTGGAAATAAATAGATAATGAAAAATACTTATAAACCATCTTTGGAAAATTTGTTCGTGATTAATGTAAGTTTAAGAGTTGTGGGTGTGAAATAAGCATAGATAATCCATATTTTTTTTTCACTCACGGTGTGGTCTCTTCCTTACAGCTGCTGGAGATGCTGCACGTCCCGGTGCTGCACACAGGGGTCAATGAGGTACTGCTTCTGTCCAGTTTCACCACTAATTCTCCTGGTGCCCTCGCCTTTGCCTGCTTCCTGCTCGTCATCTTTGCCATCTTGCTGGAAGTGTTGAGGTTATTGCTGTAAGTTTCTAAGAGGAAGGGAATATATAGAAAGATCTTGGTGTGAGAAGTAGGTAGGTAGGTAGGTGCATTCTTGCTTTTTCAGTTATACAAGTCAAGTGCATAAACACCGGCTCTGTTTACAAGACAGCCTGGTGGGAGGGTAGTGGAGACAATTTACCGGAATTTCTTATTGTTGGGAAATAGAAATTGACTGGTATTTGGGGGAGAACCTGAGAGGAAAGATAAATGTGACGGAAAGTTTGAGATAGATTACTGGAAAATAAAAAGTAAATTGATGAGAAACGCGAAAAAGAGATGATAGAGAGAGTGAATGGAGGTGTTAAAGACGAAAAATAAATAAATATAAGGCAATTTTAAGATAAACATAAAATATAACTCATAAACCCGTATAGAATTATAACTTAATCTTAGTATACGTCAAATCTGTAAACTTAAAACGCGAGGGTAAAATATGTGCAATTTCCTTCCATTGATTATAAAGTGTTAATCTGATGTTACTTTTGGATGTTGCTTTTATTTTTACTCGACTAAAATTACCAATACGTCGTCAGTGTGTTTCAGGGTCAGGCGTGGGCATTGTAGAGATGATAAGGTTCTTTAAAATTAACTTTATATTTAATAAATGGTTTATGTAGTGAATGGAATATTTAAAACACTTGTGGATAAGTATGCGTGGTGTGCATTTATGTGTATATGTGTGCGTGTGATCTGCATGTCAATGTGTCCTGGCTATGGAGGTGGTCTACACAGGTGGACATTGACACTAAACCATCACAGCATAACTCAAATTCACACATATGTATTCTACACAGTAATTCCTCACTCGTTTAACATGAGTGAGCGCCAGGCCTGGACACTGCATGACAAACTCGCTATCACAAACTCACAGTAATGCATAGGAATTTGTCAATGCTACAATATAACTTTAAACACTTTAATAACTATAACTGAGTATCAAACATCATTTAATAAGCAAGTAAAAATATGGACATTCTAAATGGTTGATAAAGTGGCAGCTGAGTAAATGTTCCATGCGACTGAATCCACGAAATCATGTACCGACTTTCACGTGACCTTCGGGTAAAACAACTCTCATGGTGATGGTAACTTGTCTAGGTATATCTGGGCTTTTTTTTACACATGGGATAACTGTGTCTTACGGAGTTTATTTTTAGTGTTTTGATGTGTTTTTGTGTTGTGTGCTGTAGTAATACTATTTCTCCACTATATTTCTTGGTGACAAATTCATTATTTTCCTATTATTTTACAAGTTACTAAATATGACTTTAAATACATTATTTTAAGATAGAATTTCTCTATATTATGATGTCATTGAACTATTTTGCTCCTTGATGCGAATGTTGAATAGAAATTACACGGAATACAACACGTTATCATGATGTGTGTGTTACAGATGGTGGGCGGAGAACAAGTTCATGACGGGCGGAGAGACTGCTCGGGCTTCCTGCGACTGTAAACATTGCACCAGCTTGACCGTGAGGTGAGTGGCACTGTCTGCCTGCTTCCTTGATGTGGCTGGAACCTGTTGTCGGGCCTTTCTGCTGGAGGTTAATCACCTATTGTGGCTTTATTATAAAAATAATGATTGCGGATTTGTTGATTGTGGCGATAAATATAGCTGATAGTTATTTTTAGCTTCAATACTCTTGTTAAAGCCGTTAAGCCAGCAACACATTCCCCATGTTATAAATCATGTCGTTTGTGACAGAAATGTGCTGTTGGCGTTCCCCCGACAGCATATTTTACGGTGAAATATTCAGTGACATGAAAGTATATACCTGTATATCAATTTCAGTTTCTTCTCCAAATAGTGTTTAAAAGATAACAAAATAAGTTTTCTGTGTATATTAGTAAATGTTTACAGTTTGTTTGTGCACAGAAATTAATACCAACCAACATTGAACGTGGTGTTGCGAAAAGTATCGCAATGTATATACTACTACATATAATTGTAAATAATTCTCTATAATATGTATTAGAACATCAAGCTGTATATAGCCTTGTAATCCTAGTTATTCGGACGAGCTAACAAAGTGTTTAAATGTGCCACGAAATGGCTAGGATAATTAGAGAACTTATCTAGAGGGAAGTGGAAATTTATATCATCTTTGACTACGCTTTGCATGAATACCAAGTGAATTCATGGCCTGGGTACGCGAGGAAGACCTGCAAACCACTGTGTTCTAGTAGCTTGAGTCAACTAAACAATACCTCAATTCAGTTTACATGTATTTTAATTGTGCATCTCAAGACATGGAAGTCCTCATGACAACCCTCTCCAGTAAACCCTCAAGGTCCACATGATCTTCCGTCTCTACCAGTTATAAGCTACGGAACACTTAGTTTTATTTAAGCTATTTAAACCTGACTGTGTTATCACTGGTGCTAATATGCAAGTGCAATTCAGTTGGGACAATGTTTTGGTCAATACATCTGATAGTATAAGTAGTCTCGGGTTATAACATGTATTGAGGCATTATACGACATCAGACGCCATAAACGGCTAGTAAGTTTAAATTTTATAATCCGGTTTAAACTTTATAATCCGGTCTAAACTTTATAAACCCTTCGTGATACACTTATACCAGGATATGCCATTAAATTAGTGCATAGACTACGCCAATTGTTCTAACTAAACAGCAATTAGTTTCTTCCGGATTTTGATAGTTTAGCCGTGGTATTTTATTGGGTGTGATGGAGTAGGGTCTCGTATTTTTACTTTTATATATAACACGAGATTTACAGTCCTACCACCAATGTGTATGTGTAAATCATCATTCCAAAATTCCCAACACACGGTTCTTGTGTGTGTATGCATATATGGCTCTTTTACGTGTAATTTATGCATGCCAATGATTCTCACCCATGTATCTCAATATTAATATTTTTCACCTTCCTACCACCAGTTTGCCAGGTGCAGGAGATCGCAAGAACTACAGTGCCATCCACGACACACAGGACTCAACCGAATCCAGCAACACCCTGACGACCCAACCATCCCCTATGTCTTCCTCTATCAGGTGAGTGTACTGTATGTCTTATGTCTTTACCATGCCGTGTTAGGTCTCTTCCTCTCTTGGTTAACCACATCATTGTTCAAGCTGTGATTATGTACAGTACTTGAAAATACTGATGGGAAGAGACACTAGACCATATTGAGTGTCAAAATCCAATATCTAGGAATGGGGTTTGTAGTCTGGGTTAGTTTTCACCCTGGGTTATTGTCTTGATCAACAGCATAAAATAAATGTGGAGATTCTCATTGAGTAATAATCCTACTTACTGTACTCATTTACTCGCACATTTACTCACCTCTGGGATTGATGTTCAGGGACTTCCTTAGCAGGGTAGACTTGAAAGACCGTACACATCAGGGAGGCCAGTGATGATAATACCCCCAAGGCACTGAGATAAGTTATAGCTACTTAACACTAAAATCATGCTGTCACCTTACAAACTGAAGGGTGAGAATGTGCTTGAGAATTTTCATGTCTGTATAAGGACGATGGAAGGTTGCGAGTTTTTTTAACCTGTAGATGCAGGCTTCAGGATGTGGACTCAAATAACCTACAGGTGGAAAGGTCGAGAAAATAACCTGGTCTGAGAATGCAGATGATAATTAAATAATTCCCTTCAAAATGACGATAATTCATTTGTTTATATATAAAACCTCCAGAAACTACTGTAATGATGGAAGTTCTTAGTGAATGGTGTATGATAACTGTTTGCTTAATGCATTTTTTTATATGGGTGTTTATTATTTGATGAACTATTTTTTGTTTTATTCCAGACATATGTTTTTGGGGACTGCCGGCTTACTGCAGTTTGTGATACACGTTGCGTCTTTACTGTTCATGCTGATCGCCATGACTATGAACGTATACATCATTCTCTCTCTGGGGGTGGGTTCTGCCCTGGGTAAGGTGATCACCATCATTGCCCGTAAGATCCTGCTGGAAAAATGTCAGGCTGTTGGCTCAGGTGATGATAATGGCCATGGTGCACCAGCTGGGCCCATGTTAACTCGTTCCTGTGACAAAAACATTTAATTCCTGCAGCTGATGTAATCCTGCCCACAGCAGCTAACACCATCATCTTGTGATCAGACAACTCACTTATGAACACCCCTTGTAGAAATTGTTAATTATGTTTAATTTACAATTTAAGTTGTCATCTTGAATAAAAAATAGTAGCTACTCATCATCACTATTCATGGACTGGTAGATGTCTGGGCTCTGGTCAGTCCATAAGATTTACTGAATATGGAAATTACATAAAATAAACCAGATTCATAAACATATAAGTTCTCTAAATATATTAAGTTAGTTATTTAGTAAGGACCATAAAATGCCTTTCAAGTTGAAAACTAATATTTAGCTTGACCATCTTCCTGCACATGATTTCATCCATGATGTACTTCATAGGATCATCTGAGGACCTGAGTTTTGGTTGAGACGCCCTCCTGTAGGTCCAACTCGAATAATTACATGTTCGACCTCAGATGACCCACACAGTTTCAAGTGAACCACACACTCATTTTAAAGCAATCCACACACACTTAATCTAAAGTTATCCACACTCGACCTAAACTGATCAAACTACCCAAAATAATTTCCTTACATGCATTTATACCAGTCAGGTATATATAACATACCAGACTGTGTGACCATAACGACACCTCATAAATTATATTATACCAAATTTGTCCTCTCTTCTCTTGGTATCAGCCACACTTAGTTCATCTATACTAAGAATTGAACAGCTGATGTTTAACCTGTGTCAAGTTGTTATATCTAAGTTATGTTTTGGTGACCACATACATACTTTATATGTACCTTCCTTATATCTACATGGCTTTCAGTTAAACTTGTTTGCCCATAATATTTAGGTTTTTGCAAACATGTACATATTTTTATAAACAAATGTAAGTATTTCTACTCTAGAATGGATGTAGAGTACAGTACATTATAGGCCACGTGTTATAGTATATATAAATTTGAGAAAAGAAGAAATTTGTTAATCATTTCCTTGGGATTATTTTAGCTCCTGTTTATAAAGTAAAGATGAGGAAGCCATATTAATTTTGTGTTTATTTTTACATAATTATAGGTAAGGATTTTTGTTCTTCAGCTCCAGTACAGTGTTTTAACCACTGATGTATAAATTGTACTTATGACAAGGATGATACACACACACACACCCACAACATCAGACTACTGCTGTGGTCCCTACTAATATTTATCAATGACAAGAATCTCAATTGTCAAATCAACAAAGCCATGTGCTACCTCCAGTATTGTGACATAAAGTACTTCAACATTACCAATATTACTGAGCTATATTGTGTTTATAACTGGCATCGCTGAGTCCTTAAATTTAAAACTGAGCTCAAAGTAAAGGTAGGTGTGTTTGCCTGTGTACATCTGTGTGTGTGTGCTCACAGGGTGTTGTCATGCGTCTAGTGTGGCAGCATTATGTTAGTGTTAAGGTGAAAGCACTGCTTGCTTGCTTCCTCTTGCCTTCAGCTACTGCTGCTGGCTAGCCCTTGTGGTGACCAGAGAAGCAGCTTTGTGTAAGTCTTCCCCTGCCAGTACACAGCCTCTTCACCATCAAGACTCCTGCTGTTCCTCCTCCACACTTCCACTCCAACACTTCCTCCCCACACAGCCACGCCAGCACTTCCTCCCCACACAGCCATTCCTACACGTCACCCCCACAGTCACTTCAGCACTTCCTCCCCACACAGCCACTCCAGCACTTCCTCCCCACACAGCCACTCCTACACGTCCTCCCCACACAGCCACTCTAACACGTCCTCCCACACACAACCATTCGCACGTCCTCCCCTGGGAGTGTGTATGTGTGGGCGGTGGTTGTGGCCGTCAACATCGATCGTGCCGTGCTGGCTGCCATGAGTCCATCCCCACAGCAGAAGAACCGCAGCTCCCACCTTCCTAAACCCTCGTCCTCTTGGCTTGTTACCCGGTCACCCGCACTTCCTCACCTCTAAGATACGAGCTGCTGGTGCTGGGCGACAATGTTGCCTGCGGGGTCAACGGCAGCTTTGTTTTTGTCATGTCGGCGCCGGCGCTCTCAACTCTGCAGATTCCTACCATCTCTCGCTCTCGTCGCTTTTCATAATGTTTTAGTCATCAGCCAGGATACAAAACTGTTTCCCCTTACGTGAAGGATGATTTCAGTTGTACAAGAAGATCTCGTGATTTTTATATGACAGTAAAATGGGAGTTTGGTCTTGTATCTAGTATGAAACTAACAAAAGAGGAATTTTATTATAGAACGAATAGTACTCGAGAGAGCAACACAAGAAGTGTCATTGTGAGAGTGGTGGAGGGATGAGAGAGGGAGCAGGAGGGAGGCAACCTGGACCCGCGTAGTGAAAGTCGACTCACTGGCCGCCCGACCGAGCCACAACACCCAGCTCCTCCACACTCGCTGCGTCCCTCGCTACTCTCACTCGCTTCTCTCACTCTCACGCTCAAGGTAAGTCAATACTTCTCACTTTACTCCTGTGACGGGGCCACCACGCGTCTCTTGTGAACCACGATGATGCGTGGGAGGCGACATAATTCATGGCTAGTGATTTGTGAACTCCATTTTGGTCGAGGACCCTCAGCATAATCTCAACTAAACTGGAATTTGGGTTGAATTCCTAATTATAGATATTTTTATTGTCAAGTTTAGTACGATTTTAAGATGCATTTTATAAGCTATACAGCTGAAGTTTGTGGCATGTGAGCAAAGTAGTTGAGCGAACGAGAGAAAATGACGAATCGAGCATCTGAACAGCCAGGATTCACGGCTACAAGTGGAACGTGAAATCCGGCTCCCGTAGACTTGTGGTGTAGCTGATCAATACCTGCCCTCCTACATCTCTTGGACTAACACGCTCACAAATCACTCATAGGAGAGGAGCGGCTCGAGTACTCTACCCCAGCAAGGTGAACTATTAGTATTTTTGTGTGACGAATGCCGCTTTGTGCTGTAGAATAATTTTGAAACAAGAAAATTAACCACAAATTTATTTCCTTTCTGTCAATAAACTAAATTACTCTACTGATTTTTTTACCGTAATTTATTCTCTGTTTGAATATAAATCAACTTCAGAAACTATTAGTGTCGGATACTAATACAGTTTCTCCCGTTAACAATACACACAGCCTAGTCAAGTGTCTTCGCTCGGTACCTTGTTAAGTCCCGATGCACAAAGGTTCTAACAATGTATTTTTCCTCGTAAATGAAACCATGGGAATAATTCTTATCTAACCTAACTTTAACTTCAGCGAAAACGCAAAAAAAAACCCACTAAAATACCATCACTCATTTAGTAACTCCAAGAATAAGTTACGTTTACGAAGTTTAAATTACAAAACAAAATCAAGGTACTGTACATAATATTATCCAAAAGAATATGTATTTTAATTTCTTCTGGTTTGGTAGCTTTTTATGTTATTTTTGTGTTTTAACTTAAGTCAAACAGTTAGGTGCATTCTTGCTTTTTCAGTTACGAGGAAAATTGATCATTCGGATCTTGGTGACGGCGGCGGGCTCTTGGGCGACAAAACATTCTAGATTCTACCACGAAGTTATTTTAGGTTCGGTGTCTGGTTTATCTCTTAGCTGTGGTGGGTGGTGAAAATTTGTGGTCATGAAACGTCGACCTAATTCTGTTTAGAATGAAAGTTCAGTAAAGATATTCCTCAAGTTGCTGTTAAGGCTCCGACTGACAGACACACACACACTGGCTTTTCATGTTTTAATTTGAATAAACTGTCAAATTCCTTGTAGGTAGATTACGTGTGAGAGCGTCAAGTAGGATGAGTGTATGTGTGAAATAAACAAGTTGACGTCACGCCATCCACATTACCTCGTAACATTCCTACTCGTGGACCACATCACCTCTACTGTGGATACTCTGCGACTATAAGCCATCTCCCCTCGCTCTTTCTTTCTCAACTGCTTCAAGTGAATAATTAAAGGTACTTAGGATGAAAAGGAAGACTCGGTGTCCTTGGACAATGCATTTGATATCTATTGGTTGAGTGATGGTGTTTGTGTGTGCGGTGTGTGCCTGTATGTGCCAATGCCGCCGTATAAAATTTATTCTCCCCCAGTTTCCGAGGGTTTCAGTGCCAGGATTTACCGTGACTGCACTTCGTGTGTGTGCAATCCCAGCATGAAATATATATATATTCAGGTAAAATCGTCATTCAAGTTCACATTTATTCAGCATGTACATAGATAGTGAAAGTATACTAACAATGTAATTAGACAGTTAAAGTATACAAATAACACCTATAAATAGTACAGATAAACAAACCATGTACAGACACTGCAAGTATACAAACAATATAACCACATGGCATATACTGTATAATGTACAAGCATACAAATAATATACATATATACTGCAGATATACAAACAATGGTTAACAAGTCAAATCAACACAGAAAGCCACTACATGATTATTTCCAGTAGGGAGGGAGAGTTAGGGTACCTCGCTAGTGCGTGTAATCATATAGCCACAATATTAATAACAAGTCACAAGTACACACACACACGTATTAATAACTCCTATGCTCCTCTCACATTATCTGACAGGAAGCTCCTCTCACATTATCTGTCAGGAAGCACTAGTCATCTTATGTTTGAGGACTGCAACACTACCACAGTACAGTCCCGTTCTCACTACCTACCACACACACCATGCAAGAGGTAATTACTATATGTTATTGTATATTTTTACTTTATATTAAGACAAAAATTAAGTGTGTGTGTGTGTGTGGTCATAATGTAAAAAAAATTGTTTTGCATCCCCACTGCGTGAAGTTTTCGTCCGCTGCCGTTAGAGTGACGACCACTTGTTCCCGCCACCTAATCTAATTTTCCTGGGTTGACTCTCTGCCTTCGTCTTGTCTTTGTCGTCGCATCTTCCTCGTGGGTCTTGTTTCACCCCCAAAATTCATTACCAAATCCACAGTCCTTCATAATCTTTAGATGATCTTTGCTTGCCATCTTAAAGTTACCTATTATCGTAACTGTTAATCTAGTATGTTGAATAGCAGAACGATAGAAATAATGTAAGAAATTTAGTTGGGGACTTATATTTATATGTTGCATTTAATTTAGGTTATATTTAAAGTAATATTTAATAGATACCTGAATTGTAAATAATTAGTACTCCTGATTTAAATAATAGTTTTGCGCTAGTCAATTTCATTTTCAATTGTTTATTCCTTGATAGAGGAAGCGGGATCCTAGTGCTGTCACTTGGTACCCCTGTACAATGACACCAGAAGCATCTGGCAAGTGTGACATGTATATACAGTATAAATATTATAAAGGGGCTTACTAAAGCCTAAGGAAGGAAGCATATTCCTTTAACACATAATCAATGTTATTTACAAAATATCTGGCCAATATGGGGAGGATCATCGTGTCTCCGTCAGGGGGTCGTGGAGTGGTGGTCCAGCAGGCGTCACGGAAGCGTTGTGTGTGGGTACATCTTAGGAGGTAGTGGATAAGGGTGCTGCTGTCGGGTCTTCTGCATAATGCACAAGAACGTTGCTCAGGGGATGCGGGGATACCAATCTCCCAAGCAAAGTCATACCCAATGATGCGCTAGTCTACATTCATTTGTCTGCGCGCGCATCCTACCAGCTACTGTTGAAATGTCAAATTTTCTGCCATCATTCGTCAGTTCCTTAACGATCCTGACCAGAGAAATACAACAATCACCTTCAGTAAAAACCGGCGATCATGGAGGGGCTCACCAGCTAAGCTCCACCGTTAATTCCTGAACTCCATCCACATCAGCATACCCTGAGTATTAGTTTATATTGTAGGATATCCTAATTTTATACTTTACTTAATCTAAACTCCGACGTTGCCACTTAAAGTAATCACCCATTTCTAGTGTCGATTTAATTCTTGTCCTGATATCAACCAATTCAGGACACTTTCTCACCATGAACTATTTTAAGTATGTCATTACTGCACCTATAAGCGTGCATGTAATCAACTCGGTGACAGGAGATGCTTGTAGTGTCACATTAGTTCCACAGTGACTTGAAACTTGGGTATAAACACAACGGGAGAGCAGTAGTGATGTATAACACTGGACAATGGTTACCTCCTGAGCATGTGTTACGTTTAATAAACTAAATAAAATTATAAAGGAACTCCTACGACCCGGTAATGAAAGGTTCGCACGTAATTATTTCAATGACAGAATTATCTAACCTAAATACACGAATGTTTGATCTTATAATTATTCAAAATATTAAAGATACAGTGGAAGTCAAGTAACATACATGAAATACTGAATCGTGAGTGTGGATTCAGTTCCATCTTGTTGAAGAAAGTAAACGCAAAAGAGATAAATGTTAACAGTTTATATGTCGGACGTGACTCACATCTGATCTGGGGAGCGAACCCTGAACACAATAGTGAGTCAAGTACACTTCAGTCTTGCTATACCACCAACATCCCCGTTGTGTATTACTTTATGTATCTGCAAATGCTTTTATAACATAGTGGACCAGTTTTCATAAGAGTTTGGACTATATCCGTAATCTTAGTAAATATACTATATAAATTTTTGCTTCTAAGTCGAGGAAATCGTCAAATATGTAAATGAGAATGTGACGTCATGCTCTACCCCTCAAATTTTTTGCTGTACAGTTGGCCATAGACTTCAATACCGTGTAACCAGTGGGGTTCCCCAGGGGTCAGTACTTGGCCCACTCGTGTTCATAATCTACATAAACGATCTAGATACTGGGATCAGCAGTGACATAAGCAAGTTTGCGGATGACACCAAAATAGGGCGGCAAATTAATTCAGGACAGGATGCAAATGCATTACAGGAGGATCTAAATAAACTGCAAGGGTGGTCTGAAAAATGGCAAATGGAATTCAACACCAGCAAGTGCAGCGTACTTAATATTGGAAGAACAAATACTTATAATGTATACAGCCTTAACAACAACCTAGAGAAGTCGACTTGTGAAAGAGACCTAGGGGTACTTGTAAGCCCGGACCTATTGCCTAGAAAACAGTGCGTTAATGTTCGAAATAAGGCAAACAGAGTATTGGGTTTTATATCTAGAAGTGTAAGTAACAAGAGTGCAGAGGTCTTATTGCAACTATATCTTGCGCTAGTCAGGCCGCACCTCGATTATGCGGTTCAGTTCTGGTGCCCCATTATAGAATGGGTATAAATTCACTAGAGTCGGTGCAGCGAAGAACGACAAAAATGATTCCGGGACTTAGAAACCTTCCATATCAGGATAGGTTAAGGAAACTTAACTTGCATTCCCTAGAAAGACGAAGAGTGCGGGGAGGTATGATAGAAGTATTTAAGTGGGTGAAAGGAATCAATAAAGGGGATATAGATAAAGTTCTTATAATATCCGAACAGGATAGGACTCGGAGCAACGGATTCAAGTTGGATAAGTTTAGGTTTAGGAGGGAGCTAGGAAGAAACTGGTTCACAAATAGGGTGGTGGACGAGTGGAACAAGCTTAGCAACTTTGTAGTAAGTGCGGGAACTCTGGAAAGTTTCAAAAGGAGGCTAGATAGATTCATGGATGATAGAGAGTGGTAGTAACTCTCGACAGGAGCTGCCATGCACAGGCCAACCGGCCTATTGCAGACTCCTTATTTTCTTATGTTTTTCTTATGTTATTTAACTTCCGCTGTATAATCCACGGTGTTATTATTGGCGAAACAAGTATTTTTTACGTCACAAATAATGGTAAAAGTGATCAAAGGATTCTATAGTTCGGTGTGGCTTTTGTTTTGAGTTGCTCAGCCTAGTGCATATAGGGGGTAATATTTTACAGTGGTGTAGCGTCTCTTAACTAGGGACAATTTTTCTGTATTAGATAAAGGTTTTTCTTACATCTTGAAAAAGCCCTAACAGTGGGAGTGAATAAGTTTTACGTAATATTATTTTCACGAATTTTTCTGTTGTGTAGATATAGCTGGCAAGTTTTGGAAGCGTCTCGGATATAAACAATGCGGTCATAGAATAATGTTCGGCAAGGAAAAAATCGTAGAAAAAGAGAGAATGGCGGGCCGCTGGAAAACAGTCCTTCGAGTTTTCTTCTCGCGAGACATGAGAGAAATATATTGTGGATAACCTGAGTAAGATACAACTCTTTCTGTGGCCGGAAGTATAGTTAGGCCTACATGTGATATCAGAAGAGATTAAAACAGTATTAAGCTCACGTACCCACGGTTGGTGTGAAAATTGTACAGAAGTTGTGGTTTCCCTCGTGGCCAAGGATTTTTCACCAGGGCAGTGATGAACATTTTTTTTTTTTTTTTTACTCGGACAGAGTACGCCAGGGAAAACTCGTGACCAGTGTCGTCCCATTCAGAATTGCAGTATATTGAGGGAAGACTATTCAGGTTGTCGACCCTGAAGCGGATTTCGTTGTGGATATAAATTGGGTGTTTTCCAGGGGTCGTTTCAGCTGTCAGCAGTATATTCAGCACAACGTAGCACAGTTTAGGGTAAAACTGCATGATGTATGTCCAGCTACCCAAAACTGCCCGGTTATACATTGAATTACCAGCTGTATACACACGACGTGCAGCTGAGGGAGGGGAGAGTGATGGATGTCGACAAGGTAGACTACAAGTTTTAATAACTGCTCGTAACTCACACGCGTGGAATACTGGATCAGGGTCGCCATGTAGTTTATGACAACTGAAACTTGTCTGTAAGATTTGCAGAGATCCTCGTGCCACACAATGTTCCTCAACTCCTACACAGCGGCTACACCTGGTTCAGACAACAAGGTGTACACATGAATTCACATATGACTTTGAATGTTAGAGGGGAGTACCTCCCCGTATAGGTAATTGTGTACAGTCGTCATGACTTCAGTTCATTCAAGAAGTCAAGTGCTAAGAAACTCTCAGCACAGTCCAGACGTGTGCTCCTGCAGAGGAAAAAACAAAAATGAGAAAATAACTTACGTTAGAAAGAAAAAAATGCAAAAGCGAAGACCACGCCACCCTCCTGGTGTCTTGTTACAGTTGGTCACGTTTGGCTACAGCTAGTCACTAAATTGGTTACATGTCTTGATACAACTGGTCACGTCTGATTACAACTGGTCACAAAAGTGGTTACAGCTGGTTACACGAGTGACTCGGGGAAGACAATGTATCCCCAAGCGTTCATCTGAGGCTCGTACCCAAGGCTTCTCCCCATCAATTCCTGGAGCAAGCCTCGGCGCGGGTCTGCAGAGGGCAACACACATTCTTCCTCACCCTGTCTCAACTGATTACATTTAGCTTCACGTTCGATCCTACCCAAACGATGGCCTCATGTTTCTTTCAAGATTAGTAAGTGTGTCTGGCCCGCTGCCTCATGTTCGATGGATTTTACTCTTTTTTTTTTTCGTGCAGGATCAGACTTAGTGAACAGCCACTTTCCAAGCTGCCATCCTGACTTTGTTTAGTTTTGAGAGATTCCTATCAAAACCTCCGACCTAAGCTTGTGAGTGCATTTTGGATGTAATTGTCATCCCTGCAAGTCCCCGAGCATTCTGGTGACCTATGCCCTCCAGGGTCAGGCCTCCAACCCATCTGTTTGCTGCTGCTCCACCCCGGACTCTGTACCTGGCACTTAGGAGATCATATAAAAATCCACCAGCCATCGTCATTATCCCTGACCTGGCTTTCCAGGGCTGTCCTGTCGTCCTATAAGCTGGTGCGATCATTAGAGGGATTAATATCGACCCACTTCTCTCCCCAATTCCTCCTCTTGGCTTTTATTAAACATGGATCCAGTCCACCCTTCCCTACACACAGCTATTTTATTCTTCATCTGTATGACGTGAGGGATAGCAGGACGAAAAATATGATGACCCACAGAGAAATGAAAATGGTTTTACGTTCCACTGATATTGATGAGCGAGCAGCCTCCGGCAACCTTGCTGTTCTGGTTTGAAGGTGGGATGGGTTGTGCAAGTGATGGCTTATCCCTGATCCCAGCTGCAGGAGAAGTGGGCGGGTCTTCCCCTCGGGCAAGGTTCTGTCGTCTTGGTTCCTGTCGGGATGGAAGTAGGCTCGTCCTGCACGCTCCTCCTCGCTCATGTGGTGACGTCTTTGTGCTTTTCCCTGCGATTTCGTGTACTGTCAAGTGCTCAGAACAGACGTTATCTCCTGCTACCCCGCTACGGACAAAATGGGGATGTAGATTTGGAGAAGCAAACTCGCCGTACTTAATAACGAGCCTCTTGTCATCAGGTAGCATAGATGTAGTACCAGAATAACTCATTTAACGGCAGTGTGGTAGTACCATGCCGAGGTGAACAAACAAGGATTTACAGCAGACATAAGTTGTTTAACAGGGAGAGCGAGTAGACTAGTAATGTTTAGGACGAACCACTATTATTAAAAACTTGCCTTCTGTTATTTACTTATCTGTTATCCACTTTTTTATATTAAACATACAGCATCTCTGAGCACTTGTGTGACTTGTATATTAATTTACATCAATACATTTTTAGGTGTACAGTACAGAAGCACCATCGCCAACACAAGCGGCAGGCTTGTATCATTACCCAGTTTCACCTGTCGTGCAATGTTTCATATATGACTGCAGTTGCCTTATGAACAGTCTAGCCCAGTATATCCATCACAATATCATGTACATGTCGAGGAACTCTGTTATCCAAAAACTTTAATGAAACGACATATCTGCTCCCCCTGTCTCTCCCTTCCCCGCGCTCTCGCTTGTAAACAATAGTCCAGTGCAGTATTGTGCACATTTTGTACTCCGGTCACTTAAATTTACTGGTAGGTTACCCATACGGAATATATATATAGTGACAAGACTGGTCCATGTATCACCCATAATGGTGACGTGCACGGCTGTAACCTTCACCTCGTGGACCTGTTGGCATCCTGACCGATATTTCTCCTTGAATTTCTGGAGAATATCAGTGGAGAAGGCGGGAGACAGCCAGTGAAACACACGAGCACACTGCCACTCATTAATTACACTTCAAATCGATGTCTCCGGCATTTTCGTTCTTTTTTCTGTGAGCACGAAAAGCCTCCAGTTGGAACTCTCTTATATACAATAGTTTCTTTACTTCTCAACTGTATCTCAGACACTTCCAACACGTTACATTTTTTTCCCCGAAAAGTGTTTTTCCTGTTTCATTCACTTACTGCATTCAGCGAGGAGCACCCGAGGGAGTGCCGCAGCTGCTCTTGGTTACCCCACCCCACCCGGCTCTGCCCCGCCCCGTCCACGTCCGAGGCCACATTCGAATACACCTGTCATAAGAGCAGAATACCAAGAGGACAAAGTTTTCTTCCTTAATATACCTGAACAGGGAAGAGGTTCACCTCCTTATGAGCCTGTCGTCTCAATGGTGGTAATAATAACAACAACAGATCCCAATAACAATAAAAGAACCGTTACCCTGCATACCCTGACTCTCTTGCCCTTGACCTCTAACCGAGTATCTAAAATTGGGAGGCACGAGGCGGTTATGACTCTTAAGGTGCGGCAGAGTCAGTGAGAGCGAGAGAAGCACCGGCTGGTTATATGATGTTGGTGTGAATAAACCATGTAAAGTATATCAGCTTACTCAGGATAACAAATATTCTATAAACTCCTTTTCCTTTATTTTCACCATTAAAGAAACGCATCCTAAGGGCTACCCTATACACTGTTTACAAATGTTAATTGATTTTCCCCCGTATTGTCGCATTCCACTAATCATCCATATATTAGGTAATTTCTAGCTTTAATTAACTCTTAGATTGTCAATAGGTAAGAGTTTTGTTTTATTTATATGACAAAATTATATTCCCGTATCCCCTTTCTTTTTTTTTCCTCCTGATAGTTAAGTAAACACGCATGTACCAGGGCGAGGCCAGCCACTGTAGCTAAAAGAACAGACTGGAATTTATATACACACACACTCTCTCTCTCTCTCTCGTGTAGTTTCTCTTACTTAACCCACAACATCTCCCTCACACACACCCACACACACACCATCATTACAAATTCACTAATTCCAACTTTTCCTACGACCTCTCCTCACTCTCTATCACCTCTCATTCCCTCACGACCTGCTCTCCTAATCCCCCTCACTCCCTACCATCTCAATCCCCCTCACTCCCTACCATCTCAATCCCCCTCACTCCCTACCATCTCAATCCCCCTCACTCCCTACCATCCCAATCCCCCTCACTCCTTACCATCTCAATCCCTCCCTACCATCTCAATCCCCACTCCCTACCATCTCAATCCCCCTCACTCCCTACCATCTCAATCCCCCCTCACTCCCCACCATCACCATTCCATCTCTCCCACAGTAATTCACCATCTTCACTTCACCATGATGGATATGCAGCCTGTTGTAATTTCTATCCTGGTATTAGAATAAAACAGAGGTCATTTATCACTCACCAGCTGCTGACAGTAAGCGAACCTCGGGTAGTTTGTATAAGTTGTTGTTGTTGTGCCTCAAACTTGGCCGAGATTTATCAACCAAGGAGTGTGAAACTTTTGTCTTTAACTCTTACAAGAAAATGTCGGGAGGAAAATTCACAAACGGCGTGTTTCTTCTTGCTGAGAGCTTTCTTTACATGGTAGTCTCAACTTCTGGAGGGAGGTCATCAGGGTTTCTTCTTCCTTCTCCTGCTGCGCCTCCTAAGGGAAGAACCTAACTAGCAGCATAAGTTTTGAGAGACGTAACAGCTGAATATTCTTGGGTGGAGTTTGTGAGAATTGTGGGTTCCTCCGGGATATTCAGTTCAGTTTGTACGATGGTATAGTCACTATTCGGCCAGCTAGGCAATGTGTCAATTAAGGTGTGTACACAGTGAACCGAAGGGGGGGGGGGATGAGGTTCTGAATTTGCTACACCATTGTTTTTCCTACAGGACCAAACAGTATAACCTACACTACTCCCTCACTCCTTATGCCACCACTACCTCCCTCACTCCTGCTACCACCATTATCATCCCCCCTCACTCCTTACCGTCACTCTCATCATCACCCTCATTCTACCACCACTACCACCTCCCTTAACCACCACTACTACCAATATCCTCACTTATTTACACCATTACTCAGTTCATGTGCATCTGTTTCAAGACAAAGCCAATACGCTAATCTACACACACACACACACACACACACATACATCAAGAGGCGGAAACATCCATAATGGCGTCGATGTTACTATGAGGCTTTCCGTGACCTAAAACTGTCTGGTGGTCTTGGTCGAGATATCCAAAGGCGTTTCTCTGAATCTTAAGCCGTCCCCCTGCATGAATATGAGGCGGCGGTACGTGGGGTCGCGCGAGGAAGGTGGGAGTTGAATAATTTTTGTATTTCTTTGCATATTTTCGAAGTTCTTCACACACACACACACACGCCAGGTTCTTGTATCTGGGCCAGGTCAAACACCTCAAATATAACTTTAAATTTCTTGAACTCTGACTTTGTGTGTGTGTGTGAAGTTCCTGGAAACTCTCGGTTTTCCTGAACTTGTGAGTTGTTGATGACATGTGGTGGGTGCTTGGTTATTATTATTATATTATTTTGTATTATTATTATTAGTATCATCATTATTTTGTTTATTTTTATTGTATTATTATTAATATTAATTATTATTATTTATTATTGTTATTTATTATTATTATTATTACTATTTTCATTATTATTATTACTTTTATTTGTTTTTAGTATTCGTGTTCTTGTTTGTTATTGTTATTGTATGATTAGTATGCACAGTGTTATCTTATGATTTAGTAGTCGTTACACAGTAGAGTAACACTGGACTCTCATTATATAAGAAAAACTAAACACTTCAGTTTTATATTTAGGGATGAGGGTGAATAGTGGAGATATTAAAGGGTTAAAAACAAAGATAACAGGACCAGGGGGAGGCAGAGACAGTGATGGATGAATGAAATTTAGAAAAAGTTGTGGTCGGTCACGGGAGACGAACAAAATCACGGAGGATAGAGTAATATATATACACGTTTATTCAGAAGATATTGTATTAGCCACGTTGTACACTCATAGCCTCGTACTGTTTATAATAATTATGCTGGCTTGGAAATAATACATTTTTAGCTCAAGAAAATTACTATCTTGTTTCCTCTTAAAGTGCATTTGTGTTTTTAAATTTACATATATAATAGCATAATTTCCCCAGACATATACTTATTTATTCATACGACATAAACTACTATTATTACTGGTTCTGGCGGCAGCAGCGTTGTAATATCATCCAATTATAAGAAAGTGTTTAAAATACTCGTAAACTGGTTGGTAGCGGCCGTGGAAGAGCTGTGAAGCTGTAGTATAGTGGTGATGGTGAGCAGCCTCGTGCGTCACCATACTCCATCAGGCATTATTATTTTTATGGTGAACTATATGTGATGGTGTTTATTGTATGACGGTGGTGGTGTTGTCAGTACTGGTGTATACATCTTCTATCTCTATGTATCTCTCCCTCACTCCCTTCCTCTCCCTCACTCCCTCTCCCTCACTCCCTTCCTCTCCCCTACTCCCTACTACCCCCTCACTCCCTACCACCCCTCACTCCCTACCCCTCCCTCACCCCCTACCACCCCCTCACTCCCTACCACCCCTCACTCCCTACCAACCCCCCCCCCACCCCCCAACCCCCACCCCACCCCACCACCCCACCCCACCCTCCCCACCACCCCCACCCCACCAACCCCACCCCCCAATTCCCCACCACCCCTCCCCACCCCCACCCCACCCCCCACCCCACCCTCACCCCACCACCCCCCCACCCCCCACCACCCCCACTCCACCCCCACCCCCCCCCCCCCCACCCCCCACCCCACCCCTCAACCCCCCCCACCCCACCACCCCACCCCCCCCCCCCCCCCCACCCCCACCAACCCCACCCCCACCACCCCCCACCCCCACCCCCACCCCCACCCCCACCCCCACCCACCCCCCCACCCCCACTCCCACCCCACCTCCCCCACCTCCACCACACCCCCACCCCACCACCCCCTCACTCCCTACCACCCTCACTCTACCAACCTCACCCCCACTTCACCCCCCCCTCCCTCCCCACTACCACCCCCTCACTCTCTACCACCCCCTCATACTATTACTAATAGAACGTCCGCCAAATTTATCATCCCAGTTATGAGAGAAAAAGAAAACGGAGAAGATGGGAAACCCTTATGATATATCGCTAATGGTGGGATCTGGACCTTGTGGTGTCGTTTGTTTCGACTTAGGCAACACCTGGCTCATTCCCCCCACCTAAAACTCACCTGGACCTCCCCTCCTGATTCTCTAAAATGATCCCTATGTGTTTATTACCCCCCCCCCACCCCCAATAAATGAGATTGCTATGATGCATCTGGTTAAGTGAGAAATGGAGGTGAAATTTTCGATTGTGTTTTCAAAGTCCCTTGTATGGTATTGTGTTTTAGATGAGACAGGTTTAGCCTTTTGAGTCATGGAGGGTTAGATCATTGTGAGCAAAGGGTTAAACGATCGTTCTCAAAGGGTAAACCGTCGTCTTCAAAGGGTTAAATCATCGTCCCCAGAGTGTTAAGGTAAAATGTGTTATTTCTCCTGTGTGTGTGTGTGTGTGTGTGTGTGTGAAGGATATATTGTGACAGTTTGAAACGTTTGAAGATTTGAGTTCAGTGTCGATTAAGTCTTCCCAGCGTCTTTAGAAGGTGAAATAAGAGACAATAATATTTTGGTGTTTACAAATTGGTTCTCACTTCATAAATTACCTTTAGAAATACCTATCAAAAGAGACCTATTAGACCAGACTTTGTGTCAAGAGTTCGTCAAGAATCATTAAGTGAATTTCACCTTCATCAAAAGTCTTCAGGAGCCCACGTCTAAAGTTTGATTCGAATTAAAAGAAGAAAAAATTATAGTCGTATTGTAATTAGGTCTTGACATACGTTCCGTCACACTAAGTTGAGCTTTGACAAGACTTTTACTCGGGGTCCTGACGTTGGTAATTAGGCCAGGAACTTAGTAACTGAGGAGCTCGGGGGAGGGAGGTGATAGAGACCAGGGTGTGTGTCATTTTTGTTCTTATTACAGCTTTGCCACAGCATACTCGATACAACTTAACCATATCCAACACAACCTTGCCACACTCTGAAACTCCCGACTTAGCGTGGCCATCACACCCTTGCTACAGTCTGAAACTCCCAAGTTAACGTAGCCACATCTTTGCCACTCTGAAACTCCCGACTCAGCGCAAAGCCACACCCTGAAAAAATTCTATATCCCACACAGTCTTGCCAGAGCAGGACACAGCGCCGCCCCACTGCATACATAATAGTCACACCCAGGCGCCTCCATTAAAGACGCTGTTTTTAACCCTTGGTGCTGCTGGTCTGAGCCTCTGTCACGCCCCACACGTGTTCCTCCCCCCTCACGAGGTCCTCATATTGCGTTATGCAGTAGAAGCACTCACGTGTTATTGTTGTGGCCCTCCTGGACTCTGGTCACTTTCTGCTTATGTTGTTGCAGTAGTTCTTGATGCAGTGTGTGTGTGTGTGTGTGTGTGTGTGTGTGTGTGTGTGTGTTTCCTACCATTACCTACGTCTGGTTCCTTAGATTAGCCACAGGAGCATTTCAAACCACACACACACACACACAGACACATGAACGTCGGACTTAAGCTATACACTGTCACCTTGGAATACCTGCCCAGTATTCACTTAGAGAATAACTTAACACCAACTACATGTAGCTAGTTCAGTCAACCATTAAAACACAGTCTGGGGTTACACTGCATCTAACTCTGAAGACCTTGTGGCGAGTGACCTAACCTAACCATCTTCGAGTAGTGATAAAATTTATACAACTATACAGAAAATACACAAGGGAATCCTGATGAGAAGAAGACCAAGAACAACTACTAACAGAAGATGGAGAACTACTACTGGTGGCTTGGAGGCTGAGTTTGTTAATGCCTAAATTCCTGCTGAGTAAACCCAACAGCTGAGGCTCGGGAAGGGAAGTGTGTGTGTATGAGAAAGAGAGTTTACACAGAAAGAGTTTACAGAGAGAGTGAGCAAGAGAGCAGAGTATACAGTATTGAGGAAATTGTTCACCTTCGCGTCTTGGGTTACGATCGGATATGGAAACCCAATTAATTATTGAACTAAACCCCGATCTAACATAACCTGATATAATATGAAAACAACCTATTCTAGTTTACAAAAAATATATTCTAATTTATTCTAACATAGTCTAAAATAACATATCCAAACCTAACCTAACTCAACTTACCCTCTAAACATGATATAACGTAACTAATCCTAACTTAATATAACGGTACCTAACTTTACGTAATAGTGTATTAGGAAAATTAACGCTTGATGGGATTATGTCCACTTTGTGAAGGTTTTGTCCAGTGGGAAATATTGTCCAATGGGATTTTTCTCTTATACTGAATAATATGGCTAAAATTTGTCCGATGGAAACTTTGAAGGTGGTGTATTCTTGAAGGGGAGGGGAGGAGGGGGTTGTCCAGTATGAAATCGTGTAGTGGGATATTCTCTTCTCTTATGGGACACTGACTACACTGAGCCGAGGTAAGACACACTAATGTACTATACTGTAGGTGACGCAGTGCAGTGAGCGGTGGAGCTGAGTCACCCCCCCCCCTTCCCGACGGCCCTTAGTAGCACCTCCTTAAGTGTTGTGTGTGTGTGTGTGTGTGTGTGTGATGAAAGATAAGTTTTTTGTTATTCATCTTTGTGTTCCTGTATATAAAACACACACCCACACACACACACACACCCACACAGTGTTGAATAGTGATGAACAGTGCTTAAATCAGTGAAAAACAAATCGGCAGTAACAGCTGAGTCTTACCCACGCTTACCTTCACACAGTGAGGTCCCAGGTACCCAGTTATAATTGCCCCTGAGACTCAACAACACCAGCTATGTGTTAATCCGTCCACGATAGGGAGGCCTGGGACCACACCTCACTTACTTGAATGAGAGAGGTCCTGTGACACCAGACCACGTGGTGTCCCCATGATGCTACGACACCACGTAGTGAATGAATTGCTACAACATCATGTGAGGTTCCTCATAACACCATCCGTGAGGGAATTACTACACCATGTGATGCCCCTCATAACACCATCTGTGAGGGAATTACTACATCATCAGGCCCCTCATACACCATCTGTGAGGGAATTACTACACCACGTCAGGCCCCTCATAACACCATCTGTGAGGGAACTACTACACGTGATGCCCCTCATAACGCCATCTGTGAGGGAGTTACTACACTACGTGTTT
This sequence comes from Homarus americanus, assembly GCF_018991925.1. NCBI lineage: Eukaryota > Metazoa > Arthropoda > Malacostraca > Decapoda > Nephropidae > Homarus > Homarus americanus. The sequence goes on from NW_024733870.1 coordinate 258,076, forward strand.
GCTGTTCAACACCTCAGTGCACAAGATCTACGTGACCTCCACTGTAAACATTAATCTGTATATTCACTGTATGTTCCTTTACCTTTCTCCAATGAAGGCTTTTGTTAAACCACCAATGTATGTAATAAGTCATTTATGTCCAATGTATATTTTCAGCCTTCGGGCTGCAGAACTTTTTCAATAAACCGTTAATTATTATTATTATTATTATTATTATTATTATTATTATTATATATTATTATTATTATTATTATTACTACACACTCACACACATCAATAAGCTTGTTTACCCAAATATTTTTCCAGGCATCAAATGGAGGCCGTCGGTGCTCAATTAAGATAATTAACCCTTGGTGTGCTCAATAACAGACCCACCCTGTCATCCATCCTGCCGCCCACCACGCCACCCACCCTGCCATCTATCCTGCCGCCCACCACGCCACCCACCCTGCCATCTATCCTGCCGCCCACCACGCCACCCACCTGCCATCTATCTGTGCGCCCACCACCCCACAGTCATCCATCCTGCCGCCCCACCACGCCACCCACCTGCCGCCTACCCCTGCCCACCCACCACACCCACACCACCCTGCCATCTATCCTGCCTTACCACACCGCAGGTTCCATACAAGGAGTATTGGTTACAAGACTAGCAGGTCATCCTAAAACAACTTGTCTTTATATTGTGAGACCACATGGATTTTTCAGTTCAGTTCTGAGTCACCCGTATTACGAATGGATATGAGAATCATGGAAAGAATTCAGAGGAGAATGACAAGACTAATCCCGGGCATTAGGAAACTTGAGTATAGAGACAGGTTAAAGCATCTTAATTTGCACTCCCTCGAGAGACGTAGAGCGAGGGGCGACCTGATAGAGGTGTACAAGTGGAAGGCAGGGCTAAACAAAGGGGACATTACAAAGGTACTCAAACTATCCAACCAGGAGCGAACTCGTAACAATGGTTTTAAATTAGACAAATTTAGATTTAGGCGGGAAATAGGTAAACACTGGTTTGGAAACAGTGGTGGATGAATGGAACAAGTTACCAAATATCATCATTAACTCGAATACGCTGAATAGCTTCAAACATAGGTTGGATGCTTATATGAGCAATAGGGGTTGGGTGTAAACGGGACTGCCCAGTATGGGCCAATAGGCCCGCTGCAGTTTCCTCCATTCTTATGTTCTTATGTTCTACCATCCATCCTGCCGCCCACCACGCCACCCACCCTGCCATCTATCCTGCCGCCCACCACGCCACCCACCCTACCATCCATCCTGCCGCCCACCTAGTGCTTCACCTTGCATGCCTTCCGTCCTCCACCCTGTGCATAATGATAGCGACTATAATAACCTGTGTAGAGCTTCCCTGTTGGTGTGGTTATGACAGGTAAGTGTTTATGGTTCATTCTGGAGGTGTTATCGTGGGGGGGGATGATCAAGAATGGGCCATGGCTTTGTAGTTCAGTAGGAAGGTTCTTGTGGGTGATAGTGAGGGGCGGGGGGTGGAGAGGGGTGGGGGGACGTCACGTTATGATAATGAAGAGCGGATCTGTTGGTTTCTGGGGAGGGGGGGAGATTCTCAAAACTCTTTACGATAAGTTCCCCCCTTCCCCCTTTAATCTGGCATTAGAGAAGACATCACCTTAATGTACTAGAGTCTTGGTGCCATTTCGACGCCATTAAGACCGCCATATCTTACGAGAAAGTTGAAGTTAGTAAAATTGCGAGGTCTTGGCTCTCTCTCTCTCTCGATTTAATAAGAAAATTTAACTGAGTCTTTTTGAGAATTGAGGAAGACTTGAAGGAGGGGAGGATACTATCTCCGTCTTCCTAGCTGCTAAAGAGAATCCAGTATATTGATCCATTCGCTCCTCTTCTCGGGAGGTTAATGAACGTGTGGATATTGCTGGAGGTGGTGCAAAAGTTGAAGAGTTTAAAGGTTGTTGATTTAGCCCTTCCCTCCTTGTTCTCTCTGCCTATGTCAACAACTTTACACTGCCACTCGTAAAGTAATAATGTTAGAATATCAGGTATGTGTTGCCACTTTGTCAACACACGAGTCAGGGGAGATATTAGGTGGGTGTGTTGAGGAGAGATACTCGCTGGGTGTGTTGAGGAGAGATACTCGCTGGGTGTGTTGAGGAGAGATACTCGCTGGGTGTGTTGAGAAGAGATACTCGCTGGGTGTGTTGAGGAAAGATACTCGCTGGGTGTGTTAGGGAGAGATACTCGCTGGGTGTGTTGAGGAGAGGGATATACTTTGGTGTGTTGGAGAATGCCAACAGAATTGTGGTAGGGAGAGACACTCCTTCGTGTATTTGAGGAGAATACTGCTGGTGTGTTGAGGAAATACTCTCCTTTGCCAGAAGATTCGTCAACCTCCACCATTCAAGACAGAGATAATTTCTGGCGATAGTCCTCTACTCTTATTTCCAAGTTCATCGCTATCAAAGCTGTCGCCTCTCCAGATCTTGACTGACTGGAGGTTACCACTCAGGTGTTTCGTCACTTCAGTCATGTCTACGTCTGAGTTGTTTACTGTTGTTATGACAGCTTTTGTTTATTATCAAGGTGAAGTGAATGTTCTCTTGACAGTATCTTCATAACACTTTACGGATTCACTTCAAATTGGAGTCTCTCTCTCTCTCTCTCTCTCTCTCTCTCTCTCTCTCTCTCTCTCTCTCTCTCTGTCAGGTAACAGATAAGTCTTTGTTGTCGAGTAATATCCTGAGAATATTTCGGTGTATTTGTTTTTATTTTATGAACTGAAATATCCATAAATTTGTACCATTTTTTGTTCAATACTTTTTGTGGTTGAATTACCCCAGTTTATATCACCTAAAGATTAAACATACCTAACGTTAACCTACCCTAACCTACCCTAACCTAACCTAACGTTAACCTAACCTACCCTAACCATACCTGTTCTACCCTAATTAAATCTAACCAAACCTGTCCTACCCTAACCTAACCTAACCCCCTGAAATAGTGTTAGGGTGGTTAATCTTCAGGTGATCAAGAAAGAAAAAGACTTTCATTTTCCAACACTCCAGGGGATTTAATTTTAATCCACCCTCTGACATGACCTACCGATGATAATATTGTTACCGTTGTATAAGTGAATTGTATCTTTCATTGTTAAGGCAGGTTAAGAGGGTCTTCCTACCTTAATCTTATCTAGAGAACACCTTAACGAGTTTATATACCTGTTGACCTCTATTGCATAGTGTCAATTAACCTGTAGGTGTTGATGATGGTGTACAGTAGTTATGGCACCTGAGTGATTCCTGTTTTGTTATGTTACTTTTTTCTTCTTCTTCATCTTCCTCTGCTCCTCTTCTTCCTCTTCGTCCTTTTCTTATTTTTCTTAGACCTCCTCTTCTTCCTCCTCCCTACTTATTCATCCTTCGTCCTCTTCCTTCCTCCTCTTCCTCCCCTCATCTTCCTTCTTATCCTTTTCTTCGTTTTCGTCCTCTTCCCCTTCTTATTCTACCTCTTCCTCCCCTTCCTCTTCTTCTAGGTCCTCCTCCTCTTCCCCCTCTTCTTCCTTTCTTCCATATACACAAGCCTCTAATCCCCCTCCCCACCACCCCCTCTCCACCCCCCCTTACTATACACAGGTTCCTTGACGCTGTTGTGTTCCCCCTGTAGATGCGGTGGTTGAGCGTGGTGCTGTGGGCGTGGTCGTGGTGGTGGTCGTGGGCGGTACCAGTCCCGGGTAGTTACTACACCGACGAGGCCGCTGGCAGACTCCTCCACTACGACATTCAATCCGGAGACTGTGTTCTCTTTGGCGACAGGTGAGTCAGTTGCAGGTGTTGGACAGGTGGAGTTGAAAGACAGGTGTTGATGTAAATTCGAGGGGAAAGGAGAGATAAGTGTAGGTGGGACAGGTGTAGGTGTGAGGTGGAACAGGTGTAGGTGAGAGGTGGGACAGGTGTAGGTGTGAGGTGGAACAGGTGTAGGTGTGAGTGAGGAGGGACAGGTGTAGGCAGGTGTGAGGAGGAACAAGTGTAGGCAGGTGTGAGTGAGGAGGAACAGGTGTAGGCAGGTATGAGTGAGGAGGGACAGGTGTAGGCAGGTATGAGTGAGGAGGAACAGGTGTAGACAGGTGTGAGTACGGAGGAACAGGTGTAGGCAGGTGTGAGTAAGGAGGAACAGGTGATGGCATAACGACAGGATAGCGTACAGGTGTAAGATTAATTAAACCATACTAATAAACAACATTAATATTAAGAAACAAAAACCGTAAAATATAATAAATTTCAAGTGTGTGTGGGGAGGACGCTTACTTCCTTATGGCGCTGAGGTGTAAACAACTGTGAACTACGAACCTAAATAAAGATGTAAGTTGAAGAGAGTCGTAATTCTCTTAACTGTAAGAGCAATAGAGAGAAACTTTTACCAACGTCTTCTCCAAACTTCTGTGGGTACACATACTGTGCATTAAATTTCAGTAGCGCGGGTATAATAGTTTTGGTGTAATTGGGTTAAAAATATTTTAAGCTCGTGGTGACAGCTGGACTCAAGGCTGTTTAGCTACGAGTGTTGGTTAGCATAATATAGAGTATACTTCAGGTGTTTATTAAAAATTTATTCAAAATATATGAAGCTGAGGTAACAACGAAATAATGTTATTAGAGATACACTTTGGAGAAATATAGACTTGATGGAAAAGGAAATGAATACGAGAAATTAATTAAAAAGTAATACATTAAAAAACGAGAATAAATATCACTAGGCAAGTTGCACTGAGAGGACATTCACTCAAGATGAAATCGGAAAAAATCCTAATTAGAACTACTTAACACTCAAGAATACTGAATATCATAAAAGTAAAAAAATAAAAAATAAATAGATAAATACAGAAAACGTTAAAATGTATCAATAAATAATAGTGAAATAACTGTAAGCTCAAGAGATCCAATTTTAATACAGTTCAAGGATATGAAGAAAGGAGCTCATCGAGACAGCAAGTTGGCGGGATACTCGTTGAGCGTCTACATAATTTGGTGATTCGGTCTCCCCTGACGCCGTTGTTGACTCCAGTTCCAGCAATATCAAGAGTCCTATTGGCAATTGGAATGAAAATAGAAAAATACGAGGGAGAAAAAGAGGAAAAATGACTGGGAGGGATAGCGCCTAACACCTTTGATAAGAACTCTCAGCCTTACCAACTGACTCCACACTCGGAGATAAGACAAAAGATAGCGAGAGATAAAGAAAAACAGAGAAAGAACAAAAAGTATATACAAATAGAGAAGGAGGAGAACTACAGACAGACATAGAAAAGACACTAGAGAAAGGGGCAAAGACAAAACTAGAATGAGAGAGAGGAGAGAGAGACTCGACGACACATCAACCAACATCAACACTGGATCAAAGGCGTCACATAACTTCTGGCTCCTGTCAACATCCCGCGTTCTCTATCTCCAGCTTCCTAATACTGCGTGTCTCTTTCCTCTTCCTGCCCTCCACTTTCTTCCTTCCTTCCTCTTCCTCCTATTCTTACTACTACCATTACGACTACTATTCCACCTCTTACTACTGCCACTACTAGTACTACTACTATTACGAATTTACGACTACTATTGTATCTCCTCCTTCCTGTCTTGCTCTCATCCTACTCCTCCTTTCCTCTTCTGCCTCTTATTCTCCTCTTCTTGCTTCTACTTTCCTCTTCCTCTTATTACTTTCCTCTTCCTCTTATTACTTTCCTCTCCATCCTACTTTCCTCCTCTACATTACTTTCCACTTCTTCCACTTACGTCCCTCTCCCACTACTTTCCATTTCCTCCTACTTTCCTCTCCATCCTACTTTCCTCTTCCATTACCTGAGGAACATACACCTTTGCGTGGATTGAATATATCATGGCTTCAGGGGGACAGGTTTATCCTACCGGGAAATCCATGACTGAGTGGCGGGCTTAAGAGCTGACCCCGTGCTTGATCTTCTCAGGCTGGGAAAGGAAACATTTAATAGCCAACCTCTCGTGTTAGTGGACCTGGCCTCTGGTACACTCCCCGTCAGCCCTGGACTCTGATACACTCCCCGTCAGCCCTGGACCCTGTTAGTGTACCTGGTCTCTGATACACTCCTCAGTGTAGCCTGGCCTCAATACTCCCCCGTCAGCCCTGGACCCTGTTAGTGTACCTGGCCTCTGATACACTCCCCATCAGCCCTGGACTCTGTTAGTGGACCTGGCCTCTGATACACTCCCCTGTCAGCCCTGGACCCTGTTAGTGTACCTGGCCTCTAATACACTCCCCGTCAGCCCTGGACTCTGTTAGTGTACCTGGCCTCTGATACACCCCCGTCAGCCCTGGACCCTGTTAGTGTACCTGGCCTCTGATACACTCCCATCAGCCCTGGACTCTGTTAGTGGACCTGGCCTCTGATACACTCCCCGTCAGCCCTGGACCCTGTTAGTGTACCTGGCCTCTATACACTCCCCGTCAGCCCTGGACTCTGTTAGTGTACCTGGCCTCTGATACACTCCCCATCAGCCCTGGACCCTGTTAGTGTACCTGGCCTCTGATACACTCCCCGTCAGCCCTGGACCCTGTTAGTGTACCTGGCCTCTGATACACTCCCCGTCAGCCCTGGACCCTGTTAGTGTACCTGGCCTCTGATACACTCCCCATCAGCCCTGGACCCTGTTAGTGTACCTGGCCTCTCATACACTCAATTTCCATACATTTACCAACTAAGATTATTATTTATCTCGACCCAAGTACCCCCAACGTTGTATGGAATGTCAGTTAATGAGACACAGTGCAAATAAGAGTAACCAGCATTTAAAAAACGTGTAAATAATGTATATCGTGATCCCATTTATCTGTTGTCTGGAAAAGTCGTCTTGATATGCTAAGTTGAACCGAGTATAAATCAGACTCTCTTTATCCAGATTTTATTCACCTATCCATGGGATTAAGTCGTATCCCTTAAGAAGCTAAATGCAGGACACAGCTGATCAGAGTATAGCTTTTCATTCAGCTTCTCTGTGTGGTTCAGTTTTAGCTGCTGGACCAAAGCAATGGATATCGCAACAGCTGCCTCACAATCACAGCAAGGCAGTGTGTTCACCTCTACTACTAATACCGATGATATATTAAGTCATTTCAAACAATAAATCAACAAATTGGCTTTCATCTTTACTCCTCGTTTTTTAAGTCCAAGCCAGATCACGGTAGCCAAAAGCCTACTACTCATCGGCATCCATGCAACCTCTCTTCTTAAAGGCCTAGACCAGACTCATAACGTCGGGATTTGCATAAGTACGGGGACATTCCGGTCATCTCCCCCACCTTGAGTTTATATGCAGAGTGGAATCCTCCTCTTGAATCCATTAGGGACTCTTTCACTGAGGTCTCTTTTGTCGAATAACCAGACAATCGACGATGTTGATATACTAATGTGTTTTGAGTGTACGAGTGAGTGGAGGATCTGTGATAAAATACTTCCTTCGACCATCACACAGCACAGGGAGAGCCTTGACGATAATTCAACCCAGCACTCTCTTCCCGTGACACGTCTCATAATTAAAGTATGCCATAATCTCTCACACACATCGATAACGACTCAATATATGTGAAAATGTTAAATCTTCTACTTAATATGAAACGTAAAATACACGAACACACAAAATAATTCCTGGTTTTAGTTACGTGTGTCTTTCTACATTTACAGAGTCATAAACAAAACCATCTCTCGAGGATTTGCCCCCCAAGAGATTAAAAAAAATATATATTCTTCATTAGACAGGATGTAAAATAATCTCCTACACCATGTTGTCATTTCCTCTGGTTCCATTTCTTCCCCCCTTCTTCCTCCTCCCCTTCCCTTTCTTCCCCTACTTCCTACTCCCTTTCTTCTCCCCTTCCTCATTACTCGTACCTCTCTTTCCCGCCTCTCCCTCCATCACTCACATTGCCTCAAACACCCCATCCTCCTCCGCCTCCCCCCTTCTCTCCCTCCTCCTCTTCCTCCTACTCTTCCACCCTTTCCAGGCCTTCCTCTTCCACCTCTTCCTCCGCCTGCTCTCACTCCTCCTCATCTTCTGCCAACTCCTGATTCTCTCCCCAGAGGACGTGTATTTTATTACCTTGTTCCTTCGTCTTCCAGCTCTACACCCACACCCACCTCTCCCCCACCCATGCCTCCCCCTCTCCCTCACCCCCTCCCTCATCCCTCCCTCTCCCCTCAATCCGTACCCTAGCTTTCTTTCCCTCCCTCATCTATTACCCTCACCTCCCCCCTCCCTTCCTCCTTCACATTCCATGGTTCCCTTGACTGCTTCCCTTGTTGGTGGGAGATGGATGAGAGTCTTGAGTCCTTGTCCCTTTGTGTCCGTCCGTGTTTCTTTGTCTCCCTGTGTCCGTCCGTGTTTCTTTGTCTCCCTGTGTCCGTCCGTGTGTTTCTTTGTCTCCCTGTGTCCGTCCGTGTGTGTTCTCTTTGTCTCCCTGTGTCCGTCCGTGTTTCTTTGTCTCCCTGTGTCCGTCCGTTTCTTTGTCCCCTGTGTCCGTCCGTTTCTTTGTGTCCGTGTCCACCTCATAACCCACGCCTGTAACCCACGCCTGTCTACCTCATAACCCACACCCGTCTCTCATAACCCACGCCTGTCCACCTCATAACCCACGTCACCTCATAACCCACGCCTGTACCTCATAACCCACACCTGTCTACCTCATAACCCACACCTGCCTCCACGCCTGTCTACCTCATAACCCCACGCCTGCGCCTACCTCAATCATCCGCCCATGTCTTCTTAATGCGGGAGTGTAGTGGGCGTGGGTAGGCGTGTGAGGGGGTCAATGCTGGCGTGGGTCCAGGGGTGACACTTGATGCTGACCAAGCAGGAACAAGGAAAGGGAGGAGGAGGCGAAGGAAGAGGGAGACGAAGGGAGGAGGGAGGCGGGAGAAGGAGGAGGGAGACGAAAGGAGGAGAGAGGGCGAAGGGAGGAGGAGGAGGAAGGAAGGGAGGAGGGAGGCGAGGGAGGAGGGAGACGAAGGGAGGAGGGAGGCGAAGGAGGAGAGAGGCAAAGGGAGGAAAGAGGCAAAGGGAGGAGGAGGCGAAATGAAGAGAAAGGCGAAGGGAGGAGGGAGGCGAAGGAGGAGGAAGCAAGGAGGAGGGAGACGAAGGAGGAGAGAGCGAAGGAGGAGGGAGAAAAATGAAGGAGGGGCGAAGGGAGGAGGGAGGCGAAGGAGGAGGGAAGGAAGGAGGAGGGAGGCAGAGGGAGACGAAGGGAGGAGGGAGGCGAAGGGAGGAGAGAGGCGAAGGGAGGAGGGAGGCGAAGGGAGGAGAGAGGCGAAGGGAGGAGAGAGGCGAAGGGAGGAGGGAGGCATAGAGATGGAAGAGGAATGAAGAAGATTGATTAATTGTGGTAATTTCATCCCCTGGCAACGCAAAGGGAGGGAGAAAATAAGAACGGAGGGAGAAAGGGAGAGGAAGGAACAGGGGGACGAAGTGAGAGAGAGATGAAGGAAAAAGAGAACTGAGGGAGACGAAGGGATTTTTTCTCCCTCACGAATTTTAGGGATTTTTTTTAGCCCATACACGAATTTTAGGTATGTTTTCTCCCTCACGAATTTTAGGGATTTTTTCTCCTTCATACACGATTCTTAGAGATTTTTTCTCCCTCTAACACGAATTTTAGGAATTTTTTTTACCCCATACACGAATTTTAGGTATTTTTTCTCCCTCACGAATTTTAGGGACTTTTCTCCATTCATAAACGAACCTCAAGGGACGTTTCTTCATTATCTGGCTGAAGGGGGTTTATTCATTTTACACCACCTGGGCTAAATTACCCTCATTAAGTATTCATGAATCACAGCTTTACCGGCGCCAGTGAAGGCTCGTCACGGTGACCATAAAACACACTCGTCAATCCTACCATCTCCTTCTCATTATAACACTAGCGCTATTTTCATTATTTAAGATGCCATTTTGTTCATATTGGGATGCTATTTTGGTTAGTTTTTGGCTATTTTGTGTTTTAAGTCGACATTTTATTTATATTGGATGTTATTTTCACTATTCTAGATGCTATTTTGTTTATATGGGCCGCTATTTTGAGTCGCTATTTTTTTTATTATATCGTGTTAAGATTTGGCAACAGTGTGACTGACCGTAAGAGTTGGCACCAGTGTGACTATGACCGTAAGATTTGGCACCAGTGTGACTATGACCGTAAGATTTGGCAACAGTGTGACTATGACCGTAAGAGTTGGCACCAGTGTGACTATGGCAGTAAGAGTTGGCAACAGTGTGACTATGGCAGTAAGAGTTGGCACCAGTGTGACTATGGCAGTAAGAGTTGGCAACAGTGTGACTATGGCAGTAAGTTGGCTTGTGACTATGACCGTAAGAGTTGGCAACAGTGTGACTATGGCAGTAAGATTTGGCAACAGTGTGAATATGACCGTAAGAGTTGGCAACAGTGTGACTATGGCAGTAAGATTTGGCAACAGTGTGAATATGACCGTAAGAGTTGGCAACAGTGTGAATATGACCGTAAGAGTTGGCAACAGTGTGAATATGACCGTAAGAGTTGGCAACAGTGTGAATATGACCGTAAGAGTTGGCAACAGTGTGAATATGACCGTAAGAGTTAGCAACAGTGTGACTATGACCGTAAGAGTTGGCAACAGTGTGCGTGTGGTGGGGTGCGGACCAGGCTTCATATATCGCTCACCTCAACAGTTTTTTTCAGAAATGCTTAATGAAATTTTCCACAAACTTCGGGTTCAACATTTCGTATAAAGAAACGTGTAAAAAGTTGTTGATGTCGGCATTGGATGTCTAAACAAACTGGATATTTTCGTTTAGAATTTTATATTGCGAGGACTAAATATTTCAAAGGCCGCTACTCACTGAAATGTTTACTGTGGGAGTTTGAGCTCTTGTGCTATTAATACACCGTTAGAGTTCTATTAATTAAAAGACTCTGAAAATGATCCATTTTACTCTGGAAAAATATCGTGCTCCTTCACATTCGCGTTAAACTTGAATCGCTTTGCATGTTGAGTATGAGTGTGTAATGTGACTCAGTGAATATAGCTAATTTAAGCGCCCCAAAAAGCAAGAAATAATATGTTCTTGCACATTAACTCCGTCCCTGGTGAATCATAGAACTTAGTATATTTTTTTAAATGAGAACTGATGGAAAAATGCATTTAAACCGGATAGAATAAAGGCGAAAGACGAAAGTAGACCCGGAACAGGGATAATTAGCAGGAAGAAAATATTTAAAAAATTCTGAATAATAAATCACATAACAAAGTGGCAGACGGTGTTAGCCACGAGAACACTATGTGATGACTGATGACCCAGCGAGCACTGCCATCGTCAGCTGCTGGTGGAGGCAATATTCTAATGGTTTCATAAATGTTTCTTCATCTCCTCCCGAGCTAGAGCAGAAAACTTATTTCCTGTGAAATTCCGGTACGTGGACAAAATCCCGCCAAGAAAAATTCCCCACATAATTTCCCGCCGGAAAAAAATGTCACCTGCAGAACAACATCACAAAGTTGTTCCAAGTCGAGTTTCCTTAAGACCTAATGTCCTTCTGGCTTATTGCTCCACAGTATTTTGCTTCAGGCGAGACAATACTAAGAACACCAAAACTTTGCGAATATTTGTAGTACGAAATGTTCCTTTCTTTTGTTATGGTGGTCGTCAGTTATGTTCATTTTAACGTTATGTTTGTGTTTGTTCTTAGTTGGTCTCTCTCTCTCTCTCTCTCTCTCTCTCTCTCTCTCTCTCTCTCTTCTGTACACTGTCGTCATTTTTTAATTATTATTAATACAAACATCCTCACAAAATCCCCAAACTAATCTAACCTAATTTAACTGACTTAATTTATCCTGACCTAATCTGACGTCACTTAACCTATCCAAATCTTACCAAGCTTGGTGTATCCTAACCTAGAGTGGCCTAAATAACCTAACCTAACCAAACAGGGAAGTAGGATTTCAAAAATATCGAGCTGGAAGAATTTTGTCAAGTGCGACATTCTTTGGGGGGTGACATTTTGTCCAGCGTAATATTCCTTATCATATTTTTACCCAATGATACGTTTCAATGGAATTTTTAAGGAGGGGGAGGGGGAAGAAGAAGAAGAAGAAGAAGAAGACGAAGAGGAGGAGGAGGAAGAAGAGGAGAAGAGAGACCTTGGGAGAACACAAATTACAATCACCGCCACGTCAATGTTTTCTCGCTCCTTCCCTCCTCAAGGATGTTACATGCTTCCCCATTACCCCATCCCCACCACCTTATCAACCCCATTACTGCCCCCACAACCCCATTACTGCCTCCCACAACCCCATTACTGCCCCCCGCAACCCCACTGCTCCCCCCAACCCCATTACTGCTCCCCAAAACCCCATTACTGCTCCCCACAACCCCATTACTGCCCCCCGCAACCCCATTACTACCATCCGCGGTCTCCAGATTGAACTTTGGCGAAAAAGACAGGTTTTATGGTGATAACGTAAAGTGGTGTGGTTGATGGTGATAAGCTCGTAACCTGTGGGTGGTGGTGGGGGGGGGGGTGATGGTGGTGGCTGATGAGGTCGCCTGCCACACTACAGTCACCTACACTCCTACAGTATCTACACATAGCATAGGTCAGAGGTCAATAAATGCGGTGTGTTGTTGTGGGTCCTCAGTGCCCGGAAAGGATTCAGATAATTATATTCAGTTGTACTCGGCTACCCTAGGTGGAATATGTTTGTATTAAGCGTTATATTAAGGAAAAATAAGAATGGTTATAGACGTTTTTATATATATACGACTGTACCGGATTTTGCAGATTGTCCAATTTGTCTTATTTTCCATCAGCCGCCAGCGTCATGCCCAAATAGAAGTTTCGCGCCATTTTTTGCCCAATTTAGAAGACTTGCAAACTTAAAATTTCGGTTTTATAATGGTTGCCTTAGTCTGCCCGAGGATCACTTTTTACATACAGTATATATAGCTCCTTCCCTACTTTAATGTTTGCAGAATCTTATAAAATAACGAAGAAAATATATAAAGGTCAAGATGTATCAGTGAGCCTTAGCATCGACCTTTCCTCACCGTGACTAAGTTCCCGAAATTCGTTTACGCTAACATTATCACCACAAAACGAATCTTACGGGTTTTCCATTACTTGAATTATACGCATTTCCTGTTTTTTGCTCATTAAGTTGATGCCTCGGCGTAATTCCCATCTGCCGTTCATTCTTCCCCTGTCAGCCACACTTGGGCCCGGAAAGGCTTGGAGGGTCGCACCTTAAAGAAAACCTCCACATTCCACGGGTGACTAAAGAGGCGATGAAATGGGTCGGAAGGACATAGAAACCCAGTCTTCACTTAACACAAACCCTCCAATACAGGTCTAACTGAGATGACGATACTGATACTAAACTCCAATGTGATATTTTCAATTAAAAAATAAATAAAGACGACAGTGTTTATAAACTCTGTAACACATGCAGTATTTATACGACCTGTCCACTAGCTCGTTCGTCTTGTTCATCCAGCCTGAGCCGCTCTGTGACGCCCCCTGCTATACTCTCACAGATTTTCCTGCGCTTTTGGGAGATACAGACGAGCCAGTTGGTGTTAGTGCTTACAAAATATAAACCGTGATTGAGTTTAGTGATTTCTGGGAGATTATTTTGATAACTTGGGACCGGGACTTAAGTTTAGCTGGTGTCATTATGTCATTCCAGTTTATTGTTATTTAGATTATGGGTTCCGTCCAGAGAGTAGAGTACCTCATGGAGCTCTGAGGTGGAATTTTGTCGATGGTCTGAAGACATGAGGCGAGTGCCTTCCTTTGATGCCACCAACATCTGGTACACCACCGATAATACGTCACCCACCAACGATTATCAGCGTATCTTTCCTAATTTATCAATTTAATAAGAGACACGTTGATTTTAAGATAAAGTTTCCAAGATAATAAACAAATAATAATCCGTCTCTTGAATTACTGCTTGGCAACGGTAGGGCGTAAACAATGAAATGAAAGACAGTAACAGTTAGCTCTGGCTGGCTGCTCGGGTAACATAGGTCGTGGTAGTCGTAAACCCAAACAAACGAGCACCATATATTGCAAGTGTCACTTACCAACAACAACAATGCATTTGTTATAACAGTAAACATATCAACCATGCACACACACACACACACTAGACCATTCTGACTTAGCTGTTGATTGTAATGCAAATGAATACTAAATAAACCAGTTTTATTTTAGGTCAATATTCCACTGGGGGATGGGGTTCGCATCCAAACATGCTTCGCGAACAAACATTTAGCCAAATTTACGAGGCTAGGAAGTCAAGGGAGGAGGTAAGATCTTTGTTTTGTCTTTAAAGAACAATTTATTTTCTCCTCCCGAGTGTTTCACCGTTCATGCTGCCGGCTGTCCCTCACTCCCAGGTGTTCCTCCACAGACGCATCGTGGACGAGATCATGCGAGAACTGGCGTCAAGCGAGAGTCCCGTGGCCGTGGTGGAGGCTGCCGAGCTCACTGCCCTCATCTCCGCCTGCTACGCCCGCGCCGCCCACGACAAGCGCAACCAACCTCCCTCTGCTACCAATTTCCCTCATATTATATACCCAGGTGAGTCTGCCAACATTCTTACCCCAATAAGACTGACAACAGTTCCACCTAACCTTCATCTAGTAAGACTGACATTTATTATTTTTTCTCGAAAATTTAAGACGACCATTACTGTATGTACAATTATAATGCAAACTATGAAAAGCATCATTACTAACTTAACTTAACGCAATTTAGGTATAGTTCAGTTAAGACTGTAAACGGCGTCTTAATTTAAGCATTACTTTTACCTTATATTAACTAGTTTCCATTAAATTATAGCAGAAACGTCAGTTGTCATTTAAGGCTTTATCGGATGTATACCAAATCCCTATAGTCACTCATACCTCTCCTACCCCTGCAGGTACCAAGTGGTGCGGCACAGGGAACGTGGCTGAGGGGCTGGACGACCTGGGACCCTTACGTGAGGTGGACGCTTGTTGCCGAGACCACGACCTCTGTCCAGACGACCTAGAGCCCGGCCAGACCCGACACAACATCTCCAACGACTCTCCCTTCACCATGTAAGGAGGAAAGAGGCTAGAACAAGTGGCAGCAAAGTGAGGGATGAAAGGAGGGAATGTTATTTCGGGGGAGAGAAAAATGGAAGAAAAAACGGGGAATGCATCTTGGTAGAGGGAGTAATGGGGGAGGGAGATAGATTTTAGGGGGAGAGGGTAAAGGCAGAGGAGAGAAAAATTAAACTAGAAAAATAATGAGTGTGTCAACTTACCTCCTGTGCAGTTCCAAGCTTCTGTAGCCTCAAGCATATGTGGCGTTACGTATCTCCTTGCAAACAACTCAGAAAAAACAACAACGATGAGAATAATTATATAATTATAGGTCGAGGAGAGGAAATGGATAAACAGTCATGCGAAAGAGAGAGATGGTTAATGAATGAGAGGAATGGAAGAAATGGATACTTCAAGCAGGTAGAAAAACGAGTCTAGTGTGGTAAAAAAGAGGAAGGGAGGATGATAGCTTGTCGGAATGAAAGATCTATGAGAAGTAAAAAATTCGGAACATGGAAATGGGAGAGTGAAGGGATGAAGAATGCACGAGGAATGAAAATAATCCAAGAGAAAGAAAGAGGAATGAAAGTGAAAACAGTACAGAATATAGAATTGTTTGTTTATTACTGAAAACAAGAAGGTGAGAAGGGTCTTAAAGCATAGGAGTGAAAGAATAAGTAACAAAACGAAAGGGATATGAAAATAAAAAACACAATCAAGAAATAAAGGTTTTAGGGGAAAAAATATATATATAGAGGGAAGGGGTGAGGTATGGCCAACAATATAGCCTCGTATACTAAGACCTGTGAGAGAAAAAACCACGTTACATTAAATCCTTTGTCACTTTCCGACTTTCCCAAATCAGTTTTTCTGGCAACACTGTGACGCCTTTCATCACACCAAAGCTGCTCTGCATCACAGTGTTATTCTGTGCTTGTATGTCTATTTAGAATATCAAACACGAAAGTTTGACATATAACACTGAATGCTGGCGACCTGGTATTGAGGACATAGTTGCGTCAAACTTTAGGAGCCATTAACTCACAGGTAAACAGATTTGACATTTATGGCCAATAACTTACTGGCGTGTCCGCTAACAAGCTTCCCACCTATACTAGACCCTGAAACTTTATACCTGCGTTACAGGACACACTGCGACTGTAACGAGAGCTTCAGGAAGTGCCTGATGAAGGTGGGGCTGGGAAGCGGCGAGGCTAAAGAAGTGGGGTCAGCCTACTTCTCGACAGGCCTCTTCCAGTGCTACCGTCTGGCCAAGCCCACCAAGGGATGTAAGCAGTGGGCCGGGTGAGTTATCTTCGGTCTTTGTGTAGCATTTTATGTTTACTGTACAAGTCTTCTCATCTCACCTTATTTATTCTAATGTAAGATCATATGAAGAACATGCTAACCTCGCCTTTCCTTATTTTATTAACTTTACTTAGCCTCACCCTTACCTCGGTAGCGTTAAGGTGTTTATTCGTCAGGTGAAATAAGCTGGAGGTGCTACTTTTCATGGATTTCTATAACATGTAGCCTAACCTAACATAAAAGTTCACCTAATCTAACCATCCTAAAACTACCCGGGTTGACAATTCCCTGTAATGACGAAACACCACCTAGGCTGTCACTCTCACATAAGAACATAAGAACATAAGAAAATAAGGAGTCTGCAATAGGCCGGTTGGCCTGTGCATGGCAGCTCCTGTCGAGAGTGACTACCACTCTCTATCATCCATGAATCTATCTAGCCTCCTTTTGAATCTTTCCAGAGTTCCCTCACTTACTACAAAGTTGCTAAGCTTGTTCCACTCGTCCACCACCCTATTTGTGAACCAGTTTCTTCCTATCTCCCTCCTTAACCTAAACTTATCCAACTTGAATCCGTTGCTCCGAGTCCTATCCTGTTCGGATATTATAAGAACTTTATCTATATCCCCTTTATTGATTCCTTTCACCCACTTAAATACTTCTATCATATCTCCCCGCACTCTTCGTCTTTCTAGGGAATGCAAGTTAAGTTTCTTTAACCTATCCTGATATGGAAGGTTTCTAAGTCCCGGAATCATTTTTGTCATTCTTCGCTGCACCGACTCTAGTGAATTTATATCCATTCTATAATAGGGGCACCAGAACTGAACCGCATAATCGAGGTGCGGCCTGACTAGCGCAAGATATAGTTGCAATAAGACCTCTGCACTCTTGTTACTTACACTTCTAGATATAAAACCCAATACTTTGTTTGCCTTATTTCGAACATTAACGCACTTTCCCTACCCTCCCCACAGCCTATTAACTCTCTCTACTCTCCCCAGGAGCTGCAATGCACAGGCCAACCGGCCTATTGCAGACTCCTTATGTTCTTATGTTGTCTCTTGGTTGACTGTGTTGCAGCGCCTGCATGGCCGATTTCGAGTCCGTGTGAATTATGATGGACTTGTTGTGTTGTGTTGTGTTGCAGCGTGTTGTAGGGCCTTTGAGATTGCTACCAGCTCTGTTTGTAGGGTGAAGCAGTCATTAGAAAGTCTCCATCGGAGGGTCTGTCGTGGACGAATAGAATAGAAATGCTAGTGACAGGGGGGAAGGAGGTTCAGGGGAAGAATAAAGGGAGGATTGAAGTGAATTTTAGGAGGAGAGAACAGATGCAGTGGCTAAACACCGCTTGCGTGAGGGATTATAAGATGGAGGCAGCAGCAACTCGCCTGGACGCGGCAGGGAGGCGACAAGACAAAGCCAGGCTAGCGTCAGGGCAAGCGTCAGGTGCGTGTTGGGTTGGGTAATGGATGTTCAGTGCTTGGTCGGCTTGATTGAGTGTGTTGGTTTCTTGTGTGGAGGAGATGTCTTGGTCTTCTTAGCTTGATGTCGATTTTCTTCTCACTCTCCTCCTCTTCTTGCTCTCTTGAAGTGTCCATTCGTTGGTGTTTGGGTTTTGTTGTTCGTCTTCTTTGTGTATTAAGTCCTCATAGGTGTGGAAGTCAGAGTCGGTGAGGTTGACCACGTGGGCTTCAGCTCCACGGGCCACGTGGTGTTCTTGGTTCTGTGTGGTGGGCGTCTTCTCTTGAGTTTTCTTTTCTTGGTGTTTCTTTTCTGCTGGTTTTTTCTTTTCTTGGGAGCGTACAGCAAGGAGGGCCTCTTTGTAGTTCAGTTTCTTCTCAAGACGAGCCTTGGCTACCCTGCATTCCTCCTTCCATTTGGGGCAGGTCCGATCGGCGGAGGAGTGTGGGCCACCACAAGCAGCGCATTTTTTAACTTTGTTGGGGCAGACAGTGTAGTGGTGTCCGCGGCTGCTACATATGGAGCAGGTGTCCTCCTGCGCCTCACACTTGTTTACAGTGTGTCCATAGTGCTGGCATTTGTAACACCGTATCGGTCTGCAGTAGGGCTTGACTGGCACAGTTACCCACGCCAGTTGAGCCTCCTTGGGTAAGGTGGAGTGGTGTCCGATGAGGGCAGTGGTGTCGGACAGCTTCTTCACAACTTGAAGTTGCCCCTTGAGAAGCTCACTCAGCTCTGCTTGGTCCATGTAGGCAATTTCGGTGTAGGAGATTACTCCCAGCTTCAGGTTGTCCCACATGTAGGCAATCATTTTAAATGGAATGCCGTTGATGTCTGGGATCTCCGCGAGCTGTACGGGCATGCCCTTCTCGACGAAGGTGATCTTGATGTCACCATGGAGCTTTAGACGTTCCACCTTGGTGACCCCCACGATCCCATTAGTTTCAAAGAACTTCTGGAGAACTAGGAGGTTTAGTTTCTTGGGGCAGGTCGGCGTATCCGGACGGTATCCGCGCCACGTTATCAAACTCGTAACCGTTCATGGTGAGAGAGGGTTAGAGAGTCATTACTGTGCCGTGGACGGGACTGCAGGGCCTTTATATGGGGGAGGAACAGCCGGCTCTGACCTCTGCCAATTAACACTAAACTGGTTTGATCTGGATAGCTGTGTGCAGGTGTGGTCCTGCCCAGGTGTCTTGGTTAGGTGAGGTTGTCGGTCACCCAGCTAACTCACGTCATTAGCGGGCGAGGTCAAGTCCCTAGGGTCGACCTGAGGTGTGTCAACCCGGAATGTGGTGGTACCACGAGGTCTGTAGTGTACTTGCTGTTATATGTGAAATAATTCTGGGCTGTAAGCTTTGGTCTGACAATCAATCATTACACTACTAACTCTACTCTCCCCACAGCCTACTAACTCTACTCTCCCCACAGCCTACTAACTCTCCACTCTCCCCACAGCCTACTAACTCTCCACTTTCCCCACAGCCTACTAACTCTACTCTCCCCACAGCCTATTAACTCTACTCTCCCCACAGCCTACTAACTCTCCACTCTCCCCACAGCCTACTAACTCTACTCTCCCCACAGCCTATTAACTCTACTCTCCCCACAGCCTACTGTGGGGAGAGTAGAGTTAATAGGCTGTGTGGCCTAGCATTAGTGAGGCCACACATGGATTATGCGGTTCAGTTCTGGTGTCCTTATTATAGAATGGACATAGATTCTTTGGAGAGAGTACAAAGAAGAATGACAAAAATGATCCATAATATTAGAAACCTTCCATATGAAGAAAGACTGAAAAGCTTAGGCTTACATTCATTAGAGAGGCGTAGAGTTAGGGAGATATGATAGAGGTGTACAAGTGGGTAAGTGGGATTAACAAGGGTAAAATGGAAGATGTTCTGAAGCTCAGTAATAACGAAATAACTAGAACAAATGGCTTTAAATTAGATAAATTCCGATTCAGAAAGGATATAGGCAAGCACTGGTTTGGTAATAGAGTTGTGGATATGTGGAATAGGCTACCGAGTGCTATAGTAGGATCGGGGACGCTAGGGAGCTTCAAGACGAAGTTGGATAGGCACATGGACGTGCTGGGATGGGTGTGAAAGGGATCTGCCCTGTATGGGCCAGTCGGCCTCCTGCAGTATCCCACTTTCTTATGTTCTTATGTTCTTATGTACTAACTCTCCCTGCTTCCCCCACAGACTACTAACTCAGGCGTGTCAGGAATACGAATTCGATGAAGAAGGTGAACCTCGCTGGCAGGTGTTCGATATGAAGTCTTTTGAGTAGCCGAAGAGGACCTGATCGATGAAGACCTATTCGAGAAGGACCTGACGAAGACAACGACGATGACCTCCAAAAAAACAACTGGAGGTGACTTAACAATAGAACAAATTTCATCAACGACTAAAAATACAATGAGGTCACGAAACTACAGAAAAGAATGAGTGAGCAAACAAAATAAATAAATGTTGACGATGAAAACAAACACAATGAATAACGCAAACACAATATTACGAAAACTGGAACAAGTTCAATAATTATAAAATGCAATCGTAAGGCGCGAAGATTAAAACACTTTTATTTCAGTGATCCCTCACCGGGAAGTAAATATTGTAGAATGAATTTAAAATCAAAAGTAGATGGACTGTGATATAGCGATGACGACTATAGGGATAAAAATAATGTGATTAGACCTTGTGAAAAAAACATAAAGGAAATTTGATAATGGAAATGATTACATTACATCGACATTACGATATTGCACTCGGAGAATAAACTTGGTAGAGGATCAGATAAAAATAATGTTTAATAACGAGGGAAATATTACAATGAGTGTCACAATAAAATAATGAATAAAAAAGAAATACAGTATTGCCAAACTGTCAAAATACTGTCTAACAATTCTTGATGAGGACTTATTTAAACGAAAATAAACAGACTAAATAAAAGTATATAAAATTAACTAGGTTCAAGGGGAAAAATCAGAATTTAGAGAACTTTAGTATTTCTTTGCCGTTCTTGCGCACCGAAGTAGATATTTTGGACTTTTTGTACAGAAGACAAATGGTTCCTTACCTCGACACTACCCCATAGCGCATACTCTCGGGGTAACGAACAACTTTCTTCATTATAAAGCTCTAAAATAAACAGATAAGGAGCGTAAGAACGGAAAGGTTTTATAGGACAATTTTAAGTGATATAATAAAGATAGGAAATATTTCAATAGTTTATCGGCAGAATATAAAGCATGACTCGGGAAATGAACCAAGAGAGTAGACACGTGACAGGCTCAGGTTCTGCCTTGGATACACAGTAGAAAACAGACTCAGTCCACCTACTTCACTTTATAAGTAATCCTCTACTTATCAAGATGTAAACATGATACAACTTCTTCTATCAGTATTTCAACCTATGATTAACTTTCTCAGCAGTATCTTAGTGTAAACTGACTTTCACAGTATTTTAACATGCAGTATAACATGTCTCAACCAGGTGTGACATAACAGTATCACACTTGAGATGATTCATTATATTGAAATGTGACTTCCTTGCCATAATATTTACATAAGTGACTTCAATTACAATTATATAAAAAACAAAGACTTTTATTGCCATTGTCTCTTCACAAAGTAAATTTATTGTTTTCATTCTTTTAACAAAAACTACCTTATTTCAACAAAGTAACTTATTCGCACTATATAAAGTAACACCTTATTATCTAATATTCTAAGCACAAAGTAGCTTCCTTTTCTACCAGTGTTTCAGTATTAAAACTAACTTTAAGTACATCCTGCTGTGGTAGGAAACTTTGCCTCGATACAAGAATAACTTTTCCATTTTAAGTGACTTGAAGTGAGAATAGTTACTTTCAGTATACAGTACTAACATACAGACACAGCGACTCTACATCAGAGTGCTGTTCCATTACAGTATAAGTATCTTTGCACAAAGGAAACTACATGAGTAACTGTGTGCATATGTAACTTTGCTTAAGATTGACTTTTATTTTGTTTTTTAACTTATTTTGCACACGAGTTAACATTGAGTTACTCTGTATATGTTACCTATTAAAAGTAGCTTTTAGCGTTTTAAGTAAACTTCACACACTGATTCTACAGTAGAGTAACTACGTGCATAAGATTTGTGTATTATAAGTAACCTTCCATATCTTGATAGGCCTCATAAGCGTGTATTCTCGAGCATAGACTGATGTAGAGTTTAGTTAAGATGTGCCCTGCGAGGCCAACAACTCCTCTTGAATTTAATGTTTGATACTTAAAGTTTGACACAACAATGCCGTCATGTTACGCTGAATACTTGCACACTTACTTAAACTTCACTTTTACTTGCCATTGATGAGTAGAACTCATACGAATTATAATATTTTGTCTTAAATTAATTATATGGATACATAAAATTTATTTCACAATTGTAACTTTATCCCCTATACTGTATAACATTAAAGAAGAAACACCCTAGTTTCTAGTTTATTACAATATAGTTTTATTGTATAATTGTGTCAAATAACATATGTGCCATAATTTTGTGTACAAAAACTAAGCAAAAAAAGTTCCCAAGTAGGTGTGAGAACCCTGTAGTGTTGAAGGGTGTGTTGTACTGAGACACACCCAGTTTAGTATTCCATCATGCCTTGTCTGACTGCCACCTCCTGCAGGAGACTCTACACAGAATCTGGTATTGAATCTCTTATACAGTCTTGCTGGTGAGGAAGGCATAATTATTACATTTCATATTGGTATGAGCATGTCACTTCCACAACAGTAAAAAATATAAAAGAAATTCATTAGTTTTATTTCATAGCCAATCAACACAAAGTGGACTACAAGCTATGTGGAAAACGCTTGTCATGCACGTTAAATTAATTACCGGTAGTGTGTGTGTGTGTTTACGGTAGCAGTATGCAATCCTGATCTGTCTCAACTAATTATACTGTACGTGAACGGGAATTCAATCATGATTAGATAATCTACTTGAGTGTTGAGCTAACGCCACTGTTTCCTCTACTGTACCCTGTTGTATAATGATCTACGTGAGCTACAAATAGTTCAGTACAGCATTGACGTATGCAAATATCTCAAGAAAAGTGAAACAAAACCAAGTTATTTCAACTCAGTGCTAATAAAAGTCCAACCATGATTGTATAATGAGATTTGTTCTACAGTGAGCTTGAACTATATAGTATTATTAATATATAAAGTATTAAGAAGGCATTTTATGCATATCCATGGTGGACTATTTATAACGGAACAGCCTCGCGAAGGAAGGCCAGCATGCGTTTCCAAGGCCTAGGGTGTTGCCACAGTCTGAGCCAAGGTCTATTATAGGATCCTGTATAGATCTTGATCTGAGCATTCATTTCCCTTGCTAATAATGCTCATGGGTGATATCTTTGAAACCGTTGTAAGCGCAGTCTGGAAGCTCCCCCATTTTGGTTAGGTTAGGTAAAGTGAGGTCAGAATCCAAAAAATATTTACACATGCGATTTATACAATTATCATTAAACCTAACCTAATCTAATCTTACCTAACCAAACCTACCTTGACCAAGGTGAGGTGAAGTAAGAACCCCCAAAAAATATTTTAATAGATAAATAGGTACGATTAATACAATTACTGTATCATTAAACCAAGGTTAATATATTGACCTTGCATTAAACCTAATCAAACTGGGGTAGCTCCCAGGCCGCGGCCACGTAAACAGCTCAGGAGTTCAGAATGCTATACTGTACTGGACACTCCTGTTTAACACGGATGCTGGAAGTACGCACTGGATGCATGGCAAAATCCTGGGACTTAACAGTAAACAGTATACCTTGACTGCCAAGGCCCAAGGCGATTAATTGTATCGACGAAAGGCTGAAAATGACGAAAGGCTGAAAATTATAGTGATACGAAGTTCTGTACAGGAAAATGCTCTTTACAATCGCACCAGTAACACTGTTACATTTGGATTGTAAAAGTTGCAATGATGGTGTTTGTTTCATAAACTAAGTGCAGGTGGTCCACAAAAATTTAAATTACATTCCTAACGTGTCAGTGTAACAAAGCATTAAATCTATATTTTGCATCATAAACATTATCCATATTAAATTCGATGCTGGTTATTATATTTTCATTTTTAGGATCTAAGATTTTATTAACAGTAGGCTCAGCCGTCATGTCTGTGATGATGTAACTTCGAAATGTCTCTTTTGTGTGAATGGTTCAGGCAAGTAACCATCGTGAGGTTTCCAAATTTTCGTATATTTGCTTAAATAATGAAGAAATTTGGTGGAAGCTCTGGTTGTAATTGGGTTGCCAATTCATTAATATAATTTCTTCGCTATTTAAGCAAATATACGAACATTTGGAAACCTCTCAGTATCTTAAATGACGATGAATAGTTGTAATCCCATTACATACAGCCTTATAGTTGGCAGCCTATAGATAGGGAGGTATATAGGGTAGGATACGTCGTTGCTTACTTAGGTTTAAGGGAAAAATAAATTTCCCATATTTTAGGCTTAGAATAAACAGTATTTTGGGGAGTTTTATTAGAAAAACACCCCAGCGACTTATGGTTTTTTTTTTTATAAAATTAAGTAGTGTGGTGTGTGGGAGCTCTACTAGGCTAGGGATGGTCGCGACCCAAACGAGGGTTGAGAGGTATCCTCGGGAAAAATTATGAAATATTGTAAAATTATAATTGGATCATTTCACTGATACATTATGAAGAATTATTGAAATGCTAACTAAAGTAGAATAGTTGTGGATAATAAAGCATCCATATACACCTAACATGTTTGAGCCCGTTTACGTCCACTACTCGAGCCCCAAGCAGACCACAGAGTAGCCTGACCTGACACTCCTCGCTGTCTAAGCAGGCAATTTTTCGTTGCAGATGGATGAATCTGTGGACATTGCAGGAGACCCTCAACTCGTGGTTTTTGTAAGGTGAGTGCTGTGCTGGAAGATTCGTCAGAAATATCCCTTTGTTGACATCAAAAGTATTTTCGAAGATCATCTGAAGAACCTTCACGAATAAATGGACAGGTATTTTCCAGAAAACGTCGACCTCGAGAAGCATAGCTGGATCAGGAATGTGTACAATGTGAACGCCAGTGAAGTCGGAGAAGATATTCCAGGATTTCAAGAAGAACTTATAGACCTCCAGGAAAATCAAGTGCAGAGGCAACACTTTGAAAGCCTCCAGTATTCGAAACTTTGGACCCAACTCAAGTATAAGCCCATTTTGACCCGGGAGGCTGAAAAAGCCCTTCTCCCTTTTCCAACACCATATCTCTGTGAACAAGCATTTTCAGGTCTTGATAAGATCAAAATTAAAGCAAAGAACCGCGTGGATCTCAGCAGGACTTGCGTTGTGCTGTCCATCAACATAACACCAAACTTAGAGGAACTCACCCACAAAATGAAGCAGTATCATGATTGCCATTGAGAAAATTCTTGATTTTCCCTTATCAAACTCCATTGCGGTCGCTGGTGTTAAAAACCCATCGCAAAATTTTCTGTTATTCTTATTTTATAACACTAGTGCATTTGGTTCTTACAATAGCCGATTTTTATGTACCTTCTTTCATTTAAGTAGGTTTTTAATGAAATTGAAGGAGTATTTGAGCAGACACAAATAAGCGTTATTTTTCAAGTTTTGGGTGTTTGATACCCAGCGACCGTGGTGGCGTTTTGATTTTGAGCACACGAGTGCGTGCTCTTTTTTTAATGTTAGGAAGTAAAGTATTTTTCTCCCCTTGCTATGTTAGTTTGCTATTATAGTAAAATAGGTGGTATATACACATACTTTTCATTTGTATGATTAAAAAAAGTTACTGAAATTTATTCTTATAATTATTAAAATTTATCACTATACAATCAAAACTCAGAAGAGCTCCAAGAGTAAAGCAGCATCACGTTAGCCACGGACAATTTCTGGTTTTGTCCCGTAGGTTACCGAATTGTATAATAGACTCGCATTTTCATGAAAATTTGTTTTTCATTTAGTCCAATTAAAAAATAATGAAATTCATTATGTGTTAGTAATTTAAATTAATCCAATAAAACTATATGAATAAACACAACATATCAAAATGATTGGTAATTAACACTACATGTACCCGCGGCGCTGCCAACGTTGGAACATGTTCACTGTCATGTGCTTGTCCATTGATGGGGACATTTTTAACGTTTGCATCAGAGAACTCCCTAACAAATGGCAAATGGGATACATTAGATAATTAGTGAATGATCGCCGGATCATATCCGTGATGTGGTTTACCATGTCGACTTATCTTTTATTTTTATATGACCTTCCAACGATGATGTGTTGTCAACAGCCTCATACATTAAATGTTAAAATATTTTGTTAGTTTACTACTTCTCATATAGATTCCTCCAATAACAGCGCAATTAATATTCTTCACCACATTCTTTGGGAAAATTTACGATTTGTAAATTTTGGCGCGCAAGAATTTAAATGTGGCGCCCCCACCACCAACGACAATCAGCGAGAACCGGCGAGACTCAGGGTAAATTCGGTTGTTTTCTCAATCTAGTGAGGAGTGAGGACTCTTGAGGCAAGGAGAGCTGAATTAGGAAAGGTAAGTCTCAACCGCTGCCTTTTCTGTTATGAATAGATAATACATATGAGGATAAGTTAATTGAGGGATTCTTAACCGTACATAAGAGGGCAGGAGAGAGGAAGAGAGGGAAGGTACAATGCCCGGCAGGAACAAGACAGTAGGGCGACATTAAGGGCTCTTTTGATCAGATACTTTTCTCCTTAATACTTGCATTAACTAGATACTTATATTTGATTGGAGGTGTCTTTGGGATTATCTTATACTCGGGTATGTAATAAACTGGAGATTGTAAACGACAAAATGCTTAGAACAAGATTTACTCCTGTTAAACTTTTTATAACGTATGTATTGTAATACTAGCAGGAAAATACGGTCACAGTTATGTACACAAGGGTCACATCTAAACTACTGGGAGTTTAAACCCACGCATTTGCTCAGATATTTTGATCCATTATGCCTTTTACTGTTTTTGTTACACCCAACACAGGAAATATGGGATAAGCATTAGGAAATTAGGAATTGATTGAGGTTGATATAGTGACAAGTACTCCAAATTATTATTATTATGAAGGTATCAAAACTAGAAAGGCCAGTAAATTTGTACTTACGGACATGAGCCCCTAGGGGTTGACCAATATGTTTTTCCAGTGTATTTTGGTATTTTTTAAACGAATCTGACCTTCATTTTTGGCAGAAATTGTTCGTTTTTCTCCCCCCCCCCCACCATCGATAATGGGGAAAATTGGGGTTTTTGGTGGGGGAAAAACACAAAAACGAGTTGTCTAACCTAACTCCTAGCCAGGGGGCTCTGCCCCCGGATCCCGGAAGGCTTAGCTTAAACTAACCGAACCTAACCTATCCTATTCATTTCCAAAAGTGGGGTTCAAAAGATTCAAAATAATGAGATCTAAATGTTCCAGTAGTTTTAAACTTTGGGGCGAGCCATGTCAAGAAGTACAATACCTTAGCTAGAAGTGGAAGGACCAGGGATAGTGTCAGTGTCAACCTCTGATGCTTGTTCTTTCTAAATTTACAAGGCAATTTACAGTGCGGGCGCTCAACAGACGTAGGGAGAACACCGTGATTACGTAGGAATTGGATAGCTTGACCGTCTCGTAAAACTCGGCAATAAACTTAAAATAATCAGAGGAGAACGATTCACACTCAACTTCTACCATGGCCATTTCCACACTGGCCTTGGTCATTGAAATTGAAATCCTTCAAATCCGTACCTTAGTTCCTCCCTTCGAAAAAATTAAATTTTGATTGTTCGAAAAGAAATCGCCTGATGAGATACACCATTGGTCATGACTGAAAGACACATGCATGATGTAAACACGCTCATAATAAGCTTGCTTTCACGCCGATAACATCTCCTCACATAGACGAAGACTGAAAAGTACGTAAAATCAATTAAATTCAATTGTCGCTATTATCTATTTCTGCCAGGTATATATGGGGTTCAAAATGTTTCGGTAGTTTAACTTTGGGGTGCACTATATCCTAAAGTAAAATAATACCGAAAGGTCATATTGTATAGTATATACGATACTGTACTGTTATCAAAAACATCTTTTGGCTTAAAATTGTAGACGCCTCCACCTTGGTAATTTTCATATGAAACATTACCTGAATTTACTTGCTGCAGATTATTTGGAAAATTATATGTTGCACATTAGAAATACCCTGTATAGGTAAATATTCGTCCATTGGCTGTTCTCAGTTTTTATACAAAAATAGTTTGGTTAATATGTAGGACTAACCCGCCAGGGCTGCAAAGCGCTGATGCGGCCATATCATCTCGCGTCCAGAAAATGCCTCAAACTGTTTCAAGAAATTCCCCTGATTCTGAGTTACCTGTAAGGTCGGTCCAATCTATTTGATTAAAGTTAAAGTCGCCTACTCTACAGACTTTGATATGTCTGGATGCCCAGTGCATTTCATCCCAAATAAGTCGCTCATTAACTCTGTAAAGATTAGGTCGTCTATATATTAGTCCTATGTTTAATTTTTCTCTACCATCGATTAATTCTATTCAAATGGTTTATGTATTCAGTTCAGTTTTTATTTCCCTATTTATTTCACATTTCAGATTATCTTTGACTGTTGAAATAGATTGCTACCACGCCATCTTTCCTAATCTGACTATCGGTATTGAATAATTTGTAACCTGTAATTTGGTATTCAACAGGTAACTCAAGCGAGAGTAAGTTTATCCATGTTTAGGTGAATGCTATTACACTGTATATCGATTTTTTCGGTACATACCAAGACCCTGATTTCATCCATTTTGTTCCTCATACTTGTACTGTTTGCATAGTAGACATTTTAGTTCGATGTGATCTGAGTCCTCCCTTTGTTGCATTGAGCTTTTAACCCATTCCTAGCATTATTTCTATGTAACTTGGCCGGCCAAGTCACATGACACGATACTTCAAGATCATTGGTTGTCATGTCGCAAAGGGGAGGACAGGACAGGACAAGAAAAGTGACTCGGCAACATGGCGGGTACAGAATTTTATGTCTAGAAGTTTGTGGGATACTCCATTAATATTGATTTGCACCAGATATGTTACGATGTCGTATATTTGTTTTTTATAGTCTGTGTGTGTGTGTGTGTAATATTGAAAATTGGAAACCTGCGGACAGCCAGTGGACGAATATTAACCAAAATATATAATGATGAGCTTACGTAGCCAGCTACACCACTTTCACAAGATTTGTTATGTTTATATTTTTGTTAAATTGGTAATGTTCCACGTGTGTTATTTGGGTTACATGTCTTAGAATACAGTACGGTACGAGATAATAATACTGATATGTATTTTATCCACTCAACAAGAATGCAATTATAATATATACCTGAGGTCTCTTGGAATCTTTAATGAAATAGAAATTTAAGGGCAGATAGTGGATATATTGCGTGACCGGCTAAGTTCCAACTAACTCTATTTTACCGTGAGTGCACTCTGATTGGCTAATCGTTCATTACCGGCTTACAACTCTAGAACGATATGTGACCGTGACTCTGGCGTCATTTGGCATTTATTTTGCTGAGAGTCGATTGCTGTGTAGCTATAAACATACCTAACCAGAAGGAGTTGTTTGATTTTGTTAATTTTTTCCACATATGTTCTTATTATAAAAGAGGCAACATTTACTAGAACCTGACCTAACCAACCAAAGAAACCTGCTTAACCTTACCTAACTTCCTAGCTGGGAGGCGGACCCCGTCATATTAAATAGAAAGTACTTAGCCAATCAGAGTGCACTTTGGTAAAATAGCGTTAGTAGGAACTTAGCCAGTCACGGCAAAATATCCACTACGTAGAGGAAACTTTCCAACCCTTACCTTCACTTAATATTATTTTATCAAATAAAGAGCAGTCAGACAGTTAACTAAAAAGTACTGGGTAAAAATATACTAAGTCGCTAAATTTTATCAGCGAGGTTTAGAACGAGCTGACAATGTTAGTTGTACATATGTATTATACACTTACCTGGGTACCCAGCAATGCAGGCACTCTGAATACGGGTACAGTATATACTGTACAAATATAGTACTTTGTTGACTTTAGAATTCAGTATACAGTGTATTAGAAAATGGATTTGCAACTTTCCTTCTTTTGTTTTCGGATTTTTTTTCCCCTAAACACAAGTCGTTGTCAACACATTGCATATATCTCAGAGGCCCACCCTGACTTGTTTGACAAAAATGTTTCTTTTTCCATACACATGAAAACTGGCAGCAACTTTAGATAATTTTTATATAAATGATTATAAAATCCTTATATTAATAATATAACAACAACCACAAGGATTTACAGCATTTTTTGTGTGGTACTGTACCTAAACAGCGTACAGTACATGCTTCTCCTGTAGATATGATAAATCAATCAAACCTACCTAACCTAGCCTACCTTCCCTTGAATATAAAGCACATTATTTTAGATTGGGTTAGGGAGGTTGGTTAGGGTGTCCTTTTATCTTCTTGTTAACAGGAGGAGGAATACAAACATGGTGTTGTCCTGGCATGCACAGACTTTATTTACTCTTAATAACAAATAGGGAAAAATGAAGGGGAGAAAGTCCTTCCATTTTATTCAAGAAAGAAGTTTTTTCTTCAATAGAAAATATTCTTTAAAGTTGCTCCTTCTCACAAGTCTGTTTTATAAGTAATGCATGTCTTGATTTGTCACGCTAAATATAGGTATTTTCTGAGGTTTTACTAAAACATTTGTTTCAATTAACAGATTGCAATTATGGTGTGGGAAACAAATAAGGTAATGAAATTTTGGTAATTGGCAAACTAAGCTATGTCTGGGAGTGTCGTGGGGGGCCATTTAACCCAATTACTACAGCATTTGGGAAATTTAGGGTACCCATATACCTTAAAAAAAATAACATACAATTTTTTATTATTATTAGGAAATTGAAGATATAAAATTCAAAGCCATACAAATTTTTTTTTTTTTTACGTACTTGTCTTGGTGGCGAGTTAGGAGTCTATGATGTGAGGCAGAGAGTAATTGGCAATTGCTGAGTGAGGGTTGTTGTAATGCAAGAGGTGGTTGTGGTGGTACAGCAGTGAGTTTTTGTGGTGCATAGTGGGTGGTAGCCCCCTTACATAGGTGGTGAGCCAAGCTGTGGCATCTTGGGTGAGGGGCCACTGAGGACAGGAGGGTGATGGGGGTGTAAATAATTCTAATTCATTCCAAGATGATGATAATTTAGAAGTAAGTTGATTTGAGGCTTCACCAGCCCTAAAGCTGTTTTCCTGTTCATTATTCCAAACAAATGTTGCATCTTTTTTAAGTAATTTTGTTAGCGGCGAGGCAGCATACCCGTGAATAATGAACGGTAGTACCCGGAAAGTGAGAGGAAGCTGCACAGTTTGTTTACATTTGTAGGATGGAAATCTGTTTTCTGCTTTAACCTTTCAGTCCATAGTTTGGATACTGTTTCCATCTCGCTCTACCATTTATCAGAATATTTGAAAATAATAGTAATTACAGAATTGATGACTCGCCCATGGCTAATTTTTCATAGAAAACGATTATAAAAATGCCGCAATTTCACTGTGTTATATAGTGGACTCCCATACTTTGTACAAATGTGTTAAAAAGTGGTTATCTCTAAATTAAACGTAACCTAACGTAAGTTGATATGAAAAACAAATAGCAGAAGTTTTGTTAGAAGACCTCACCAACCTAACCAAACAAACCTACCCAACCTTACCTAACTTCCTATTCGGGGGGTGGACCCCCTGATGTATTAAACAGAATGAATGTACAGTACTATGATATGGTGTAATTTTACGTTTTTGTGGATGTCGGAGCAG
Organism: Homarus americanus; assembly: GCF_018991925.1. Taxonomy (NCBI): domain Eukaryota; kingdom Metazoa; phylum Arthropoda; class Malacostraca; order Decapoda; family Nephropidae; genus Homarus; species Homarus americanus. The sequence goes on from NW_024733870.1 coordinate 289,907, forward strand.
CCGTCCATACCGAATGGTTCTTAAGCATAACACTGAGCATCGGCATTGATCAAGCCCGTAAAGACAGAGTATTGTGCACCTCGGCACCTAATTATCTACCAAAGAAAGCATAGTCATAAGAAATGATTATCATATCAGAACTCACTGATAAAATTAAGAAAGTAATCAGTCTGTGAGTCAGTCATCAATATTAACCATAATAATTATTATAAGGTCAAAATTAGTATTTTATCTTTTATTTGTTATTATTATGATTACAGTATTTTCTCAATTTAATGAACTAATTTGAGCCACCCCTTTCCGTTAAATTGAAATTTCCACTAAATCGAGCTTAACTCGGTTAAATTCTATGCCAAATGTGCCACTTGGTGTGTGGGATTTGTTTACATCTGCTCAGTCTGTAACCTGTGTGAACTTTTCTACTTATCTTCCTGTGATTTTTCTCTGAAAAAGCCATAATTTTGAGCAACATATTACTCTACTTTAGTGTCCTACTTGTACTCTAATGTACTAAACTGAAGGACTAAAAAATTTATCTCTTAGTGCAAACTACGAGATATTTATACTCAAATTAATCGTTATCTTGCAAGGATTCCAGCAGTGCAAGTTATATTATGCAAAGTCAAGTCTGTGACATTTTTAAAGAGAAAACCTTAAAGCCTAAACCAAATTCCTCCTGTAAAATCCTGATCACAGCCATGATGCCTCCCCTGCTGGCTGGCTGGGAGGAAGGGGGTAGGGTGGTGGTGGAGTGTTCACAGTCAGGGAGGGGAGATTAGTTGTCAGTGGAGGGGGAAGGTTGGTGCAGGTCAAGGACTCAGGATTATACAATACAAGACAAAGAGTTTAAGTGTTTCTCTTATAAAATGTCACTGACTTGACTTACCAGAGTACTGTATAACTTGCATTGCTGGAATTTTTGCAAGATTGTGATTAATTTGAGTATAAATATCCCAGTTTGCACTAAATAAAATATTAGTAATTAACTTAGTACATTTGGGTACAAGTTGTATATTAAATTAGTCTTGCTTTGCTTAAAATTATGGCTTTTTAATGGGGGGAAAACAAGAGGCTTATGCTCATCAGCTTGTCAAATACTACTACTGTACTATTTTACACTCAATGTGTGGAAAAGGTCACAAATGGTCACTTGTAATTAAGCAAGTTACTCACGTCTCACGGTTTATCGCTGTAAAGATGTAAAAACATTGTTCAGTATATCTATTATTGTAGCATATTATACATAAAGGCAACTCACTGGTTGGAGGGTCCCAATGCCCAATGAATTTCTCAGCTCTCAACCTTCGTTTGTGATTGTTTCACAACCGCATGGGTTCGTGCGGTTGTGATAATTTATGCTGTTGCTCCACAGTTGAAGTTGCAGTTGTGGAGCTTTGTGACATCACTACAGTCTTTTATTTATAGAGTATAGTGCTGGCATTTGAATATGTACTGCACTGTATATATGCTGGATAGTGTGCATTTATTATTACTGTAATGTTTTATTTTTTCAGTTAAATTTACACAATGTCTGGAATTGCAATTGCTCGACTTGCTGAGGAGAGAAAGGCTTGGAGAAAAGATCATCCATTTGTAAGTGAAAATAGATTTTTCTTTTTTTTTAATGATTATAATGATGCTGTATCTTTGTGTTTTTGTGTGTGTATTCAGTATCTTTACTTTTTTTGTGTGTGTGTGTATTCAGGTGTGCAGTATATATAAAACATTTAAAAGAATATGTCTTTCAGGGTTTCATTGCACGACCTACAAAAAACCCAGATGGAACTTTAAATCTGATGAACTGGGAATGTGCCATTCCAGGAAAGAAGGGGGTAAGTTTTGTGTTTCTCCAACCCTCATAATTGATACTGTACATGTATATGAAAATGAGTTTTGGGGACTCTCTTTTGTGGCACTGCCTATACTTATCCTTTCATAATTTTTTTTTCCCAGTCAGTAAAACTGGAAGGAAATTTAGAATATATGCTTGTTCATTCATCTGTAAATGGTGTCAGCCTGTTAACTATTGAACTACCTGTAGTTTCATTCACATTGGTACTGTACATGTTTAACCCTTTAGAAGGCAGGGGCTTCTCACTGCTGAATAAAATCGTCTGGCATTAGCCGGAATAAAATACTGTACCTAAGGGCTACTTTGCCCACTAAAGGGCTAACCCTTTAGAGGCGAGGGTTTTCTCTCAGCTGAATCGTCTGGTGTTCGCTAGAACAAAATACCAGGTACCCAAGGGATAATTTACCGCTAGGGTTAAAGTACATACTGCATTGTGGTACAGTACTGTTTTACATCCAATGAGATTTGTTTGGATAAAATAGACTATTCGGTAGCCATCACTACGTGGATTGTTTTTTTCCATCTCCTGTTTTATTCAGTACATATTGTATTTCCATGCTTAAATTTGGTTTAGTTGAACTTATTGAGTAAGAAATTTGAAGAAAATAGGTTCATGTCTGTCTGCCTGCTGAAATCTGCTGGTTTGTTGTTGCTCAGTGTCATTAATTTGTATTTTTTATAATGGTTGTTTGTCTTGGCTTCCTTTGATGAATGTGTAATAGTTTAAGTCTACCTTGAAATGTTTAGATTCCTGATTAACAGTTAAAAAAAGTCATTAAATTATATTAGGTAGCATTTCTTATCACTCGGTTAAGAGAGCAAGACACACCCTTGCTCTTGTGCACGACATTACAACAAGGGTGTCATTTAGCTTATTCCAACTTAAAGAAAAATGGCCAACACTTATTGGTTGTACTGTATGTTAATATGGAAGACTGTCATGAGTTATGCAGAACTTTATTGGAGTGTGCTAAATGCAGTTTTCTCATTTAGAACATAAGTGTAACTAGAGTGTGTGTATATAAAATTTGTTGTTTTTAATTTAAAAAAAAAATCTTTGTAAAACAGACCCCCTGGGAGAGTGGTCTGTACCGGTTACGCATGATCTTCAAGGATGACTACCCATCCACACCACCAAAGTGCAAGTTTGAGCCACCATTGTTTCACCCAAATGTTTACCCATCTGGTATGTTTCTTGGTATTCTGCAATTTTTCTTGTTTGAAGAATATTTCCTATAAGTAGGAGGTCATGATTTAATGTACGTACCGGGTAATTAATATATCAACCCATTTTTTCTTCCCCACAAGTAAGGAAAAAAAATTGCCCATTTCACCCAAGAGTGAATTAGTACAGTATGTATTATAAAATTGTATTGAAGTAGGTTAAAATAATTGGTTGCATTGGTGTATTTTGTTTGTTTCTTTCTCCTTTATTATATATACCATAAATGGAAGGTAATTTTTTCTTTTCCTTTTATAGGAACTGTATGCTTATCCCTACTAGATGAAGAGAAGGATTGGAGGCCTGCCATTACCATCAAACAGATCTTGTTGGGCATACAGGACCTTCTGAATGACCCCAATATCAAGGACCCTGCTCAGGCTGAAGCATACACAATTTATTGGTTAGTTAATCATATGTCAATGTATTATGAATCATAGTTTTATTACCCAATGCCTGTTGTTTTGACGACATTGCTGTGGTCAATAGTAATGGCACACAACTATGGATAACGTGATGCTGGGGAAGCATGCAGGCTGCCTCGTATGTCCATTCACTCTCTACTCCCACAAGGCCTCACTGTGCCCTAACTGCTTGCCTACTCTGGTCGTACGAGCTTTTCATTTCCAACTCGGCCAGTTGCAAAATTCTGTTTTTCTCACACAAATTGGGGATTGATAGAAATAAGATCTTCAGATAAAATTGAAATTACTTTGTGAAGTTGCCACCTGTACAGTATTGTTAGGTAGTGTATTCAGGAGGGTGTATTGAAGCAAAGTTTGATTGAGGTAAATTAACTAATCTTTAAGCATGATTTTTTATTTATTTTTATTCCAAGTTCGAGTACTGTAATTCCGCATTTTGCACATTTAAGATTGATAAATTTTTATATACTATCTTGAAGCACTAATACAGTGGAGGTTGGTTACAGGTCTTTAGGAAGACATTAAAAAGGACAATAATACGGGTAGACCACCGATTTTCCGGCACCCTTGGTTCCAAAGCCTTGCTAGATTGTCTTTTGCCGGACCAACCGAGGTCACGTAATATACTTCAACAGTACTCCTCTGACCCACTAATACACCTCCCTTGGCTCTAAAGTACCTTTGGACTGCTAGAAACTTCTATTAAACAAATGTTAAATGTAAATAGGCCATAATTTTGAGCAACATTACTGTACTGTGTACACTTTGTACTCAAATGTACTACACTAAAGACTTAAATTTTTATCTCTTGTGCAAACTATTTGATGTTTATACTTAAATTAATCACTATCTTACAAGGATTCCAACAATGCAAGGTATATTCTGCAAAGTTTAGTCTGTGACATTTTATAAGATAAAAACTTTAAGCCTAAAACTACCTCGCTCTGGGAGGGAGGTTAAGTGCCCTCTCATAATTTTGTCCGGAACAAAGGAGGTGCCGGACTATCAGTTCCCGGAAAAACGTTGGTGTACCTGTATTGAAAAGTCATCCATAAAATTAAGAACGAAAAATAAACTGTTAAGATACCAAAATGCTGTGCAGTACCTGATTTTTTGTATCAAATTCCTAGAGCTTACAAAAGTTAATTTTAAGTGTAATATTTAAGAAAAAAAATTTTCATATGGAACTGGCTTTTAGAATGCAATATTTGGGTGGTTTTAGCGTACAGTGAACCCTCACTTTACGCGGTCAATTGAACCCACGGCGGCTCGCGTAAAGTGAGAAACGCGTAAAGTGAACAGCATAACATATGGGATTAATTGAAATAGAGACCGGGCCGACCCCCAACTCCACTTTTTCAGACACAATACCTACGTTGTAGTAAAAATAACTTCTAAATTTTATGATGGAATGCACACACAATTACTAATTAAGAGAAATATCAATAATATTAGGTTTTTTAACACTTACATTAGTAGAAAAGATGGCTGGGCACACGGGGATGGGGGGTTGGTTCCGAGGCAGAGGGCAGATTATTGGCTCTCACCTGTATCACTTGTATCAATTGTATCACTATCCACCACAGAGGCTTGCAGGGCCTCTTTGTCAAACCCCTCAAAGTCCATATAAGTCCATATCCTCACTATCATTATCACTGACTTGGGCCGGCTGTGGCGGGTGAAGAACTCGGTAATGTTTTGATGACTGGACGACCTTGTGCGCACCCTGCTCACGCTGCTCTCCGTATAAAAGGGTACACACACCGCGGAAAGTGAGCATTCCGTGTTAGGCAGGGTACCGCGTAAACGTGGAAACACGTAAAGTGGAACCGCGTAAAGCGAGGGTTGACTGTTCACTACTAGTGAAATAAATGGTCAGTGGAGTACTGTATTTAGCTGGTTAATCTGTAAACTTTCAAAATAAAAGTGAGGGTTGTGGAATTAAATTTACCTGCAATACAGGTATTTCACTAATAAGGCCCTGAAAATGGCTGTAGTGTGGTGTTTTAGGCATTTGGAAAGAGTTTTAAAACTAATATTGACAGGAAAATCTATGGTAAAGTGAATAGATTAAAGAGCATATAGAATTTTTTAATTGATTATGCCTAAATGTGCAGATCATATCATGTGTGAATGAGATTCTGTAGCATAGATTGTGGTAATTTTTCATATTTATTTTTTCTTCCAGCCAAAATCGACTGGAATATGAGAAGAGAGTACGAGCACAGGCAAAGGCAATGTCTGCACCTTTTGAGTAACCTCAAGACATCAGCAGATGTGAAGGTGATTAGAACTAGACAAATGTGAAATTTTTTGTTAGCTGATAATTAGCAATGAAGATTATTCTCGTTAAAGTAAGGTGTATGGTGTTTATTATATAGAATTTTTTATTTTCTGTGAAGGATTATTTACATTTTACAATGTGTTATGAAAATTTTGTTTTAGTTTCATAATGGACAATTCATTCCATTCTTAGTCTCAGTGACATGTTTACCTTATTTTATGAAAACCCTTCGAGGTGAGCCTTCATTGTCTCTTACTTCTGATTTATTATTCACATTACTATACTGTGTTTCAGTACACACACACACACACACACACACACGTACTCACTAAAAAGAAGAAAAAAAAGGAAAATGCATGTGTAGGGCATACTAGTCCATCTCTTTTAAAAAAAAAAAAATCTCCTTCTTATGTACCTGTTCAACTTTTTCTTTTGTTTTTTTTGCGCTGAGTCAGTAATTGATATTAAATTAATAAACTATTTTTACCAGTATGATGCCTTTCAGTTACCTTAGCTAGCTTGTTCATACAAAGCTGCTGTCTGGAAGATAAATCAATGTGATTGAAGTTTGGCAAGAAGAGCATCATGGTAACCATGTTAGTAAAGATTTCCTGTACAATAATAAAACAGTAATACCAGTTATTGGTATGAGGGAAGGGTAAAAGTCCATAGTGTATGTCAGATTAAAGATAGGATTTCGTATATGCGTTTGCGGTATGCATTTGCATTAATTTGCCTTGAAAAATGGACACCCCTGTTTCCATTTGCATGCAGCTTTTTTTTTTTTTCGGGGATTAGCCCACCCGGGCACAGGTCACTGACCCACATCGGGGCCTGGAACAGGGCAGAAAAGATGGTTCCCAGTGCATTGAAGGAAAAACGGACAAGGAAACATAGATGATGGGTTCATAGATTGTTGCTGCATCAGACCAAATAGGGTGTCTACAATACTCTGGTAAAAGATCTAAGCTTGGATGAAGAGAAATTCAAAAAATATTTTCGTCTGAGCAGACAAGAGTTCGCACATGTTCTTTCCCTGGTTGAGGATTTGGTGAAACACTGCAGGAACCAAAAAGTCATTTGCCCAAGGCAACGACTTGCAATATGTATAAGGTAAGTCATGCTTATAAATAGGAAATAATAGAAACCGTCAATAAATATTAAGTGACACAAAAATTGGTATTCCAGTGACCTTTTTATTGAGACCATGAAACTTGGTATTTGGTGACTTGGAATTTCATATAACTTGGCATGGATATGGTCTCGGGAAATGCCATCATATATAAAATTATCTGGGAAAATCTCAGCATATCTAACCACCCACGTTACCTACCATGCCTCTGTCTCGCCTACCATACCTCTGTCACTTACCGTGCATGTGTGTCACCTATTATGATGCTTCATTCTTTGCCTGCAGTGCTGGTAAGTATTACTTTTTAACATTTAGTAATTACATGTACTGTACACTTATATGGATCGATAATTTGTTATTGTATTTTTGTAGGAGGGGGAACTGCTTCGATTTGTCAGAATTTGGGATAACTCTGCAAGGCCAGAGCCCCATATGTGCCGAGTTATCGAGGGTTTCCTGTACAGTATAAAGATTGATGCTTAATGAGTTAAGTTATGAAATAACACTTGCTAGGTTTGTAAATGTATTATATAAATGCATTAAAAAAATAGGTTAGTATACTGTATTCCGAGTGAAATCAACTTCTCAGTCTCCTTGACAGGGAACTTTTTTCCTCAAGGCATTTTGCTGGGCGAGGAGAGCAAACAGAGGGATAGTGACATCACAGTGTGGGAGTCCCTCGTCCGTTTCCTTGCAGTTGTGTTTTCAATCACTCCCTGTCGCGATGGACATGTAACGCATAACGCTAATGCAACCGTGTGAATGGAAACAACCAAGTGCATTTCAATATGATCTATTTTTGCTGCTAACGATACTGCTACCGCTACTGCATGAATGGAATCTTAGCTGGACTCTTTTCCAAATTAATAGAATTTAGTATTTTTAGCTTACCTGGACTAGGCCCAACATGAGCTGTATTCTTGTCCTTTTGTGTAAAGAATTTTCTTAGAGAACCCAGAGTACAATCTCATGGAAGTCAACACTGGTTCACCCAAGATACTTTGTATTAGCTAGTTTCCTCCTGTATCAACAATAGACCCATTAGGAAAAGCAATCAATGGAACTCCTTAAGGAGACCAGAGACTCAAGACTGATAGAGCTATCCAGTACAATAAAAAATTTGAGTGCTTGTACAGTGAGAGAATGAAGTATCTTCCAGGGTTTTGATGAATACATTGCAGAACAGTTGAGCCATAAACAGTTGCCTGTGTTGGGTAGTCAAGTTTCATTATACTTCTGCCAAAGCTGGGAAGATATTTATCTCACTCTACATGCACCCCCAATTAAAAGAAAAGGGGGGGGGGGTTTTAATGTTGCATCATATAATTTTGGTGTTATAGTATTGTTTCACTTCTGTACAATGTAAAATGGCATTCATCAAATATTTTTAGTTTTCCAAACTACAACAGGAACCATATGGAATAGGTCACAGGTTTTTTTTTGTAAAGTTAAATAGTAATAAGATAAAGGTTAGTGTCAGTTTCTCAGATAGCAACACATTTAGGAAAGTGTACTGACACTACAAGGATTTTACTTTGAATTAAACCTACAAATGGATGCAAACCTTGCCTGTGAACCATTACCATGGCAGGGTAAATATTATACTAGTGATGCTGTAACCAAATTAATGTAGTCACCACTTGAGACTTTAGTTTCATTTAACCCCCTGAAAAATAATCATACTGTACTTTTTTTACTGGGATTAGCCCATCCCTGCAAATGTGTGTAAATGAGGCAGAAAGTCGAGTTATATCAGCAACTTGGGACTCGGGCACAATTTCTGTGATGCCATATGGCAACAGGGTCTACCATAGACAACACACATACTTTCAGTAATTTTTGTTTGTTTGTTTAATGTTAATATATGAAGGTAAGTTTCTAGATTCTAGAAAGTTTCAGAACCGCAAAGAAGATTTTTGAAGGTTGCTGAGTCCTGAAATACGAGGCATAGATGGCCTTGAGATAAAGTGGATGATGTGAATGTACAGTATACCTCTGGCAATGAAGGGGATATGTTCATGTAATCCACTTCATTGTCATAGGTATATTTAACTGAGTAAAAGAGAATAGGTTCCAATCCTTCGTTTTCTGTATATAACTTGTCAAAAATGAGCAAAAATTTATATAATAATAAAAATAACAGTCCAACATGAGGTACAAAAAAAACTTTCCATCCTTGAATCTTCCTGAGTGATGCCGAGAGTGGACTAGTTCAGTCGGTCAGTCGACTTGAAATGCTGGGCTGCTATGCTGTGTATTTCGTGACATAACATTAGGTAGAGCGAGAAGCATCCATACATAGATCCAACTTCCACACAATTCTGTATGTACTGTTCACACTTGTGCTCTTCATTTTTCTGTTTTTAAGTTTTATACTGTACAGTTCTGTATTATATTTCCTTTGTTTATTAGTCACATTAGAGTACTGAAATGATTTTTCCATAAAATTTAGTTTCATTACATAAATCAGTGACAACATGCACAATCATCTCAAGGCTACCGTTACCTATTGTTGGCGACGTTTGTTATCTGAGTGAAGATTATGTAGGTGTGTATGGGACCCACTTTTGCTTTCAGTAAATCAGTTTAAAATTCCTGGATTATCTTCAGAACAGTGTGTTTATTGTCGGCCATGGCTAGCACTTCGAGTTTATCCTTCATGGTAAGGTACTTTCTGATCATTGGGGCCTTCCACGAATTTACAACCATTTCTAGATTTATATAGCGGTATATCAAACTTAATTATCGCATAAGAAATAAAGGAAACAGTAAGGGTTAGGGGAAATGCTGCCTTAAATCACATTGATGTCGGCAGAAGCAACATCTCCAGTCATTTTGATATGGTAATTGTACCTTCTAAAGATGGCAAACAAACCGGAACTTGCAATAAATATATTTGCGTACTTCAACAGTTCCTCATAAAATGAACGAACCTTAGTTTGAGCCAAGAGCATTCTCACATGCACATTCCTTCGACTGATTCTCGTTCCATGTACTCGGCATCTTCTCCACTACTGACTTCTTACATATGATGTCTTTCCAGGAATCACTGAAGTTTCAAACTTGGCACTAACCTAATTTTGGACAGTACTACTCTCACTAAGGCCAAGTGCACGAGCGAAATAAATAATGAATTCACCTCTCCAAGTGCTTTATGTCCAATTTCACACAAATAAGGATTGCATTTCACTGCTTCTTGGGCTGGGTGGCACCCTGTGGTCCCTCTATTAATGAGCACAATTGGTTCCACAGTCACTCGTTAACTGAATCTATTTCAATGGGATATTGGGTAATTGGTTCCAACTCGGTTTCAGAAGAATTAGGTTGGTCTTCCTTAAAATGTTCATAAATTTCCCTGGCTTTCACAAATTAATTCAGTAGCTATGGAATTGCCTTGCATTTGTTTTTCTTTATCCCAAATAAGAAGTAACCTCTCCGTTTCTGCAATCATCGATCTACCTTTAAATACTGGTAGATTTATCTCTCACTTTCACCGATTTAAATGTCTTTGTGCAATAATTATAGACACCGTCAATGACGACATGCCTTATTCTTTACAGAGTGCATTGGTTCTAATGCCTTCTTTGTATTTCTTAATTTATTGTTTCACTTGAATTGAAATCGCCTTCGGAGATTTCTTTGGACTCATGCTTGATAATTTTGCCAAAAAATTTTACGTTCATAACAATTTATTTAACGAATTCCAGATTATTTGTTTAAACCAACACTGCACTGTATTTATCAATATTTTAACTCTCGATATTTACTCTACTGGAAACAAAGCTAAACGGAGTCGATTATTGGCGGATGAGTCGATCAGCTGATGGGAACACCAAAATGTTTTCTCATAAGGCTGTCATTAATAGAGTTTGTACTCGTTAATAGAACAAAGTTAATGGAGGGTCCACTGTATTGGCACTTTCCATTCATAATAAGAACCTAATGATTGATGAAAATTAAACAAGAAAATTTTTCACTCGCTCAGACAATACTTGCGCGCACATGGAGAAAAATGGATGCTGTTGCCTGCTTGCCTTGCCTCACACCACGGTGAGTCGTGCTTTGCCCAGCAACGTTGAATCGACTATGCTGCCAGGCATGATGCACAAATTGCCACCAAACTGCATAATAATAATAATAAAACACATTTCCCGCATTACCTGTATTCCATAAATGTGAGACTATTGTACTATTGTAGTAGCTTGGACATTGTTCTCACAATCCGTGTTATTTATTTATAAGTCACGAGAGAACGGGCACAGCTACACAGTGCAGCTGTATTATTTTGATGCAGGCTAGGCTGGCGGGACCACAACAATATCAATGAGCCACAAGATATGCAAGATATTTCAAAATTTTAAATAATTTTTTCCAAGATTCATGTCATTACTAAGGTGGTCCTGTACTCGTTTTTTTTCTGTAATCATCATTGTGTGAATCATTACCATGGCAACACTTGTTTAATTTGAGCACAATTTACACCAAAAGTTTATCATGTGGACCCCTTGTCACATGTTGATTTAACCTACCAAGTTTGGTGCTAATCCAAAACCCCCTTTTCAAGTTAGTTTTGGGGGACACAGTAAGACAGGACAAATATTCCATTTGTAGCACAGGCATCCCTCAATTTACAAAAATTGCAGTTATGAATTATGAAAATTCATTAATAAATTCGGATTAACAAAGTAAAATTTTGTAGTTACAAAACTTAATGGGTAACCTCCAGTATTTCACTAAACAAAATAACGTACTCATAATAATAATAATATACAGTATAGTCTGCATTTACGCGGTCAATTGAACCCGTGGAGGTCCACGTAAAACGAGAAACGCGTAAACGAAATACAGTTGTACCCCGCTTTACGCGGTTTCACTTAACGCGATTTCTCATATACGCGGTGCCTCGCCAGAACTGAACTTTCACTTAACGCGGTTCATCTACCCATATACGCGCAGTGTCTGGCTCGAGACGCTATTTTTAGATTCGCCCCACCCGCTCCCGCCTGCCTCGCCTCTCCCTGTATGCCGACCCATCTCTTCTACTAACGTAAGTGTTACACCTAACTTTTAGTTTTCCTAACCTAACCTTTATTTTTCCTAACTTAACCTTTATTTTTCCTAACCTAACCTCTTCTATATTACTTGTTTGTTCATACCATCATAAAGTTAAGATAAAATTTTACTACAACATAGTTGTGTGTTGTCAAAAAGTGGAGTTTGGGGGTTGGGCCAGTCTCTATTGGAATTAATCCCATATGTTCTGTTGTTCACTTAACGCGGTACCCTGTGGGTTCAATTGACCGCGTAAAGCGGGGTACAACTGTAACAGAACATATGGGATTAATTGAAATAGAGACTGGGCTGACCCTCAAACTCCACTTTTTTCCGACACAATACGTACCTTGTAGTAAAAATAACATCTTAATTTTATGATGGTATGCACACAATTAATATTTATGAGAAATATCAATAATAATACGTTTTTTAACACTTACGTTAATAGAAAAGATGGGTCGGCACACGTGGATGGCGGCTGGTTCCGAGGCAGAGGGCAGATTAGTTGCCCTCCGATGATCACTTTCACTACTCGCAGAGGTTTGCAGGGCCTCCCAGACAAACCCCTCAAAGTCCATATCCTCACTGTCACAATCACTAACTTGGGCTGGCTGTGGTTGTGGTGGGTTGCGGGCGAAGAAGTCCTTAATAATACGTTGACGACTAGCATTGACGATGTTGAGATAGATCTGGATATACGGCTCCATAACTTTTGTCAGATGGTTATTAGACACTTCATACCGATGCTTGTCTGGGTCATTGTCAAGGATGAGCTTAATTTTCTCCCCCAACTTGATGATTTCTTTTACATAATCATGGCTTGGTCCAGGTAATTCAAGGTTTTTCTCGGGTGGTGAGGGTCCAGCGGAAGCCATTGTGAGGGGAATAGCGGGCACAAGAGAGAACTGTATATGCGGACTGAGAACAATGAGACTGGCCTGGCTAGGTCAGCGACTTCTGGTGGCAGGGCACGTCATGTTACATTAGACCAATCACAGCTAGTGGCAGAGGGAATGTGTGGCCCAATCACAGTCCGATACGTCATATGACGTCAGCGATAACGTAAGAGCGACCTAATGCGCACCCCTCACTGCGCCGCTTCCCGCGTAGGGTCAAAAATGGACCGTGTGAGTAAAAAATGGCACGGTGCGTCTGGACCTCTCCAGCCGCTCGCCGCGTAAATTATGAAATTTACCGGGTAATTAAAACATTTCATTCTGGCAAGGCACCGCGTAAATGACCAAATGCGTAAACAAAAACCACGTAAATCCAGACTATACTGTACAGACAGTATAAAAAAAATAATCTGTTTGGTAAAATTAATATATTGAGCGTTACATAGTACAGTAGTCATCTTGGCTCCTGGTACAGAAATCAGTAACGAGACACTGACCCAAGAACATTGCTTGTGGAAGCATCGATGTGAACATATTCTCCCAGTTTTATTTGACACAGGATAAAATATGCTCAATAAATTATATGTGTACAATAAAAAAGTTAATTAAACATGTGTACCTTACTGTAGCATTCAATAACCAGTTACTCATAAAAAATATCAAGTACAAGCAAAAGGTATGGAACAATGTATATAATGTACATTAGCATTAGTTGGTATATCAATGCAAAATTAAATTTTTATTAGGCATCACTATGCACCAGTGTCAATCTCAATAACTACTGTACTATTTATATTATAGACCATGCTAACATAATATCTTCGATGTCAATATAAGTAAGTTTAGATATTTCCTTCTTTATATAGGAACAAATTATGCAATGGAGTCATTTGGAAAACTGCATTGTATTTACAAAATGTCAGTTTATAAATGATTTTCAGAAACAGAACCCTTTGGAAATTGAGGGAAGCATATACCGTCCAGTATGATGCAGTTGCTAGGACCACTGACTCAGTTAATGATAGGACACTTGGCTTGTGAGTGGAAATATGAACTTGTAATATGGAAATGCATTTATAAAGAGACAAGTGACAAAAAGTCCTAGTCATTTTTATGAGAACTACTGTACATCGTAATAAATTGTTTATTAATAAGGGTTTCCTATTCAGAGGTCAGCTAGATGAAAGTCTATCCTTATAAAAATGAAAGTAATTGAAGCGAGTGCTTCTTAAAGTTACTATCATTAGCATTCGTCGACACAAAATTCTATCACCTGTTTAAAAAATAAAATAAAAATATTGGAAACTGAAACAATTTTTCAAATTATGAGCATATTTTTTGGACTTTGTAATATCTGTATCATTGGAAACTGTACATGTAATGCTATGCACATTGCTACTTCCTCTAGTCTTGCCCAAATATACCAGGATATATTTCCACTGTCAAATTTGTTATTTCATGTTGTTTATTCCAAATTAAAGAACATATAAATTATACCAATGATTTTGAAAATGGAAATAATATTGCACATTTGTTAGTCAAGTACCACAAGTCTATAATGATGTGTATTACAGGAATATTCTACTTGAAACAGGCTCTTTAAATATATGGATATTTTCATATGAATTATCATTTGTCTAGCACATAAGCTTGTTACCTACTGTTGTAGAATACTGATGAGCAAATTATCTATAATATACACCCGATACAAATTCAATATAGTACAGTATAACCTTGGAAATCCAGAAATGCTGAATCAAGAGCATATAAGGCTTGCAAACTTTCTGAACAAAGTTACTCCCACTTTGGCACTCCCAAAATAAAACTACAAAACAATGAAGCATTTCTGTTAAACCTAAAGTGAATTAAGGTTTATTTTAAAGATGTATCGTTTCAGAACGATGCAGAATGATTGTTAACATTTACACACTTAGTGTATTGTTGTGGGAAGGAAAGGTGTATACTACTGGAAAGAATAATACAACTTGCACTGCCAAACTGATGTCTCCCTAACCAAAGCAGTTTGCTTCGCCACATAAAGTATTTATATAAACAAGAAATGGTTGGTATGGCCATAGGGTTTTTGGTGATTGACATATTTTTGTCATTTGAGTCCACAAAATCATGAAGCAATCACTACCACATACATATTTGACTTATGATTGTTTATATTAAAGTGTCTTGTCTGTTCTTTTTGAGAACTTTGTTAATTTTGTTTCATTTTCTTTTTCTTAGTTTTCAAATGTGCCAGTTTCCTGAGGCTTCTGGCTAACTGATTTATGAATTTCCTAGGTTCCACTGTAATATAGTACTGAAGAGATTGGTGGGAAAAGTCAGGAGGAAATATTAGCTTTTTTTTTCAACGTAAGTAGTAACATACAGTTCACTTCATACGGGACCTCAATACAGTACAGTTATATTATAACTGTACTCTAATGCTTATTGGATACTCTTGGGTGAAATTATCTAATATATAAATATTTTTAACAAAGTAAAAGTTGTGTAAGTTTTACAATTCATACCTCGACTTGAGCTATGGTAAATATATCCGATTTGCTAACAAATAATACTGTTATTAAAATATCAGTTTCATTTAACTACCGTTATATACATTATAATGAAATGGTAACTTAACAAAAAATAAATAAATATAAAATGTATCTCACATGAACTACAAGTTGTACCTGAATACACTAGGCTGGGTTTAAAGCCAATTTCAAATCATCTCATACTGGTACTTCTTATCATGCCAAATGGCAAAGGACTCCAATTCATACTACTCATGATACACTGAAATGATAACATGAATTTAGTACTGGACAAACTCTACAAAAGGAAATCATACTGGGAGTTTTTAAGTTTGAAAATACAGTACGACTTCAAATTACCAGTTCTTTATATATAATCATGAATATTTAGCATATAAATAAACAGGGAATTATTTAAGAATTGAAATAAATTAACACTTTCCAGGACCCTTGTTGAAACGTTTGGCATCCAAAAAGGTTACGTGAAGGTTCCTTCGCCGAGTATTTCGGCATCCACTTTAAAAGTTCAACAGATATATAAAAAAGTAGAACAATTTGCTTGGGTTATGGCTTAAATAGTTTGCCACAGCATGCATTTTCTGTGGTACTGTTTGTGAGTATATAGTACGTGCATTAGTGAGTGGTAGGTAGCCTCTCCAACTACTCAGTATCCACTATCCAAGGTTGGGGGAGAGATGCCAAATTTGTTCAAAAGGTTTAGTGTTCTTTGTCCTTATTAAAATTAAAAGGAAAGGGAAACATACAAGAAAAGCAGTGACACACACTTCTGTTATTCAGAAGCTTGAAAATGTAAAGAAAAAGTATGCAGGAGTATTTCTTACACCATCTACCATAAAATTCATTCTTTAAATGGGGACATCTGATGAGGATTTTTATGATGTTGCAAGCTTGCAGCTGATATCACTGACAGGTGATTTTCTCATTTTTTATATAGTAATATAGAACACTCGTTTAAAAATTAATACGGTAATTTCCATGTTAGTTGAAATCCCAGGTTTCTGGAACTCTCCAATAGCTGGAATTAAAATTGAGCCGGGAAAACTTTCCATTCTAGGCATGGGAACGAGTTTTCAAGGATGAAAATTAGGTACATTTTCCGTTAAAATTCTAAGAAAATCTCTCCAAACCTCTACTTACTGGGAACGATTTCAGAGGTTGAAATC
Source organism: Homarus americanus (assembly GCF_018991925.1). NCBI lineage: Eukaryota > Metazoa > Arthropoda > Malacostraca > Decapoda > Nephropidae > Homarus > Homarus americanus. Next base: position 306,485 of record NW_024733870.1, read on the forward strand.
ATGCACATTTTCCAGGAAAATTTTGAGAAAGTTTCTTTGTTATGGGCATGGAAATTTTTTTTCCAGGAGTTCAGAGACTGCATCATGTTCCGATGCAGCCCCACTTGCCAGGCACGTGGGTGGGCAAGCTACTTGGGTAACTTGCACTGCCATTGTGCAAGGTTGTTCCCTCACTAGCTGCTGTTTTTGCATACAATTTGTGTTATGCAGTCTGTACATTACTGTACCAGGATGCAATCAGCCAAGAATACAGTGTTCAGATGTAAAAAGTGGTTACAGTTATGTATACTGTACTGTACATTCAGCAGGGTGGACAGTGTATACCTACTGCAGGCCAGTGTGTAGAGGTGTATGTGTAGTATATAGCGCATGTACAATCCCCCCTTCATGGAGGGAGAAGAGCGTGAGAGTAACACCTGCTCCAGTTGATGGTACAGGACAAAGGCAGGCCATTCTGTATCATCATATCACTATTTGGCCGGCCTGAATCATATCATAAGCTCAGAACAACAGCATCTGCTGGAGAGTTCAGTACAGTATATTTTGTTTCTTTACAATATATTATACATGTACAGTGGCATTTGCATAAATAAATACAGCTCTGTGTCTGTCCATGCGAGAGGCGTAGTTTACTCTCTTGGAAATCTTAACCCAGTTCCCGGAAAAATTCCTGGGATGTAGGATTTTTTCTGGGAATGAGAAATTTGTCTCAATACCCGGAAATCTCTTATTCCAGGAAGAACTCTGCACCAATTATTCCGGCTAACGGGGATATCACTACAAGGTAAATAACTAACTGTACGAGTGAAAATAGTGTCACAAACTTAAATGTCCATGAACTTTTCTGCACTGTGTGTGGGCGGGAGTGAGCAGCTCACGTTTGGTTTACCGGGGGGGTCCTGCCACTGGGATCAGGAAAGTGTTAATTAGAAAAATAAGAAAATGACTTCAGCACCTAGCTCTTTTCAAACAATGTCTTCCACTGTCATAAGAAACATAGTCATATTTACTAATAAAACACCCATAAATGTAACCATAAGAGGCATTCTCCGTGATGGATGATTTAGTCCAAGGGTACCATATTTTACCTGTTGTAATAGTAAAATATCCAGCATATTACAATAATGATTAAAATTCCACATTGAATGCAATTCACAAAATTGATTAATGAGCAAGACTTGTACATCTTTGTTTAAATAAAAAAATTCTAAAAAAATACTCCTTATTCTATATTAGCATATAAATTGAAATCACTTCTTTCACCCAACACAATGATATTCCATATTTGTAAACAGCATATTCTATATGCCAGATGGCACAGCTGCACAATAATAAATTATGTGCCTATGTCCACTCCAAATGGCCACTTTCTAGACCAGGCAACAAATTCTGAAGAATTTAAGTATAGTAAGTGCAACGAATATACTATCTATCAGATGAGCGCAATGCTCTAGCCAGGAGGAGAGCAAAGGCAGCAATGGCAGCCACTCCTAAACCAACCTTCAGCCAGGTACTATGTTCACCAACAACCACACCTAGCTGCTTCAGGTGCCTGCAACACAACAAAAATCTTATTAATTGCAAATAAATGGATGTAGATGATTGCAATTTATGGACAGCATCTATATACTTATAGCTAATTATAAACTATGCATCAAATTCCTTATTAATTACTATCAACTGATCTACCAAAATAACTACCCGAGATGCCAAAAAAGGTTACAAATCCCATTGAGAAACACAAATAGGAAGAAGTTGACTTCACACATGTACCAAACCACTAGAACTTCCCGAGGTCCCAAGAAGATACTTTCACAATTGATATGTAGAACACTACTGAGGAAATAGAGCCTAGAAGTACACCTGACAAAGAATTCTGGAAAATAGAAGAGACAGCAGAAGATAAAATTATTGTTATAAAGGATTTATTTGGTTCACACTGCAATCACTGTAAAAGTGTGAAAATCACTGAGTTCATCATAAACTTCTATTTTCCATGCTTGCATGGGTTAGCATAGTAGTGATGATCCTTCATGCCATGAGGAGCCAAGAGCAGTATGGGAAATATTCTTTTGCTGCCCAATCCTTTTCCTATACAGCACCCAGATTGTACAATCAGTTGCCTGCATTCATGAAGCAGGTGACTTTTGTTGGAGGCTTTTTTTTTTTTTTTTTTAAAGCTTATGATCCTGAACAGGCTCTCCCCTCCCCTCCAAATTAAATTTAGGCATCTATCTCTTGACCTAATTTGTCTCCTCCATTCTCTCTACATGCCCAAACCATCTAAGCCAACCTCTCACCAATTCTCCTAATATACAAGTACCCTCTTAGCTCTGAACAAAGTTTCCCATTTCTTAATGTCACATTATACATCCACCTTGACATTGTCATTTCAGCTCAGTCACCCCTAACTTTGCCATACATCACACTTATCAAGCCAGTTACATACAACTTTCCTTTCAAGAGAGAAAATGGTCCCCAACATCAAGTTTTCCAGCCTTGCTAAGGCCACAGGATTACCTGCACATACAGTACAGTATAATACACTTAAATTCAGCAGCAGTCTGACATTTACACTACTGCACCTCTTGTGTGCCCACTTTCCACACTCACTACACATTATTGATACCCTTCTTATGGACAGAACATGACCATCTTCCACCACAGAACCAACCCGCCATGCCACTAATCATTACTTTCGTTTTTGTCACATTCCCTTTGACTATAATCCATAATTTTTTCTTAAAATTTTCCACTACCTCTTCTATTTTTTGCTATCAACATTAGGTCATCAGCATACAACAACTCCTTGGGCTGACCAGTCCTAAAATCTTGCAATACTCTCCACAACCATGATAAACAGAAGGGGACTCAAGACAGACCCTCAATGGACTCCCCAATTTCACCTCAAATTCCTTACTTTCCTTGCTATTTACTCTGATAAAAGTTCTCAGGCCCTCATACAATGGCATAACCAATTGAACAAAACACTTCTCAACCCTTACTGTCTTGGTGCCCACTGCACACTACAGTACTTCACAAGGTAGCCTGTCAAATATCTTCTCTAAGTCTACAATTACAAAGTGCAAAATATCTCTAATTTTCTGGACATTTTTCTTATTATTGCATGGCTATGTATATTGCCTCTGTAGTCCCTCTTTCAGTCATGAACACAAACTGCACTTCATAAATGTCAACTCTCTTCCTCATCAATTTTTGATCACTCCTTCCACAACTTTTATTACCTGATCTTACAGCTTTCGGCCCTTGTGCATAAAATTTGGTTGTTTATCATATGAAAAGTTCTTTCAAACTTGCATCATAATTGCAATGCTATGTTCTGATTCAAAGTTATCTTACAGATGTCATGAAACTATTCAGGAACATCTGACCACAAATTTGTAAATAAAAGTTTAATGCAAAAACTTAATATAAATGAGTTATTCATTACAAAATCCCATTTTCCAACCATCCATGAATCAAATAACTTATGGTTACCATCCTAACCTAAAACAAAATCCCCAATGGACACATTGGTACAGATCTATTAATTCTTAGTGAAACTGTTGTCTACCCCCAAGCCAGTATCTAAGAGATCTAACTTTTGCAACTCAACTGTTTATCCCTAACTGAGGGCAGGTAACCAAAGCTTGGAATAAAAAACTGTCAAAAGATAGCATGTCAGCCTCACACTCTGAACCATCTAGTCAAATTCAGAATAAGATGCTAGCAAAGCAACATTAACATTTACAAGATGATAAAAACAAAGGGAACAAAATCACCTTAACAAAGTACTAATGCAAAGAAACTTCGTAGACCAGCCTAATAACTCCACAACCGCAAAAAATTCATAAATACAGCACTTTGCTCTTGGCTGTAGAGAGAAGAATCAGCGATACATCTTCACATTGAAGAGCCAGCTGAAAGTAAGATTCGGTATATTCCTGATCAATATGGTTGAGCTTTCAATTGGCAAACAGATTGTACATGGTCAGTGTGAAGCTACAACTTATTAACCTCCTGCTTTATATGGTAACCTTTGCTTCCAAACGTCCATTATTTAAGGGGTACAGCTGCAACAGGGCTTACTGGACCAATACCAGCTGCCAGTCTCTAGGTGAATCCCAAGTTTTCAAACCATTGACTTGTCAGGCATTACACGAATGATCAAATTTGTTGGTTCCTTTATAAAAATTATTAATAGATAAGTTAATGGAACCTACACAACATGGGAGAAGACAGTAATGAAGACATTAATAGAAAAAAAATAAATAAATGATTCAATATTTAAACTTCTTCCTAGTAAATTTTAAGGCAGCATAGGTGACCCAGTGAAAATAGTCCCTTAACTGAAGCTTAATTTAGATCCAACTAAGAATTATTATGTCCACAAGAAACTAACCTGGATACTGTATTTGGTGCTGGATTTGAAGGTGAAGGCTTTGAAACCCCTAACAGAGCCATCCAGAGATGAGATGCAGTCAACACAGCCTCTATAGATGATCTCTGAACTACACAAAAACAGTACTACAAGTACCTCCAAGCTATTATTGACACAAAAACCAGAAGAACCCTATTATAAAAATCTTGGAACTGACTTGAGTTGTCTTAATACAGTATCAAGTTGGCTTGCTATACAGTACAGTATAGGCATGAGCTAGTAGTGATATCTCTGTTAGCCGGAACAATTGGTGCAGAGCACTTCTGGGAATGAGAGATTTTCGGGAAACGAGACAACTCTCTCAAACCCAGAAAAAAAGCCCCCATCCTCAGAATATTTCTGGGTACTGTACTGGGAAAAGTTTCTCAGAAATTTTCAGAAACTGTGCATTAATTCATCCTTGGAATTTGCTCCCAGACCCAGAATTTTGTTTTGTTTTGGAGTTTCTGGAATTTTCTCAGAATTTTCCAAAATGACGCATTATTTCACCCTCGGAATTTGTTCCCAGGCCCGTATTTTTTTTGGGGAGGGTTCCAAAATTTATATAAAATGCACTTGATTTTCATCCTCAGAATTAATTCCCAGACCAGGGGAAAAAAATTTGAAGAGAGTTTCTTGAAGTTTTCTTGGAATTTTCCAGAAAATGCACCCGATTTTCAACCTCGGAAAATCGTTCCCAAACCCATAATTTTCTGGAAAAATTCCAAGCAAATTTAAATTCCGGCTAACGGAAATGTTACTGATTACTGTATAGCCACTTATGTTTTTATTTTCCTGTTGGATTACTACTGTTCTACTCCTAGACCTGTGTGAGCTTACTGGGACCTTTCAAATCAAATATGGAATACATATTAAGATACAATGAAGATGTATTAAATACTACATTTATCTTGTTACTCTATGTGTTTATCCATATTTTATGTTTTCTGTGCCATCAAGAGATAAATACGACATATATTTACACAATTTCACACCAATTTCAAATTTCTAACACTGAACATCTTCCTTCCATAGTAACCTTCTTCTAATACTTAACAAACCATTTAATAAAATTCAGATCAATACCAAAATTCATGCATTATCAAACAAAATTATGTAGCTACATGCAAATGATAATCAAACTCATGCACACAAAACTTTGAACTTGTCATTCTTTTACTTTTTGTATCATCACTTCATTAAGCATGGGAAATCATTTGTCATGAACAAACATCAAGAAAAAATAAAACACCAATATTGGATTCATTTAATAACTTTTACTATTTTCATAACTACTAAATCAATTAAAAATAATATTGCTAAACTTCATGCTCTCATGCAATCTACAAAAAACTCGTGAGTTTAAGCAAACAATATGATTAAAAGTTGGATACAGAATCCTGATCTATTTTCTCACAACATTCTACTGGTGCACTTACGAGAGAAAAATTCCACCAATCAGCTTTTGTTTTGTGTACTGTACTAAGTACAATAGTAAATTAAAATTTTTTGGGACTATTGTTGATCCAATAGTAATAATAAAGTATCTGGTCTTATTCAATTCTAAAACTTATGACAATCGTTTCCCAAACTTACATGTAATATTAAATTAAATTAGTTTTTCATAAAAGTCCCCCAAAGAAGGAGGGCTGATATAAAAATTTTCTAGCAGAGCCCACAGCTAAGTGGATCTTGTAATCTGGACTGACTTACTCTATAGAGGGTACTTGAGCTCTATGATGGAGCTCCTAGTGTCTGACACAGTTGATCTGCTAAATGTTATCAAAGCTATTAACCCCTGCACAGCAGCCAGCATTAGCTGGTTGTCCCCCCCCTCCCCCCGAAACTGATGGAGGGGTGGGGGGTTACTGTGCATTCAATCTGCGCTAACATCTGACCACTCGACAACCATCATGCCATAGCACTGGCCCCACCCTCTAAGAATATGCACCAAAATGGGTTTTTGCACATAAAAACACAAAGTTTCAGCTGACTACGGTACATGTAAACCCCAAGGAAAAGGGATTTTAGAATTGAAACCCTCCTTTCTGGCACAACACCCATTGTAAGGCAGCTCCTGTAATCTAAAGCCAGTTAAGAACAAGAGGGAGCAGTTGATTCTATTTCCTTCCAAGTCAGAACAACTCTCTTTCCAAAGAGATTTGGTAGTACTGTAGGTACTGTATTGCAGATCCTTCCAACAAAACATGTCACTTACAACTGCCCAAAGACAAAAAGTCATATGAAATCACAAAACTGACCTTAATTAAGCACTAGGTTCATTTACAAGAAATTGGTTATTAATCTTCTATTTTTTTTAAAGATGACATATCAGCAGTCTGGAAGCTTATGTACAGTCGTGGAAATGTGTTCCTCCACCCTCTGTGGTAACCCGTGTCTTTAAACGGCCGACCTATATGACCTATAGCAAACCTATCCACCAATCATGTCCGTTGTTAATTGACCAACACCCATTCATTTATAGTGATATACTACATCTGCGGCATTGCCATCAGGGTTGGAATAATTGTATTTGTTATTTAATTGAAATGTAATTAATTACAAGAAAACAGGAATTGTAATTGGAAAATTTTTAAGTTAATTGTAATTGTAATTTAAATGATTATCATGTACCGGTAATTGTAATTTAATTGTAATTGTGAACTCAGCCTCCCGATTAAATTTTAAACATTGCGTCTGCCTATGAGGCAATTGTTAATCTGTTCAGCATTCAAGGAAAAGTCAAGAAAGTGGTTGCAGATAATGCATCTCCCATGGTGAAAGCTTTTGATGTGCCCCTGCCAGGTTTCTACATGAATCAGGAACAAACAGAAGATGAAGATTCAGGAGGTGACACCAACATCCTTAAAGATATTAGCTTGGAAGATGTTCTGTCATTCCTCCCTCAAAGAATGGGTTGCTTTGCACACACTCAGCAACTGTGTGTGAAGGATGGGTTTATTCAACCAGATGTTAAAACTTCACTTCTTTCATCAACACTTCAGCAAGTTACATCCTTGGTCAACTCAATTCGAAAGTCAACAGTAGCTGCTCCACACCTTCGATCTAAAGGGATTGTTCTCCAGACACAAAATGTGATGCGATGGAATTCACAATTGAAAATGGTGAAATCTTTACTCAAGAATCCTGAAGAGGTAAATATTGCAGTTGATCTTCTGTCCCAGAGAGAGATGAAAATTGTGGAGGGGCAGAAGAAGGTAACCATATCTGCCACTGGACTAGAGATTCAGGGACTTAAATATTCACTGGAGCATCTACTTAGATCTGGGTCTTCCAACAACAGCCAATTGCAGTACTGTGAACCTTTGGCTAGAGTCCTGCTGGACTCTGTGAATAAAAGGTTGGACCCATACAGAGAAATGAGGGATGTTCGAGCAGCAGCTTTTCTGGATCCTAGATTCAAACTGACTGCTTTTTTTCACAATAGTTTTAAGTGAAAAATATTCATCAATACAGATTTAGCTCTTATAACTGGACAGCATGATGGTTTTCCTTTCAAAGGGTGAGGTAGCATGTAGAAAATTTAAATTATAATTGAACTTTTGATTTTCAAATTGTAATTAAAGATTCAGACTAGTAATTGTATTTGTGATTGATTTAAAAAAGGTGTTATTGCTCCAACCCTGGTTGCTGTTTGGAGACACGGGTTACCACAGAGGGCGTAGGAACACATTTCCGCTACTGTACCTGGTTCCGATATTTACATTCATACGGCAGGGTTTGAACAAGCACGCACACACACACAACTGTTTCCCATTTACTATAGCCAAAGTGTACCTTCAACTCTTCTAACCTGCAACAGCTTCTGCACAATCAATACTATCCCTATGTATTTTAATTCATCTACTTCAATACATCCAAGCTATACTCAAACAAAACTATTATGCTGTGATTCACCATATCCAACAAACAAAAATTTTGCTCTTACATCTATTTTTTCCATACTGAAGATGTACTATGCCACAGTCCTATTTAAATTATACCATGAGAGGTTTTCCATAAATCTGTTTTCTTTTGTAAATCATATAAGTCAAGGAGTTGTAGCATTAATACACCTGGTATTGTGTTCAAGACCCCTCTACACCACACAGCAACATATATGGCTTCCATTAATTCTAATCTGACCAATCACCTTTCCTTTATCACAAAACAGTAAGAGGACCTTAACTTCAAATTCATCACACTTTCCACATTTCTAATGTTCTACTAACTACAAAAATAATTTTTAAATGTTTCCCTCCCAATAAAATGTATTCCAGCTCATCTAATTTGATCTAGAGCCAAAAGCAAGTAATGCTTTTAATTCTTTGCCTTTCAAAACTATTTAATTTTCAAACCAGATAAATAATTTATGGCATCATGTAATCAACAGTACTACTGTATTTCTTTATTTACAGAAGCCAACATAAAATTTGTGTCTTTTTATCGCTGACTGTGTATACAGTACTTCATAATTAAATTAGTTCTTGATAATATTCACTTCCTATCAAAACAAACGAACCAATTTATAATTTCATCATTAAAACCATTCCCATTAAAATTAAAATTTAATCATTAAAATAAATAAAACTAGTTTAGTTTGTCTTCAATAACTATAGTTACATGATCCCTTGAAATGCATTTATGTTGTTTACAGCCTCAAGACCGATTTACAAACCTATGAGGAGGAAGAAATTTGCATGGAACAAACTGCAAAAACTTTTTTAGTAAAAGAAAGCATAAGATAAATTAAAGAAAAGAAGGAAAATCGCTACCAATGAACACAACAAAACTAAAGTTATATAAGAAAGCTATAAAATGCAAAATCCAAAATTAGTTATCACAAAGTCTCACTGTTTTCTTCCCACCTTGTCATATAAGACGTGTCTGGCCGCAACAGAAGCATGTGCACTAAACGGCGGAGAGTACTGCAAATGCATTCACAGCGACCACCGACATTAAAAACTTTCAACAACTGAATACATAATTTACTAAAGGAATCCTACAGGGTCTTTTGTCACTTTCTAACATTCTTTATGTACTGTATAAAATTTTAACCCTTATATTATTATGAGGAGACACCGAGAGAACAGGAAACAAAAATAATTAGCTATGTAACCAGTCTCTGTTATGTTGAAAAGTAAAGAACACTGGTGATTAAACTTCAAAATCAAGAATCAGATTTATTTTTTAAATAAGTTTGAATAAGTATTAATTAATTACTGTACGTGCAATTTCTTTCTAATATGAAGGTACTGTACAGCATTTATACATACATCCTGGACAGCTGATCAGTAATAATATAATATTAACTTCTATTAAAAACTACTTCACTGAAAAGGGAAAAGGGTAATATTAAGATAAATGGAACTACTGTACTAGACTATGATAACTAGAGCCTGGGTGTTTATGAACTTAAATCCTTAAAAAAATAAAATAGGCAAGAGAAACTTCCATAATAGGGATCATATAACCAATAAACGCACTATCATATACACATAATGCCTATTACATAGCTATTGATGAAAAAGTAAATAATTTTGTGACTGATGTACAAATTGTAAATTTTTCTTCATTTTCTCAACAGACTTTGTGTCCTCAGAGGTACTGTAATGTATGCATTGGTGGCATGTGACTTCTTTTCTTTTACAAATTCTCAAAACTGAAACTTTCCGTCAGAATGAAAACGTGAGCAAAACACGAGGTAATTTTATTAGTTGAAACTTCATACTGTACTGTATACGTATATATTTTTTAATTCTCAAAACTGAAACTTTGTCTCTAGCAGAGAAATTTATCAAAGAGTGTTCTTCTCAAACACCTTTGGTGCTCCGTTTAAAGCACAATTATAATTGAAAGTATTAATAATAGCCAATACAAGTGCATGAAGAGGAAATAAGTATTTTTTTGGGTGAAACCACAAAAATAAGCAAAGTTAGGCATTTATGGCATTTTACCTGAACAACCAGGCTCCAGTGACAACATACCAAAATGCAACAAATTTTTTTCTACTGCAAGGATTTAATATATGAAATAAGAAATGTACTCTTTAACATGAGAAGAGAAACATTACTGTTCATGACATTAAGTCTCAAGATGAAATTAAAGTTCAAGAAAAAGTGAACATCAACATTCTTCTTGTTATACATCTTAAAGAAATATGAATAATGAGATGTAGCCTCAAGACTCAACATCATAAACAGCATAAAGAACAACAGTGAGGAAAAGCATTCCATCTCACATTGTAGAAAATATTACACAAGTGCAATAGTGAGAGAACTAAGCTAAACTTGAATTAAGCAAGGCATAAGAACATTTACCACAGATGATGACTCTTACACACCTGCTTCGATAAAAGAGCATCCAAGCAGCTTGAAATCGACTAAGAAAAGAATGATGGTTAGTATGTTGAATACTGTAATATAAAAGCATCTTACTAACTTATCAATATAGTCTAATCTTTAGAATCCCTGAAATCTATTTAAAAGTTAACTTCACTCATCTAGTGTTGATGATTTTCATGCATAATAAAATATGGAATTATTATTCCAAAAGCCTTTTACAGTATGAAAAATAGTGGTACTTCAGTGACTTGAATCTGAGTCAATAAATTCCTCTCCATTACAGCAAAAATAATGGAAATATGCATAAAAATATATTAAAAGGGAGTTAGTCAGAGATGAGAAGGTTGTTATACAGTGTGACTCTACCAAACATTACACATTTTCTCCATGTATTCTGGTTTCGTCCTGTACTAACACTGGGGAATGAAGGTCCAAACAAAGAACAGACCAAACATCAGAATGACTACTAAGCTGTTAAGTGGTGAAATGAGCCTGGCCCTGACTTGGAAGTTGCATTATCACAGCAAGAGTATTTCAACAATCTCTATGAATCTACCTGTAAATGCAGGGTATTTATTACTGGGTATACCTCTATAACTATTATCCATGCCTTCTAACCCATTTTGTGCTGTGGATCTGGAATCACCTTCATCAAGCACCTCTCAAATATCTGGTTTCAACACAAATGATCTTGGTGCTAAATCACTTTAATTAGAAAATGAAATTCAAAAGAATTTGCACTACCTCAGAAAGAAGATAAGCATGAAGTGATAGAGTAAACAGAGTTAGAAGTAAAATACAAAGTGAGAAAGAGGGGAAACAACATCTGAAGAACAAGTTAATACTGTATGTGAGAAAATGTGACAAGCCCTCAAAGAAGCTGGTCTGTAAATATGGCAAAAGAAGACAATTATCAAATGCAGGAGGGAGATCCTTTTACTTTTTCCAGCACAGTTGGACACTTTTCCATAGGTACCGGTAACCAAGATCAACCAGGCTATTACCAAGATTTCATCTCATACAGGAATTCCTCAGTTCATGTGACAGATGTGTTCCTAAAAAGTATCATGGTAAGTGAAAGCATGTAACGTGACAGTAATATTGTATTGTCAAAACTTAAACTTAAGTCTGTAATGCTTAAGAATCTGTACGGTTTCAGATTTAAAGTGTGCGCCAAGATTTGAGTGTGCATTTGTGAGTGGTATAGTGGCATTTGTTTTTATATATATAATGTATACAAAATTATATTTATATATTAGTCCAACATATGTGTTGAGTCTAGTTCACCATGAAATGATGCATACATCATAATAAATCACTTACTATCACTATTTTTAATATCTTATTAATGTAGCATTGCATTTTTTTTATTTGTTTATTACATTCAAATACCATTTAAAAGCATTCTTGTCACTTACTGTTCTCTCTACACTAATGAATGTAAGGGGCACCACTGGTAAATCATGAAATCAGCCAAGTTTAGTGATCAATATTACATATATGTTAAGTGAATGAGGGTCAGGGGAGAAGAGAGTACTGCACTGTAGTAGGAATGTGAAGAAATTTTGTTCAGGATGTGTCTTGGACACATCTTGTACAACAATTACATACTTGATGTGAAGAGATCAGTGATAAAGAATGTACAAGGAAGACCACAACAGAGTGAAATTTACACAAAGGAACCCAGAGCAGATCAAGCAACAAGGAAGAGAATGAGGTAGTACACAGGAGTCCTTGAGCAACAAGTTGAAAAGCTTTCTTCTTACTTATCTACTCTTTTATACTGCAGTACTGATAGTATGGTCTCCTTCAATCTAAAGTTCTACTGATCCTCAAACAGTAGTGTGATTTATGCTCATCAGTATATGCAGTTCTATAACTTATATCCATGAAATGAGTACTGTGCTGTGCCCTGCACACCTGAGGTTCATAAATACCCATGAGATAAAACACTGTCAGGAAACAACTAAATCAACAAGACACTGACAAGAGAGATAGAGAAAGAAGGACAATGTTATATAAATCCATGGCTATAAAAAATCAAGAAAACAAGTAAACAACAAGAAGAAAACAATAAACTTACGGGTATGCAGCCATTGTTGCCAGCTTGGTGAAGATGTCTTTCTTTGGCTGGACAGCTGAGGAGAATGTGTGTGGTGGAGGGATCTTGTGTTTATGACAAAAGGATATTGGTTGGTGAATGTAGTCTTGACGCGCAGCAGACATGTCACTCTTATTGGCAACAAACAATACTGGGATGGAGGTTTCACTAAAATATTTCTGAAAAATGGAATACCTGTATTAAGCTTTCATCATTTATCCTTTTAAATATATTACTATCTTAGTTCTTTCTCTCATCTGATGCATTGAAAAAATCTTATTATACCCAAACATTTTTACCCTTCATGTGTCTTAAGTTTCAATAATACATTAAATATCAAGGGAAGATCCTACACACTGGCTACGTTATAAGGTAAAGCTGTTCACTGAATTAAAGGTCCCATTATATTAGAATATACAGCACACATTTTTATTTCATGTTAAACAAATGGATATGTTCAATACCTTTCTCTTATACACCTGTACAAAATAAATGTTGTATCCAAGATGTTTCAATAAATGTATAACTAGTTATCTTAAAATATAACTCACACATCTTCACTTTTTAACTCACCAAATATATTCTAGCAACATATTCAAATGACTTAGGATTTGAAACATCGTATACTAAGCAGGCTACATCACACTGGACTTCATTAGGCATGAGGGCATCAGTTATGTTGTGAACATCTATATCGTGAAGAACTAAATATTTTTCTTGGCCATAAACTTGTAATGTACTGATGGTGTGCCGTGACAATCTATCTGGAGCAATTTCTTGAACTTCCTGTAAAGGACCAAATTCATTAGAGGATTCAACTATTATGAGTCCATACAACACTGTTGCCATATTTGAACATATGTACTGTTCTGTACTTTGCAATATTATGGTGACTACAAAACCAAATCATGTATATGCAATTCCTTTTATATTATCAGTGAGCTGAGATCTGTTTCAAAATAAAAACAGAGTAAATTCTTATATATTTGGTACATCATATTCTTGGATGACCTGTTGATAATTGAAAAACAGCTCAAGTTCCAGACATTATTATTAAAGTCCTAATATACATTCTCACCATAAATAAATAATATTAATGCAGTCCTCCAATTACTGTATATAATGTTTGAGACTGATATACCCTGTACTTCAAATAAGACACAACAGGGAAAACCTCACAGATATGTTGAAAACCATAAAAATGAAAAATGTTACCGGTACGTGTACAAGATGTTATACACTTAAGCAAGCTGAGTTCTCATTATCAAACAGAATTGAGGAAATACAGAAACCCTGTATAGGTACTTCTTCACCAAGAGAGTGAAAGACATGTGAATAAACAACCTAACATTGTGATGGAAGCAAGAACAGTGTTAACCTTTAATATACCCCTTCACAAAATTCTTTGGAATAATAGGGGGGGGGGGCTTAAGCAAGCTGCATGGTAAGCAAGTTAGGTACATTACATAGGTAAACAAGGGAATCCTATTCTTTGGCTGGGGAGGGATGATGATGTGACGTATGAGACATCATTCCATAAATGATGCCAGAGATGGTGCCAATGTTCTTCCTCTGAGTCATCTGCAATGACCTACAGTGCCAAATTACTGGTTCACACCAGCTGCATCACATGATATGCTTAGGTTCTAATCTGATCACTGAGGGAAAATTTTTTTGAATTCTGTCACATGCTTTAACCCAAAAGCTGTACAGTGTAATTAAAAAGAAACAAGCTCACTAAGACAAGCACATTAACACAATGAATGGAGGAGATGGGGAAGGTTAGAGGGTCTTGGTCAGGTCTTCATCCCTCCTGTAGAAAATAGGATTTCACAAGTACCAGTTCATTCTTTATGACTGAAAGGGGGTTTTATAAATGACCCACAGGACCACACCCAGCTGAAATTGTTACTAGCATGAGAGATTCTGTACAAGAGACTCGCCCTATAAACTACTCAGGGATACTTATCAACTCAAGGGTAATTTCCTGAATGACTGATGAAGAAGCAGTGAGCCCCAAGGATTTAAAAAATATTACAATATATACAGTATATAATAAAGACACATGAAGACGTACTTCCTCTAAAGACATATGAATGAAAATATGTTTGAGGCTGGATTAATTTCATAAGAATCATTATCATGTGAGATACCCCTTTGGAAAATGGCACCTCATTCTGTGATTAACAACTAAAGTTATTATTGTAAGACCTGTAGTTATTTTTAAGCACCATGGTCTTAACAAGAACATCTCTGGGGCATAAGAAATGGTACTTTGTTATGAACAAGCTTACTGTTTATACTTTAAAAAGAAAAATCTCAGAATCTGTCAGAAACTCGCATTACATCCGTAAGTACAAAATCTGAAAGTGCTTCATACCAGCCACTTTGTTTTGTTTACCTTTCCTGTCCTATGAGATAAAAAAAACTAATCATTTATAAGATACTATACCTCTAAGGATCTGCTTAGAAGTCCCTGACAGAAGGTTGTCTTGCCAGCATCACGGGGCCCAATAACGTGGCACTGATACACATTCCGCATTGTCTGTTTCTTTTGCAGGTCAATTCTTTTCTCCCGCGTTACTGTTAAATTCAAGATTAAAGAATGATATTTAATTAACCAAGATTATTTTTTTAGTCTACTGTATACAAATGAAAAAATTAATAATTGAAGTACAGTATAAACTCTCATTTTAAGACAGAAGAGAAGAGACAAGTGACTTGTGACATCACCAACAAGATCACTCCCTGACAGAACTTGCCTTGTCCATGTAACAATCTGCATTCTAAGGTTTGGACAAATCTTTTCAAATTGATGTTTATTACTACATAAACATCCATTAACCTAACAAGACTATAGTTATCACCTTTTCACTTGATTTTTACACCTATAATGTCCTGCCAAGTTGAATCGTCTTTTCTGACTTTTTGTAGAGAACTGCTTCATTGCTGTGCATTACTATACTGATTTTATTTTGCCTCAGAAATTCCATAGAAATTCTTCATGGCTTCATGATGGTGGTGGTGCAGGGAGAGAGAGAGAGAGAAAATAGAAGTGTTGTTTTCAGGGTATGTCACACATTTATAAACCATAAAAGCACATGGTGACAGTAGCCCATCTGGGAAAAACTTGAAGATGATATTTGGATCCCAAGTTTATGGTTGGGGGGTTTTAGTCAAGCAAACTAGTTCTACTAATTTGTTCTGGTGTACCTTGATTTTCTGTCTCTTTTAAGCAGTTGGGTCAGGGATGGAACTTGTTTCACAAACATTAGTTCAACTGGCAAATAACTGTAGCTGTATATGTAGCATTTAACAATGATTTGACAGGACTGTGTCCTGCCTCAGAACAGTGTTAGCCCCTGGAAAAGACAGGCTCTGCCCAGGGATGTTCTGGTGGGGTGATCTTGCAGGTTACTTGTTAAATAACCTATAAGCCATGAAAATATCTTATGTGGAAAAATTTTCACAGTACAGCTCAATATTAAATATTTTGCATTAAAAACAAGAGCAAAACAGTACCTGTGATGGCAGATAGCTGATTGTCATCACCAGATCCACAATACCCAAGATATGCAAAGTATTCTAAAGTTCTCTGAATATCTAGTAAAGTCCATAACGTCCACTGGGCTAAAAAACCTTGTAATGTAATCCAACCCTGAAGAAACAGATTTATAATTACAACAATGATCATTATTATTATTAATATTATTATTATTTCTGTTGAGTTATTTAGGAAACAATACATCTGGTACCTAAAAAAAGAAGAAAATAACATCATTGCTACTGTCCACAAAAAAACGTGTGAAAAAAATTCTAAATATGGCTGAAGGCAATACGAAGAAATGTTCAGTATGTTTGCAATGTTATGCTTTAATTCCATTGTATGATTATTGAAGCTTACTTTTTCATTTGTATGAACTGAATTGAGGACATCTGGACCCCAAGGCATGACAGGACAAGTGGAGAAGAGATCAATGAGCTCCTGAGGGCTTAATGCATTGTCCATGTCACGGTCATATTTTTCAAAAAGACTTGTGAGGAAGGAATAGCCTGCATGGTTAAGCTCAGTGCTGCAGCCAGGTGGTATTCGTAATCTGAAAGGAAAAGTAAGAAACACCACTAAAATACAAAAATGTGATGACAAATAACAGTACTGTAATATGTTAAGTCACAATAACAAACCAATGCATCTGGAAGGTTTCAAGGTAAATGATTATGTAGTGAAAATTCTTCCATTATTCTGTGCAAGGCAAGTTAACATTGATGGACAAAACATTCTTGTATAACTTGTATTTACTTTGGCGAATAAACCATAGCATTTGACAGTCTTTACTGAAATTTGTCAAATTCTGAAGTGGAAAAATTAAATCTTTATGATCCCCTTTGTCACAACACTTCTGTATAACTGAAAGTACTATGATAAAGTATTTATGACCAAAGAATAACCAGTGGACAATCTGCAAGATTCATAAAACTGAAACATACCCTGACAGAACCAGCTTTTGCTATTGGGCCTCGACATGTTTAAGACAGTGGACAGTGCTTTTTGCTACAAGCAACATCTTCACTAAGTTAAACATGAGATTGAAAATTCATAACCACTTTACTGCAACAATCCACTCTGACAAATTGTATCGAGAATTGCCATCACATCACAAAGGAAGTTACAAGTGACCTCTATTATTTCAATCCCCACCCAACACTAGCCACAACCACTCTAACTTGATCATGTTATACTGTACTCGATGTCAGCCCATCTGATTTTATGTCACTACCATAACCTTACTAGTTACTACTTCACTGCCTGAGCTGTCCTTCACTTCCCTCTTACCATATCTGACCTATCAGACTTCACTCCCACTTCCTCTAACATTTATCTTGTTCATCTGAGGTGGGAGAAGTTGAGAAGCCTGCTGACTTTGAGGGTTCTGAGTAGAGAAAGCAACACTCCACCATTTTCCTTTTAGAGAATATAGGCCTACTGGGATTGGAATTTACAGTACACCCTGGGCTTGGAGGGGGGTGCTAAGGTAAGCAATTTTTATTTTGTATATAGGCATTAATACCTTATTTTTCTTACTCTGTTAAATGCATATTTACACATTAATATACAGAACAGTGAAACAGGAAAAGTGTGAGGAGACTGTGGTTGTAGGGCACCACATTATACATACATACCACGCCTCATCGTGGAAAGATATTAATAAATCCTGAGTCTATTGACTGGTTAAGCATTCTATATTTCATTTAGTGTTTTAATGTACAACTTATGCTATAGAGGAGTAAATAAAGACAGTATGCTCTTGATTGTGGCAACAGTGCATTACAGTAAGAAAAGTCTTTGAAAAGAGATGAGAACAAATCCTCATATATTTTCACCTTTACATACTGTCCAGGTCTTAAGGAAGAACATTTGGTTTAGCTAATCTAATGCAATTTATGGAAACCACAAAAGCTGGAACAAATCAGTGAACTTACGGAGGAAATAAATAGTCCTTTGAGAGCTGAAGGTTATCATTATAGCCAAATTTTCGTAAAACAGTCCATGTTGTCTCATGGCGACCACGTTGAATAAATAAGCGATGGAGAAAGAGGAAGCCTCGTAAGGTAAGAGAATCAGCATGAACACCATCTGATACATTTCGCTGTACAACTGTTTTGAGCTCTTCTAGGGCCTGTAAGAGTATATACATTATCTAGTTTCATATAATAACTAAAATCCTTAAACAAAAAAAGTTTTGATGGTGGAGTAAACTTCAGTATTTAACCCTTCACTACAGGGATGCCACATTCGACTTTTTATAGGGCTAATGCCAAATAATTTTATTCAGAACAGAGATCCCACAACACAAGGGGTTAAGAAGCTTGAATCTGGTATGTGGCCAGAAAAAAGTATTTTAAATACATCTTTTGAGGTTAGATCCAGAATTAATAAAATATTACACTATTAAACTTCCCTTTTGTATTACCTGGTAGACCCAACTTCTCAGACTCTTTCTCAACTAAAAGAATATTCTGCAGTGTACTTCTTAGGAAAACAAAATACTAATTAATTAAAATTCATGACTGTTACTGTAATCTCGCTAGAAACATTCTTTATTACATAACATAGGTATGAAATGAAATATGAAGTCCTCACCTGAGGATTAAGAGGAGCATTAAAACATCGCCGCTGAAAGGTGTTGAGTTCCTGATCATTAAGGAGGCCATCATTGTCAGTGTCACAAATCTGTGCAGAATAGATTAGCAATTACAAATGACCTATTCTCTAAAGTTTATATAAAGTAAATCCGTCTACATTTTTGTATCTTTTACAACCATATTGCCCCCCTCACTTGCCCTGTGCTTACATTTGACCTTCAGAATCCCTTCAATCTGACTCAAATCCCCCTCACTAATATGAAATGTCATTTACAGGCAGCCCTCACTATATACACTCCTGCTATAAATATTTTCACAAACAGTCAATAAAATTTATAAATTAGTGAACGGTTTTCCCGATGAGCAATGTATTTTGGCTCATATGCAAATTTCATAAGTCGTACCTAAGCTAATTTGGACTGCACCACTCTACTGAACTCAGAAAAGCTATTATGCAACAAAAAACACATCATGTTTATGAAAATTTCCCATAAGGAAAAAAACCTACTGGACCAACTGTTTTAATTAAGGCAAACTCAGATGTGTTGTCAATACAAAACAAAATAATCCTTCATTGACAAGCCTACTCTGCGAGGCAACAGAGGAAAAGAACCAAAAGTTACTTCAAACTTTACAACAAAAGGCACCAGAAATATGAACAAGCATATGCAGTATCCCTCTGCCTCTAGTGTGAGAATACAAAGAATGAAATACATATGGAGAAAAGACTAAATAAGGAAAACCATCACAGAAAACAGATGAAACTTACCTTAAAAATTCTTATTAATGCTTTCTTGCACTTTTCTGTCAGCTGAAACAAAAAATTTATATTTGAGCACATACCAAAAAGATTAACAGTCTATTAAATATCAGTTAATAATACAAGAAAAACTTATTTAAATAACTAATACAGCAACATCAATGGCTAGCCAATAACATGAATGGCATGGCATACTGCATAAGTACAGTATCTAGACTATCAGAATGTTAGTTACCTTTCCACCTTACAGATGGACTTTACTGTTCTAAACAAAAGTACAGTATGTCCCAGCACCCATTGTGCCCTAGTTAAGTACTCTGGAAGGATTTTGCCTCTGAATTGTGTTAGGTCCTTCCCATTATTAACCTCATATTTGAACTTCATATCTGCACTCAGAGATAAATTCTTCTTTCTTAGGATTAGTTTTCTGGCACAGCATCATACGGGACCTAAAATGGGGTTCTGATCCAACTTTTAATCATTGTTTTGTTGCTCGAGATCAGGGAAATACTTCCACAACCCTTTGTCTAGTTGACTCAAATGACAGGCAATATTCTACTTCATTAACTTTTTGAACTCATCAACCATAGTTTCCACACATTAATTTCAGTATCAATCCCTTATTCTCAATCTATATATTGTACACATAATATATATTAGTTATATTATAACTACCGGTAATATATCTATGAAAAATGTACCATTCCTCAAAATGTCTTCTTAAAGCATAAAGATACTTATGAATCAAAATAAATTTGAAATGCTCACATCTCTTTCCTCGAGTATATATAGAGGTGCTGTAGGATGAAGTACTGCTTTCTGAGCATAATAAAACATCTCTGAAATGTTCTTGAGGGTTCTTGCTGAGCACTGGAAAATACAACAGTAATCACATTAACTAAGCACAAAAGAATTTCCATGTGGTGAAGTTGTCCATGCACAGTACAATGAAATTGGCCTAATATTCCCTTTGAAAGTTCTAAATGTATGGCATCAAGCCAACAAAATAGTACTGTAATTCAATAAAAACTGGTTAACAGCTAATCTAAATACCCAATCCCTTACTTTCTTTTATCACTAAAGAACAAAAGACTTGTTGAAGTAGACAGTTTCAAAACAGTCTTGTTCTTCTCAGAGCATGTCACTCAAACCAGTCTATCACACAAAATGGATCTACGTTCACCTAACTGCCATAGATATAAGTTTTAACAAACATATACAATACTGTGGTAATGTGTCATTAAAGTAAACAAAAATTAACCTTAGTATTCATGATTTCAGAAATCCATGTCAATGGGTCATGGAAGCTACACAGCCACAGGTAAATGAAAGTCACACTAATCTGAAAGAACATTACATGAGAACTTACTTCAACACATGTCTCAATTTCTGGATATTCCATCATAGTCTGCAACACAATCTGAAGGAGAATTAAAAATACTTTTCAGTCACAGTAACAATATATAATTATACTACATGGCTTTTTAATCATTTTTAGGTGCTTCACTATGTTTTCACCATTACTACATTTGATTTTTATAATATCTTTACAAAAGCAATTCAAATTATATCTTATAAAGTTGTATTATAATGCGAGTCTACTGACAAATTAACAGATCCCATAAAACTGATAGTCAGTCACAAGTTGACCACATCATTCAATATTCCTTCATTACCCACTACAAAAATTACTTACTTCCATAGTTGAATAATCTACAAGATCAACTTTATTGCCAACTAAGATGACTGGTGTATGGTGCTGCTGCCCTAAAGTTGATCTGATGAGGGGAAGCCAGTGACCTGTCACTCTGTCTAATGTGTCCTCATCCTCAACACTGTACACCACACATATTACATCAGATCGGTTGATCTCAGTGCGCAGCTGATCAACACTTTGTTCACGTTCTGTAATACAAAGGAGTGACATGTATGGCAAATCTGTTAACTTGCAAAAGTAATTGGTATGACAAAATAACTTCTCTGGTTCACACACCTTTGGGACCAACTATTTTCAAACATGTGAATTTCATGAACTTAATGAATGAGTTATAACATAAGTGTAATGGACCATGGGACCATGACCACACAATATCATATACTGTACAGTACAGTACTAAATTTAGTTATGTTTGGACCCAAAGACCATAAGCATAAATTATTACATCCATAAAAGGTATCAGTGACCCAAAGATACTAAATCAAATCTAAATATATTACAAGGTTAGAAATAGAAATACTTATTACCAGTAATCAACATTGTTGATCCTCCTTTCCATTAAATTTTTTGTACACAATAGGTATCCACCTTTCTACAGCTCAATATCTCCTTAACCTCACCCAATCTTCCTTGCATAGTACCAAAATTTAGACTCCCATCTCTGAACCCAACTATGTCAGGTTGCACCATTTTGATCTCCCTTAACTTCCTTTGACAAGCAATCATACAATGTACAGTACTGTATACTGTAGGCAATTTATGTGTAACAGGTTTACTAAGGATCTTTGGTTGTAATGACTTACGTACTGTAGTTAGGTAACAGGAGCTGGGTATCGGCCAGAGCAAAATGTTCACTCCCCCCTCTACTCACCACTGCAAACCCAGGTAGTAGCATGCTAGTGAACCTGATGCAGTAACAAAAGTAGCCCAATGGCCTCAGGGTAACCCACCACAACCAGCTTCAGGAGCACCCTTCCATGCTGAAAGTAATATTATGCACTTGAAAATTTAGTAGCCTCTCAGGGTGCTACCCCTGAGTTAATCCTTTATTAATTTATTTCAGAAAGGAAACTTACCAGAATAGTCCACAATGTGAGTGGGGACCTTCTCTGGGGTCACATCTGGGGGGATTGTTATTTCCTCAGCACGTGGTGGAACCTGCTCAGGAAATTCTTCAGAGACTAAGGAGAGAATGAGAGATGTTTTGCCAACTCCTGCATCCCCTATCAAGAGGATTCGTACACCGCGTCTGTGACTCCCACCCATTCTGCCTGAAAAAATAAAAGCCATATTACCAGTACTGTAAAACAAAAGCTCTGCAGAATATATTGTCTTACTTTTTTTAATTCACCAAGTGCTGAGCTCCCTCACAAACTGTAAGATGTCACACTTATTCAAGACAGTACAGTGTTTCACCCTTGTTCAAGCAGGTTGGAAGCAGATGAAAAACTTGAATAGACAAAAGAAAGGATAGGCTGGGTTGGGTTAGCTGGATTAGGTTAGATAAAATTAGCTTGATTTGCTGGTGAAGAATAATCTGTCTTGGCCTTACAATTCATGTTAAATGTATAGTTATTCTCCTTTGTTTATTTATGTTCCAATGAATACAATTTTCTTATTTTGTTTAACACTTTAGGACACATGCGCAAATAAAACCCTACTTTCATACACTGTAGTTTTCTACTGAACACAACTCCTTTCTTACTTCATGAACATTTTAAATAATGACATTGAACTGTATAATTTTTTCATGAATGCTTGTTAAAAATAATGGACCTCCATCCATCATGTCCAGTGAATGCCTTTTCTGGCAACCTATGTAACCAAACCTAACCTACAATAACATAATTGGTACAATACAACTTCCATCACAGGATAAGCAGGTTAGGTAGTTTAGCTTGGTTCATTGGTAGTACTCAACAACAATGCTCCAGCCTTAGCAGCTACCTGATAAAATTTCTCTATAGACAATAAAAGCTTTCTTTCCTCAATTTACAAGGAATATGTTTCGCGTTGCTACACTCTAAAAAAAAAAAAAAATCCATGTGCCGAGGAGCCCCCAACCCTCCATCTGTCCATCATGTTTAAATACCTTTTTTGGACAGGCTGATGGTTCCTTTCTGTCAGATGTTTTTTTTTTTTTTTACAAAAGATGTGTGAAATAGCAATCTTACATGTTTTTGGGGGGACCAATACAATCTCTCAAACATTGTGAACAGATTAAGTGAACCAGAACACAACATCTTTCCTGAAATTATTGTGGCAACAAATAATTAAGAGATTTCAAATATGGCACCACTGGCACCCAAAATGTAAATAACATTCTATAGCTAGTAAGTACCTTAAATATCCTTACTCTGAAAATTTTCATTCATAAAATGAATAAAACTAACCCACCAGACCTAACCTAAAATACTACAGCCATTTCCTATTTCATTCTTCCAAAATAGAATAGAATTCTTTTTTTGAAAAGAACCGTTCCTACAGTCTAAACATGGCACTGGTGGCAAGGTTGTGTTTGGCCATCTTCCTTCACCCATTTTGCATGTCAAAACCAGTGTTTCACAAAATGTTCCTTTTCTTTTTTGTGTGTTTCTCAAGGTAAGAAAGCTTTTATCTTCAATCA
Source organism: Homarus americanus (assembly GCF_018991925.1). Taxonomy (NCBI): domain Eukaryota; kingdom Metazoa; phylum Arthropoda; class Malacostraca; order Decapoda; family Nephropidae; genus Homarus; species Homarus americanus. The sequence continues at coordinate 330,597 of NW_024733870.1, forward strand.
TAAAATTTCATCAGGTTGCTGTTAAGGCCGGACCACTCTCATCGAATATTCCCGTTCTTCAAACATTCTGATATATATAGCAGTAGCTGGAAATCTTCATGTATGCGGTATGGTTGCTGGTAAGTATTCATGTGTGAAACAGATGTTAGGTAAACAATCAAAGGTATGTTAGTGCTAAAAATACAAAAAAATTAAGCATATGAAAATTGCAATTTCTCATAAATTTTTGTGATTCTCCTGAGATAAAAAAGAAGTTGTCTTCATAGAAAAGTACAGGACTTGAATGTAGGTAATAATCATTGTTAGTGCCCTACAGTATTACTATCATATATAACTTTTATTAATCTATACGGTATGAAAAAAAAACAGCAGTTTGTCGGACATTCATTTCTTGCATGACACCTTCAGTATATCCTGGAAATAGTTTACAATAGCATGTTATTATCAGTAACTTTTGGGGGGAAATCTATATTAGTTGTTTCTTAATAAAAATTGGAAAAACAAAATTAGGAAAGTTGAATATCCTCTAAATTCTTATTGATACTCGAAAAGTAAATACTGTAACAAATTTTCTTATGTATTAATAAAGTGGCTTATAATACCATGCACTGTTGTAAACTATTAACAGTACAGTATCTATATCCCTGTATTTTGTTAGTGGTACTAAACCTAGACTATTTCAAAACATTTTATGCAGTGCTATACAGAAACACTGTTAGGTTATGGAACAAAACAAAACACAAGCTGGAGTGGGTGTTTAAGTGTTGCCCAAGTAATAGTTTTGACATGCAGGCAGTATTAACAGTAGTGCACCAGAGGTCCAAAGAACACATCATCTTGTGTCTTGCTATCATTGAATTAAAGGATATACATAAAATCATACTGTACAATGTCACGGTTGTGCCGGTCAACACGTCACTACAAGATTGTAGACAAACAATTTCACAAACACTTCATGAATAAGTTCTTCCACTCTAGGTAGCAGCTTGAGGTTGACACACTTGTGCACTAACTCAGTACTCATGTTTATTTACGTGATTTTCATGTAATACACAAGACACCTCGCATACCTCGCAAACATGCAGAAATATAAGTTAACTTTCCACGTAAAGGGAGTGATAAACAAGCTTCACTCAAATCAGCTGATAGCAGAAGCAAGACGTCGATACTCCCACAATACACCGCCCAGACGAGTGAGGGCCACCAGGCGTCTCTCCCTTCACATGTTCGCGTAATATATGGTCACATTATATAATATAAGTCTAATAAATCTACACTAATCTACGGTCAACAAGTGATGAGGAAACCTTATTGAACTGAGGCAATATCCCTCCAAGATGTCCCTGTACAGGAGACGTTAATAATGTCTAAATGTGTATAAGAGACGGCAATACAGTACTGTACTGTTTAATGTCAGATTTGTGTGTACTGTATTGTGCAAATGTTAATAAAGTCTAAATGTGTGTACTGGAGATGTTAATGGTGTCTAAACATGTGTGTATACATGTTAATATTTTCTAAACGTGTTTACATGAGATGCTGTCTCAACATGTGTGTAATGTAGAAGTTAATAGTGTAAACGTGTGTGTGTACAGCTATTAATACTAGTATCTATGTGTACAGGATTAACTGTGTGTACATGAGTAGCTAATAGTTTTCCTCTTCTATGTTACCCAAAGGAAACTGAGTAGTTATATGATAAAATTATAATTTAATCAAGGCTTTACTGCATCATGCAGTAAAGCCTTCTAGTAAACAATGTTCAGAGATCTGTTCAAGATTTGCCTATTGTCACTGTATACAAGGCAGCCAATAAAATATCAGATAAAAAGAAACTTGTATTGTGAGGTATATATAAGCCTTGTTATATAAAATGTATAGCGTGGATGATACAGCGGTAACGCATGTATTCACTGTGTCCTGGACTCAGTCCACGGCCACAGGTCCACAGAATCAAAGATGTGGGGAGGGTAAGGCGGAATGCTTTGAAGAGACGCCAGATATGAAAACAGTTTTCTAGGCTTCTTAACTAGTTACTTCGTTTATTTCTGAATATATTGTTAATCTCAGATTCACATATAAACACTGAATTTATCTTGTCTTATTCCTATCTACGCAAAAAATTATCATTAGAAATTATTGTAAAATTGTATGTATTAACTTGCAACCACACGTTTACAAGGAATCCCGAGAAATCTGCCAAGGGCTAAAGAGGACGTGAAGACAACACCACACAGCGTCTCGTCTTCTTCCGGGTGACGAGACTGACGACCTCACCAGGAAGGACACAGCTGACGACGAAGTAAACAACCTCAGCTCTTGAGATTTCCTGCCTATAGTCAATAAACAGGCCCCTCTCCGCTGTGAAAACGTTACATTCTGAAAATGCGAAATATTAATCACTAGCTGGGCTTGCAGCTATACACCTGTAGTGTGTATGTTACGTTACTCTAGGACACTTGGCCCTGTTGTATCCTCCACCGATACTTATTGGTGAGCTGAACAAATGCCCACGAATTCATCAGAATATTCAGTGCAGTTCAGATTATGATACCATCGATCAACTTTGGTTACCTAACTCATCTTGTGGGAAAAAAGCATCACAGAAGTGCGGTGTAAATAAAGTGACTCAGAGCAGACAGATCATCGAGGATTTCTTTTCGCGACGTAGATTTTGGGCAGAGTTATTCTACCGAGATCGGCCGAGCTAATGACAACAAAGCTTGACCTGAACAAAAATAAGACTTGTTAGTGTGATCCTCGTACATAAAGTTATCATCAATGAATAAAAATAAAACCCAGCTTGTGACGTTGTGCATTACCAAACACTACCGTAGGATCACACACCCATTTTGTGAACCAAATAATAACAACCTGGAGCTTCCTCTCATAGGTTAGCCAGATATCCGGGAGAAACTGCGCGGATGACTCTTGTGACATGGTGATTGGGGGGGGGGGGTACACAAGGAGGTAGTGTGGCTCCTTGTGACAGCAGTGTGTGGATGGGAGTAGCGACACTAAAGTACCGGTAATATGTGGAAGGAAGGAAGGTATAGTGAGAGTGTAAGTACCGGTGGTGTGTGGATGAGGCTACGTCAGGGAGTGTTGAGAGTATGATTCTATCAGCATTACCAGTTGTAGAGTAAGAGGTCACCACCCTGACCTATGACCTCGGTCACCGGAGTTATTCAGCCTCAGATAACATATCAATCATAATTTCCTGTTACTATATCTAGTTGGTCCACGAAGCCGCTTACCTCACAACACCGCACATAACTTTCACAACTCCTGAAATTGTAAGCGCTGGACTTATTTAATAAGACCAACGCTAAATAGGGATAATTGCGAAATTGCTATAACTTCCATATACTGTATTTATCTTTTTCGGAACTTCTGACTGGCTACAGACCATCATGTAGATAATCATGTTACCTATACTATAAATTAATAGCTTTATACTGTACATAACCTAGCCTACTTATGTGAACTTATTTACCTGCGTGGGATTTTATGCCATAACCCTTAAATTTTATAAACAAAATCGCACCAGAACATATTCGACCAGATATTTACAAAAAATCACCAAAATAAAATATTCCAGCTTTTAAATCCCCAGTAGGTACAGTAAAGTTTCTGGAAGTCTGGCTAAGTTATTATATGTTCACTTGGTTTAGCTTACGAATGATATTAATTCTCAATGCTTCTTACGATTCACGAAAAAAATCTGTATAACTTCCCTATCATTAATTTTTTGAACTTAAAATAATTCGTTTACAGGGAAGAAATTTCAAACCTGGAGGAAAAATAGACAACCTAATAAAAATATATAGAAACTGCAAGATACATGTCATCACTACAGTGAGATCCCCAGTATTTGCCAACAGTACGTGACAGAGACGTGACCGATCGCCCGGGCGTCTAGCGAGCCGATCAGTGGCGAAGAGGATAAAAGTAAAAGTATATACGATTAATTTTAGAAGTAAACTTTCTAATACAGGACACGAGTTACGGCAAGAAAATTCGGTATACTGTACAACAAGATGAGGCTGGTGTTGACAAATAGGGCGACTCATGTCAACGCAGGCAAGGCTGAAGACAAGCGACAACTGCATCAGCGAAGCGCCAGACACAACTTAAAATGACCCGCTCAGCTGGGAAGGACAGGCTGCTGCAGGCGCACGTTCACTCATGCCAAGTCATGAATTATACTGTTGTCGTTTAAGAGATCATGGTGTTTCTTTGCACTACGACTTAGATGAAGTCCCTTAGGTAATGGTCCCTGTTTGAGAGAATATACTGTACTCAAAAGGTAGGTTGTGGCTACGTAAGTTTTACCTGGACAACTATACAATCAAAGAATATTAGATATTCGTTGCATACAACAATAATATCATATAAAGATACTCTTATGTACGCAAATGGGGAGGGACACACATTTATATATCCACAATTGGTAAGGAACACACATACACACACATATAGGGTGTTCCAGAAAAACGTCCCTCCCTCCCTCTCTCCAACTCAGTGTCTCAGGGAGCAGGCAGGGAGGGAGACAGGGACATTTCTCTGGGACACCCTATATACAGTACGTACACACACAAGTATGGGACACGCATACACACAAAATAATACATACACAGATGGGGAGGGACAACATATACGTAAACAGGGAGGGATATATACTCGTACGTACAGTATGTATAGGTGAAGGAATACACACACACACACACACACACTGTTGGGAAGGACCAATACGGTTACTAGGGGTGTTAGGCAGCCATGTGGGTCCAAGATGGCCAGCACTGATCATTAAGACCCAAATCATTCCAGTTCTCACGTATAAAACAACTTTTATAGTCATGAGTGTGCAGGAGCGATCATGACCACATGCGCCAGGACAGCATCACCAGCGGTTGTGTCACGAAACAAGTTCTTCCACCAATCACAATTTACACATTTTAATTAATCATTTTTAAGGACCAGAACATGACACTGTAGAATGTTCGTATTAATCCTATGTATTTTTTGAAGAATTTGTTGGAGAAAAACTTAACTTTACTTCCCGTTACCAGATCTACGGCATCCTCTAGTCTATGGGAATAATGAGGAGTACAGGAGGAAACTTTCTTGACTATTATTATGTGCCACCCAAGGAATCAACATTCCACAGCGATCAAATATTGGATACTCTGTACCCGTGTGTGTGTGTGTGTGTGTGTACGTGTACAGCGTGGACGGTAGCAGGTGTAGTGTAGACGGTCACGGGTGTAGGATGAACGGCACTAGGTGTGATGTGGACGGCAGCAGGTGTGGTGTGGACAGTAGCAGGTGTGGTGTGAACGGCAGTAGGTAAGGTGTGAACAGCAGCAGGTGTGGTGTGGACAGCATCAGGTGTGTGGACAGCAGCAGGTGTGGTATGGACAGTGGCAGGTGTGGTGTGGACAGTAGCAGGTGTGGTATGGACAGTGGCAGGTGTGGTGTGGACAGTGGCAGGTGTGGTGTGGACAGTAGCAGGTGTGGTGTGGACGGCAGGTGTGGTGTGTGGACAGCAGCAGGTTTGGTGTGGACAGTAGCAGGTGTGGTGTGGACAGTAGCAGGTGTGGTGTGGACAGCAGCAGGTGGGTGTGGACTTTGGTGTGGACAGCAGGTGTGGTGTGGACAGTAGCAGGTGTGGTGTGGACGGCAGCAGGTGTGTGGTGTGGTGTGGACGGCGGCAGGTGTGGTGTGTATGGTGTGGACAGTAGCAGGTGTGGCGTGGACAGTAGCAGGTGTGGTGTGGACGGCAGCAAGTGTGGTGTGGACGGCGGCAGGTGTGGTGTGGACAGTAGCAGGTGTGGTGTGGACAGTAGCAGGTGTGGTGTAATCTATTGATCTTGTTACTTACTCCATATACAAGTTTTATTTTATTTATTTGATCATGGTAGATAATGTACCGACTAGTTCCTGCTTGCACCCGTCTGATTGTTTCAAATTAACAAACAAACTCTTCCATCATCACAGTTTTACGGTTCTGTTAGACAGACCTTGATTGCATTCAACTGTGTATTTGGGAGACGCAAGTTTAGCTTAGGGCATCAACTATATCATGTTGATCTTGACTTCAGAGACAAGCACGTGACAATCTAAATTGATGATGAGACTGTCTTGGTAGTGAATTCTACAAGTGTCAGGGCTGTGTGCACGGCATTAGTTTAGTCTGTAGAGTAGATGCTCATTTATTGAATCTAACTGCTTTTTCTAGTGTTTTATTGTGAAGCTTAGTCACAATGGCACCACTTCCAGCTCTCTATAATGTTATTTTCAATCTGCAGGTTGTGTATGTTTACAAGAACATTCACTTTATTGGTGTGTTTGAGGCAAAGACTGTGTGTAGTCAGTTATTTGGGCTGGCATGTGGGTGCTGTGATTTCGAAGGGAACTTCGCCATGTTGACAAATGTGTTGTGTCTCAACTTTGTAGAGGTTTTCTAGCCCAAACATTTTTATTTGTGTAGCTGTAGTTTGAATTCAGTTCTATGACTAAAGCAGCGGGTATGGTGTGGATAGCAGGGAGTGTGGAGTGAGAAGCAGCAAAACGCGTTGTGAGAAGCAATAAATGTGATTTGGTTGGCAGCAGGTTTAATGTGGTCAACAGTAGGTTCGTGAGCAACAATAATAGGTCAGATGATATGTGGGCGGCAGTAGGTGTAATATGAGTGACATAATAACGGTCAGCAGTTTCAGTCAGTAGTATGAGTGGCAGTTAGTGCCACCAGTGCGATTGCGAATCAGTCAGTACATAAAGGCAGCTGGTCCACCCTGGACCACCCTCCTCAGTGCCCTCCACCTCTCGACCTGCCAGGAACTTGTGGCCTGACTTATACTCACTACCAGGGAGCAATTACATACCCTGCCTCCTTGTACCACTAGTGATCAACTCACACCAACATCCATCCAACTCCACCCCACGCATCTTGCCAGCCATGCCTTCACCCATCCTCACACACTAACACCCATCCTCTCACACCTCCACCCGTCCTCTTCCACCATCACCCATCCTCTCACACTTTCGCCCATCCTCTTACACCATTACCCATCCTCTCACATCCTTCACGGCTTTTCGCAGCATTAAGAACGCTTTCCAAGACCTTTTTTTCTCTCGCCCCTGAGGACCACCAACTGTAGTATTTAATAAAGTAATAACGTGGTGTGTGTAGTTGTAGTGTTGTGCTCAGTGTAATGGTTGTGGCAGGAAACTACCCACCAGGAAAATTGGCTGGCGTGTGTGGGAGAGACCTGGACACATTTGTCATGGGACTTTCATTGTGCTGCGACGCCCCCATTCAGATGTCTGAAGAAAGCCTCGGTAAAGTATCGGCTTCCGACCTTGCGACAACAGCCATACAGAATGACCTTAGGCGAGTGTATGGTGAAGTGCCACACCAGAACAAAACCGACGATATGCAACAACTTGACCACAACCATCAGTGTTGCTACGACCAACACCATAAACAACGCACTCACGAGTCCCAGGACCATCGTCATCATTACCACCCGTGCTTCCAAGGTGAAGGCCACGCACAGGTAGGTCGTGTTGCTTTCTTAGATCTTGGTTACTTTAACTTTACTGTAATATGACGACCCGTAAATCCCGCAATAGAAAACGTATTTGACTGTGACAGACAAATCTTTCCCAAAGTCTGAAAACTTGCAGATCAAGGAAACCCATATACAAGACCCTCAAAGCTTGCTACTAAGACTGTAGCACGTAACAGCCTACACTCCTACATATTCGTCACTTTGGTAAAATCAGCACCTGTACAGCTGCGGAAATGTGTTCCTATCCCCCTGTGGTAACCCGTGACTCTATCAATAAAAAAATAAAAAAACACAAAATAAATAGAAAATAAAGAAACCCTGATTCACATAAAACTGACACACACTTGGGTGCTGACCAAGAGCATACTCGTATATACCAGCACTAATACTGTACGTCAGAAATTAAAGACGAAATTCACCGGTCGAGGTTTGTCTCATCATGATCATATTTTTGTATTTTCGTTAAAATCTGCACTGCACCTGCACTGCATTGTACTGTATGCAGAATCAATTTGTATGTCGATTCTACTGTCAAAATGTATTTCTAAAGTGACGTCACTGTTTAACAACTTTTCTAATGGAACTAAAAAGTGAAAATGCCTAAAAATCACGACTCACTGATGTAGGAAAATATTGGTAAAATAACTTATTATGTGCTAGTAATTAATATTCATAAATTCACTCTGAAGGTCATGACGGATATCCAGGTTAAAAAGAACTGGATTTGGAACTTACAGAAACTGAGATCATAACGTAAGATCGCTTAATAGTATACGAAAACCAATGAAGACGCGTATAGTTAAGAAAATGTCTAAACTTTAAATAAATTATGCAAAATTAAATTAAATAACTTTGAGATATACAGTAAGGCGTTTATTGTAAGGTGTTTTAGATGCACGGAATAGCTAACGCGCGAGACATGACCGATCGCCCAAGCGGCTAACGAGCCGATCAGTGGCGAAGAGGATAAAAGTAAAGTAAAAGTTAGCTATTCCGTGCATCTAAAACGCCTTACAATAAACGCCCTAAATGTATGACGAAAATTTCTGGCTGGATACTTGAATGGCATAATGATGTTCCCATCCCCAGTCATAAATTAGTTACTCGGTTGTCAAAGATAACATGCTATTAGCTAAACAGAAACGAGAAAAATACAGTGAGAGGGAACCTTTCATTCTATGTCAACCAGTATGGAATAAAATGAAGATCATGTATTCACTAATACTATATTGTGTAGAATTCGTGTGATAATGTTACATTTATAGAGCTAAAAAATACATGACCCTACCAAACATCGCAGGTTTTCTCCGGGTACTCTGGTTTCCTCATGCACTGACACTGAACAAGGAAGGTCGTAACAAAGAACAAACCATACTGCCCGAACGGTTAGTAAGCGGACAAGTGGTGAAACTGGTTAATAGTAATACAAAATCAAGTTATGTTATGCATAAGTCATTCGGAACACTGACCTCAACAAGTTGCCACTAGCCCCTACAGCTAGTGAATTCAATAATCCTTCTGTTCTTAGACACTATAGTCAAAATTTCCTCTTTTACAGGATGTTCAGTCAAGAAAACGCCTGTTCTTAAAGGCGGTAACATTAAGTGTGTTTTTGTACATTGCTGGAATCTTGTTGCTGTCGCTGCTGTTGCTAGCTGCGTTGGCATCCACGCTGACGCGTCTGACCATGCAGGTAAATTAACAGTGTATCGTGTATCGTGATTATTATTTTCAGTGAAGAGCAATTTAACATAAGACTGATTATTCAAAATTTGACACAAGCGGGTCCATGAAAAAGTTTATTTTGACCAGGGCCAGATTAAAAGTTGTGGGAGCCCAAGGGCAAGCAACTTGCCATTAAAACTTAATGGCAATATATATATATATATATATATATATATATATATATATATATATATATATATATATATATATATATATATATATATATATATATAAAACCAGCCATTTCACGTAATGGATGAAATTTTTAGTCATTTCGCGAAATGAGTTTCATTTGGTCATTTCATGAGAAAGTCTAAAATCTTCAGCCACTTCGTGAAATGGCTGAAATTATACCATTGTCATTTCATGAAATTACAAAAATGCCTTTCATGTGATAGGTGTACTAAAACTGGTAATAAACCCGGAAAAGTTTATTGAAATATGTGAAGAAAAAAATAGTACGTACTAAAATATTTTTTAAACAAAATAAACTAGTTAATATATAATGACTAATAAATCTACTGAAAACTTATACCACAAAATTGAAGTTTACTCAGTTAACAATTTAAAATTTACTTTCATCACGTAAACTAAGACGGACCTATTTGCACTCATTTGTTTGCACATGAGAGACTATTATGACAATGGCTATTACACTTACGCTTAGCTTTGTAAGACTTGTACCTATTTGTAGCACACCTTTTCTTGCCAGTCACATCTTACAAAACCATGGCCACCAGTGGCTGTAGTCTTCAGAGCTTGCCGAAGGGTAACCCGCTCATTTTACTTGACATCAGACTGAGTAAGAAGTATCTGAGGGCAGAGATCAAATTGATTCCGTGCATACTTGGTATTGAGCATCCCACTTTTAGCGGCTATAGTATAGAGGTCGTTGTCATCGCGATCAATGATGACACCAAGGATGTCACGTGCGTCCTCCCATCCCCTATCGACCATGGGAATGGGAACAGCAACATTATCTCCTATTTCCCCTGCCTTCAAGTCTATACGGCTGCGCTTTACCGGGGGCTCAGCTTGTGAGAGCGTTGCTTGTCTGGCTGTTTTCCTTTGCTCTGCTATATCATATTGGCGTCTTGCAAGTGGTGAAGGACTGAGTGGTAAAGGCTGGTCTTGGGTGTGGGCTGGTGCTGCAGCCTCTGCTGAAGGCTGAGGGGTGTGGGTTGGTCTTGGGTGTGGGCTGGTGCTGCAGCCTCTGCTGAAGGCTGAGGGATGTGGGCTGGTGCTGCAGCCTCTGCTGGAGGCTGAGGAGAGTGGGCTGGTGCTGCAGGCTCTGCTGGAGGCTGAGGAGAGTGGGCTGGTGCTGCAGCCTCTGCTGGAGGCTGAGGAGAGTGGGCTGGTGCTGCAGGCTCTGCTTTATCATCTTCTGATTGGTTGGCAACAAGAGTAAGCAGGTTATCTTTTGTTTGCAGTCTCACAAGGACCTCAGAAGGGAGGCTTGATGATGCCAGACCCACCTTGGGATCGCAACCAAACATGGCTTTATGTGGTGTGCGCTTGATACCCGAGTGATAGGCTAAGTTCTTCATGTTCTGAACAAAGCGAATACCAACGGACCAATCCTGTGTGTTATTGTCTGATATCCATGTCACCAACATATTCTTGATGTCCCCATTGGCACGTTCCACAGAACCTTGGCTTTGGGGATGTCTTGGTTTACCTTGCACCATAATTGGACCAAGACATAGGTCTGTGAGTTCTGTGATGACTTGAGCTGTAAACTCAGACCCGTTGTCACTTTGAAGGATTGCGGGAGCACCAAACAGTAGAAGATGTCAAGTTGTTGAAAGGCAACTTCAACAGCTCGCTTTGATGAAAGTGGTCGAAGGGGACTTAAATACCAGAATCCACTTGAATTGAACTCGGGGGATGATTGCATCTCCACAAGAATTGAGATCATTACTCAAAATAGGTTTGACAACAACTCCAGAGGTCTTTGGACTTTTCATTTTTTCTTGGCAGGCGAAGCAGTAAGACTTGAACATCTCTAAAACTTCTTTCGTGATGTTTGCATACTTCGGAGCAAGGTGAGCTTTCATTCTGTAACGGCGACCGTGGCCTGTTGCAATATGTGCCCTTTTGGTGATGTCGTAAGTATCTTCAGTGCTGACATAGTTACATAGTAGAATGGTGTTTCATCTGGTTTTGTCCTTCTTGATCAACTTTTCCTAGTCTCCACACTGAAGAACTTTATATACCTGTAAAAATCACCAAAATACGAAAAATTTATATGATGGGATTGATTATTATGGTGAGAAAAATTCTAAAAAGTAAATTTTTTTAAGCATGATGCTAATTATAGCAGTAAGTGGATAGCTTCTTTGGGAATTAAGTTCTTTTGACGCTGCTGATATTTTTGAAGAAGTGTTTGTCTAAACTCTGCTTCAAAGTTAGCATTAGCCATTCTAGACTATAGCAAAGCCAGTAGACAACTAATAAACTGCTAAAATCACCTTCCTTTTATAAGCACCCACTGGCGCGCGCGCGTGTGTGTGTGTGTGTGACTACCATACCACTTCAAATAACTTGTTTTAGTACACCTATCACACGAAAATAATTTCAGCCATTTCACGAAATGGATGAAAATTTTAGACGTTTCATGAAATGACCAAGTGAAACAGTCATTTCACGAAATGACTAAAAATTCCATACGTGAAATGGCTGGTTACACAATTTGACTGTAACACATAGTGTATATATATATATATATATATATATATATATATATATATATATATATATATATATATATATATATATATATATATATATATATATATATATAATGTATGTCCTTCACATTATCGTTTATGGGTGTTTATCTGCTTTATGGTGGCTCGTAAATCCAATCACATTACAACCGACCCAAAGCTTGCCTTGCTACTATGTTGAAAGCTTTTAACATAGCTGACATTTTGTATTGCTGTAGTTTAGTATCTGAGATACTATTGAAAATACCCTTTCTCGCATTCGTGAACCTATTCATGCTATTCTATTTCCGTTTATGTAACTGCAAAATCTAATAAATCTTTCATGGACTTAAGTTCCAAATACACCTTCAAAGCATTGTTCCTATAACTACTGTAGATCATCTAGATGTGGCCCTATGTGGTGCCCACACTCATATAAGGTCGTTTCGCCATAGGCACCCCCTCCCTCACATTAACGCCCATGGGTGCTCTGCGATTGATTACCCTGCCTTCCAGACTGGAAGTTCCAGTATTACTAGATCCGTAGTAGTAATGAATACAGTACTATGAAAATTTTATTATTGGTACGATCAGAACAACTGATATATGTGCACACTAAACACAGTATGTGCACGCTATTTACGGCTATAATTTTGAAGACAGCTGAAATTTGAAAAGAAGATGCGCGTCCGCCTCAAAAGTGTTCCGAAGGTGGAACCCTCATTAAAAACACGACTTATTTGTGGGATCGACCCTGCAGGGTCTTCCCCCCCTACCTAAAAGTGATAGTGTAATTGATAGTGTAGATTGGAGTATAGTTGATGCAGTATAGATGATACTGTGGCGAATGGAATGTACTGTAGATACATGTAGTGGAGAGGATGTAGTGTAGTGGATGCAATGCAGCCGATATTGTAGCTATGGTCATAAGGTACGAGTTGTTCCTCAAAAACAAACCCGGGCAATGAATAAATCTGAAAATTGTTATGGAAATGTGCCACGAAGGTGGAATTTGGGGGGGTTGACCCCCACACCCCCAAATGTGGAACCTCATTAAAAACACATATATTTTTTGCTTGTTTGTTATGCACAGCCACGATTTAAGACAGCTTAAATTTGATATACTTATGTAAATAGCCCCGGGAATGTTCACAAACGTTTGATTTATATGGGAAAGATTTGGTCCACCTAAAAATGGGCCGCCTACACCCTACCAGTTTTTAACATAGCTCAAATTTGGTATGGTTATTTTTTACATGTATTGTATACTTGAATTTGGTCAAGGACTGACATAGGCTATGTAGCTGAACCCCTTCTCGTTAACTTTACTTCATCAAAAGCAAACCTGGGAAATTCTGATTACCGCAGCTACAGTAGTTCATATATAAAACTATGGCTATATGTAAGGATCTGCACATGTGAGAGGAGGATTGGTGTATTAAAACGTAACAATAAAATACTACTCTGTCAGCAGGTGGTAGCAGATGGTGGCAGTAAGTCCTCACACAGGTTGTTTGGCCTTCAAGAAGGAATTGGGAAAGTCCCGGGAGAACCCCAGCAGGTTTGGTGGCAAATTGAATCACTTCTGTCCGCCCTCACTGCTCACCATCACACCCACTCTCTCATCATACACCAGCCTCAACACTGTAAGCATCCATAAATGTTTAAAATTCATATAAAAAAGCATAAATATTAATAAATAATTATTAATAAAAAATAAAAGTGAGAACCGTCTGTACTCTGTATCTGGTCAGGAATTGACAATAATCTTTTGTGTACAACTTTAAGCGTTATTGTCACCTTGTTTACTTGACTATTAGTATACTGTATTGAAAAAGACTGAGCATACAATTAAATAATGTAAACTAACTCAACCACAGTTTTTGCTTGTGATGCCCATACACCCCTAAATTTACTTCAGCTAGCAGCACGACCCCATTACATTTTATTTTACAGATGACAATATACCAGGTGGTCAACTGTGGCATTTCAATTCAGTCCAGCAATATGGGGTGTTGACGAGGGTTGAAATTTTCCTGCCCACTTCTGTTGAATTCATCCAGCTGATCGGGCACTCCCAGAATGGCTCCCAAACCACATATAAACTTTCCCTTGTCAAAATTTACAGTCAAAACTTTCTCAGAGACAAATCACATCAAGAAAACATAATTCACCTTCAAAATGATAGAGTTAAAACTCCTGCAGGGGAATGGTTAATAGGTGATGTGACGGAATACTTGACTGGTTGGCTACACGATTTCTCCAAGTTTTCAGTAAAGCTTCTGAATGATAAACCGAACCACGTGGCAGACAGTCAACTCTCCAACCAGCAGGCCCTTATTCTTCAACCTGTTATTTGTATTCAAGAAGATGATGCAAGTTCTAGAGAAGCTGATCACATAAAAATAATTATGAAAAATTTTTTGGCAAGTAAAATAACGAAAATGATGACAAGGGGTAATAATGAATCCAGAGTGGCTTCAACACCTACACTTTTTAGGAAACGCAGAGCAGTTGCAGGAGAATGCAAGGTATGTAAAAAGCAAATTAGTGTAAAATGAGAAATATATAACAACGAAATACAGGGAATAAGAAAATAAAAATATTACAAATTACCTAAAGAGGACACAGAGAAGTAATATTGAGAATTATCCCGGATACAATTCAACTCGCTATAGTGCTTTTGATTAATATGCACCAACACATCTATATTTTTTTCAACCACTATTGTATAATATGTAAAGAAAATATATCAAGCTCTGTCCTAATTTTATTTTCACCAAAGAGAGCCGTATTTCCAAGAACGAGGTACTGTAGGAGTTCGTGGTATAATGTTGTCTAGCACTCAGGATGGATGGAAACTCTAAGGTGGTTTTCTTGTATAATATAAGTTATATGATAGACAGTCTGGTGCTGGAGGTGCCGTGTGGTGAGGAGCTGCTCAGTAGAGACGTTCGGTGAGTAGCGTGTTGAAGGAGGTAGATGTGCAGGAGCTTTGTTAGAGAAGATGTTGCCTGTTGCTGGCCTCCTGGTTGAATGAATGCTGACAGCGTGGAGCTTGCTGGAGGAGGTGTTGCTTGTTCAAGAAGAGAGACCAGAATGAGAGAGCTGGTTGGTGAGGAAGCTCAGAGAAGGACAGCTGGTGGGTCGCCATGCTCGCTGGCGGGAGCGAGGACCGCCAGGCAGGCGAGGAGAAGCGAAGGTCATTTGCAGTGACTGCCAAATAATTTTTGTAGGATATTGATATCAATTTGTGATTGTTCGCATAATAACCATGCTTTTGTCACTGTACATAACTGCGGTTGCATAAGTAATACCTTACCAATGCAGCCACATTTATCAAATTTAGGATAAAAACAAATACAGGGTATTAGTCTTCATTATTCAAATAGTTATGTGCTGTTCATTTTAGTTTAATGAATTGGAGGATATGCCATATTTGATGCTTATGCAAACAGTCTACATATTTGTGTGGGCAATTAGTACTGTAGTAGCTTTTTCAATAAAGTACATTCTCATATGAAAACCTCAATTACTTCCAATAACTTTTGTGAGTAACTGAATACAGGAGGACTTATGAACATGCGACTTACAAATGCCAGCTGATATGAATGGGGTTAAACTTGAAATTTACAGTATTTTATTTACCTGATGACTTATTTTTTACTTTCATTTACTGTATTTTGTCATTCTATTTCTTCTTTTGTCTTAAATTAGTGATTTTAGATGTACCGGTATATAAGTACGGTATGCACAAAGCATGTATTCCGACTTGGTACAAATCTAACTTAGGAACGTCCTCAGGAACTGAACCCGTATCTGAATTGTGTGAAGATTGTGCTCAAAGTCTAGCAAAGTGAGACAGGACTGAAAGGAGTGTAAATGTAAAGCTGAACTTAAAAACAATTCTTGATACAAAAGATGGAGTTTGGTTAGTGCCATAGTAGTATATTCTTTACACAAGATTTATCTGTCATTTCACTCAGCCTATTAAAATTGTATTGTTAGCCCTAACTTCTACAGTATGCTCGCTCAATGTACAACTGACACTCGTTTCTACTTGATATGTGTTGTCTGTACGAGTGGGGTGACAGTTCTGTGCCAGAAGGGTAACTGTCATACCTGATGATGAGACAGTAATATCCTGTACACTGATACTGATAAGTGTACAGTATACTGTAGTATATATACTGTACACTGATCCTGATAAGTGTACAGTATACTGTAGTATATATACAGCACTGTAATTTTGAAATATCTGTCCTTCTGCAGTACAATATTACTTGTATCATTAAAGTTTTTAATTACAGTAATAAAATTATATAAATGAAACCGAGTTCTTCATACTTGTTGGGTGTTTGCATCAGGTATCCAACCTGCTGGTGTCCATGAAGGAAATTGGTCTTCATCAGGTGGTGTACCCAGTCACCCTACAACTCAAATATTGTGTCGGCTCCTGCCATGTCCTCGACCATCCTTCCATCTTCTCCACCAATGCTCTTCTTAGAGCTAAATACAAGTATGTAGCTACAGGACATCATATGTCTCTTTTGTTAATGAGCCCTTTTTTAGAATAGACTATAAGTGCCTGCCAATGTTTTCATATACTGTACAGAACTGTCTTTTATTTTCAAGTTTCATCTGTTGCCTAAGAATATTTCACAATCCTTCAGGCTTTCTCATTAAATACTCATTTTAAGTATCTTCAAGTGACTTCTATTGATTGTATGAACATTTCAAGTTTCTTCCAACTCTTAAGAACTATGATTGTTTCAATATTTTCTTTACTTCATCCATGCAGTGTACCTGGGCTTGTTGAAAAATGTACATCGAGTTACCAACAACAGTTTATTTTCAGCTCCAGCAGGTTGCCTGTAGTCTCTTGCATTTGATACTGGCTCTTAGTTTTTGCTCTGGGCTAACTATGTGGGGAACTGAAGAATTATATCCTTCCATGAACTATACTGGGGATCATCATTTCATTAATTCAGATTTGATGCAGTTATGAGTCCTTAGAAAATGTCAACATATGACCACAGTCCTACAAGTCCCTTCCCTTTGCAGACTTTTGATGGGTCGTTGTTTCCTATCACTTTTTTCTGAAATGCTTGCCTGACTAATTAAAATTTAAGGTGTTGACATATCATATGGTTCCTAAGAACAGACTATATTATTGACATGTTCAAGTAATTTTCAGTCCTTTACTGACTTTGGATGGGTTGAGAAGATTCAGACCAGTCTTCTGAACCTTTTTGGTTGATTACCTTCACCATTAACCTGTGGAAACTAGACACACTACTAATCAAAGGTTGCTAATGTCTTCTATCAAGAGAACTCCCATTAATAAAAATTCATATAAACTTTGATCTGATGCAATACTGTAGAAAACATTTAGCCTATAAGGCTTGTTAGAAACTACTTCCATATGTTGTTGCTGGTCAGAATAACTAGCCATGACACATTCCAAAGTTACAAACACCAATCCATATTCAAAACTTTTAATACAAAACTGCAAGTAACATTTGTTGTTGAATATGTCAATGAACAATTTGCTTTGCCATTAGTGTAGAATAGAGAACGAAAAAAAAAAAAATAATAATCCCAGATATAAATACAGCTCCTCCCCGACTTATGACCTGCCTCAGTTGTACAAAAATTTTGTCAAATTACGTATTTTCGAGTCCCAACGTCAGTACAGACAAAATTTTCGTTTGTAATTCACTTTAAAATGGCTGGCAAGCTTAAAAGTGAGAGTTTTGTGGTGCTGAGAAGAAAAAGACCCCATTTTAGATTTTCTATGTATTATTTAAGCATTTTCGACTTACGACCTGGATTTGGGTCCCTAACCCCGTCGTAAGTCGGGGAGGAGCTGTATAGTAGTGTTGCCAACACTCACAAAACATTGTTCACTGTCCTCTCAACCATCAAGGTTAGGATAATGTGGAGGCTAAATCAGAGCAGAGTAACTAACCTAATGTCTACCACTCATCCTTTCTTATAAGCTCTTGCAGTAATACTTAATTCACATCTCTACTCATTCCCCCTACTACAGTATTGTGTTCTATAAATGTCAAACCAGTTTTAACCTTGGGATAATAATCACTTCAATCTCTTACTTCACCATGTTTACTCTTTCCTTCTCTCCATTACGTTGCTGTAGGAGTCAAGCCAGTTTAACTTCTGAATAAAAAACATTAATTCCTCCCTCCATACTTTAGGTTCCTGAGGAGCGCAGACAACATGCCAGCACCACAGTGCATGCCCATCCACTACCAGTATCAACCCTTTTTCGTGATGCAAGAAGGATACCTTAAGATGATTAAAATAAATGACCTGGATATCACAAGTTGTGGCTGTAGGTGATCTACCTAATACCTAATGCACAAGTCTCTGTGCAACACAGTATGTTATGTATCATTACTCATGTGTGCAATGTATCATTTCCCATGTGTGAAGTGTGGTAATGTAAACATCACTTACCACGAGTGCAGCAGTGAGATGATGGACATATACGTCATTTGTCACATGTGCAAGCAGTGTGGTAATGTACACATGTCACTTGTTACATATAGAGGATCATGATAAAAACATAACTGCTACATATACATCATGGTTGTGTACTGTATATAGATATAATTAACCACATGTAGTGCAGTCATGAATACAATACTGTAGAGTATGTATATGTAATATTTACATCATTTACAGGGTGGTGATAAACATGTATCACTTACCTCATGTGGCAATACAGAAGAGGTGAACAATATGTCTGTGTGTTTATGAGATACTAATAGCTTATCTAATATATACAGGTGATATTAATTTTGTCTCTATGTGTGTAAAGGAGACATAAATATCTATTTGATTGTTATTTAATTTTCAACCTGAATTACCATATTTTCAACAAAATAAATGGGGACTTTTGGACCACCCTGTATAATGTAATAGTGTTATCATAAAGGTTGTAACATCATTGAGGTAATGAAGTTTTGAGATCATGTAAGTGCCCGGTAAGTCTTTTTTTATACCATGAAGCTGGTGAAGTTGTGATATCAATTAAGTAGTGCAGGTATTGACATATTAAAGAAAGTGACATACCGGTAAAGAAGTTGTGACATTATCCAGGAAGAAACATTTTGAAGGTATCAAGCAATCAATGAAGTTGAAATCATGCAGTTGTGGACATAAAGATAATAGAGTTGTGACATCATGCAAGAACTGCAGTGAGGTTCTCAGAACTTGAGTAAAGCACTTGTGGCAAGGAAAATTTTTTTTTTTTTTAAAAACTATTAACACAAAATGTTGGTAGAATTTGATGAGTCAATAAAAACAAGTACCAACGGATGTCATGTTCTATACCAAATTGTCTATGATATTTTTATCTCAAACTTGTACCTAAATTTCTTTCAGCCAATGTTTTGCTTAAGTTTTGCGGAGGTCAGACTTAAAATAGAAGTTGGGGATTCAAGTGCCCCCACATTAGGCTAGAAATATGCAACTAACTTCTACTCAAATATGCCCCTTCAAGTGACCTGAAGTGATATATCTCCCCTTACTTAAACCCAAATTTAACCTGTAGACTACTCCATCGGAAGACCTGAATATTAATAAATAAATTTATAGTCTCAAAAGGCCTTAAGAAAAATCTTAGAATAAGACAAGACCTACATCACAGGTGGGTGGGTGTGTTCATTTCAACTTCAGAACTCCGCACGTTCCTGTAAGCTTTTCTTATGCATTTCTCTTTTTGTATATTTCTTTCCTGATCATTTACTTCCTTTCTGCTGATTCACCCCCATGATTTGAGGAAAGAATGAAATATACAGAAAAAAAAGAGAATGGGTACAATGATGATGTAAACAAACACAAACTTAATTTTCCCAAGTATTGGGTTTTTAATAGTAAAATAAAACCATTGCAAGGTCACCTGCCTTACTAAACATGAAGAGTAGAAGTTCATTAACATTGAAATGCATAACTATACATACTAACAACATGTCTATCATGTATGGATAAGAAAACTATTTTCCTGTAGTATTATAAAAAAAGATTCTCAAATTCAGTTTCAATATCAATAACAATGTGACATATACTTTATCTTGTCTCATGCAAACATTTAAGTTTACTTCATATTCTGTAATGTAGTTCCATACATACAATTTGCTGTTTTATAGATGTTATATACAGTAGAGACAGAAAGTAAGTATAAATGCTTATGAGGTTCACATCTGATTTATTAACGCCACCAAGAAAGATGTGTACCTGAGGCACCCAAGACAATTTACCTCCACCTCAAAAAAGCAGCCAACCTCAACCACTGAATCCTTTTAAAACTCCAGCTCATTCCATGGTCTCCTTGTTGAGAATAAGACATTTAACTTCTTGATATATTAACAGTAGTCTTACAACATCTCATTATGTATGAAATATATATTTAGGTGAAGGTGAGACCTGCTTCCTTGTAGGTGTTAAAGATCTTTTCAATTGAGTTGACATATGCAGCTGTACGGAGATCAATTCCTAGGTTGTACTTGATTGCCGTTCTCATGATGGCCTGTAAATTTATAGGAAGGTTATGCTATTGGTAAATTATGAGTACAGTATACACTTTTAGTTACATAAAACCTAAATATTTCTATTAAAAAAAGCAAGCTGCCCTATAATCAACAATTATCAAATGTACCAAGTATTACATTCCTTATATACTGAACCAAACTTTTACTCAACATACTCTAGGCATGTATAGGTTGGACGGATTTATGATTGAGAGGGAATGGGTGTAAACGGGGCTGCCTAGTATGGGCCAATAAGCCCACTGCAGATTCCTCCATTCTTATGCTCTTGGTGTAAATGCTCAGCCACAATTCCATCACCAGCACACACCAATGTACTATACAGTATTACCAAATACTTGATATTTTTGTAACAACCCCTTATTTCAACCAAACTTACTCATCAATCATTATTCACGTTGACTTATACTATGTATTATACCTGTACAAGTTTCTGGCTACTTCAATGGAGTCATTACCTAAACTCATTTTAATGGTCAAGAAATATCTATACACTCATGCAGTTTTTTTTACCCTGGTTGTAAAATATACCATTAATAAATTTTCCCTGATTTTGAGTTTGTTTTTTATACATTCTGCATACTATAATATTAAAATTTCTACAGTAGAAGGGATGAAAGTTTGGAGTAATAAGATATACAGTAGTAGTAGTATGTTGCAAGACAAATCAGGGGCAGATCCAGAGGGTTCAGACACCCCTTTTCATCAGAAAATTCCAACACTTTTTTTTAATGCAGTATTGTACCAGGCATTATTGTATAGTAAAAAGTAATTTCCATTAACCTCAGACTATCTAATATCAAGTGCAAATGGCCTCAAAATGCCCATGATACTGGTCAGATTTCCAAAAAATTTCTGGGGAGGCTTACAATGCCCCTTCAGCTGCTGGGTGAGTTTGCTGTACTCACCATATTCCCCCACCCACCACTTCTCAGAACACTTCCACTAATATTCCTGGATCAGACCCTGCAAATGGATAAGAGATAAGATATTGTTATATAAAGTACAAAGCTATGCATACCACAGCATCAATCTTTATGGAGAAGGCTTACAAAAAGCTCTTCTGGTAAATTCGTACATACACTGTACATAATTCATGAGTGTCGCGAGGACAGTTGACTGCCTCAAATTTTTTTTAAATTGTGGATGTAGACTTGCTCTATGGCAATAAAAGCCCTCAGTGTTCAACCATTGAGCAGTCTAATTGCAACCAAGAGTCTGGATTGATGTCTGGTCCTCTATAACCCTTGTCTCAAGGCAGAAAACGACCATAAAATAGTGATAATGATAATAAGGTATCAGTTTGAGTTGTCACAAAATCCAGTACAATGCAGGGATTGGCTTCATTCTCTAGTTCATTCATTCAGCAGAGAACACATATTTTTGTCAGATTTTACATGGCAAAAGGTGTTAGGGAGTAAGCCCCATACTGTGGCTGGATAAATATTTCATAATTAAATTAATTACCCAAAGATCTACAGTATCTTACATCCGTGTCATTACCATCCATTATATGCAACGCAATTCATATTAATTATGAAACACCCCAATTCAATCATTTAGTATGCAAGTGTGGAGCATATGCATATTTTGTTGTTGATTAATTATTACTCCTGACATTTACTTAAGATCCATTTCATTTAATCTATTCTTTTAATACTTAGTATCAGAACAATTTGTGTGTTTTACAGGGTACACCCGGCTAACTGTATGGACCATCTCATGTTGGCTAACTCCACACACCTGAGTTATGTTCTCACAACCTCTATACAGTATTGCCTTTCGGTTTCAATTAGCTTTTAAAATATTTAAGTTATTAAAATTTAATGAGTATGGTAAAATAATACTAAAGAGAATTGTATAAAAAACATACAGAAACAACGAGTTTCCAAATACTCTAGTGAGTAAGTGGAATACAGTACAATACTATATTTGTGTCCTGTTGATGCAAATACTGTATGCATAAAAACTGACTTGGCATATGCATTAAATATGAGTGTTAATAAGTTTGTTTAATAAGAATCTCACCACTCTTGTTTTTTTGCTCCCCAAATAATTGTTACTAATCTACACTGAAGACCCAAAGAATCAAAATATTGTAGCACAAAATAGTTCAAAATAAAAACTTAGAGGAGATATATTACAGAGTGGCTGTCATTTAATGTCCTGCAAAGAGGGTTCTTCCTTGAAAAAGTTTTAAATTACTGGGAGACTGACCCTTTGTTGATGCCTCTTTCTTTTAGTATTTCTGGAGCTGATGGATCTTACCTTAAATAAAATTCATGTGTACACTCACATACCTTGGGAACTAGTTCTGTCTTAAGAGTGATTTAGATATGTTAACGATGTTAATGTCGTACCAAGATCTCTCATCAAACAAGAAAATAACATTACAAAACTATCAAAATATTGGTCACACTTATATTGAACATGAAAATGAACGAAATACACGTGATGCTCCTAAAATATTGGCTGGATTCCCTTCCTATTGCTAACCCACTTTTGCAGAGTGGAAACTGGACATTATATACTGTATGTAAGATTTCCAAGTGTCCTCTTAGCTGTAGCTGGCAAGGGAGGGTTACAACTCCATTAAGTAATCACAGCCATCTATCTGCTACAAATAATAACAACAATAACTCATACCTGTATATGGATAACAACAATAACTCATACCTGTATATGTCGAATATGCTCAGATAATATTATTCATTAAAATGTATAAGCTTACCCTGGCAGAACGTTCCATGGTGTAATCCAGACCAGAATGGACGATGTCCTTTTCAGAGGCACCCTGTATCAAAAATATAATGTGTATGAATATTTAGAACATTAATTAAACTATAAGCAGTAATATATATATATATATATATATATATATATATATATATATATATATATATATATATATATATATATATATATATATATATATATATATATATATATATATATATATATATATATATATAATCCTTAGAGAGTATATTATTTGTCAATTAAAATGTTAAATCTTAATGATAATGCATATTGGCAATCTACTTTGTTTATATCAATAAAATGCAACATGCAATCAAAAATCTGAGTGTTTCATTCTTAACCAAGAACATTCAATATCCGAAGATAACTGATGAAGTAACCAAAGCAGTACGGTGGTTAAACATTACCAAAAATTGTAGTTAAGGGTCATTCTATGCACCTAGAAAATAGTTGAGCTACTATGCATCTTGAAGAGCAGATAAGTTAAGTGCAAGTCAGCTCCCACAGTTCAGTAGCAATAAACCACTCGTAATGTACAGTCAACAAAAAAAGTTCTTGAACGCTGCAAGTGTCATACAATATGACAAAATGAATGAGAAATCTGAACATTGCCCTCCGAGTAAGTTTTATTGCAAACTAACTTACAGTACTTTTTTTTCACCTTTAAATACTATAAAGATCAAATTCTCAACTAGGCATACCAACCATTCTGAGATGATGAGAGCCAAACTGCTCATTCTGAAATCTGTCCGGCCCAGGTGATCAAGAACTTTTTTTTGCTGACAATACATTATACAGTAAAATTATGCATACAGTATATAGTTCAGAAGCTTAAATTACTTGTCCTACTATACCTGTAAAAAAGATATGTTTATAAAGTCACAGATCAACTAATCTAAGATAAAGACAATATTGTAAGAAGAAAAGGGACAATGCTCAATATTTACAACAGGTGTAACACTTGCAGGCAGGCAAATTTCAACAGGATAAGCTTAATTATTAAGTAACTACCAACAGTCCATAACCTAGTTATGCCTTAAGTTGTCTTAACTGAAACTTATACTGTAAGCTAAAAATAAAATGGTGTGCTTTTAACCCCCTCCCCCCCCCCAGTGAAACATGATCTATTCAATGTAATTAAAATTATGTGAACTGGTCACCACTTGGTGGCATTGACTGCAATATGATTCTTCATTACAACTGCTGCCTTTGCCTCAAAGACAAAAACAAAAAAGTTGGTCAGTAATAATTACATAGCTATTTACAAACACCCTGTACAGGGTATATTGAATTAAATAATGTATTATATAAACATATTGCACCCAAACATTAAGTGTCAAATGTGATAAGTAAGAGTGAACATTAAGGAAGGCCACTGGTACAATAGAAGGAGAAACTAAAGGAGCAAATGTGTGCAAGGAGTGTACTGAGACAAGAATCTAAGAACTAGTGCCAAGATCCATTTGTAAGGTTTTATCTGCTTAAACCTAGTGGTGGGAGATGGAATATACAATATAATACAGAGAAGTGATACAAACAGCTAGGAAAGATAAAAATCTATTAAATGTGGGAAAGAATACATTTAAACATCTCAGGGATTCATGCATAAAAATCAGTAGATTGAAAAATCATTTAATTCCAGCCAGCTGAGAAAGTGATCTTTATATAAGCAATTAAGGAACCCTTTCTGGCGAAACTTCTTCGCTATTCAACATGATAGCCCATGCAAAATATCCTGTACATATTGTTCACATAATATTTATGAAATTCCAACCTCAACTTAATTCATCAGTCCTTTCTTCTGTTCTTCCCCTGTACTGATTTGCATTAATTAATGTTGGTGTTCTCATTTAGTTTAACTACTACTACTTCTGCATTTTCACATAATTCTCAAGTTTACTTAGTATATCCACTATTAGAAGTTTATATCCATTTCCGTCATAATTCAACTCATCTGCTTGAAATTTTAATACAGTCCCATATTTCCTAAACATACTACAGGATGGGTGACACACTTAAGCCTCACCATACTTAATGGTTCATATTTTTTTTTCCTTAACTTTTGTCTCCAATGCTCTTTAACCTCACTTCCCTTCAACACTTTCTGAGAATATCATTATTTTCTCTCTATCATCCTTGACGAGAGGACTGACTTTGTGTTTAAGGCATCATAACCTCTGCACTGGTGGTTTATTCTTACATTTCACAATTCTACTCCTCCTCCTTCTCATACACGACCAACTACATACCTTGTGTTTACATCCATCATTCCTTTTACTGCTTTCCCCAACTCCTCCCCCCCCCCTTTTTTTTACATATTCTGTAACTACATTTAACTGCAAATAATAAATATAGTATTGTACATTTCCTATCCCCTTGGCAGCTGTTGATTTTAACTACAGCATTAACTAGTAAACAGTATTTGCAATTACTCAGAAAAATCAGTCTTGTTAATACTATTCTAACTTTCCTCAACTCAAGACATTTTCAAATTCACCCACTTCTGTTTTGCATACTCTCTCCTTCTGTCCTTCCATTTAGTTTTGGTTCCTACTTCATCTTTGTTATTTATATCACTTCCCAGTTACTCCTTTATTTTTTATTCATTATCTAAATACTCTAAGCATCTCAACAACCCCATTTTTTTTTTCAGTCCATTCTTTCCTTGAACCATAGCATATATGTCTCTTTATTTCCAAACAAATGAAAATCACTTCCACAATTAGCACTCATACATTCCCACCATTATGCTCCATTATACATGCATGGAAAATTTATTTCACTACCTGTATATGAAATTTCATTTTACACATGCCTTCCACAGAACGCCCTCCTTTTTTATGGCAAGAACTACAGTACCTATGCTGAAATCAAATTGCACATTCATGGTAATGTTTTTCTCACAGAAACACTGCTCACACAACAGAACAGAAATTTTTAATGACATTTCATGGTTGTCACTCAGAGCCAACACTTTCTGAAGTACTGTACATAACTACTCATTAGAATGTATACTTTCTCTGTGTTGACTTATATTATATATTTTTTGTCTTTCATGATTGCTTTCACAAAATACAGGGGTACAAGCATCAAATACAGGTTGGCCTCTAAGCACTTCACAACTAAGTGTTTCTGCAATCTTTTGCACATATTTAGATTATCTGAAAGAAAATTATTCACAAAAGACCATAAAGCATTCTATTATATCAGCATTCCTTTATGGAGCAAAATGTGAAAAATAATCAGCATAAGTTCAGAGATGACATGCAACATGCACTTTAGAGGGATTGGTTTTCCTTACACATCTTTCAGTATTTATATCTTTACTCACTGCAATGTATTTTTCAATTCACCTGATTTTCTGGATGATGAGATGTGAAACAATGATTAATGGTGAGGATACTAAACTCAAACTAAATAGTGGACTTGAGGCAAAATATGAAGTTCTACTACAGATGCATGACATAATAATCTTGCAAAATATGAAGGCTCATAATAAAATACAAAGGCTAAATCATGGAAATGACCTGCAGGGCTGTCTGTTAAGACATGCATCTTGATGGGGCCATAAATTTTCACGGCATTAGTAAAGAAAGTTTTACCATAGACTTGGTAAATGACAAACTATACACCAAAACAAGAATAATTGCACGCACATTCTATGTCTTGAGAAAGTATTCATTACACTCTTTGTAGGAGTGCTCTTACTTTCAAAATTCTTCAACCATTGTCAATTTATGATTGTAGTGAAGATGGTCTCATTTTTTCTTTGATGTTCTATTAGGTACGATGAAGTTAATTCCATACTCTTGATGAACGTGATACTGTACTTACAATCCCAAACACTGTATTATGCTAAGCAGAATGAAAAATTCGAAAATTTTATACATATTGTATCACAGTGAGATTACATTCCATTAAGTTCCCTGGAACTAAGATTAAGTTCTGATAATCTCCTTATTGTAAATAATATGGAGAATCTGCAGTGAACTTAAACGAGTTCTATAAATTATTTAAAATTTGATATTATTCCTGCTAAACTACATGACCCAGCTAGCTGTACTCATACAGTACGTTGTAAAGTTTCTTATACCGAAAAATATCCTAAAGTGTAAGACTAATATTCCTATCATTCACAGACCAAACATTCTATAGTGGACCAACTCAAACAACCGGAAGGAAAACAATGCAACCAAGCACACACAGTTTAACCGTTTGGCATGATTTAATTGTGGAATTATATAGCGGGAAGTGTGTTAATGGGAGCATTCACATTATGAAGAAATTTATTATTTAAACAGCCTGATAGACCAAGCAATAGACAATGTAAGCAGGCTGAAAATTCAGGGAGGGTAATCCTATTCAAGAACCGATATAGCATCCCTCATATATAAAAAACAACAAACACAATATATACACATTATCCCACTAATTATCACAACATTGACAATTAATGAAAAACTTAAACACTATGTATTGCTTTATGAAAATAGTGATAGTAATATTACTACCCTTTCTTCGACAGTATATATATATATATATATATATATATATATATATATATATATATATATATATATATATATATATATATATATATATATATATATATATATATATATATATATATATATATATACTGTATATATATATATATATATATATATATATATATATATATATATATATATATATATATATATATATATATATATATATATATATATATATATATATATATATATATATATATATATATATATATATATATATGCGATAACCAAAATCAAACTCTGTACATTCATGAGGATGGGGGGGGACTCTTCCAGGTACAGTGTGGGTAGAGAGAATAAATCACCGAACCTTGTTTATTACTTGAACTTTCAGCGTATCGCCTGATTAAAAAAACCTCTCCAACCAAGACTTGTAATTTTGAAAAGTTTGATTTCAATTCCTCCTTCAGTTAAGAAGTTAATGATTGGACCGAGAGACACAGGTACAGACAAAATTACTTTAAGTTCCCTGGTTTTGGGAAGCATAATAAAAAGAAGCAGCAATAATACACTAATATAAAAAACTTTAGTAAATGATGAGACTATAAAAAAGCTTAAAGGGAGAAAAGAAAACTACATTCTGCAAAAACTAACATTTTTAAAGATCAGAATCACACTGAAATATTACACGGCCTCTGAAAATTGGTGGATGAGTGCGACAGACTTGGCCGCTCCTGCGAACAGCCGTCAGCTGAAGTGGGAAATATAACTGTGAACAACTTCATATTTCAGTGTGATTCTGATCTTTTAAAATGTTAGTTTTTGCAGAATGTAGTTTTACTGATACGTAATTTGTCTTAGTATGCCTTATTGTAGGTAAAAATAATAATATATTAAATGTTTCCTCCGAAAGCGTGAATTTGTTACCAGAGTTTAACAGTTAATTCATGTATAAGATTTCTGATAAACTTCCTACATGCTCCTGTTTGAAATAATGAATGTATGTATCTTTATATAATTTAGTTAAATATCTTTCTCGTCAGAAACGGTCATCCCAACGATTATGAATTAACTCATTTAAAAATACAGTACATTATTACTTCAGGATGAAATCGAACAGATTTGCAACAGTCAATCAGCTGTAACTATTGAGGAGGGGGTGGGGCATCTTTTCTCAGCTGGGAAAAAACGTACTGTAATCATTGTACTACATAAACAAACAACAAGAGTATTAATAATAAAACAGTACATAACCTGATCTTCAACTGAGGAAACAAAGAAAGGAAACTTAAACATACAAATATAGGGCTGTTAACAGAGGCATACACAATTTCATCAACTACCTGTATTCATCCCCTTCTATAAATCAATCTTACAACAATATACTGAACGCCAAAATACTTTCAATTCAGAATTTACTAAGCCCGATACCACAAGCAACCGTATTTTTCTCCTGCCACACTTATGCACATGCACACACAAGACACTATTTCTCTACTTCTCTTTACCAAGTACAACTTTTCCCACATTTACAGAAGAGGGACACATGCAGAATTTTCCTAGAAAATTTCAATGAAGATCAACTCCACACCCTCAAGTGCCAGAGGCCCAAAACATTGATGCTTAAGACATTTGCAAAAGAAACCTGCATATTAACTTGGCTATTATGCGAGTGAAGCAGATGTCACTTGCATACACTTAAAAATAAGTGTGTGTGTGTGTGTATATGAAAAGATTGGGGGGTCACATACAGAAATCGTAGTGTCAAATGTAATTATAAAACTAAAGAGTAACCAATATCTCAAATGGATCTTCCAGTTCACTTTACTACTGAATAGTAAAATTACTAAATTGTCTCTGCAAAATGCAAGTCTTACACTTTAACTGCTGCATTTATGCAACTTGTTAGTTAGTTCCACATACACATGAGTTTTAGCGTTAGTGGATTTTACGATATGATTACGTACAGAAATGCGGTCCTGGAAAGACTCAGATGGTACGATGGGAATCTTGCCACCAACACGACCAAATCGCCGCTCAAGTGACTCCTGAACAGATTCTGTAGGAGGGATATTCTTGCTCGTAATACGAATTTAATAAGTTAAATTATACAAGAGAGGGTGGTAGGGTTAGTGGAACTGATTATGTGAGGAGATTTTGCAGCAACATGTATCTTAATGCTTTGATCCCAGAGCTGATATTTTCCTGAATGGGGATACTTAAATGTTTAGTTTTTCATGTTCCATTTTCATTCTTAGAGTTCTTTGAGCCTTTGTACCACAAGGTGAGCAAGGCATTGGAAAAGTGGTAAAATATCTAACTCTTGTGCAGAGCAGTATTCATTTAATGATAAAAGTAAAGGTGATGCATGTACAGACAACCCTCTTTAAGGTCTGTGGGTGCAGGATAAAGCTGAAACAGAAAGCACATGTGGAAGATAAAGGGCTAGCAAAATTGTATACATAAATAATAAAACATAAACAGAAGGATAATCATAGCAGATATCTGGGTAAGACACAGTGTGACTCACAGCGATGCGCTGGGCAAACTTTTCACTAGGAGTCACAGAAAAATCTTGCTGAAAGTGTTTGGACAGGGAATGGGACACAGAGTCTGCAAAAAAAGTAATTTAGTTCATCACTGCACATCTTGGTTCACCTGAAAGCAGATTACAAGCATTAAATGAATAAAATAAAATCACAAATGTTTTTCAGTTGGCACTACATAAATAAAAAAAACAATAATTAAAGAATCTTAAGTAAAATTTAAATATAGGATACTAACATCAACAATAATATATAACAAATCTACAGGTTACAGTCAGACTGAAAGTTAAGCCCACCATCTTTATAGCATTATTTCTAATGTAGTAACACATTAGTGGGTTTTTTGCCAATGAAGTTATTTTGATGAATTAAACAAAAAACTAGTACTGTTTTATTAGGTCATTTAAAAGTTTATTCAAAGCCATCCTAAAACTATTATCAATTGGTATATATTTAATGAAAAATAGCAAAACTTTTAATGTACTGTAGTACATATAACCACCATGAAAGTTTTAAGGCCATTTTTCACTCTTGCGTGGGTCAGCTTGACACTGCTGCTTGGTACGAACGCTGCCGGTGACTTGAAGCTGAAACTTATGCCGATTTCTCGCGCTGCCAACCCACGGGCCCTGAAAAGTTACTCAAAGGATCACCTTCCTGTCATCTACAAGACAAATAAGAAGGCATGGATAACTGCTGCCATATTTAGCCAGTGGTTGAGCGTGTACGCCGTCCCTGCACTGAAGGAATACTGCGCCAAGGAGAACCTTAACTTCAAATTTCTTCTGACCCTTGACATGCTCCAGCTCATCCTCCCAATCTCAACGACTTGCTTGACAGTGTAGAAGTTGTATTCCTGCCTCCTAACACGACAGCACTGATGCAGCCCATGGACCAAGGTGTCATCGCCGCATTCAAGGCGTACTATTTACACCGTACCATGGCCCAGCTGCTCAAGGCTACAGACGGAGAAAATAAACCAACGATCCGAGAATATTGGCGTGGCTTCAACATTCTTCTTGCAATCGACAACATTGGAGGGAGGACAGAAGCAGCTTCTTCACAATAGCCGGCAGCCGAGGAGGAGCAAGCAGCTGCGGAGGAACCCCAGTCAGAGGAGGAGGAGGAGGAGGCAGCCGCAGTCTCAGTGACTCACCACTCACCTCCTCTGCTCCTCCTTCGCTCCACTACCCACCATACACTCGCTCTACCACCTCTGCCCATCGGTGAGTACCAATACTTGTACAAACTTAGTACTGTAGTTCTATATACAGTAATGTATATATACTATTTTCTATAAAAATGGCAATGAATTTCTGTATATGTACAGTAATGTTTTTCATGGGGCAAAGGGAGGCTCAGGAATGTAACTCCCGTATTGTATCTATTTCTTATGAAGAAAACTGATCCGCTCAACGTTGTTTCGCGTAATGTCGCATTTTCAGGTAGGTAACCCCGACGTTAGGCAAGGACGCCCTGTATTGGTTTATGCCAATAAAAACAAGTTTTGGAGGAAATTGACAGAGCAGAAAAAAAAAATAAAAAATATTCACTGTGCACTATCTCGCATGACCTGGGGACCTCAGAGATGTGATCTTGGAACTGGAAAACTTGGAGCTTATCTCGTGCACAAGAGGGTTAAGCAGCTTAACATACTGAATATATATAGAATATATATATATATATATATATATATATATATATATATATATATATATATATATATATATATATATATATATATATATATATATATATATATATATATATATATATATATAGATATATAACATATGTATTCACATCTTGGGAGTACAGACTTCCCTGATGTATTATATATATATATATATATATATATATATAAAAGCTAATCACTTACCCAGTAAATGGTAGTTGGATTCTCTTTCATACTTGAAGGTGAGTCGACCATATGACACATGGTTGAGATTTTTTAACCATTCAAAGTATGAAACAGTCACACCTCCAGCATTAATGTACAAATCAGGGATGACCAACACATTCATGTCCCGAAGTACACTGTCAGCAGCAGGTGTGGTGGGGCCATTGGCTGCTTCAGCAATAATCTGCAAGGAAGATTGGTACCATATATTTGCAAGTTAGGATAATTTTCAAACAACTACAGTAGAATCTTGTGATAATATTTTCTGTATAATATGACACCCCCAATTATATCTATTAGCTCCTTCATTATGGGGATGCCACTTTTAATATTTCATTTGGCTAACACCAGACAATTATATTCAGCTCAGATGAGGACCCATTACTCTGAAAAATACATACAATAATACACAATCCTAGGAATAACTGTCCCAAATTTGAAGGGCAGAAATATTTTCTAACTATAGTAAATCCTTGTTATTAGCAGTTTTGTGATTCGCGATTTCAACTATTTGCAGTAAGCAGATGGTGGCTAGCTTACGAGCCTCTCCCGCAGTGCAATGAGTCACTCCCACGCGCCTGCAGCACCTCCTCTCCTTTTTTTTTTGCTCAATCATAGCCTGCGATGCAGCATCTCTTGTGTTGTACTCATAACTTTAGTGTTTTTGTGTGAAATGGCCCCTAAAAGACTGTCTAGTGCCAGTGCTAGTGGAATGAAACATCAAAGCCAAGAGGAAACAGTACCAATCACAATGTTTTTCAAGGAAGAACCAGCCGCTTGTCCAACTGATTCATCTCCCTCACTTACTCAGTCAGCTGTCGCCGTTCCACCACCCACCTCCCCGCCACATGCTACCCCATCATCCGCCTCTCCAACAACCACTACTGCATCACCCTCTTCCAACAGTGATCCTGATGATCTCCCTATGCTTCAGTAACCAGATTTCATTCTACTGTACAGTACACTTCATCAAGCTCCAAACTTCCACATACAAAGGAGAGTACAGTAGTATTGGAGACAAGTTTTTCATACACAGTAGTGCACTAAGGTAGCATGGGTTGCTATTTGCAGTTTTGCCAATTTGAGTCATTCCTTGGAACCTAACCCCAGCGAATACCAAGGGTTTACTGTACCGTTCAAATAAGAACTACCCCTTCCCACAGCAGAGTACCAAATTAGATCCTAAAATGGCCACTAGGATATTCCATCCTTATAGCAATTGATTACATATCTTTATGTCAAGCCATAAGAGATTTAACGAAGAGGTAAATTTATTTAGTCATTTTTAAGACTAATAAAGAATGATTTAGAGAGAAAAAATAGAGAAAAAGGCATGCCTAATAATAAAGCATTAAATATTAAGTTAATAATTAATACAATAAATTAACAGAAATATGATAAATTAAAAATATCCTGGTTAAAAATTATTTAACTTAGGACCTAAAATAAAATTCATTAAAAATCTTAACCCAGGAGGTTGTTTACATAACATGTGAACACTGATGCTTAATAGATTACCTTAGCCTGGACCTTATGAGCATTTCCTTTGTGAATGACCTTCTCAATGGCAGCAGGGATGAGGATATCACACTTCTCATAAAGCAGGTTCTCACCCTGATAAGTCTGAGCTCCCGGATAGCCCATAATTGTTCCATTTTCAATCTTCCAGTTTTCAAGTTCCTATAAATAAATTTTACTTATGTAATGTATTTAAAAACATTCAAGTCAGAATCATGAAGTCTGATCTAGAAGAACTGAGAAATGCAGAGACCTGGCAGTTGTAGCACTAGTAAATATGACAAATTTTGTGACGAGAGGTACCGGTATGGCCAGCATAAGGACAGAACCAAACAATGTGATGTAGTCGTGGCCGGAATTAGGCTAGGATACAGACACATCTGGCAAGTTAGTAACGCTGTACCCATACCGGAACACTCAGCATGTAAACTTTGTGATAAACCTTTAAAGCATACACTTAAACACTATATTATTGAATGTGACACTGTCAAAGACTTCAGGCCACCTGGCTTATTGAATCATGAACTTTGTAATTACTACATTGAATCGAGGGTGCTTGAGGACATTCTTGCTCTTTATCCCAAATTTGCCAGCCCACACTGATTAATCTTCAATTAGAATATGACGTCCAATGTATATGAACCTTTGTCTTGCATGGCAGTGAACAGTGACATCACCCACATGACTCTGACCTATATATACTGCTAATGAATATGATGTATTTCTTTGTGTACGGACCTCTGTCCTGCATGACAGTGAACAGTGACATCACCATGAATCTGACCTATATATATTGTTAATGAATATGATGTATTTCTTTGTGTATGAACCTCTGTCCTGCATGGCAGTGAGAAGTGATACCACCCTCAGTGTTAAAACCTGACTGAATTACTCAGAATAGGCAAACTGTACTCCAAGCTTTGTCAATAAATTGTAAAAAAAAAAAAAAAATGTAATGTACATTTCTTAAATAAAATGGGTAACATACACAGGTAAAAGTTATTCTTGCCATGAATATCTTGCACAGGACTTTAATCGTGCCATGTACTTACATACCAATGTAATGAGGGTTTTGTCATAATACCCTGTACAATGGCAAAGAATGGAAATAATTCATTCACCAGTGTAAGTCCTTGCCAGTTGTGGGCCTGCAGCCAGCATGTCAGTGAATACTGTACTAATAAACTGATATGTGTTAGGACAATTCGTGGAAAGGTTGCCCCGGGTAGTTGTCAAGTCTGTTTACAAGACATGAAGCCAAATAATGCTATCTGGGTGGGTGGGTATGTGTGCTAATTGTTAAACTACTAAGTGAAGTCTGTTGAGGTGGCTTGGCAACAGTGGTAGAAAAGAATGACAGTAAACGACTGGAGGTACTAACATTTAATACTCTCTATCTCCCTTCTATATTTTGTTTTTCATAACTTATCTTGTGTACAAATTTGGTATCAACTTCCATATAGTAACCACTCTTGCAGGGTTATACATTAACACTTGTATATTTTCTAATGACCTGCCCAAAAGCACCCTTTTCCCCCATTTTTCATACTGTTACACACAAAATACTAAACTTTATTAAAAAAATAATAGTAATAATAATTTAATAATAATCATGGAAGTTAATAGGTAATCAGCAGTACTGTACTTAAAACAAATTATCCTTAACTGCAGGTATCACAAATATAAAATAAAATTACAGTAGTGGGTGTCTCACCTTGGGGTCAATACCATCTGCATTGTAGATCTCACCATCAACTTCCTTAATGCCAACACAAGTAGCACCGGCACGATGGAGGTACCTCATTGAGTGCAGACCCACATTGCCGAAGCCCTAGAAATGATCAGTAATATAATATTTAAGAACAAATTTATGTTCAAATGTTATGTCCTTCGTAAGTCAATGGTTAAATGTTCACCTCACAAGCGGATGGTCAATGATTTGACCCTGATAGGAGTGGAAGGGTAATTTGTTTCCGTGTAACCCATCAATTACACACCAAGCACTAAAAAAAGTAAACTGGAGAGTAAACTTGCCAATAGTATAAAACTTTTGGTGGACTAACATCCTACCAAGGGGTGAGAACAAGAGAATCGGTACCAGCTGACAGAATAGCAGATTGAAAGTAATTGAACCTAATTAATTAACGACTCATTAACCTTATTGGATATTTTACAAGATTATAATTACCACTGGGGTTCTAATTGAGCATTACATTACATATTATGAATCATGATATAATCAATGATTATTAAATCTTGTTAATTAATTTGGTATGTGGCTTCAGATTGTCAGGATTTGAACCAGAGTTCTGTTTGGGAAAGGGGAGGGAGGATTAGGTGAGGGTTTCTGTCAAGTTTGTTAACTTAGCCACTCTCCATCCATCAACTCTTGTTGGTGAACATGACTAATATTTGTTGATGTCTCATCCTCTGAAGTGACTTTATAGTCTTCTACTTCTTTCCTCAGAATAAAGAAGTGGGTAGACACAGACCATCCTTAGGGATGTGAGCCTGTGGGTGGGTATGCAAACTGCTGGTTGCCAAACTCAGTTCCTTCTTGTCAAGGACACACAGACAGAGTAATTATCAGTGATCTCCAAAACACATATCCTTCCAAAACACATATCCTATCATGTTATTATAAGGATTTCCACTATAAATTCAATGTTTACTTGTCATCTACCTACTCTTTGAACACAAGCACTCCCTCGTGCACGACATATTATGTTAGAAAAATTCAAGCTGCATGAATTCTTGCAACCTTTCTCATCAGGCTCTAATCTCTCCCTATGTCATTCTTGCCTGCATATACATAGTACAAGTATAACTTTCTCTACTTCCCTAGTTATTTCACTTTTAGTTGCCCCATACCAGGCAGAAACCCAAATTGCATTTCAATATTGCCCATTCCATCCTCTACCAATTTCTTAACTACTCTTTCCACAACTTTCACAACCTAATATCGCAGCTTCAGGCCCCTGCAGTTCCCACACTTAAGCACATCACATTTACTCTTGTAAGAATTCACAATTACACTCTTCTGACAGTCGGCTGGAACAATACATTCCATCATGATTGCAATGATCAATCTGGTCATGTATCTACACACAAACATCATCTGATGCTTTGATTCTATTCAGCAGTCGATCTTAGTATAAGAATCTTGATTTCCACATCATAACTGATAATACAAATTACATACCTGTACAATGAAGGTTTTACCGCCCCATCCAGGAGTAATGCCAATCATAGACATATATGAAGCTTCATTAATAAAGTTCTCAAGACCGTGGAAGACACCACGTCCAGTAGCTGATGTGCGACCATGGATTCCACCTTGGTTGATTGGCTTTCCAGTGACACATGCATGAGCATTGATGTCATCATGACCTACAATGAATGAAGCAAACTGTGAGCTACAAACAGTGGGAGAAAAACTCAAATCAGGTTTACCTCATTTATAAAAGTACTATAAATATTTAAAGAGAAACTTCACACCTGATTAAAAGTAATGTTCTAACATACTAGCTGGTTCCTGTCATAAATGAAAGTACCATACTCTCACTCCTAATTAATTATTCTTTATGTGATGGATTTTTAATCTGGCCACAGAGTATTTTCATATATTTCATTTAATCTTTATTTAAAGAACAAGCAAGAGATAATTACTACAATTCTTTGATGCTCTAACCAACGCTTCAGCCATGTTTTAATCAATGACCTAAAACTTAAGGATACAGAAATAATCTCCAACCTCAAAGAAAACAAATAATATTCAGAAATTCAAACTTCATACAGAGCCTGTAGCCAGGTGACTAATTACTGTGCTAACCAATTCTGGGTCATTGTCTAGTTACTGATTTCTGTACTATTCGTCTCCTGGGAGCTAAGATGACTTGGTATATAACTTTTTCAACGTTATCTTTAGCTAACATAGATTACAGTAACTTGTGTTAAGTGAAATATTGAAATTTACCCAAAACTAATTTTTCCCCCACGTTGAGTAAGTCAAGAATAAATTCTGTGTGTATTAAATTTTGCTTAAAAAATCAAATTTGTTCATTAACTGCAAATTTTTGTACACCGTGGGATGCCTGTAATTTAAATTCCCTGATCACATGACCCACTATTTAGGAATATTTTTTTTTTCAATTCAATAATCACATATAACCATCAAATTAAATTCCAATAAAATATGGTAATCAAGCTGCAAGTGGTGAAGCTATACATAGCAAGTACAGTGATGCAAAGAGATAAATAGTGTAACCAGGTAAGTGGTTACACATGAGAAATGTAATACACTGTAGTAAAATTGTGCTGTGTTTTTACAAATACAGTGCAAATACCAGTGTGTAATCAAGAACAGAGGGGCCCCCAAATTCGTGGTGGTTAGGTTCTCAAAATGGCCGTGAATCGCCAAATCTGCAAATAATGTTTGCCGAAGGGGGGGAGGGGGGTGTACATTTTTACTTGTGTACAAAGACATGTATATTCCCTTTATGTGTTTGCCCTTAGGACAACTATTTCTTTTACCTGCATTGCATATATGTGTTCTGTGCATGTGTCCACACAAACACACACATTTACAATACAGTACAGGTAAAGGAAATTACTGTCTCTAGAACGAATGGCTCCCTGTTCCAGCCTCAAAAATACTGGCAATTTTAAAACTACCCACAGACATTCTTGGGTACATCCAGGGTGTCATCAGCGAATAATAGAGGACCGCGAAATAAAAATCCGCGAATTTGGGGGCCCCCTGTATGGTGAATGGTGTGGAAGTTGATATACACGATGCAGCCGGACAGCTTAAGAAAGTATTGTGACATAGTTTTGCCCCTTAAAGATATCAACATTATTTTATGGCCATCTTCCACGCTTACGTGGGTTAGCTACAGTTACCTGATGTACATACTAGATGTGTTTAAAAGAAACTGTACTCTAACCTCCTGACATAACATTAAATAATACGTAGCGCAAGATTGTACTGTTACTTCAAGTCACATAAACTGCAATATTAGGAATTTCTGTCACATTTACTGAATTGTACTACAGGCATACACCATGATTTGCAGTGAAAGCTATCATATAATTCTTTTAAATTCAATACAATTCACATGATTACGAGATATTAAATATTGGCTAATGTAAACAATTCTTATATACCAGAAGATATATACAACAGACATATTGATAAATAATGTAATCAATATAAAGTACTAACCTTACATTAATATTCAAACACATCTTAAAACTTTTGAAAACTTGAGGTTAATATATTAAAAGCAAAGAATTCTACGCTAAAATCTATTGATTTATTCTACAAACACATCAACAATTATACTGTGTGTATATATATATATATAATATATATATATATATATATATATATATATATATATATATATATATATATATATATATATATATATATATATATATATATATATATATATATATATATATATATATATATACAGTACACACACACAAGGTATATAAAGCATAAATTTATACAAGACAGAAAAACCTTAAACTAATATCATGCAAAAACAGAAACTAGATCACCTACATTTTATCTTCAAGCAAATTAAGTATTGTACTGTACTTTAGTCTTTACATAGGCTAGGGGAAGCGATTGACTTGTCCATGTCTTAAAGTTATATACTGTACAGTATATTGTAGGTCTTTCTTTTTACTTAAAATTTACATTGCTCTTCCTTCATACTATACATCAATGTACACAAACATGCTTCAAAGAAATGGCAAAACTTATCAATTTATTCAATCACAAGTGCATGTTCAACTGATAAGCAGTATTGGTGTATGATATTGCACTTGGTTAGCTGTTAACATCTTTAGTCTTCCAGGTTGTAGCTCTGCTCCTCACAATTATGGCAGTTAATCATGGTGATATATACAGAATTTCTTCCTCTTTAATTTTATCATAGGAGAGTGCCTTATTATGGTGTCACAGGTGCTGTTCTTGGACTGTCATGTATACTCTTAAGAATTTTGTTTCAAGTGTGCTGCGAGTCAAAATTTTGTTGCAACAATGTGAGGCTGAGAGCTGTAAAACCTATTTGCAGGCTCATTTTATAATAATAATAAATTAAAAATACTGTACACTTAGAACATATACACCTCAAGTGTAATACATTATGGCACTGGACAGAGGCCTTCATTAAAGTTACAACATACCAATGGTGTTGGCATAGGTGTCAGCAATCCATGACATCTCCCGCTCACCAGTACCCATGTCGGGGGCCGGTACATCCACACCGGGGCCTGTGGAGTTCATTAGGCACTCCTTAAAATGGGAGACCCCACTTTCATGACTAGATCAACATTCTTTTTTTGTTTATTGCACAAGTTTCATGACACAATTTTCTCCATGGTTAAAATGAGAAAATTGTGCCTACAAACTCATGACAACAAAGCTTATAAATGTTGACCTAGTTACACCACCACGATCACTTGAAGGAAGTCTCTCCCGCACAACCATCTTGGGTAGCCCGCATCTGCAATATCTCTGTTCTCCTTTCATTCACAATGCTTTCCCCTAACCTTCATTAATCATTAGAAGACTAGAAGGAAAGTGGCAAAGCGAAGGATGCAAAACACTCGGGAGTGAAGGGTGCCATCTTACCAATGGTCCTGGCGTAAGTATCAGCAATCCATGACATCTCTCGCTCACCAGTGCCCATATCAGGTGCTGGTACATCCACACCCGGGCCTAGCAGCATGTGCGATACATTCTTTAAATCATCATGCTACTGAGTGTACTTACAAATGTGTATCAATGGGAGGAAAAACAAATGTATTAACGTAGAAGGCAAAAGGAGAAAAAATTTAAATACATACTGTATATATACAGTATAGTACAATATGTTCTGTAATTCTCCCTCTATCATTGTCATTACTCATCAGGACTGTTGTGAATGACTATCAAAAGAATCAAGTACCTGTACAGTACACTGATAGTGCCACTTAAAGTTGACTTTACTGACTATTGTAACTGGATAAGAAATTAATACATCACAGAAAAGGGAAAAGTTAACACCGTTTACATACACACACACAAAAAAGAGCATATTGAGGGAAACAAGTCACAAGAATCCTGAAAAATTAGAAAATATTAGTGATGCGGAGAGAAAAAAGTTGAAAAATCGGGAAGATGAAGATATTGAAAACTTGGAGAGATTGCAATGTAATGTACTACGTACAATACAAGTACGAGTATATGCAAATATATTCATATAATACAAGAACGCATGCACAGTAATACAGTACAGTATAAAGTACATTCTCTTGTCAAGTGATTTTACAAGACAGAGACTGTATATTGTATGAACATACATATGAACATACAGTGTTAAGGAAATGCTTGAAGGACACTTAATAATAATAATAATAATAATAATAATAAAAAAAAAAAAAAAAGACATGAATTGCCACAAGGGAGATAATAATATGATGATGCAGAAAAACAATAATATAATGATGTAATGTGCTTGATGGAAGAAAAAAGTATGACACACAAAAAAGTAATGACATATTGATTAGATGAATATAGTCAAATCTGGGGAGAGAAATGTACAGGCAAGGTGCAGATGCACCAGTGTTCTGAGGCAATGATAGTCATAGACAAACAGGTATTCAAAAACTAGCCAAATAAAAATATTGGTTATTGTGTACCCTACATGTAAAATTTATTAAGAGGAGTATCTTTATAAACTGTTACTGGAACATAACCTGTTATCACTGTTAATTTGATAATTAAATAATCATTCTGGATCCTGTCCACGCTGACTGTTGATTCTGCAGTTCAGTTCAATACTGTAACTTTAACTGCAAATTAAAAAAAAATGATTGTGGTACACATTAGGTACCTTTATTACTGATATTAACAAGCAAAATCTACAGTTTTCTCCCCAAATTAATGCAAATAAATAGAAAAATCTTAAATAATTTATGAACATTTAAATACTGTACTGAACTTGATCTATAAAATCAAATTAAATAAATTCCTATATAAAATCCAATGACTTTAAGATTAATTCTTACCAAAACTTCATTTACCATAGCCAAAGCTTCTAATACTGACCAATGAAGCCCTTCTTGGCCAGTTCCAAGGTGAAGCGGCGAGTGATCTTCTCTAATTCATTGATTGAGTAAACACGAGGGTTGATCTTAAGACCGGCCTTGGCTCCTCCAAAAGGTACATCTACACAGGAACACTTGAATGTCATCAAGGCTGACAGAGCTTTGACCTCATCAGCACACACATCCATAGAGTAACGGATACCTGTTGGAAAAAATTTACTTTCAATGATCAACAGTGCACTTGTTATGCCCACACATAATCAAGCTTCTGTAATTATTTGGTCAAAGAATGGAACACTGCAAATTCATCCAAGAACTTACTGTTATGCCAGTGAAGAAGAAATTTCCTGTAGAAAATGTATCACAGGATCCCCACATCTCCTTGACTGATTAGATCGAGACACCACCACACTCATAAGAAAAAAAAATAATTGTTTTACAACAAGAGCTACCGGTACTTCACATTTGTCACCTTAAAGAACAGAATACATAGCTAACAAACCTTCTCAGAGGAAGTCACATTACTTGCTCTACTACAATCAACTATAAACTTAGTTACATAAATTCTGACTAAGAACTAATGCAGACTCTTCTTTATTCACCAAAGAACCTGCCGTACAGGGGCCCCCCATATTCGCTGGGGTTAGATTCTCAAAATGGCCGTGAATAACATTTGCTGTTGGTTGGGGAAGGGGTTGTAACATTTTTACTTGTGTACAAAGAAATGTATATTCCCTTTATGTGTTTTCCCTTAGGACAATTATTTCTTTTACCTGTGTGTGTGTGTGTGTAGACACACACACACACACACACATACCTAATGCTGGGCAACACGACATTAGCATTCATTAAAAACAGGTTACATGTTACTCCTGGTGAATGGAAAATCATTTAAAGTAGCTCACAAATAATCAGAAACACATTTATTAAAAATGTGAGTCTACCCTCAAGTCCGTGCTTTATTACTTTATTAATACAGCACGGACTTGAAGGTAAAAACATTTTTAATCAATTTGTTTCTGATTATTTGTGAGAGATTTTCCATTATTATTTATTTGTATATGTTTCATATGTTTGTGTTCACACACACAGACACACACACACACACACACACATATTTACAATACAGGTAAAGGAAATTACTGTCTTTAGAATGAATGACTCTCTGTCTCAGCCTCGAAAATGCCGACAACTTTAAAACTACCCACTGTCATTCTTGAGTACATCCAGGGTGTTATCCGCGAATAGAGAACTGCGAAATAACAATCTGCGAATTTGGGGGCCCACTGAAAGTTACATCCTTCAACACACTGAGATTACTGTATTCAATCATCCAGAAAAAAAACACATTGCAAACTGATTTTTATGCAGACAACATCTAACAGATTCCAGAAAGCTTCATGAAGATCCTCTGGGCCAACTTCCAACAAAAAGGAAGAACTTAAAACAGGAAACAATCTTTACCCAGTTTAATGATCTGTATCTTCCCACAACTCTTTGTGATTAGGAATGTGCCATGAGGCATCCTTCAAATTAATGGAAGTGGTTCTCATTCCAACTCTGAAGATGTCTTCATTCACAAAATTTTTGTCAAATGAAGCAACTGACCATACTGAAAGTTGAGATTCAACTCTGTTCTAAAACTCCAAGTCTAGTAATTCAAAAAGTCTACAAATCAGTTACTAAATCCTCATACTGTAGCTGAATAACCAATTTATCTAATACTTCAAGCACAAAGTTCAAAGGGACTCTCAACTCACTTAGAACTGAAATCTTGTGATAGGGATCAGTGCCCCCGTTCCACT
The DNA here is from genome assembly GCF_018991925.1 of Homarus americanus. Classification (NCBI taxonomy): domain Eukaryota; kingdom Metazoa; phylum Arthropoda; class Malacostraca; order Decapoda; family Nephropidae; genus Homarus; species Homarus americanus. The sequence continues at coordinate 374,308 of NW_024733870.1, forward strand.
GAGGACCCTTCCGACCCACCAAAGAAATTCAAGGAGGCTCACTCCTAATTTTTGGAAACGTGATTGTCTTTATAAAAAGGTATCACTGCCCAGTAAGAACCATGTGTTTCTCATATACTTAACTCAAACAGGCAAAAGCCTCCTGTGTCACACGGGTGAGCAGGAGTAGGCTGTGGGTAAACAGTTCCTCCCTGGTTATATATAGCTGTCTTCACACCCCTTGCCACAACCACCCACACTGCCACTCTCACCATCATCACCCCAGCTGATAATACAATAAGTGCATCCAGCCACACTATAACCAACAGTATGGTAAAAATGCTTATTTCTTACCTCCACCAACACCACCAGCAGTTCCACAAACAATACTGTATCCCACTTGTCATCAGTATCAACAAAGCTATCACCATCATCACCTATCAATTTGCCTCTTACCCTGATGTTCGGTGGGGAGGTAGATGTGTGGGTGGTGATGGTTAGTATGAATAATAGGTGGTGGTGATAGTGGTTAGTGTGAATGATAAGTGGTGGTGATGGTGGTTGTGGTTGGTATGAGTGGTGGTGGTGATGGCGGTTGGTGTAAGTGGTTAGTACGAATGGTGGCGGTGTTGGAGGTTAGTATGAAAGGTGATGGTGGTTGGCATAAATGGTAGTGATGGTGGTTGATATAAATGATAGTGGTGGTGGTTGGTATGAGTGGTGGTAGTAGTGGTTGGTATGTTTGTGTGTGTGGGGTCAAGAGGCACGTGAGAATGTATGTAAGCTGGCTCCTTGACAATGACTACCACCACCAGTGCCAGCCAGGGCAACAAAGGGCGACGCCCGTAGAAAACTTCCCCTCTCCCCCCATACCTTCTTTGAATATACTATACTCCTATTTATTTCATCATATCACGGTCTTAAAAGTACACACCATTGGCTAATCCAATAATAGCTGATGACTTCCAATTCGTTATTTTTAAGAGTTTCAATTAAACTGGCTTTTGTTACAATCAGGTACGGCGTTATTTTATCCGGCGTCCACCCAGCCTTGTCTCCCCTCCCACCTTTCTGCCATTACCAGCTTCAAGGGAATCCGTACTCATGAGCGTGGAGACATTCTCACACTTCATGCTCTTTACTTCTTTGTCAAATAGCTCACTAGTCGGTCGGGTGCTTGGGTCCAGTTCTGTTAAAACACTGTTTGCAAGTGTTGGTCAAGTCTGTACAGTACTTATGGGAGTTCACGATCGGCAGGTTGTTTCTTCTGATGTGATGTATTGTGTTCTGTTGTCTCAATGCAGGTGTGCTTTGGAAGTGGTGTTGTTGCATCATACTTTCCGATACAATACTGTAATGCATTTCACTATGTAAATACGTGATGTTATAAATTCGAGAACCAGGGGCAAAACAGACAGACGGAAGAACTCTTGTCTGATTCGCCGTCTTCATTACTTAAAGGATATTTAAAAATCCCAATAGTGATTGATTTCTGCACAAATCAATCACGATACCATCCTCAAGACTGAGAGCTGGCGACCACAGCCCACCACTCAAAATTAATTATTTGATTTATTTGTATACCGGGTATTTATTTTCGCTGTCTTTTTCATTCCTCCCAGATATATCTCCAAGGACTCTGCTTTTAACTTCACTAATGAATCACAAGCTCAGTCTTCCCCTACCTTTAATTTCACCCACTAACATTTCTACCATCACAATTTCAATTCTTTATCATATGGCCAAAATATCCCGAACATAAACTGTAATCCCTCTCATGAACTAATACCACATTAACTAGATTTACAGGATTAAACCAAAATATCATGTTTCGAGCACATTACACGCCCTGGCACAGGTAGAGATACGACGCTAGTCAAAAAGGTTACTTGACACACAGCTTCCCTGACCTTTTTGCATCTCCCCACAACCACTAACTGTACCCTTAACACACACTTTCATGCAACATCATCACTAGGACGAAGAGGAGCTGAATGATGATAAAGTGGTGAAGGCAAATGAGGAAAATGGAAGATAATGATGACGAAGAAGAGGAGGAGGAGTAGGAGGAGGAAGAGAACCAATTCTCTTTTGTCTGACATTCGACGAGGCTATTGTTGTCCCAGCCATCGCCACTGATGACCTCTTAACAGCCTCCACGACATGACTATAAAAACACCACCTACTGCACCACCAACACCACCCACCTACTGCACCACCACCACCCACTTACTGCACCACCACTCACCTACTGCACCACCAACACCACCCACCTACTGCACCACCACCATCCACCTACTCCACCACCACCCACTTACTGCACCACCACCCATTTACTCCACCACCACCCACCTGCACCACCACCACCCCACTTACTCCACCACCACCCACTTACCCACCACCACCCACTGCAACACCACCCATTTACTCCACCACCACCCACCTACTGCACCACCACACCCACCTACTGCATTAACACCACCCACCTACTCCACCACCACCCACTTACTGCACCACCACACCCACCAACTGCACCCACACCCACCTACTCCACCACACCCCACCTGCTGCACCCACATCCACCTACTGCACCACCACCCACCTACTACACCCACTTACTCCACCATCACCCACCTACCACCACCCACCCACTGCATTAACACCACCCACCTACTGCACCCACTTACTCCACCACCACCCACCTACGGCACCACTACCTACCTACGGCACCACACCCACCTACCGCACCATCACCCACCTTTTACACCTATAATTATACCCACAACTGTACACATATACTGGTGATTTACTAAAAAGTGGCAATTAGTAATGAATCTTATCACTCCATCTTTTAGTACACACGCCATGACTCTCACGCTCTGGCATGAATAAAAAAAAGGTTAAACGCTTATAATATGAATACTGTCTAATGGCACAAAGAATCAGGTAGCGAGTTATATTATCTATTTCATCTAAGTAGTTACAGTGGTGATTCCGTTGATCAATAATAATGGTAGCTTTATATTGTCCTAACCTAACCATACTATCAAGTGAAATAAGGGGCTCCTAATCATTGAGAGATTCATTATCATTACAAGTGGCCTCGTGATATATCTCATAAATATATATTAACAGCAGGAACCACGAAGATACAAGTTAATACCCTTATCCTTCGCTCTCTCTTTACTTCCAAGCGGGCCCTTTTATCATTATCTAGAAAATCGTCATTATCAGTAACTCCATCATCTGCTCCATGCCAACTCATCCACGCATGCCACGTTTCAGGTCAAGTTTATTGCCCTCTACGAACGCCTTCCCTTACTAAGCAGCTAAATGATCCACACAGAAGTTTTGGCCCAGTTTATCGATTACATGAATGCAATTATATGAAATAAGTGACTGATACATTTATATATTTTTTCTCTTGTCTGACCGCCAGCACGAAGCTTGGCCACACAATCAGCCCGACCGTTAACACACCCGTGACCCTTACATATTTTTGGGGTCACCCGAGTTTTAGCGAGTATGGCTTTGTAAATGTGTGTACAGTATGTGTGTTTATGGCGTGTTCTGTAGTGATTTCTTTCTATATGTTGGGGCTTCTGCGTGTATATATAATTAATTTTTGAGTGTTTTTACTGTTTTCCAGGTGTTTTCAACTCTTTAGTTTTATAAGTGAGCGTACAAGTATTCTCTCTGGTGTACGTTTAGGTGTTAAATTTAATTTCCATTATTCCTTAATAAAGATGTAATCACCGGTAGCAGTGTCCAACAACCTGGGAGTTGAGTTCAAATACTGGTTAACAAGGCAATATAAACTGTATGTGAGTTCCAGGTGGCGCTGTCTGGGTGTTGCTTCCATCACAGCTCACATATTGTTCATATTTTAGGACTGCAATGCTCCTTAGTTACTTTGAACAAGAATATGATGAATTAGGTGGATTTACACAATAAATGTTCGTAAAATGATAAAAAAATAAAAATCGTAAACAAGTTGCATTTATCAAGTCGGTAGATGAACAAACATCGTGAACTTGCACAAGCTATAAAAACACACCGTTGTCCCTCAAGAGAAAAGCCATGAAATAAACATGGGTGGTGCAGTGGGCAGTGGTGAGGCTCAGGTGGTGCTGCGTGGAAAGGGCCCATTTGGTGGTGGTGGCGCGCGGGACCCAAACACAGGTAAACAAAGGGATTCAAAGGCGACCTAATCACTTCTGCCCTCGAGCATCAGCCAATTTGCACGGTCACTATCGAAACTGTTCTCCTCTACGTGATAATGAATAGTTGAAAAAAAAAACGTTGTAAACGGAAATATCATCGACACGACAACCTCCTTAACAACACGCTTTAAACTGAGACGAAGATGTGATTGCACTGGAAGTTATTGACCCTTACGGAGGAATGAACGGCATAATATTCGCCTAATGACAACGGTTGAGACAAAGTTTTAGTTATTTAGTTATTTGTGTAACTAATTTTCTCATCCCTTTACTCTAGTCCATACGCTTATAGCCTTATACTCAATACTTTAAGCTGTGAAACAGGATATGACCAAGCTTATGACTCCCTAGTTCCCAAAGTGAATTCAATTAATGTACCAAATATCAACAGCTAAAGGAACTTACTCACATGACCCAGTCCATACTTACTAAAACCTCCATCTCTCGACACCATACAAAATATACTGGATAGGCTTAGAGATGGTGCTGCCTACTACTACTATTACAACTATCCTTCTCTTTAACTGACAACCTACACGAACCTCCCCAACAAAAAAAAAAGACCAAAATAGGAATAGGCAAATATTAACGAAACCTTAGCGAAAAAGCAAGGGCAAAGAGGCGACATGACAATATCAGACAAGGGGGAAGGAATGTCCCAAGAACAAGAAATATAATTACTCAAATGTAACGAATAGCGAAAAAAAATATACTGTTGAAAGACGATGTCCATATTTGTACTCTTAACGAGAAATCTGAAGCTTAGAGAAAGGAAGGTGAGGTCATGTAACGAGGTGAGAGCATAGAGCAGTAAGAGGTCGTATACACAGGGGGAGGCGGGGGGGAGAAGGAGAGGGAGAAGGGGAGGAGAGGAGGGAGGAGAGGAGAGGGAGAGAGGGAGAGGGAGAGGAGAGGGAGAAGGAGAGAGGAGAGGAGGAGGAGAGAGGAGAGGGAGAAGGGAGAGGAGAAGGAGAGGGAGAAGGAGAGGGAGGAGAGGGAGAGAGGAGGGGAGAGAGGGAGAGAGAGAGGGAGGGAGAAGGAGGAAGGGAGGGGGAGGAGGGAGGAGAGGGGAGGGAGAGGGAGGAGGAGAGGAGAGGGAGGAGAGGGAGGAGAGAGGAGAGGGAGAAGGGAGAGAGGGAGAAGGAGAGGGAGAGGAGAGAGGAGAGGGAGAAGGGGAGAGGGGAGGAGGGAGAGGGAGGAGAGGAGAGGAGGGAGAGGGAGAGGGAGAGGGGAGAGGGAGAGAGGGAGAGAGAGAGGGAGAGAGGAGAGGGAGGAGAGAGGAAGAGGAGAGAGGGGAGAATAGGGAGGGAGAAGGAAAGGAGAGGGAGAAGGGAGAGGGAGAAGGAGAGAGAGAGGAGAGGGGGGGAGAGAGGAGAGGGAGGGAGGAGAGGGAGAAGGAGAGGAGGAGAGGGAGAGGAGAGGAGGAGAGGAGGGAGGAGGAGGAGAAGGAGAGAGGCAGAGATGGATGAAGGGAGGGAGAGGTCGACCATCCGGCCCAACCCATGCAAACACCACCTCACCACCTGCCACCACACCACCTCCGCAAACACCACCCTCACCCACCTACAAACACCACCTCACCCACCTGCACCACACCCACCTCACCCACCTACAAACACCACCTCACCCACCTACCCATCCTCACCACACAAACACCATCCTCACTCCACCTGCAAACACCACCCTCACCCACCTGCAAACACACCCTCACCCCACCTACAAACACCATCCTCACCCACCTAAACACCATCCTCACCCACCTACAAACACCATCTATCATAGACGCCGTCATCAGCATACAGACGCCGTCATCACTTGCTCAGACATAGTCTCATGCATAACAGACATAGGTCATCATACATAGCAGATAAGTCATCATGTGGCAGATAGCAATCATCATGGCAGACATGGTCATCATGCATGGACTGGCATCAGCTGGGATGGTGGACTGGGGTCATCTTTGGACAGGTCGTCATGGCAGGACACTTGAATCTGCCAGGGTCGTCTTGGACTGCAGGTCATCGCTGGACATGGTCATCATGCTGTACCCAGACGCCAGGTCATCTTTGTGGACTGGGTCATCGCTATGGTTGCCGTTGCTTTGTCATGTGGGACAGTCATCATGTGGACTGGCATCATATGGACGCTGAGTCATCGCTGGACATGGTCATGGCATGTGGACGCCTCACCCACCTACAAACACCACCCTCACCCACCTACAAACACCACCCTCACCCACCTGCAAACACCATCCTCACCCACCTGCAAACACCATCCTCACCCACCTACAAACACCATCCTCACCCACCTACAAACACCATCCTCACCCACCTACAAACACCATCCTCATCCGTTCACAACCACCTACAATTTTTAAGGGCGGACAGTGATATAGAATAGCATACTTTCCGTTTAATGCCGAATCACGTTCCCAAAGCTCGCGTTCAAGCCTAACCTAACTAATCCTAACCTATCCTAACCTAACCTAACCCAAGACAGCCCAGCCACACCCAACCCGACCCAACGTAACCCAATACAATGCAATACTGTAGGTGCGGATGTCCATTTGGCTGGTTAGGTTAAGGTTGGGTTTGGTTAGTTAAGGGAAGGTTAGACTTTATTGAATATAGCTAAAAGAAAAAAAAATTCTCGCCTCCCTGACAGGAGCGTAAACCAAGCACTAGTGTGGTGAGGGGCTGCAACTGTTGCCAAGGAGGGCAGTCCTGGACAATCAGCTGACTCCTTCACAACACTCCTCCCATCTTGGCAACCAGCATCATAATATTAATGGTCGCCTCTTGTGATTGGGGGTAGCCGGCTCTAATGCCACCTTTAGGAGTGGTCATCTTGAAGGTATACAGATGATGTCAACACAACAACCTCACCCTAAGTTAATGTGTTACTCAGTGTTAAGGAAAGATGACCGGACATCTTGTTAACTGCACAGGTTAATCTTTATCCGAGCACGGTCCAATAATTCTCTTTAATATCCATCTAGGTTCCCAATCATTGCTGGGTAACAGGGAGCAAGTGACTTGCCCACTAGTTTCATCCTGACCGGGGATCGAACAACCCAGACGCTATACCACTTGTGAATGCAGGGTATAAAGGGGAAGGGAATGGCACAAGCATGAGTTGGCAATTAACGCTTATGCAACACACAAACACGAATAAAACATGAACTACGGCACACATCCGTAACTTTGAAATCAATTTAGTGCCAGACAACATCCTGCGAAGAACACATTAACCTGTCACCTTTTATGGTCTCATTCCACATTTGTCACAGCAGTTATTCATACAAGACTGATTGAAAAGTTTTAACTGATCCTCAGGTTATTTACTGGACATACAAGCGAATCCCCTTCCGTGCAAGACCACCACACACACACACATTAACTTGGTCTGGTACAACAGCCGCCCAGGTGTTGAGGGAGTGTTGGTAAGAGAGCCTTGAGCCGTCAGCAAGGCTGAGGGGAGCGTGGCGGCCGTCCTACCCATGGGGGGTGAAGCCTAATACCTCTACAGCTGACTGTATTGATTACCCACGGCACCCTCAGCTCTCCCCACACCACACCATTATCCACACTGGACAACCTCCGACATTTCTTGGTTTATTACACAAGACATGCTGGAGTGTTGCCTGTTAGATTACAATGTTGGAGGACTCAATGAGGTGTGTTGAACAGTAAACCAGAGGTGATACTTCCTGGCCGTCGGCGTAACACGCAATAGGTCGAGGGCGTGACTGGCGCTCCCTCACCAACTCCGCTGTACAGTCTTCACCAACATGGACGACCACTACCACCCACCACCCTTAACGACTACCTCTCTCCAGAAGCCCCGAAGCTCTATACATAGGTAATAATGGCCAATTCAGTTTTGGATCATCTGAAGATTAACCCCCCAGCTATTTTCACCAAGTTAGGTTACGTAAGGTTGTTAGGTCAGAGTGGTTTAATCTGTAAGCGAATTAGGCTGGGGTGTTTACCCTTAAGGTGATCCAAATACCCAGCACAGTGTAGCATAACCTCACCTTAAAGTTCTTCAACCAATGTTCTCACACACACACACACACACACACACTCAAGGACGTCCAGTGACAATAAGCGGAGCACATGATGATTAGCCCCTCAGAATTAAATCACCTTACGATTATAAACACCTTAACCTAACCACCCAGGTATCATTACGGTGTTTAATCATCAGGTGAACTAAGCTGGAGGGACTAAATCACCACGTGAACTAAGCTGCGGGACTAAATCACCACGTGAACTAAGCTGGGGACTGAAACATCGGGTAAACTAAACTGGGGGACTAATCACCAGGTGCATTAAGCTGGGGACTAAATCATCAGGTGAACTAAGCTGGGGACTAATCTTCACGTGAACGAAGCTAGGGAGTAATCAGGTGAACTGAGCTGGGGACTAAATCATCAGGTGAACTAAGCTCGGGACTAAATCATCAGGTGAACTAAGCTAGGGGTACTAATCTTCAGGTGAACTAAGCTGGGGGTACTAATCTTCAGGTGAACCCACTCCTCACCCAGAACCTTCCTCAATCTGGTTTGATCCCACGTGCCCAGTGTTGCCACCTCTAACGATCCAAGCGACCTTGAATGACCCCAGCTCCTTAAATATGTCACGTTATCTCTTGTGAATTGATGATAACAATTATCTCCTTGTTACGGCTTTGATCAAGTCACTGTGTTAGTGTGTGTGTGGTGTGTGTGTGGTGTGTTGTGTGTGTGTGTGTGTGTGTGTGTGTGTGTGTGTGTGGTGTGTTGTGTGTGGTGTGTTGCGTTAGTGTGTGTGGTGTGTTGCGTTAGTGTGTGTGTGGTTAGTGTGTGTGTGTGTTGTGTGTGTGTGTGTGTGTGTGTGTGTGTGTGTGTGTGTGTGTTGTGTGTGGTGTGTTGCGTTAGTGTGTGTGGTGTGTTGCGTTAGTGTGTGTGTGGTGTGTTGCGTTAGTGTGTGTAACCGGTCGTTTTCATCGCTATACAGTATACTATATACAGTACATGATCGCCGCTATTTACTTGCCAGTGTGAATTTTCAGAGTTAAGTTGCTACAAAATCTATTAATATTCATAATTAAAGCAAGAGAATGCAAACACTGCCAAGAGTCACGTTTAGTCACACTGATTTTTCTAAATTTGTTAGTGGAAATGTTATTAACCTGACTCCTCTCTATGCAGTCTTATAAATACATTGGTAATTCTATTAACTTTATTAACGTATCGATTGAGGCTCCATGACCCCGGGGAAGATCAAGATGTAAACTACAATAACAAGAACTTGCTTGAACAGCGTGTCTGCCTGCACCGTCAGCACGATTAGGAAGAAAAACGACATTACCTTACCAGAAAGGACATCAAGAACCTCCATTATGCGCCTCACAATATGAAGTAAAATTGGGTTTAATAGAACCAGGAAACGTTAGATTAGGTTAGGCTGTTCAGTGAACTGTGTGAAGTTTATTTGAAGCAACACTGTACGCCAAGACGTAATACCTCACACACATGGATTTGGAATAAATGCGGACTACTGCCTGTGCCAGGACCTGACTACAGTATACGCTCTGCTTTCTCAGACAATCTCTCTCTAGTAGCGATAGAGCCAATCATTTGTCACTTTTCATAAACTCTTATCTAGGCATGTTTATTCCCCATTATCTTTTACTGTAGTTTCGCACCTTATAATGTACAAAGTTACCTAATAGTGCATTATAATTCATGCTGTCTTTAAATACAATTTTGTTGAATTAAATAATCACTCAAATATTGAAATATCCCATTCCTTACAAACAGGAAGCCTATTGTTGATAAGGTTTTCAATCGATGTTTAATTGTTCTTATCTTCCTAAATTACCTCACTGTGGGGTTTTAACTGCACAATACAGTCTAGTAAATAGTAAAGAATAAAACCCCAAAACAGTGTGTGAGACGGACCAACAGGTTGTGTGCATGCCTGCCAACTTGGCGTGTGGCCGACAACAACCCCTTGCCAGATTTGCGCCTCCTCACTAACCTTCAAGTTCCTAAACCCTTCTTAATGTACCCACCCCTTTGTGATAGTCTACGCCACAAGAACATTTTGTCTGTGCCCTTTTGTATCAATCACGTTAAATCAACAGGACTGTTTTGTAGGTTTACTTTCTCTTGTGTGAAATCAAGAGGCGAAACTTTTTATGATTAATATACTGTAAGCTTGCATACCGTGTCTGCAGAATATGATGATGTTAATATTGATGATGGCAATAATGATAATGACTGAATAATGCATGACTGGATTTTGATTATGAATGCAACTCATATTCTGATAATAGCATTCCAAGATTATGTTTTTTTTGTGTGTAAAATGTCGAGTCAGCAAATGTGATAGAAGTGCCAAACTGCTACGAGACAATACATGAGATGATATATGAGTAAAATTCATTGTTACTTCATCATTCCATGCCAACATGATGATTAAATGTTTATATTTCATGAGTCAGTACGATTTAAATATTTGTGATTTAAAATACTAAGGGTACCTCTAAATAATCATCAATATTTCAAGCTGCCGAAGGGTGAGAGCTCTACACCCACCTGGAAATATTTAAATACGCTGCAGACTATGATTAAAAAAAGAAAAAGCTATTACCGCCATTTTAGAGTCAAAGGAATTTCCCCATTTATCTGCCGGACTATCGCTAGTTCAGATAGTAAACAACATAACATCCGGGACAAACGAACTGGCGAATAATACAAGAGATTGGCGATATTGTTTCTTTGAGGATTTCTAAGGTTGCTACTGCATTTCTCTTAGGACGACTTGGGTCATGGGATGGCCACTACATTTATACAGATCCTCAGCTGCTACGTCACAAATAATTAAGAGACAACAATAACTTTTGTCACGGAGTATTTTTATGTGCAAGATAGACCACACCCAGGCGGCTGTCTTGCTTCGCGACACACACGAGAGTTTTTCCCCTTATTCACCCCCTCTTGGGTCTACGATCATCAGTTCAAGTGCAGGGGCTAGCCCAGTGTTGATCCAACTGAAGAAAGAACACCTAAATTTACAAATGGGGATGTGAAAGGCGGCAAAGTGTAGTGGCGGTCACATTACCTCTTGTGTATCGAAGTATTCACGAAGGGAGGGGAGGAGAGGGGACAGGAGGGGGAGGGAGGGGTAAGAGCCAGCTTCTAAAATCTAAATGTTCAAGGGAGGGGAGCGGTGAGAGACAGTTACTACTTGTTCACTGGACTGGGGAAGGAGACCGCGGGGAGGGTGTTGAGGGTCGGTTACGTAATGTTCAAGGGTTAGGGACGGATGAGAATCAGTCATTAAGTGTTTAAGGGTGGTTAGAGGAGGAAAGGGGAGGCAGAAGCTTAAAAATTGAATTGAGAGTCGGGCTCTCTATAAACCAGATAGCGAGGGCCAGACTACAGGGGGTACAAGCAACCAGTCAAGTGAGTCTACCCTCCCTAGCAACCAACAACCAGCTCCGTGGTACCAACAACTGGACATCTGGCTCAGTGGTACCAACAACTGAACATTAGGCTCCGTGGTACCAACAATTGGACATATGGCCCCGTGGTATCAACAAGGCCGAAATACTGGTATGGGACCAACTAACGAAATCTAGGTCAAGGATCCCTCGACACCCTAACCAAACTACCTAGCAACCTGTGACCACCCTCACCTGCTTACAAGGCCGGTCATTATCAGTTAAAAATACGAACGAACGAACGAACGAGAGAGAGAGAGAGTCTCACCTGATAAAGTGGACAAATATACGTCAAGAACCGCCGTTACTTGTGCTTCGAGAATACTGTACAATTCCAAGGTCGAAGTTTGGTATATGACCTGGCAAGTCTATTTCTAAAAAAGCCTGACGCATGGCTATCATTTTTTTTGTGGTGTTCTCAATTTCTCCAAAAAGTAGTCTCACCGAATATATAAAGGTCTACCCAAACAGGGAGGTACTACCGCCCAGGAAGATATTGGAAGCATAATGTGTTGTCTAATGGTAAACCCTGCTGCCATATGGCATCAAAAAAATTGTGACCAAGTCCCATGTTGCTCAACTGACTTTCTGCCTCATTTACACACAATTGGAGGGTGTCAATTGTTTCTCTTACTTAGACAACACAACATACATATATTTTTTCTCACTCTTGATTTTTTTTCATTGTTGTATGTCTTTATTATTATTATTTCATTATTTTTTGTTTTATTTATTATGAATTATTATTATTATTATTACCTGTATTACATTTTCGCCCCCCAGGCCCCGATGTGGTCAGTGACCTGTTCCCGGGTGGGCTAATCACAGGAAAAAAAACCTACCCTCGAAATAAAAGCACGGATGCCAACGCAGAAATTCCCCTAAAACGAGGTTACGATTTCGTCCACCAACTCCGCCCATCCAGTGAAGAAAACAACACATTTTCGAAACAATTTACAGCAGAAATCCCAAAGACTGAATTGACCAAGTGAATTAAAAAACAAATAAATGTCGGTACATGATTACAATGAAAAGAAAATAATCCACTTGGCTGCACGATATTAATTAACGTTGTGAACCCCTTTATTCTAAGGTAATTGGTTGAAAGTATACGTATCACATGAGAAATACAAGTCAATAAACAATGAAAGCGTTACGATCAATTAAAAAAAACTAAGTAACAGAATACTACATCATACAGTACTTTTTAGAAACAATGTAAAATTCCTCAAAGATCACTATCGTCTATAAGTGATCTAAATGCAATACAAGTACTACACGATCATCCCGTGATAATGACGTCACAAGAGAGAGGGAGTAGAACAGCTTGTGATCTCGGTTAGTCAGCTGGTTACTACGTCACACAATCTCCGTCTAGACTCTATACAGTAGTCGTAGGTAACTTTTACCCTCGCTGCATTGTTTTTTTTTTAATTCACTGAAAAAAATTGCATTCTTCATGAATATTGACACTAGCAGAGAGTAAAACAAGGACGTATGATAACTGAACGCCGTAAACAAAATAAAACTAAATGCAAAACATTTAATTTAAAAGTTGGCAAGTAATCAAGTCTCGTGAGAGCTGGCAACACACGGAACAGTGACTGGACTACTACACATCTACCTTTTACAGTTCCAGCGACCCGCCACCCACAGTACGAATACTGTACTCGACTTCTATTAATGTAATGAAAGGCTCTTCTCACCGTGAATACTGTTATCATCACCCAACCTGTTGACACATTAAATTCATGTTAAATAAAGACCCCAGAAATAAAGAACTGGGTGCGTGGATTATTTCCACCACAAAGTTTGAAGTCAGAACTGTGTGGACAAGCCATTCCTACAATCTTTGTAATATACAGGGTATTCACTCATTTCCCATCCTCACAAAACTACACTCGAACAGTCTTTGCATATTATCTATGGCGACACAACATTAGTTATGTAATTCTGATAATATCTCAATAATCTAAGACTGAGCATGGGGAAAATCACTCCCCGCCATGGCCGGTCTGGCTCTCTCGCTGAGACAGGGAGGGTGTGCCAGTAACCGTTGCTGATGATTGGCCGGCACGTGGGGTGTGAGAGTGCCGGCAACCAATCAGCGGCAAGCTTACACATCTGCCGGCGTCAGGTGATGTGGGTGACACAAATAGACAGAAGTGTGCTTGTTATTTTGCGACAGTATTGGGACCTCGTAACATTTTTTAATATAACAAAGCAAAATAAATATTCACAAACATGTAATTTTTATACATCGAATGTTGGTGCATGATACGTGCTCCTAACATAACATTTAGCTCCAGCAAAGAAAATGTAACTGAAGTGTTACACGTGTTTTATCATATCTTCAACAAATTCCACACCAACAACAGTCCCTCACACGTCTCATATCTCGTTTGGTTGTCCCCACAGAATCCAAGAAAAAAAGGCACGGAAAAAACCTAACCTACGTGCAATGTCATATATATATATATATATATATATATATATAGTGTTATCAATGTGTACAAGTCATGTGACTTTATTTATGTTCACCTGCTCATACTGGTGTTAATCCAAGTTTACATCTGAAAACGCGTGCCATGGTATATTTGTATTTGTGTGAAGAGTTTACAGTTGGTTGTGCGTATACAATGAAGTCCACACTTGTTTGTACCTGTGTAACGTAAGTCCATGTTTCCCTATTACTGAGTATTGCAGTACAGGTACACGTTTTTAAACCAACACTGCATTCGTGTACTCGAGGCTACACCAACCTCACACAACACCTAAGACGAAAACAATATGCTTGCGTTGAAGTCTGCAGATAATAGTCTGGATTTGTGAATATCCCCTAAAAAAAAAAGACAATAAGGGTACTCACCGCCCTTGGTGGGGGTGCGGTGGAGGGAGTGTTGGGCGCGGTAACCGCTGATCATCTCGTAGGTACCGTCATCACGTTTAACCGGGAATGCCACCTCCAGCACGTGGTGGCAAGGCTCCATGATCTTAAGTATACCCTTCGTCTTGTTCCTCTTCTCCTCCAGCGTGATGCGGTCCTTCATCTCCTCCACCAACTGGTCCTCCACCACCTGGGCAGAAAGGTTGGAGGAGAGGGTCATACCCGGTGCTCGTGGATTACACACACACACTTTTCCTACTTGTAAACCACCATCTTGACCGCCAACTCACGGCTTCATTCACTCATTATCAAATAATGACACTCCTTTAACATATGCCAGATTTCCATCTCACGTCTTAATATTGCACGGCTTTTATTGAACAACTACCTTAGTTTCCATCATCTGGCACTGCATCTCAAATTCTCAACTGACATTTTCCCTAAATTCCCCACAATAGGACACCGCATCTTTACTAGTCATTGAAAACCTCACCTGACAACCGCGGTGGAAGAAGTACTCGACCATCTCGAAGAAGGATGGTTCTTCAGCATCAGGGATGTACTGGAGACGTTCGGGGATCTGGTGACGCTCATAGTCCCCCTGCCATCTTTTGTTGACAGTTGCGGCAGCTGGGGCAGAAACCTTTAGCAGGCCTCCCTGAGTAGTACCGGCCTGGGCCACCACCTGCACCACCGCTCTTCCTGCTCCTCGCAACATTCTGATAAAACAAAAATGCTAACTGCTTTATTGCTACGTACACATATTATCAACATTTATAAACACCTCAGATTCAGTGAGGAATTCCTAGCTGAAGGGTGTAGAATACTTTATACTTATACCGGTGGATAATCAGGCATGCACGCTATTAGTCTTCAAGTATAATTTCATGCTTAAGTATAATTTACACAGCAATAATAAATGCAATTTCAATCACCCCTTCTATGCTACCGGTAGTGTCAGGAACCAGTTTCGAGTTCAAATTTACAAGAACTCAAATAATACTTCACGACAAAGATCCCAATTGATGGAAATTTCTTAGCAACAAATTGACACTGATACTATTATAATAATTTCAGTTTTATGTAAAACACTAGGAAAAAACCGGGTACACAACATCATGGTAAAGCTAATATATTACACCATACTTCAATAGATATAACACCTTCATACCCGAGGCCTAATAAACTGAATTTTATTACATGACGAATATATTCACCAAGAGGGATCACCTATATACTCTCCATCATATTGTACCAATTCGTACCAGACCCTCCCTCCAGCGTGTACTATTTACAGGTGCCATCCATACTATCGGACAAGCCGGATCATCTCTCTGGTTAACTAAAACTAAGAACCATCCTGTCAATGTTTCTTTGCTGATGAAATTTGCGAGAGAGCATACACATGGAATCCAATACATAAATAAATCTTTATAAATACACTTGCCGTCCGTCCATCTACAAACGTCCACGCTATGGTTAATTTCAATATTATACGCCACATGGTATAAACTGAAATTATGAGAAATTTTCGTTATTTTAAGTATTTTATCTAATAATGCACAAAGATCTTCCCTGAACATATATCGCGTCATAACACACACCACCACTAACTGTAACCAAAGCTGAGGTATTTCCTGTTAGTAGGCTATGCAGGGTTATCATAGTGTTCCAGTAACTAGCTGCACCGTACAGGGGTATACTAATGTTTGCTTTGCCCCTCTCCGGAATCGAGCCCTAATTCCCATTATGGTACCCAATAGTCTCTACAGTTTAAGAGCCCCTCGAGCACTCTCGCCCACCCACCAAGGTCTAAAATGGCAAGTATAAATTCCATATGCTTCCCTGTTGAGCACTGTAATGCTTCTGCGCCCCGACTTGCACAAATTACAGACAAGGCGGGTACCTAATAAACTAGCCTTTGCGCTGCATGGGGCAAATCTGAAATCGCATTGTTTTAAATCTTATTCCGTTTGCTCCTCGGGTCAGGCCTGATACCTTTGACTATATGAGAGCCTCCAATTTCAGTTTTTGAGGTTGGCGTGACCTAATGTTGATATATTTTACATATGATCATTTACACACAATGGCAGTCATATCTCCTCCGCTTTACATATGACATGATAAAGGTAATCTAACTGTTCCTAAATTTAAGTAAATGAACGTTATTGACAAAGCCCCATCTCTAGAAAGAAACCACGATAAACCTCAGAAAAATTTTATCAAAACTGCCACCAAAGTTGGCGGAAGGAATGTGGAAAGTGAATAAGCAGATGTTGTTGTCAGTACACTGACAACTCATGACTGCATCTGATTGGAAGATTCGCTAAATAATAAGACATGGCGAAGGCGAGTAAAAAAAAAAAGAAACATGTTTTGCCAACTGTACAGTACACAATAAAACAAATATATTTTTTAAAACCAGCACAATATAATTAATACTTAATTCTGTAAACACACTCATGGCCGCTCATCCTGTAAAGTACGGACATTCTCATAACAGCTGCCACCCAGGGCTGACGGGATTTCCGACTCTTGTTTACAGAACACGCTGATTAGTTCAATTGCTCGCGTTGTGATTGGTTGGGAGTCCCTGACGTTATATTATTATTTTCTATAATATAATGTGTGGTGAGGGGTAACGAAGATCCCAGATACAGTAATTATATTAGAGTAGTCCTCATACTCGGTGAGTTTCATTGTTCCTGTCATTAGTTTTATAAATTTCTGAATAATAAACACTGCATTATACACCATTCAGAGTGTTATATGAGATCACATTAGATTTGTATTTTATCAATTGTAATTTGTATTACTTTTCGATAATACTGAATACAAAATTAACCAAAACATTCCAATAATTGTATTTTGACAATACATAAAAATACAAATATATAAACATTTAGAAGCATAACTGAGCACAAGAAATATATACATGACCTTATATAACACATTGTAACATGGTATCGATATCGCTTCGTGTGTGACTCAGCAGAATAAACAGTAGTTCTGCTAAAATATCGCTAGTAAAATGTAGGTAAGGTAATTAAATACATCTACAATTTATTTCTGTGTATCCTATATGGTATTTTAGCCATGAAAAAGCATATTTCCTAAAGTCGGTAATTTACCGACAGTCGGAGCAGTGACGTCACGGCTTACCGACTACCTCATCAATTTACCGATTAACGGACGAAGTACCGGATTTGAACCAATCAGCGTGTTCGATAAACAAGAATCGGAAAATCCGACAGCCCTGCAGTGCCACCGTATACTAAAAATAAAATCACGTTTGGCAGGCTTTGAAATACGGCGACATTTCAATATTTCTTTCAATGAAACACTTGTAAAATACAATAGTTATCAATTTCCAATTCATCTTCATCATACATTTTGACTTGTTATTACATTTTCGTTGGTTGTCGAATGGGATAATGAGGTACGGTACAGTACTGTATAGTGTTGAGTATTGTTATCGTTAGCTCTAGCGCACATGACAACAAGGTACCGGTTTAGGGTGGGACGAAGGCCTCAGCTTCCGAGGACAAATGTTGCCAGTGCATCGGTTCTCACGAGATATATCAATGTTACAAATTTAGTTACAGCATTCAAATCATTGAATGACTGAGAAGGTCAAAGTGAACATGTTTAAACAAACTGGAAGGTTGGTAAAGACTTGTAGGGAAAATAAGTGCTAATAGGAATCGATGGTAGCAGGCGCAAAATAAATGTACGTGTGCGCGCATTACCACTCGCACACTTAAATATGGAAGTAGTATTAACTCCATGTTCAAGGTTATTAACACATCCTTGTACTGTACTTGAGTTACATGAAAGCCTTCACGTCATACACTAGTTCTAGTGAGTTCTAGTCAGTACCATTTTTTTCCCAGTCACCCGGATTTACACACCCACCATTCATACCCAGCCATGCTCAAGGATGGGTTAATAAGGGAAACTAAATGAAAGTGACCTTACTTAACATAAGGTCAGGTTAATAACATGTGACCCACTAATCCACTACCCCACCTCCACCGCAAATACTTTCCAAAGCACTTTTAATCTTTGGCCACTGACAAATAAATTTATGTAAAAGATTATCAGTTTTGTACAGACCACCACTAAGGTTTATGTACAGTATAGTAATTATTTCCCAAATTTGACGTGATTCAACCAAAAGCCTTTCTGTGACAAATGTTGGTTTATAATCCATTTATACGGTTTCAATACATGGTATAGTATATCCTAAATATGGACGAAAATCACACTGCTCTCTGCTGCTGTTCTAATATTATATTTGTGCTGATTTATTATATGTCGTAATGCTTTCCAGTCTCATCCACACAATTTACATTACAATTCCTACATAAAATACAATAAACATTTCCATTAATATCCCAAGTTGGGCTGCTCTTAATTAATATACTTGTAGTGGTCGAGTCATTTGAAAACAACATTAACGTTCATTAATTTAAAGGATTGAACCAATGGGATAAATTCCTTATGGTAAGGTAGACTAAATACTCTTGTCTAGTATGAGTACAATAAAGACGCAAGCTACTGTAGGTGCTTCAGTGTTTCCCTTTACCTGTTTATAACGATATACATATATATATATATATATATATATATATATATATATATATATATATATATATATATATATATATATATATATATATATATATATATCAGTATTCAATGAGGACAAGACGATCTTTTTCTATTTTCGTAAGCTCGTATAAATCCGCATTACACATCGCCCATATAACTTACGACCACAGAAATTATAAGGAATAAACAAAACCATTCACTGAAAGAACACATAACGAAATAGAAGTATTGTACATACACTTCCGATCCAGGACTGCAGTGGTATATCCTTACTCTTCAACGTCCTCAACCACACTGATACCGTGATATGTTCCGAGCCAAGTGGGAGCTGTCGCAGCCAGCGTTGCCAAGTCAAAGATCAGTTAAACCCCGGCACTCCACACTTGAACAAAATAATACAGTACCAACACACACTTCTCACAATGCCTACTCGGACAGAATCACATGCACGATCATTTAATATTAAAATACTTTGATTAACAAAGTATCGAATTCGACGGATCCATTAGAGCCATGACATACGGTCACATGCAGCTTGTGTGCAAGTGAGTTCTCTTATCAGTTGTCACAAAATACATACAAAGTGAACAATAACAACAATATTGACATAACTGAACTGAAACTGGCTTAGAGGTTACTGATAAATATTTTACTGTACAGTACTGTGTCAAGAAAATTATTCAATGATTAACTTTTTTTTTGGCGGGGATTAGCCCACCCGGGAACAGGTCACTGACCCACTTCAGGGCCTGGGGCGAAAATATAATAATAATAATAATAATAATAATAATAATAATAATAATAATAATAATAATAATAGTAATAATTAGAAAAGTAAAAAAATAAATCGAGTGAGAAACGATATACTGTAGTGTGTACATTATGTTGTGTTGCCAAAGTAAAAGAAACAATTAAAACCCCGCAATTGCGTGTAAACGAGGCAGAAAGTCAGATCAGCTGCCTGGGACTTGGTCACATTTTTTTTCTTATGCTATATAGCAGTATATCTCACTGTCTATGGCTGTGCCACATTGCACAGCCATAGAACCATACCTTACATGAAATTATGAACAATTTATTGAAACTGTTCTTTGGTGATGATAGCAATATCCATGTAAAGTATGCTTAAAACATTTGGTACTTGTCCTTTCATTGACTTGTAGAGTATACATATCAACATATTACTGTACGTACAATGCTAATTAGGTGAAATGCTTGTTCTGTACGAGTCCAGGCATTTCACTGTCCATTTCCTGCAGCGAAAACAGTTTAACAGCAAAAACACGATTTCACACACACATATATCCTTGACCACCGACGGGTCAGATGCACCTGGCGCTGCTCGGCAGCAGCCACGTCAACTGTTATGTTGGCCCATACCAACTCCCTCCCCTGAACCCTCCTCCCCACCGGAATATCAACAAGTTCTCGCCAGATGTTACTATTTCATTTGGGAAAGGAATGGAACCAGTGTTGAATAGTGGTGAACAGTGCTTAAGTCAGTGAAAAACAACTCGGCAGTTGAGTCTTACCCAAGCTAACCTTCACACAGTGAGGTCCCAGGTACCCAGTGATAATTCATAAGAACATAAGAAAATAAGGAGTCTGCAATAGGCCGGTTGGCCTGTGCATGGCAGCTCCTGTCGAGAGTTACTACCACTCTCTATCATCCATGAATCTATCTAGCCTCCTTTTGAAACTTTCCAGAGTTCCCGCACTTACTACAAAGTTGCTAAGCTTGTTCCACTCGTCCACCACCCTATTTGTGAACCAGTTTCTTCCTATCTCCTCCTAAACCTAAACTTATCCAACTTGAGTCCGTTGCTCCGAGTCCTATCCTGCTCGGATATTATAAGAACTTTATCTATATCCCTTTATTGATTCCTTTCACCCACTTAAATACTTCTATCATATCTCCCGCACTCTTCGTCTTTCTAGGGAATGCAAGTTAAGTTTCTTTAACCTATCCTGATATGGAAGGTTTCTAAGTCCCGGAATCATTTTTGTCATTCTTCGCTGCACCGACTCTAGTGAATTTATATCCATTCTATAATAGGGGCACCAGAACTGAACCGCATAATCGAGGTGCGGCCTAACTAGCGCAAGATATAGTTGCAATAAGACCTCTGCACTCTTGTTACTTACACTTCTAGATATAAAACCCAATTCCCCTGAGACTCCACGATAGAGAGGCCTGGGACCACACCTCACCCACTTGAGTGAGTGAATTCCTGTGACAATAGACCTCGTGGTGTCCCCATGATGCTACGACACTACGCAGTGAATGAGTTGCTACAGCATCATGTGAAGTTCCTCATAACACCATCTGTGAGGGAATTACTACACCACGTGATGCCCCTCATAACACCATCTGTGAGGGAATTACTACGCCATGTGATGCCCCTCATAACACCATCTGTGAGGGAATTACTACACCACATCAGGCCCCTCATACACCATCTGTGAGGGAATTACTACGTCATCAGGCCCCTCATACACCATCTG
Organism: Homarus americanus; assembly: GCF_018991925.1. Classification (NCBI taxonomy): domain Eukaryota; kingdom Metazoa; phylum Arthropoda; class Malacostraca; order Decapoda; family Nephropidae; genus Homarus; species Homarus americanus. The sequence continues at coordinate 396,010 of NW_024733870.1, forward strand.
CGAGGTAACTACTACATCATCAGGCCCCTCGTAACACCATCTGTGAGGGAATTACTACACCACGTCAAGCCCCTCACAACACCACCTGTGAGGGAACTAGTACCCCTAAGTGATGCCCCTCATAACACCATCTGTGAGGGAGTTACTACACTACGTGTCTGCTGTTCAACACCTCAGCTCACATGATCTACGTGTGTAAACATTGATCTGTATGTAATAAGTCATTTACAGTATGTCCAATGTATATTTTCAGCCTTCAGGCTGCAAACTTTTTCAATAAACCGTTTATTATTATTTATATATATATATATATATATATATATATATATATATATATATATATATATATATATATATATATATATCTCTTGATAAAATCACACAGGAAAAGGGGAAACAGTGGAAATGGAGCACCTTAGCTTGCATCTTTATCCAAGACATTGTGGATATATATATACAGTATATATGTATATATGTGTATATATATGTATATATATATATATATATATATATATATATATATATATATATATATATATATATATATATATATGTATGTATGTATGTATATGTATGTATGTATATGTATGTATGTATATATATGTATGTATATATATGTATGTATATATGTATGTATATATATGTATATATATATGTATGTATATATATGTATGTATATATATATATATATATATATATATATATATATATATATATATATATATATATATATATATATATATATATATATATATATATATATATATATATATATATATATATATATACACACAGTGGTGGGTACGGTTCCGCTAACCGCTAATTAGAAAAGCTAACTTTCTCATTAGCGGATTAGCGTTTTCGCTAACTTTGGAAACCATTAGCGGACCAATTAGCTTCTGCAAAATTTAAGTCCGCTAACAAAATTTAGACATGTTTGTTCTTGTCTGTTGTAAGCATGTGACACCGCGACGCGTGTCTCCAACAGCCAGTCAGGCACTCTTGGCTGACTGCCTGTTAGCATGTGTAAACGTGACAAGAATATAATTGTAAACTAATGTATAATTTCATTTCTCATTTCTTTGTTAATTTAATTAGGATTTTTTTTGTCAATATATTTGGTTATGCTAAGTACAGGTACTCCCCGACTTACGTCCACCCGCACTTACGACCTTCCTCAGTAGTACCAAAATGTGGTCAAATTATGTATTTTTGAGTCCCCAAAACAGTACACAGACAAAATTTTCATCTGTAATTCACTTTAAAATGGCTGGCAAGCTTAAAAGTGAGTGTTTTGTGGTGCTGAGAAGAAAAAGAGACCCAAATTTTCGATTTTCTATGTGTTATTTCCGACTTACGACCTGGATGTATGTCCCTAACCCCGTCGTAAGTCGGGGAGTACCTGTACTGCATAAGTTCATAACCAGGATGTCATCCAAGGTGTGCGCCAAACAAAATTTTCTAAAAACTTACTTTTCATTAAAGTTTAGAGTTTTCTGTTTATTTACATGACTAAGACCAACAATAAGTTATATAAAAATGCACTGGTAAAATGTGTATGTGGTTGGTATTGCATATTTACATGAATAATGAATAAGGCCGATAGGTTGTATGAGAATGCAAATTAATTATTTGTGAAATTGTGTACAGTGTACACCTTGATAAGTTGATCATCATCTGATCTTGGCATGATGCTATTTGCTACCTATGCTATACAGTACTATAGTTTTTGGATTCGTTTAATACTTTGTCTTTTTGTACAGTAAATAAAGATTATAAAGTGTATGTTGAAACTTGAATGTAAACTAATGTTTAATTTCATTTGTTCATTTAATTATTTGTGTACACCTTGATCATCATCTGATCTTGGCATGCTATACCTTTTTGGAAAGCTTTATGTCTAAGGTACAAGACAACATATGAAAATTTCAGCTCTCTAGGTCTGTTTTTAAGGGTTTTAGAGGCAAAAACAAACAAACCGAAGCCAAATTCATATAATAAAAGTTTGCGGTTAGCGTTAGCTTCTGCTAATTTTTTTAGCTGTTTAGCGAAGTTAACTTTTTAGTTGGCAAATTAGCGGTTAGCAAAGCTAACTTTTCGTTTAGCTGTGCCCATCACTGTGTACACACACACACACACACATATATATATATATATATATATATATATATATATATATATATATATATATATATATATATATATATATATATATATATATATATATATATATATATATATATATATATATATATATATATACCACATGTTTATTTGGTAACCTTTACTGTTCACTCTAACACTACAAATGACCACATACAAACAAGGCACATCAGTGACCAGGCTAAGTCTAAAGCTATCAACAAGGAATACCCTCCTTCACCCAAGCTATTTAAAGAGCAAAAGAATGCTAAAGCTTTATGGCTGCCAACTTTGGGGAGATGACAAGAGGTACACAAAGGTTATTTTCCAACATCATGCCCAGTGCCATTGTAAAATAAAAAGTGTATCATCTATAAATTGCAGGAAACTATGTTGTATACATATTACAGTACAGGTACTGTTATATGTATGAAATTTTACACATGTTCAGAAGCATTATCTGGAACTTTCTGAAGTCAAACTCAAGAACAGCTCTTGGATTTCCAGTTCCGAAAAAAAAAAAACTGATCACAAAAAGTGATGTTTAAGTTAGGTATATATTCAAGAACAAGAGTGAATGTTTTGTTAACTCGAAAACAAACAGAATTCAAGAATGCCTTCATAACAGAATATAGCACTTTCCTATAACTCCGTTTCAATCATCATATTAAGGCATGGGGTCTAGTTTATGGGCACCCCTTCTATTTTGTGTAAGGTAAAGCAAGAGCGCAGTACAGGTGCTCAACTGGGAAGAGAGTAGAGTTCATGCTTGCTTTCATAAACTTAAGACGATGAATGGGCGAGGGTGCCTAAGGGGCCATTGGTTGCATTTGTCAGTTACAAGGCTGTAAGGGGGGATGGCTGGGAACCTGTAGGATGGGGTTCAGGACATGCCAAGATGTAGCGAGGAAAGGTATGAGAGTTGAGGCACCCACAAAATTTAAATGTAGTCCAACCAAGCTCTAAGATGTCCATGTACAGTACCTATTTGCATCCAAGGTGCAGTCTTGTATACAGTGTACTATAGACCATCTATCAGATTGTGTCATTAGCTATTACAAAACCAAACTACAGTACATAAATCTACCTTTCAGTAGGTCATGTGAGGTAGATGGATGGGCATCCTAATGGAGGGGAATAATCTTCTCCATTCTCCCCCTTCTTCCCAGAGAATAAGGAAGAGTAGAAAGAGTGAGAGAGGCAGAGGGAAATGAGATATAGCAATCTGATATATTCTTCTATTTCACTGAAGGAAGGAGTGGGGTGAGATCTTCCTCACCCCCTTCTTCTTTACCTCAAAAGACACAAGACAGGAGAACATGAATACAGTATTGATAGCTGCATACAAAATTGCCAAAGCAAACTTGAGATAAATTAGCCCCAAAACTCTACTGATAGCCTCGTCTTTTCACCAGGTTCAATGTGCCTCATCACCCCCAATTTAACATTATAGGTGATGGCTTTGCAGATCTCTTAACATTAGAGGTATTACTGCTGTTCATGTCACTTCCTAATCACTTTCTTGACTCTCCACAGGGGGAAAGTTGCTTGGAAAACAAGAAAATGTTGGAGAGTTCTGCCAAAGCTTTGAGCAGGATTTGAATGATTCCAATGCTTTGTATAGTAAATAATGCTGTTACAATGTGCACTAACCAGTTAAACTGCTTGGAACATAGGTAATGTTCATTTTCTTTAGATACAGTGTGCATGGATAATTCATAGATTTTTTTTTCGAGCTCCTCTATTATTTGTGGATGACACCCTGGATGTACCCAAGAATGTCTGTAGGTACAGTAGTTTAAAGTTGCCGGCTTTTTCTCGGCAGGGACATGGAGCCATTCGTTTTAGAGACAGTACCCTAATTTCCTTTACCTGTATAGTACAGGGTATATATGTGTGTGTGTGTAGACACAGACACACATAACACATACAAATTAATAAAAATGGGAAAATCCTCTCACAAATAATCAGAAACAAATTAAAAATATGACAGTCTCCTCTCAAGTCTACTCCGTGCTTTATCAATAACAAAGCATTAAGTAGACTTGAGGGTAGACTCACATTTTTAATTAATTTGTTTGATTATTTGTTAAGAGGATTTTCCCATTATTATTTATTTGTATGTGTTTTGTGTGTGTCTACACACACATATATTCCATACAGATAAAAGAAATAATTGTCTTAAGGGTAAAAGCATAAAGGGAATATATATTTCTTTGTACACAAGTAAAAATATCCCCCCCCCCCGACAATCGGCAAATGTTATTCGCGGATTTGGTGTTTTACTACCACTTTGAATACCTAAGCCCTGCAAATTTGAAGGGCATGCTGTACTGTATAATGCTTTCCACCCAAAATAATTTAATACACAGCACTGTACAGTACTGAAATAAAAAATATTATATATACAGTACTGTATTACACATTAAAAAAAATAGAGGAAAATTTTTACTACTGCATCATTAAAACAAAATAAATAGTGTACGGGGTATTGTATAGTAAATACTGTAATATTATTCACGTCCAAAAAATGCCTCAAATTTCACCATATCATAGTAAGTTATAAAATAACAATACAAATCCGGCGTTTTTATAATCGTTTTCAATAAATTTCGGCCGCCGGTTAGTCCTATATAATTACCAAATATTCTAACAAAATCAACTTAGATGTCATATGCCAATAACCTCATAAAGCATTACTTTATGAGGTCATCGGCATATGATATCCAAGTCGTTTATATTTCGCATTGCTCATGTTGGTAAGAGCACAGCGCCATCTAAGACAGTGGTGACAATCAATAATCACAATAACTCAATAATTATAAAGTTTCATAATTATTCAAGTGTTATTGTCTTCCCGGGTTTGTATTTTCATTTATAATATGCTCGTACAGTACGGGAAAAAACTAGATCGCCACACTTACCTAACGACAGTCTGCTCCACAGTGAACTTCTAGGGTGTAAACACGGTTGACTGCAGCCAATCACCGGCAGAGGGAGTTGTAAACACAGTCACAACCAACCAATCATCATCTACCCAGCTGTGACGTTCCGTGCTGCTGCTCGCCTGACGCAACGCTAAACTATCTCTCACAAAATTCACGTGCCATGTTCATTTAAAAAATAAATAATACTTTATTCCACAATCAATGATAATATCTCTCTGATATTACACACCTATTTCGTATAATTATTTTTAAAATTTTGAACTCTTTATGTATCTGTACATTATAATATATTGCAGCGGATGTAATTGGTTTCCCGTTTTCTGGAGGGTCAGTGATCATGGCTGCCTCAGCTGGGAGTGTAAATATAAACAGCGACACTCCCCCTTGTCAAGATATAAATGTGGAAAATGATGGTCCTAAAACCCCAAATTCTGTACAGAATGGGCAGTGGCAAGCATACATCTCAGACAGAACACCTGTTTCTCAAAAGACTATCTGGAAAAGTGAGTAGACAAGACTTTCATACAGTTTGACCTGTATAGCACTTGTAAGCTTCCTTCCTGGTCCTGGTTTGAAAAATATCAATGTTGGTTTTTGTTGTACGTAACAGAATATGATGAATTATCATCATACATCTATTTAGTGAAGTCACAAACGTGATTAACTGAATAAGACCAGTGTTGAGTGATCTAAGTACTGCACAGTATATGGAGAGGATTAAGATCACATGATCATTTGGGTAAGAGTCTGGAACAGACTTCTTAAGGTACATTTGCAGCTTCACTACCAATTGTTTTTTTACCAGAAATCTACGTTTTTCCATTTTATTTGGTGTGATTCATTCGAATCTGACCTTCATTTCCTTTAGAAATGAGTCATTTCTGCTCTAACCCTATTGGGAGTGAAACTGCAACAATACCATTCTGAGAAGGAGCAACTTAGGAAAAATGGTATATATACAGAAAATACTGGCTCCTCGACCCAGCAACAAGACATGGTTTTCCTTAAAAGTGATTTTTTACATAGTGAATAATTTGCCGTGACCGGCAAAGTTTCTACTAACGCCATTTTACCACGAGTACACTCTGATTGGCAAAGTACTTTCGGTTTAATATGACCAGCTAGGAAGTTAGCTAAGGTTAGGTAGGTTTCTTTGGTTGGTTAAGTCAGGTTCTACTGGATTCATGTACATGTTGCCTATTTGATAATAAGAAAATCTGTGGAAAAAATTAACAAAATCAGCCAACTCCTTCAGGTTAGGTATGTTTATAGCTTCAAAATGATCGACTCGGCGAAATAAATGCCAAATGCCACTAGAGTTATGGTCAAAATAATATAGTTCTCGCGTTGTTCGCTGGTAATGGACGATTAGTCAATCAGAGCACACTCATGGTAAAATAGTGTTGGGAGGAACTTAGCCGGTCACGGCAAAACATTCAACGACTTTTTTTTTGCTCTGCAGACTGATGATAACTGTTTCTTGGGCAAATTCTTTGTTTCTAAGTTGGGACCCGTTCCTCCTTAAATATTAATCTCCCAAAAAGTGGGTGAAAATGTGGGACTAAACCACACAAGACAGTATTTTACCATATTTTATCAACCTATTCTAACATAGGCATAACTATGCTTCCAATTGAGTGAATTTAGTAAGCTAGGTCAACAGCGTTGAATCTAAAATAATGCACTTCTATTTTAGAATTGGTAAGGTTCGGTTGCTTGGTTTATCTTATATATGATAAGCCATAGGTCGCTGTTTGCTGGTGGACATTTTTGATACAATAAGATATTGTTTAGACATGAAATGCCATCCTGAACAAAATCACCAAATTAATATAGAACCTTGTTATGTGTTGGTATGTTATTAACCTCTCAAAGGGTAAAGTATCGCTTAGGTATATTATTCTTGCTAACGCCAGAGGTATTTTATTCTGGCAAATGCCAGATGATTTTATTTAGCTGAAGGGAGCCCCTGCCCGCTAGAGGGTTAATCTAAGAAAGGATTTATAATTGTGTATGAAATTTTGTTTCTAAGAAAGGATTTATAATTGTGTATGAAATTTTGTTTCAAAATTTACTGCTGGTTTTTTGTTGTATGGAACGGAAATGTTAACGTTTGTGAATGTTTGTCATTTGGCACTCAGATAAACAGCTGATAAAAGCGGCCACACAAGGGAAGCATTACAATTTATTTTTGTCTTTTAGCGCTCATATAAACAGCTTATAATTGCAGCCACATGGAGGCAGCATAGTGATATAGCTTTGTGTCCAGAATAAAAAAAATGGAAGAAGCAAAAGTAGGAAAGTTAAAATTCTTCTTTTCTGTTTTTGATATTAAAAAAGTAAGAAAAAAGTTTTCCTCTTTAATTTTTTTTCCTAAATACAGTATGCTCCTGCTCCCGAGTCAGTTATCAAGACTATTATCAAGAAAACTTGTGATAACTGTAGTGATAATAACGATAAGAATACAATGATCATGCTAATGTCAGATTATATTTACTGTATGTGGTTAAGTAGGAAGGAAAATTATAATGTTAAGGAGACTAGCCTTTATTAAAGGCAGGATGTATTATAATAAATGGATGATCAAGTGTATTTTAAAAGAAAATTCATCCAAATATTTCACTTACAAATATGTTAATATGTAATATTTATGTATATATGTAAATTGTAAAAAAAATCAGTACTTGCCATATAAAGCCTTTCAGCAGCACATTGTGCGATAAAACGTAGCGTGTACAGTATAGATAGGCTGGTTCAGGCTCAAGAGTTGCTTAGTTATCAGCAGTAGCGTCAATATTATGCGTCAATGAGTGATTTTTAGAATTATTCCTAATAATTTATAACGAAGTTAATTGAGATATACCACACTATGAAAGATAACTTTAGGAATTTGATAGTAAAGAATGGTGATATTTTTAAAATCATGGATTTCTTTGATTTTATCACTTCTGGCTTTAAATCTCCATTACTATGTATCTACAGTGTTCATTAATACTAATTATTATTATTATTACTATTATTACTATTATTATTATTATTATTATTATTATTATTATTATTACGTACAATTAAGAAGATACATAGGAGTTTAATGTAAAATTAACTTTAAGTTATTATAACCTATATTTGACAGGCAACTTTATCAGCTTGAACAGAAGCATTCATGTTTTCAGTAATAATACCCAACTGTTCCAAAGAATTCAGATTTGAATTCGTCGAGATTTACCATAATGAATCTTCATTCTGTTAGATAATAATTAAAAAAAATGCAGTGAAAGAGTAAAAACTGGTAATAAGAGATTTATTTTTTTTCCTTCGAAGATAGTCAGTGTATACTGTATGCATACAGTACCAGCCGTTATCCCCAGTTGTAATTCTGCAAATAAATTTACCTGAGAAAATATGTCTCCAGAAAATGTCTCTTGTTAACTTAGTTTTGTTAACAACTTTTTCACTATATGCCAGAGCACAAAGAGGTAGCCGCCCCCTTGGGAATATTGAAAAAAATACTAACCTGGTTTTTAATATTGTCAATACAATAGAATTATATTAAATTCGCATTTTTTTAATGCGAAAATCGGATTTTCTAAATAATTGCTTTTGGATTGCTTGTGAAACCTTTAGGCCACATTTCCGTTTATATAATAATTTCGCCTGTTAATTTTCTTCGTGATCCTTTGTTGCATATGTCTTTTTTTTTAGTTTTTCTGAAAGTGTAATTTTTTATGCAAAAAACATTTGTTTATTACAGTACTATTTTTTTTCATTATTGAAAAATACTTCCCTTGGTTAGGGGAGCATCGTATTTCTCAGGAAATATACCGTATACATTTTTTGTTTTATTGTTGAACCAGCTTGTTTCTTAATTTTGTATATTATAATTTTGGGGTATGCTCAAAGGAGTGCTAGCGAAACCATGTTGAGAGAGAAGGGGGGTGTGGGAGGCCAGACTATTGATCGCTCTGCCCCACCCACCCTTACGCTCTGGCTGTCGAGGATTTGCGCAGTTATTTTTACGCCCTGGAACTATTTGTACATAGAATTTAGAGATTTGTTCAATGTCCTTTGTTCTGATTTATTTTTTTAGGCTACTTTTGGTCCAGTAAGTAGTGAAATGTATAATTGTCTACGCTCATTTCGCCACAAAGAAATTAAAAAATCAATATAATTTATTTTCTTCTTTTAATGATAACTTAAAATTTCGTCATCTCCCTTTCAGTTTATGTATGAAAATATTTTGCTTGTATTGCATTCGAGGCGATGATGATGATGAGGGAATCCCCTGTAGGTGGAAATTGTATGTGTGAGTGTCCGATAACGCAGGCGCAGTCAGGCTTCTTAGAACAGCCTATGGTGATATCCGACATGGAAACAGTGACTCGCGCGGCTGTCTGCTGAACGGTATTTAGACTTGAAAGATATTCAAACACTGTACTACGTTATCTAAAGAGTGATTCATGATATATGTATTTATCAGGGGATCTGAAAAAAAAGACGAGCGTGAAACATGAAGATCAACCTCATCAACAGAACGTCACATATGTAAACCTCTGATATGATGTAAACATACTGTGTCCACGCCCGATATGTGGCAACCAAGTGATTAACAGAAAGTTGTGACAAGTGAAATGTTAGAACAAAGGGAAATAGATGTTTTTATACTGTTTTATTTAGATTAGAACGGGGTGTGTTATGTTATAAATTTAGATCACCTGATGCTATTGTATCACGAATACAGTGACGCTGCAGTTTCTTAAAGGAGTGGTGCCTTTCTAGAGTTGAAGTCACATTCACCTACAAAATTATGTGCAGTTGGATATATGTAATTGAGCTAATGCAGATATCGGGGATTATTTAAGTGGATTTGATTAAAGTTAAAAATTAAATTATATTATTAATCCATCTTTTAAGAAACCGCGTCGTTCATATACGTTTCCATTATAAATGAAAGCATGTGATTCCTATTTGTCGTTTGATATATAAATCCCACTTGTTCTACCGTCTTAAAAGAATGCCTTTTGTGGCATGCTGTCTATGCGGTCTCCGTGTTTGAAATTTATGTTGTAATAAATATATATTTAGTGTTTTGTATTCTCATTATCTCATGTTTATTTACCTTGCCGTCTGTACGACTGTTTGTGATGAAAATTAAATGAGTGCCCTTTAATGACATATAATTCCAGATAACTGGGAAAGTATATATTCAAAATATGTACTCCTGATAATTGCATAACCTAACAGTACTGTATTTCCACTCACTAGAGTAGATCTTGCCTGCTAATATATATTTATAAGAATTGCCAAATCAATCTATGTCATTAATAAAAATACTGTAGATATTATAATGAAAGTAAGTTTTTTGCTAGTGGAGGAAAGTTTCACTTACATAAATTTGGTTTTGTTTAAATATATGAATATATTTTGACTAGTACTAGTGAAATGTAATTTTCAGTTACATATGAATTAGATGAATAATGGGAACTTATTTATATGATATTTTGTTAAATTCTATGCAAGAATTGTTTTACTACAAAGATGTCTAGTGTGGCAGCCGAGTGGAGACTGCATGACACCTCTTTGTTATAAGGGTTGCCGGTCCTTGTCCAGTGCACCTCGACCTTACCCAGCTATGAATGGGTACTTGACTGTACATTTGGGAAAGAGAGTTCTATCGGTGCTACTATAGTATGTGGTCTACCGAGCTGGAGTTGGTCTACTGGGATATTTACACTAGTGTCTGTTAACCCAACCTAACCAAGCTTAATCAATTTAAAACTTACCCTAACTTAACAAAACAACCTATCTTAACCTAACCTAGGATAGGTTAATTGATGCTACCGTGTAAATATTCCGATAGACACAACTCCAGCTTGGTACACTACATACTATAGTAACACCTTTCTATCTCATAAATTTTAATTGTTGATGTACTAATATAACCGTTTTATGCACTTAAGAGACCTTAGCTGTTAAAATGTCAAGTGAAGGCAATTTAGTGCAGTGTTGGTTACATCGCCTCTGTATACCAAGGCTGAGTCTTGAGGTACCTGTACTGTATAGTGTCTGCATAAGACAGTAATGTCATGCTCAGGGCACCCATATTCACTTTGACATAAGTTTTACAGTATTTCACTGTGTCTCCAGGTCCTCTCTATTTTTTGAGAATGATAAATATTATAAGAGCATTATTTAAACCATACCATAATGTTGTACACACAATTACTTTATCACACGTTTTTCAATTAAAAACACATAATAATATCAGAAGCACTCTTGTTTAACCCATACACACCATAGATCATCAGTAAAATTGTAAAATTATTTAACATATCACATGTAAAATTACAATTCATATCCCAGTGGCTTGATAGTGGATTTGTTCCATCTCATAAGGACACCACATACTGAAACCTGACGGGTTCATACAGTACATGTTTAGGGGCATCACAAGTTGGGACATTTTTCTTTCACTTGTGTACATGTATTTGCAAACTTATAATGGTACAGTTTGTTCTTCGAAAAAGGGCATTTACCAAAGTACAGTTGGGTCTTCATTTACGCGGTTAATTAAACCCGCAGAGTATCGCGTAAAGCGAGAAACGAGTAAATTAAATAACATAACATATGGGATTAATTGAAATAGAGACTGGGCCGACCCCCAAACTCCACTTTTTCCGACACAATACGTACCTTGTAGTCAAAATAGCATCTTAATTTTATGATGGTATGTACACACAATTAATAATTAAGAGAAATGTCAATAATATTAGGTTTTTTAACACTTATGTTAGTAGAAAAGATGACTGGGCACACGGGGATGGGAGGTTGGTTCCGAGGCAGAGGGCAGATTATTGGCCCTCACCTGTATCACTTGTACCAATTGTATCACTATCCACCACATAGGCTTGCAGGGCCTCTTTGTCAAACCCCTCAAAGTCCATATCCTCACTATCACTATCACTGACTTGGGCCGGCTGTGGTGGGTGGCGGGTGAAGAACTCGGTAATGTTTTGATGGCTAGGCGACCTTGTGCGCACTCTGCCCGCGCCTCTTCCCGCGCAAATGACCCAATTTACCACGTAAATCAAGCATTTCAATTCTGGCAAGGCACTGCGTCAATGACCAAACGCGTAAACCAAAACCGCGTAAATCCAGACTAAACTGTACTGATTATGGTTTTTGTGTGGGTGGCTTGTCACCATCACATTTATGAGCATTAGTTGTGTCACAGTCTCTGTTTGCAAAGTACAGTGCATTACTGTAAATATTTTTAGTGGAGCATATATCGATCTTTAATATAACATACGTACTGTATGTACAAAGGTCAATACATGATTGTATATATGTGTAAAGCATAAGGAACAGAATCTCCTTTTTTTTCTAAGAGATGTTTGAGAATAATAGCATATTTGTTCATCTGTGGTTCATATAATATAATTATTCTTTGTGCAAAGCTTCTGTATGTGTTGTAAATGTTTTACATGTTAATAGTAACATCTCCGTCAGCTGGAATCCTTCAAACCCGGAACTCTCCGATAGCCGGAATTGAAATTTTCTCGGAAAATCGTTCCCAAAGCCGTAATTTCTCGGAAAATTCCGGCTTTGGGAACGATTTTCCAAGGGGCACATTTTCCGGAAAATTCTAAGACAATTTTCCCGATACTCGAAAAATTCCAGGGATGGGGAAGTTTTTTCCGGGTTTGGGAGATGAAAATCAGGTGCATTTTCTGGAAATAACAGGAAAATTTTTCCTTTACCTGGAAAATTTCGGGGATGGGGATATTTTTCCGGGTACGAGAGATGATGTGATGGGCAATTTCTGGAACTTCCGAGAGCATTTTTCCGTTACCAGAAAAATTCAGGGGATGAGGGATTTTTTCTGGCTTTGAGAGTCATCTCATTACCCAGAAATCTCTCATTCCCAGAAGTGCTCTGCACCAATTGTTCCGGCTAATGGGGATATCACTGTACGTACATGTAAGATAGATAAAGAGTACAGTACTGTACTGTACTATATTAAAGTACACTAATAATCATGCCCATGAATTCTAGTTTATTATATTGTACAATACAGTACGGATTACATACTGTATGATCAAAAGCTTTGTGTATAATACTAAGGAACAAATAAACTTTTTAAGTAATTTTTCAGTCATGAACCTTATAATTTATGACTGCAAGTTTTCTTTAAGAAAATTTGTAGTACAATACTGTATACTATATGTTACTGCATTAACCGTAGTCATCAGTGTTACTAGCATCAAGGTGTTAATATTTGTCCATATATATATATATATATATATATATATATATATATATATATATATATATATATATATATATATATATATATATATATATATATATATATATATATATATATATATATATATATATATATATATATATATATATATATATATATATATATATATATATATATATATATATATATATATATATATATATATATATATATATATATATATATATATATATATATATATATATACCCGGTAGTGTATACAGCACAGGCATATACTGGCATTCCCATTATGCAAAAGGGTTCTGCTTGTGGAAACCTTTCATAAATTGAGTTTTCATAGATCTGATCCCATTTAACCATAGACTTCTATTGTAAAGGCTGAGATAAGGTACCATGAAAAAAACTTCCCCAAAACATTGTAAAATGCTGCAAAACATTTTTTAATTAAAATTTTTGGTGTACTGTACACAATGATTATAGACCATTGTGTTGCACACACAAGTTACTGGCACAGTGAAACCTCAATTTAACGGACTAAATAGAGAAGAAAGTCCATTATATCGAGTGTCCGTTAATCTGGGACCCCATCTCGCAGATTACTGTATATGGAGAGAGAAGTCCGTTATATGGAGGTTTCACGGTATAGGTACAGTACTGAGAAACTGTGCCACTGGTTGGGGTGCAGTGTGAGACTGCAAGGCCAACAGTAAGTCTACTGCATTGTACATACGGTACTGTATACAATATATATTTTGAGATGCTGTGTTTTGCCAGGATTGTGTTTTTTAATGTGATTTTATCTTGAAAAAGGGGTAAACTTGTCCATTTAACTTTTTATTCCTTACAGTAGCATCAGATCAAATTCTGGGATGCAAAACACATCAGCATTCACACAGGCAAGATAACTTGAGTCACTGTCTTGCCATTGGTTCTCTGTGTCATGATAACTATTATTTATTATTTAATTACAGTAGTGTAGTACTGTAATTTATTACACCCTAGGGGCTGACAAGCCTAGTCACAAGACCATGTGGTCAGACACTAATACAGTGGTACTCGTGTTTTGCAGGACACGCTATGACTTGTCATATGGAAACATTGATGTAAGTAGCAGGTCAGGTCATTATGTGAACAGAAAAGTCAGGCATCAGCACAGCTGTGAGGTCACAATATGGTCTGCGTGTCTTTGCAAAGAAGAAAATCCCAAACCAGACCTGTGGCTTTGAAGCCAAAGCCAGTGCCATGCCTCTGACTTAGCAGCTGAGGCCTTTAGAAAATTTAAAAGCCAAACCAAAAAATTTCTGGCTTCCAAAAGCCAAAGCCAGCTTTAACCCTGTGTCTGACTAAAACACTACTAACTAACCATTCTTAATACAGTACATTACTGTATGCTATGTTTAGTTTGTCCATGAATTTGATCAGGTCAGGTACAGGAAACTCTAAGGCACACGTGTCAACACCTAAGCATCTACCAATGCTGTGAAAAAAGTGAGAAAAAAAATCATAACTTCAGAATTTTCATGAATAAATCGACACATGGAACAAACAAATTTTGTAACTCTGGATTTTCATAAAATGGATCTTTGTAAAACGGGGATTGCCTGTATACTGTGTGTGTGTGTGTGTGTATATATATATATATATATATATATATATATATATATATATATATATATATATATATATATATATATATATATATATATATATATATATATATATATATATATATATATATATATATATATATATATATATATATATATATATATATATATATACAGTATGTCCATGCTATCACATAATACTGTTTATGTGCTAATCTTACTTATTCTCATTCCTTGGTCGTGCAGGTATACTTATATTATGTGAGAACAAGAGTGTTACCAGCATGCAATTAATTGTGGTTGATGTTTATTATTGTGTGTGGCAATAACTGATGGTGGGCACATAAGATGGTGCTAATTGAGATGGCCGGGGCTGAGGACACCATCTACCTGTGCAACTTCCGGGTTTCTGTGGATGGTGATTGGCTTTGTCTCAAGGAGCTCGCTGAAGGTGGTAGCAGCATAGGTGTCGCCAGGGTGGAGAGGTCAGCTTCCACATCACCGGGGTCACCCCCACCTTCAGGTGCCTACACTTACGTCTCATCTGGCTCCTCCCTGCACACTCTACCCCTATCTGAGCAACTGATGTTGAACCCACCTGATTCAGCCCTGGAGGGCCCTCACTCTTCAGAGAGCCCCCCCCCACCTGCCCCCAGCTTAGGCAGTGAGGGTGGAGCTATGGGCGGTGCTCTCAGCGTGCTTCCCGGCCTCCCACCAGGGCTCTTCGCGCCCTATGTGCCGCTCACCTGTGGTCCGTCCGCACGCTTTCTTCTTTTCGTTGCTATGTCAACACTGTTGGACACCATATAATATATATTTTATATTACTCCCAGAGGTCTATCTGTATACGTATATATATATTCATTTTATATACTGTATACAATACACTACTAATGTACTGTACTGTACTTCGTTTTGTGTATATTTCTTGTATTTGAGTTGACTATAGCAGGGATATTTTTTTTCCATCTGCTGTTCGTAATACATTATAAAGTTTTGTACTGTACTGTATAATTCTTTTTTTAAGTATTCAGAGTATTTAATTATTTTTTAAAGGTAGCATATACTTTGGTAATCTCATATTAAAGAAGTATAAAATAATTAACCTAGAGAAACTTGTGGTACATTTATTAATCATCAGTACTGTACTGTATTAGCATATAGTGTTTTATAGTACAGTACTTAGTACAGTACCGGGTAATACAGTGAATATTATAAATGGAAAGTTTTTGAGTAAAGATAGTACTGTACGTAATAACTTCTTCAAGCTGCAGCAGTTCTATAAGATAATGATAATTGTGTACCATAATAGAGATTTTTTTGAACTTTAAGTATATTAAATTGGATATCATTTAAAATCTGGGTAAAAGTATGGTATCCTCCCCTATATGTATGTATTTTTGAAGACTATGACAGTAGTATATGGTGTCCAGCAATTGTTGTTACATTTTATAAACAATAATCTTATTGGAATACCTCTCCTTGTTACACTTAATAGAATACCTGCTTGTATTGATGGTGCCCTTTTTTTAAGATTTTGCCATCTAAAACCTTCTTGTCTACACGGTTATTGTAACACCCAAGCGGTATTACAGTCACACCCAAGAGGTATTACAGTACAATAGTTCTTGGATTAGTATAGCACAGTACAGTATTGCTAAGTAGTATAGTACAGTGTATTGTGAATGAGAAAAATTTAAAAATATATTTTTGAACTACAGCATCTATATACAGGTATATATATATATATATATATATATATATATATATATATATATATATATATATATATATATATATATATATATATATATATATATATATATATATATATATATATATATATATATACACACACACAGTTGTACCCCACTTAACGTGGTCAATAGAACCCAGAGGGTCCCGTGTTAAGTGAAATCCGCGTTAAGTGAACAACAGAACATATGGGATTAATTCCAATAGAAACCGGCCCGACCTCCAAACTCCACTTTTTGAAGACACATAACTATGTTGTAGTAAAAATAACATCTTAATTTTATGATGGTACATGCACACAATTAATACTTAAGAGAAATAGAGAAATACAGTCGCCAAGTTAATGTCCATTCAAATAATGGACTCAACTCCCTCCCCCTCTCACACTACTGTACACTGTCGGCTCTTCCCTCTCTGAGAAATTTTTGGGGGAAAACCACTAAATTTTAATAAATAATACCTCAAACTAAAGTTAGGATAATACAATTGACATTGCTGGATTCCTTGTAAGACCAGGAATATTTTGAATATAAATGTCATATATTTTGCACAAAAGATAACATAGTTACCCAGAGAAAAATTTTTATCTAAAATTTGTATGTCTAATGCAAAATATATGATGTTTATATTCAAAATGATCACCAAATTATAAGAATTCCAGCAATGTAAATTATATTCTGACCGGGTAATTTGTATGAATTTTATGAGCTAAAACAAATATCTTCAGTTAATAAAAAAGAAAATAATCTTCACGACACTATCTGTCAATCAAAGTACCCCACCTTGCCTCCCCCCCTCTTCCAACCGTGCGGTCAGTCCCAACCCTCCCCCCCACCTCCCACCAATCCTCCCTTCAAGAGATGTGGGGTGAAAAAAATAAATTTTAACATTTTGTATTAAATAATACCTCAGATTAAAGTTAGGATAATATAATTGACATTGCTGGATTCCTTGTAAGACCAGGAATATTTTGAATATAAATGTCATATATTTTGCACAAAAGATAACATAGTTACTCAGAGAAAAAATTTTATCTAAAATTTGTATGTCTAATGCAAAATATATGATGTTTATATTCAAAATGATCACCAAATTATAAGAATTCCAGCAATGTAAATTATATTCTGGCCGGGTAATTTGTATGAATTTTATGAGCTAAACAGGCAGTCAGGCAGGGGTGGCGGGTGGGGCACCTAAAATAGCGTCTTCAGCCGACACTCACTGCGTGATATGTGGAAAAAAAAAATCCGTTAAGGAAAGTTCAGTTTCATGGCATCACAGATATGATAAACGCTATGAAACCAAGAAGGGTAATATTGTGTGTGTGTATATATATATATATATATATATATATATATATATATATATATATATATATATATATATATATATATATATATATATATATATATATATATATATATATATATATATATATATATATATATATATATATATATATATATATATATATATATATATATATATATATATATATATATATATATATATGTCAATAATACTCCCCTAATTCTTACTTATTTAAGCATTTCCCACTTGTTTAATTATTTCTTGATTTATGACCTGGATGTCGATCCCTAACCCCGTCAGAAGTCGGGGAGTACCTGTGTATACATATATATATATATATATATATATATATATATATATATATATATATATATATATATATATATATATATATATATATATATATATATATATATATATATATATATATATATATATATATATATATATACAGTGGGGTATGCTATAACGAATCTAATTGGTTCTAGAACCTTGTTCGTTATAGCATTCGTTCATTATAGGATTAATCCGTTCCAGGCCCCCAAATACAACCACTTAACACTGAAAAATATATAAAATTGTAAAAAAGTGCATAAATATGCATCTAAACCCCTGAAATAAAGAATCTCATTAATATTTGTAATAAAAAAACAATAAATTAGAAAAAAAAATTAAATAATGTTCGTTGTAGGAGTTTCGTTCGTTATAGCATTCTCAATTTTATAGGTAAAACCGTTCGTTATAGGAATATTCGTAGTAGGATCCGTTCGTTATAGCATACCCCTGTATATATAATATATAATATATATATATATATATATATATATATATATATATATATATATATATATATATATATATATATATATATATATATATATATATATATATATATATATATATATATATATATCCACAATGGAAACGTGGATAAGATAAATCTTGATAAAATCACATGGGGAAAAGGGAAACAACGGAGCACCTTAGCTTTCGTCTTTATTCAAGACATCTTCAGAGGCAACTGGATTACATGGACAGAGAGAGGCTTAAATATACAGAGTGACCTTATTAAACATGAAGTCAGGTCATAATGATGTCATCCACTAATCCCCACACCAACACACACGTAGAGGAGCTTAAGAGAAGGGGGGCGATGTGACTAGTCAGGTCAGGTCAAGTAAAAAATAAGGGACCCACTAAATAACTATCCTACATCTAGCTCCAAGGTTTTCAAAGCATTTTTAACCTTGGGTCACTGACAAATAAATTTATGTAACATCAGTTTTGAACTGACCATCACTAAGGTTTATTGATTTTAATTCCTTAATCAAACTAGCTTCAACCAGAAGTCTTTCTGTTACAAAAGATGATTTGTACTTCTAAGCTTTTTCTCAAGCAATGGGGTGATTATTACCGGTATTCCTAACATGAACGAACAGGGCACTGCTTTCAGATGCTGTTCTGATATTGTACTTATGTTGATTGATTCTGAGCTGCAATGTCTTTCCTGTCTGTCCTACATAATTACCATTACATTTGCTACATGGAATACAATAAACACTTCCATTTACATTCAAACTTGGGCTATTTTTTATTAACATATTGGTAATGGTTGAGTCATACTTGAAAACAACATTAATATTTAGTAATTTAAGGGACCGAACTAAGGGGACAAATTCATTGCTATAGGGCAGAGTCAAAATATTCTTAAGTGTAGGAATTTGCCTGGTTTGAGTAGAATGAAAGGATTTTATAGCCCTTTTAATACAATGATCAACAAACTCAGAAAGGTACCCAAATTTTTGTGCAATGGAACGAATGTGTTTCAATTCTTCATCAATAAATTCAGCGTCACAAATATGCAAAGATCTCAAGAACATAGCAGAAAAAACTGACATTTTGGTCGACTCCAGGTGATTTGATAAAAAATGTATGAAACTGTCTACCTCTGCAGGCTTTCTGTACACCTTAAATTTGTAGTTTTGGCCATCTCTAATGATAAGCATATCAAGGAATGGAAGGGATCCATTTATTTCTCTTTCAATTTTGAATGTGATACTTGGGACAATATCATTAAGCTTGTCTAAAAATTCCAATGGGTCACTGTTTCTAGTCCTCTCTCTGTCCATGTAATCCAGTTGCCTCTGAAGATGTCTTGAATAAAGACGAAAGCTAAAGTGCTCCGTTGTTTCCCTTTTCCCCCGTGTGATTTTATCAAGATATATATATATATATATATATATATATATATATATATATATATATATATATATATATATATATATATATATATATATATATATATATATATATATATATATATATACAGTATAGTCTGCATTTACGCAGTCAATTGAACCCGTGGAGGTCCGCGTAAAACGAGAAAAGCGTAAACGAAATAACATATGGGATTAATTGAAATAGCGACCGGGCCGACTCTCAAACTCCACTTTTTCCGACCCAATACGTACCTTGTAGTAAAAATAACATCATAATTTTATGATGGTATTGCTACACACATAATATCTAAATAAAAAAACTACAAATCTAAAGGTGTTTAACACTTACGTTAGTAGAAGAGATGGGTCGGCACACGTTGATGGCGGCTGGTTCCAAGGCAGAGGGCAGATTAGTTGCCCTCCGGTGAATCACTTTCACTACTCACAGAGGTTTGCAGGGCCTCCCTGACAAACCCCTCAAAGTCCATATCCTCACTGTCACAATCACTAACTTGGGCTGGCTGTGGTTGTGGTGGGTTGCGGGCGAAGAAGTCCTTAATACTACGTTGATGACTAGCATTGATGTTATTGTGATAGATTTGGACATACGGCTCCATAATTTTCGACGGAAGGTTATTAGACACTTCATACCGATGATTGACTGGGTCTTTGTCAAGAACAAGCTTGATTTTCTCCCCCAACTCGATGATTTCCTTCACATTATTATCATGGCTTGGTCCAGGTAATTCAAGGTTTTTCTCGGGTGGTGGGGGTCCAGCGGAGGCCATTGTGAGGGGAATAGCGGGCACAAGAGAGAACTGTATACGTGGACTGAGAACAATGAGACTGGCCCGGCTAGGTCAGCGACTTCTTATGGCAGGGCACGACATGTTACATTAGACCAATCACAGCTAGTGGCGGAGGGAATGCGTGGGTGGTAAGGATGCGTGGCCCAATCACAGTCCAATACGTCATATAGATTCAGCAATAACGTAAGAGCAACCTAATGCTCACCATGCCTGTGCTGCTTCCCGCGTAAATGATGAAATTTACCGCGTAATTAAAACATTTCATTCTGGCAAGGCACAAAGTAAATGACCAAACACAAACAAAATTCGCATAAATCCAGACTATACTGTATACTGTGTATATATATATATATATATACTGTATATATATATATATATATATATATATATATATATATATATATATATATATATATATATATATATATATATATATATATATATATATATATATATATATATATATATATATATATATATAATGGCCAGCTGACCTTCAGTAGGTGGCTTGAGTATAATGCAAAACACGAAGCGATTGGTATAAAACCAGGAAATCTGCTATTAGTGATTAAGAGTTATGGTAATCTAATTATTAGTTATCCTTCCCCACCAAATCTTCCCCCGAGAAAGGATTGACAGGAAGTTAAGGTTTCTCTTGTGGTCTCTGGTGAGCTGGAAGTCTAGGTTTAGCATGCAATGTTACATGAGTGGACACCTCACCCTAATGTTTTGGTCGACCGTACAATATTGGTTTTCCAGGCATCAATCCCTTCCTACTATTTGCTGAGAAGGAATTACAGGAATTTCAATTTATGAAGTGGTTTGGGGGTCCTTTTAGAAATTTTGGTTCCGAATTTAATGATCTGTGTGTACAGAAAAGAATTTCGAGGAACTCATGAATGGGATTTATTTTTATTTTTTTCATATATTAAATCTTTCATTGTGATTAATTTAGTCATTTAGCCTTTGCCTAAAATCTGTATTATGACCCTTCGTACACATGCTCCCACCGA
Organism: Homarus americanus; assembly: GCF_018991925.1. NCBI lineage: Eukaryota > Metazoa > Arthropoda > Malacostraca > Decapoda > Nephropidae > Homarus > Homarus americanus. The sequence continues at coordinate 418,080 of NW_024733870.1, forward strand.
TTAGGTCTTCTACATGAAAGGAAATTCTGTGCATTGATTCAAGATTTTGCACACTGGGTAGGAACTATTCTGAACATTGCTTTCATTTAGATCATAATGAACTTTTGACCATGTTGCTCTTGAACAGGAATTTTCTGACTGTAGCCTTAAAGCTATGTGAGCAGGGGTGTTAAAAATATTTTACCATGGGACCATTGGTTCCAGAAAGTATTCAGATCTGCTAAAAAAGAGGGAAGAATGAAAAATCTAGAATTTGCACGGGCTGTTGCACACACAAATACTGTACAGTTGCATGTCAATTTTTTTTTACAATGTTCAATTAAGTAGCCAATTGCCAAAAAAAAGCTTGTTGCTGCTACATCATTTTGGAAATTGCATTTGAAGCTTGGTTTTTTCTCTGAGACAAGGTTTACTAAGAAAGTAGTAGGAGAGTTTGGTGCTGTGATGAATACAGTCAGTTTTCCTACAATATGGTTTTGGTCATACACTGTTTTGGTTTTGCCACCCCCTTGGTCAACATGGGGTCTTGTCTTTACACGGTTTCAATTTTGACCCTTAAACTGCACCTAATGAATTGAATTCACATACAGTACTGTACTGTAGTTTCAGATGGGGCAAGGTTTCTTTTTCTTTTCTTTTTTCCTTCAATAAGATGGAAAAATACATACAATACTTAATTAACAAAGTTATGAACAAAAGAATTGCATTGCTATTTCACTTTACTGTATTAATCATCTTATACCAGTGTATGTATTTTTATAAGGTAAAATGTTGTTAGCTCTAAGGGAAAACTACATTTTTACACACAAAAGACAAATGGTACAGGTTGAGTTATGAGTTATCTATAAATTAGTAGTACAAGTACCGGTACTGTATTACTATACTGTACTGTGTAAAATAATGATTTATTTACCTTGCATTACTCCCACCTGCACAAGGACATTCAGACAAACCATCCCTCTGGGGTTTGCCTGAGGCAGCGTTATGCCATGCAGGACCACAAATTTAAACTTTAGATGCATGGGTTAAATTTGACAGCTGTAATGTAATCCAGATATTTGGGTCTCCGTGTAGAAAAATTGCTAACTAATTAAGCATACCCTAAAAGTCCTAATTAATGATATGTCAGAATTAAAGAAGGGCAAAGTTGAGGGGTGCAGCTGTATATGGTATACCCTGTATAGTATAACATCAAAGTCAAATACTTCACAGTACATTGATACAACTAGATTGCACACCTCAAGGGTGCTGCATATTCTATGGTCTTCCTAAGGGGATTGTCCACTCAGTCTCTCCTTTAGTAGGGCACTTAGTCTTTGGCACTATAATGATGAATTGTATGACCCTTGGAAGTTAGAAATGCTGGTATCCATGTACCCTGTTATGTTTTTGTAAAGGTAGAGTTAACTTCCCTTTCAGATGCTATGTCACATCAACAATTGGAGCATTTTAGGACTACTTTACATTTCTTCTCTTTCTTAGTTGATTTTGGACACTTGAAATACCTAATAAATGATGACTACCTATTATTGGAGGATTAATCCTTACTACCATTTTTAAGGCAGAACCTGGATGTAGGTTAGTTGTGGAAGTCTATAAGATTGCATAGAGATTGAGGCCTATAAAATCAGCATGGCTGACCTGAACTAAAGGTTGAGGTATGCACTAACTAGAATACTGTATTGTGATGTCATGTGCTGCATGAGAGAAACTTGATTTTAGCCTAAACTCTGTTGGGAGAAAGTTATGGGTAGGATAATGTGACCAGCTGTTAGATTAAGTACTTAACACTAACATTAACTCTTCTGGGTCTAGACCTGTAGTGTAATGTTTTGCACTGTACTTGAGTTACATGGGTTTTTGGCTTGACCTTGAAATGGGATTTCAGGATCAACCTCAATGTTTTTTTTTTTTGTTTTTTTTTATTGTATGAAAGGTTAAAAGTGTGCAAGATTATATATGCTAACTAAGTTTTGTAAGTTTTCAACTTGATTTAGGAAACTAAGTGTACCGTACTGTATAGAGAATTATTGATGTCAACAAGTTAGATTTTTTAATGAAGTTTGGAAATACAGTAAATTGCATATAATTACTGATGTTTCATGGAGGCTTTCCATAAACTTTAAAAGAAATAATAAATAATTATTCAGCAGTATGAATATCATTGAAATATGAAATAATCTCCTATAAGTTTTAAGGAGTTTCTGTAAAAATTATTTTTTTTTATATTACACTGGTGAATAAGTTCCTGAGCAAAAAATAATTTTAAAGATGTCAAACATCTTGCAAGGATTCCTGTTACGTGATATTACTATACTGTACCAAAAATGCAGAAGTAAGTACAGTACTGTACAGTAAAGTGTTACTAAATTTGTTTTTGCTATGAGGTCATTTTTTGTGACAGTTTACCAAAACCTAAAAAATTCCTGTTGTTCTTAAAGCATGGGTTTGATATTCTTCATGTTGGCACCATCGATACATGGGTATTCTTTCCATTATCTTTTAAAGTAATTTGTCATTTTATTGGAAGTGTGAACGAAAATAAAATAACCACTTCAGTCTTTTAAGTTACAACTATTCAACAATTATCTGAGTAAAAAGTAAATTTTGCTTCTAAGATTCTTTTATAAGGTGTCTTTAAAAATTTAATGATTGGTGTCTTCACTTTTACAAAGTGCAGCTACTAATGTTTCCAAAAAACTTATTACCTCTTTTTAACTTGAGAGAGAAAAAGAAGGCTGCGTGTCATTCCTGCATGATTTGCATGGCTGGTAATCCACTGGTCTCGCCTCACATTGATTAACGTCCAACAGCTTCTTACAATTAATTTGCTGCAGCTGATGCTTTGGTGTTGCAGAATTCTGTAATGTCCCAGTGAAGCACGATTCTTAACAGGTGAAATCCACCTTTCTTCTGGGTCTTATGATGGCACATAGAAGGAGATTGTGTATTTTGTATCGTGAGTAAAAACTCTTGTTGCCACAGAAAACAGGATATTCTACACTGAGGTGAGGGACACCTAAGTTTACTGCTAGATACTCATCTACCAAATCTTTTCATAATGGTTTACTGTCTACAAAATTATGCAACCTTTATTCTAAAATTTTAAAGTTTTGAAAATTTTTACTTAGTTCTTTCTATGGAATCAGTGTTTTCACATGCGGTATGCAACATTTTTTGGAATGTGTGCTGTAATAACAACAATGTAAATTTTTTATAGCAATACTTAAAGAAGTTCATTGTCATCTTAAGAGAGAATTTATTGTAGGGACTATTGAACAGTAAACCAAAAGCATCATCCATGTGCTTTCATCTTTATTAGGAAATTCCTATTGAAATGGAAATTTCAGGAGACAATTTTAAGATGCTAACGTTGTTAGATAATATACCTATGCAGTACACTATGTACAGTAGTAGCAATGTTTATAAAATTAGTGTATTTTCAAGTTTTTTACCTGTTCAGTATTTTACCTGATTTACCAATAACTCCTCAAATTTACCGTATAGTATAGAAATTACAAGTTGTTGAAGTACAGGCATTAGGAGTCATTCAAGCTATCTTATATCTCATATTTTATAATGTTGTTAGTCTCTAAAGCATTAATGGTCTCAGATAAGCAGAACTTAGATTAGGTACTAAAATTAAAAGGTAAATACTTTTTTTTACAATGAAATACAGTACACCATATAGAGTTCTTGAAGTAATCATTGCTTATATGGAATACTGTACAGTGATGCCCATCTTGGTAATTTGTGCTCTGGGGAATTCTGCCTTATGTAGCACACTTTTCCTATTTGGTATATTTTTAATTGTGCTAACTCATTTTCATATTTTTCCAATCTACAGGTATGCTGTTCATTCTTAATACAGTATCTGAAAATACTCTGTTATCAGATTGATATCTTCAAGTAATAATTGTGATTATTTTCATGTAAATACACCTGTACAATTAATTAGTTTTAACTCTGGCATTAGCATAGACAAATACAATACAGTACAGGTACTGTACATGTATTTGTTTTTGTGGTCTAGTTATTTATTTAAATTTTGTATTTGCTCAAAATTAAACAATATTTCTAACTGATAACTACTTATTGAAGGAGTCTAATACAGTACTGTATATTTGTATATTCAAAGTTATATGAATATAACCAAAATTTTGAATAAGTTGTAGAAACCAAAATTTTTCAAAAATTAATCTCTACTGTTTTATATTTTAGATGCAATCCATGTACAATACTGTGCTTTAATTCATCCAAAAATGCAATAAACTGTATTGCTGTCCGGGTCTTACATGAGATCAGTGTAGTTTTTCTTGTTATTAATTTATAATCTATTATGTCTTGGGGTTATTAAGGTTATTTCTCTTTATGGTGAGACAATGTTATTTTAATTGAAAATTATATGAGAGTATTTCTGTCTTCAGAGCGGGACCCAGTGAGTATTGAACGCAGCAATCTTGTAAATATCTGCAAACTGGTGGTTAAGGAACTCATAGAATCCTCACTCAAGTTTGGGCGTCAACTTGATTCAGATTCTGTACCTCTTCAACATTTTTTCATTGTCTTGGAACATGTCTTGCGTCATGGCCTGAAACCAAAGAGGGTGAGTCATTATGAAATTTTTGTTAATTTTCATTAAAGAAATACTGTATCTTGAATAAGTATGGGATATTGTTAATTGTCTTTTGATCTATGTTGTTGTATTTATGGCAAGATACTGGTCCAAAGAGATTTGTTTTATACTCACAGTGTGTATGGGTTGGAAACCCAGTCTAATCCATGACATTGATGGCTGCCACTAATCAAATAATTAGCAATGCCTTCCCCATAGCTATAATATTTATGAAAAAAGGAATATGTTCTGCATATGAGACCTGAAGTTGCCTCAGTGGGCTGAAAGCCTGGCAAGTCTTGCACACAGTAGCATGTGTAATCTCACCTTCCTTTGTTTGATTTTGGCCATAATGTATTTCTTGTAACAAAAATCACAGCTAACACAATGATGAAGAAGAAACATTAAGCTTTGTGTCTATACTCAGAGCTAATTGCATTACTCCCATAAATACTCTACCCTCTACACATCTACAGTACAATATTAACATTTTATTTTTCAAAACAGAAGCAGAAAACTTAACACATGAAAAAGTAGTATGGCAAAGCCACACAGTTATTGCATTGTCAGAATTGTAAGACAAATTCTAGACTACTTTGCTTTGGGTTGGAGGAGTTGTTTCAGTTGAGTCAATGATTCAATTAACAGATCATCCAGCTGCTAGTTGGTGGCATAATAGAACCTCTCTAGTTCATACACCCTTGTGACTAACCATATGGCAAACATGTGAATTTTGTGAATAAAAGAGTGACTAATAAAGTAATGAGGATACAGTGACCCCGGGTACAATGCCTTACTGTACTATATTAAGACATAGAGACCATAAGCACAAATTGTCTTGTGTAAAAAAGTACTGCTGACACTACGAGCCCAAATTAAACATACATGCACGATGAGAAATGAAACACAGTTATGTGATTATACAAATTGATCTTGTGAAACATCCATAATTTGTAATTTGTCATAAGTCGTCTAATTTTAAACATTCATGAACTCAAAATTTGCAAGAGGAGAAATCCTATAAAGTGAACCATGTACTACAGTATTTGAATGTTGAAAATAGAGATGCATTCCACAACTTATACTGTTCTGCCCCAGACTCATTTCTAGCAATGTGTTTTGACATTTAAACACTAATCACCCAATAAAAAAGTCATAAAATAATAGTAAAAAAATATATACTATATAAAATAAAAGATTGGAGTCCAGAATAGCCCCAACACTGTACTACAGACAAATGATATCCTGATCCTGAAGCTAAAAAAAGTTATTGCAGCTCATATATAAATCACTTATTCTATAATATTTTCTCTGAACACAATGTTCATACAGAATTTTCAATAAGAAAATGAAAACACACTTCAAATATTACTGTATGTACAGATGTCAATTTAGGTCACATCTTCCAGTTGTAACATGGTGCTGCCAGACAAGGAAATGCTTACTACTGTTTGGACAGTTTGTCTGCTCTTTATTACCTCCTTCATTTTCCAGTGTCAGCTCAGGAGGAAACTAGAGTACCCAGAGAAAATATACAATACCTGTATTTACTTTTTACTCATTTACTTTTATCCTCTTCACCACTGATCGGCTCGTTAGCCGTTTGGGCGATCGGTCACGTCTCTGTTACTTTTCTTTTTCTTTGATCATCTTCACCAAATGATCGGCTCGTTAGCTGCTTGGGCGATCGGTCATGTCTCTGTTACGCACTGTTGGCAAGTACTGGGCATGTACTGGCTCCTGAATGTACCTGAACCTGCTCCAGTGTTGGTCAAGTCTGGTCATGAAAGAGCTCACACTCGATGCCATCACAACACTTTCTGGTAGATTGTTCCAAGAGTTCACAACTCTCGCTCCGAAAAAGTTTGCCCTCACAGTTTTCTGGACTTGCGGCTTCTTCAGTCTTGAGCTGTGACCCCTTGTGGGGCGAGCTTCAGCCAGCTCCAAGTAAGGACACTCGAATGAGTAGTTCCCCTTGAGATGCTTACCTTATACACCTCAATTAGGTCACCCCTTGCCCGTCTGTAATATAAGCTAGGCAAGTTCAGGCGCTCCAATCTCTCAGGGGGTAGTTGAGGTGCTGAAGTGCAGGCACCAGTCTGGTGGCCCTCCTTTGAACATTTTCAAACCAACTGACAGTCCCTAGCATATCTCGGGGACCAGACGTGGTGACAGTACTCCAGATAGGGAAGCATATCTAAACGACCTTCTTATAAGACCCAATAATTTATTTGCCTGATTTACCTTCTTTTCGCAATAGCCCGAGAACTTCAGCTCATTGTCATCATACACACCTAGGGTCATGCAGATAATGCCCTTAGGTCAAACTCACAGGTGCTGGTGTTTGTAACATAGTTCAGTACAGTACATGAGTTGCCCTATTCATGGTGATTGTGTAATGAGTTTTCAGGATCAATCCCTCATTTGTAATTAAATTAGGACAAGGACACTTGAATACCCTCCATCCTCTCACTGATCTTATCATGAAAGCTGACTGGATTAAGGCTTTTAACTGAAAATACAACATGGCCAATGACAGACAAATGAAAGCAAGGTTGTGCATGTCTTGGGGCATTCTTGGTGCCTGATCACTCCTCAAGGAAGAAGGGTACTGCAGAAAGGTACTGGATTACAAATCATTTGATTAATGCCAGTCATCCATGTTGAGGGTTTGTCTGGACTTCAAACCTGTAACCTTGATTAATATAATACTGTACATGAATTCCCTTGTCACATTTCCAGTATGAAAGGAGATTTCCAGAATTAATCCATCGTTTATCCTCTTGTAGGGTATTTTGGGACCAAAGAAGGAGCTATGGGATCTGTTTCAAATGGTCGAAAAGTGGAGCTATGAGGCTCAGGACATCACTGCTAGTGTGCGGGATCTACCCACAGTCAAGTAAGTTTAAATATAAAATAGGTACCGGCAGCATTGTACAATGTACATAGACCACAGAAATGCTTGTATGTCTGTTAAAATGACTTGCCTCATATTATATACCGCACTGAGTACAATATCTGTACTGTTTTAATGATGTGAAATTATAAAATTATATACTGTAATGTATAGATTAATCTCCTTATTATCCCTGTCCTTACCATACTAGTTTCAATAAATTAACATAAAATATTTTGACAAAACTCAGCTTAAATATACTTTGCTTCACAAAACTAGCTGGCGCATCAAAAACACTGGTCAGTAAGCCAAGTTGAATATTTTGTCTGAGAAACTTAAGCAGTATGTCTCTCTCATATAAGAAAATAAGTAAAATAAGTGCAAAATTATCTTAACCCTCTTGGGACTCTATAAGATTTCAGTGTTTCCTGTAAAATTTGAATCGATTATCCATCAAATAATGAATGTGCTACAGTATTTTATTTTTTTTTGTATATGGTAAGTTGACATGACCATGATGTTTTTATATCTGACATTGAAATTTTTCAAATATCATGAATCCACTCAAAATAAATATACATGTACTACAGTACACTGTACAGTATTTTTTACCAAATAGCTTCTTTTTTTTTTTTTAGACTACTTTATAGTTCAGATGATAATAACTGCATACCAAAAGTATAAATTCTTCATATATAGCTGCATTAGTGGCATAAATTCACTAATAATCTGTACAGGGTATTTCTTACGTGGAAATACCTGTACAGGGATTAATTGGGGGCAAAGGTGATATGGGCTTCAATTCAATGAGCTGCCTGGCTGAACAGCATCTCCTCATAGAATTTCTGTTACTATAATGGTGCCCAAGGGGATGTGCTCAGGTATTCTCCCTCCTTATGTGGCTCAAGGTTAGGTCAAATTGATTCCAATTCAGTATAGCAGAGCCTGACAATTGCTAGTTTAAGTGCTTATACTACCGGTGACACTGCATGACACTGCATGCTCATGATAGACTCCTGACTTTTAATGGTAACCTTAGTAGTCAAGATCTTCCTCTTTGAAGGAGATGGATGTCACAAAGAGTGAATAAGTAATACTTTCATCCCTATTTCCTAATCATTTGATTAATTGGTATCTAATCAAAAGGTTAGTTGCTCAGCCATCAATTCTAGGACCATGTGGGGGGTCTTAGTCCATGGACTAAGTGAGTTATACATCATGTGAGCCACCTGGCTCACATATAGTTTTTCAGAATCAATCCACTATTTCTGATGAGCTTATCTTATTTTTCTCCAAATTTCTTCATGGAATAATAATTACAGTACACATTGATTTTTTTTTTCATTTCAGAACTCACATTGGAAGAGCACGTGCTTGGCTTCGCCTAGCGTTGATGCAAAAGAAGCTTGCAGACTATTTTCGACTCTTGATTGAGAGGAGGGATGACTTACTGACCGAATTTTATGAGACTGGAGCTCTGATGTTGGCAGACGAGTCCATTGTGATCATGGGGCTCCTAGTGGGACTCAATGTCATTGATTGCAACTTATGTGTTAAGGTGAGTTCTTCATCTTTGTCTTATAAGATTATTCATCTTTAAGTTTTAAAATATCATCTATAAAACTCTTAAATAGATGTTGAGAAGTTAAGAAATAAAAGTACCTGCATGAGCCAGAACTAACATCAGCTGGATGAGAAGGTGGGAGATATTTTGTTACAACAAAAGAAAAAGAGTTTGAAAGGCTTGTGGAGGCACAAGAAGAATGTATTGCTTCATGTTTGTGAAACTGTAAGGAAAACCTATAGAAAAATAGGAATAGCATGATTGAATGCAGGGCCAGCGTTAGGAGGTGCGGGGCCCAATTAGGAACAATTTTGGTGGGCCCCAGATTTATGTATGTAAAACAGGGGTTGGGGAACTTTTTTAGTATTACCCAAAAATTTATTTGGGAAAAATGGAATTACTCTGTACCTCTAGATTTGAAAAAAAAAAGCCACGTCTGTTTACACATGTCATTTATTTATTCATTTATTTAAAATAATACTCGTACTGTCTGTAAATATGACTGAATAAAGCAGAAAACATATAACACCTGCCTATCACTTCTTATGAAAAGCCGTAATTGAAGGAATGCTTGAGAAAATTAATTCATCTTCATCGTCACACATAATGATATACGATCATCTTTTACCTGATGTTTTATGAATATTTTGTACTGCTCTTTACAGTAATCTTCCGAAAATCATTGACTTTATATTTCAGATATATGGTTTATATCTTGGTCACTAAAACTTACCTCATTCATGGGTCCCTGACACAAAATTAATCAGCTAGTAGTAAGATCCAGTCAGCTGTGTTTACACTCGATGGAAGGGAAACTCACACCATGAGATGGAAACAAACGTAAATCTGACGACCTCTAGAAACTTTGGTCAGTCACCATGCCAAAGAAAACGTTTTTTAACAATGCGGATTAAACTCGAGGAAACTGAGGCCCTCATGTCGCATGTATTACCAAACTTTATAGATTTACCCCATTTGGGATAATTTACCCCTATCCCTCGACTCCTTTTGTAAAACTTAAATACAAGTACTTGAGTCTGAATATAGGCCTGCTATATAATTTGCAAGAGAGATGTGCATATTCATAAAGATGTAGTATAGTAATTTAATCACATGATACTGTTAAAAGAAAATACTATAGGTTTATAGATATTTTAAAGCTGTTACACGTTTATTTACATATTTGTCTTTTTAATTTTTTTCAGAGAAATATTTTTAATGCTGTTCTGTAATTAACATATTATATAATTAAGGTACACTAAAAAAAATTCAAAACATAAAGAGCAGAAATAAGCACTACCGACTTTGTAAAAATTCATAAAAAATTTTAATACCTAATTGCTGTTCTCTGGAGAACCTGAAATGTGGTGCGACATAATTATATATTGCAATGTGTTGTTGTGTGTACTTGACGAGCCGAGAGTAGATTACTCTAGCGCGGGGCCCCCTAAGGCGCGGGGCCCAATTGGGAGCAAGTGGTCCAATTGGCTTAAGGCCGGCCCTGATTAATTTGAATGTTGATGCAGTACAAACCAATTGGATCATAGTACAGGTATTATGTTCCTTCAACTTCTTTGATAAACCCAGTCGTGGTCAGCTTTCCCAAAAGAAGAACTAAATGGAGAAAATGAGTAACATTCTAGCATGCTCTATACTTCACCTATAGATAGTGTTTGTCCTTATAAAATAATATACTGCATGTATCTGTTGGTGATCTAGGAGGAAAAACAATATCTGTTTTCAACTTCAATATTTTATTTTGTGGTCCAGCCATATTAAACAGGAAAGTGCTATTAAAATTAAACAGAAACGGAATAATGGTTGATGCTGGGTGAATGAGTTGGATTTGTGCTGCAGTGAGAGGGAAGGCTGGCATTTAAGTCAATGGCTGACATATACACACACCCATGCTGGAGCTGCCTTAAGGCCACATTACTAGTGAAGGCAAGGAAAAACATCCATCTGTGTGTGCATGCGTGTGCAAAGGGGAACACGCATCCGATTTAAGTCGAGGGAATTGATGATGGACAGTGAAGTAGTGTTTGAACAGATAATAATTATTGTGGAACAAAATAGTCCTTCATGTGTGGGAATACTGTACTTTTTTTAACACTTTTTATGCACAATTGATTTACTTGCAGATAAATTAGTAAATATACTTTAGATGTCCTTGAGTCAGGACTTGGTTTTCTGAGACTCATATATTTATTATTTATCATCCAGTAAATCATTTGCATCATTTATGGTAAGGTAGCCACTGCATAATTTTTTCCAAGCAAACCTTAGTTATTGACATCTCACCTTATACCACAAACGAAACAACAGGAATTTCTTAAATACTTTACAATATTTGCAAAGGAGTTTTCATGGTGTATTTTGTTCTATACACTTTAAATATATAGCCTATTTATTCTTCTTTTTATTCATATACTGTACACTCTTTTCTTACCCCAGGAAGAAGACTTGGATAGTCAGATGGGTGTTATTGACTTCTCACTGTATCTGCGGAATGCAGGAGGTGATACAAGTCCAGATGATTCCCCAGAACAGTCAGACATGACTACAGTACTTGACCAGAAAAATTACATAGAAGAACTTAATCGTCACCTTAAGTAAGTTATTTTAATATACAGCACATTATTCGGTATTTCATAAGTACAGTACAGGGTTTGACTATTATACAATGAGGTTAGAGACTTTGAAAAGCAATTGTAATGTGATTGATCGTACAGTGTATCGATATTAATAGCTTATGGGAAAAAATAGGTGCTGTTCCTGAGACCCTCAAGAGCCAGAGTTAGCACTCACAGTGGTTATTTTTCAACTCGTAATTTTGCATAGATATATGTAATTTTATTTTCTTTGCTTTTTAGCTCTGTCACATGCACACACAACCGTTCATACAGAATGTGCCCCCCAAAAAAACAAAATAATTTTCACAGTGGGTAGAACAAGCCCATCTACAGGATGTCCACCAAATACTCCTCATGTTCATGGTACTGTAACACATCTAATCTTAAATCCAAATTAATAAACTGATGAAACCTCTTGGTAAGAATGCTTTCTGGTGTATTTGCTGAACCATTATCTGCTCACATGGATGGGTCTTGGGAGAGTTAAACAAAAAATAATCTTGGGTTCTACACTGATGGCATTGTGAGCATATATACTTAGCTGCCTAGTGAAGTGCAGCTAGCCATAAAACACTGTACAGAATAAAGAAAAGGCATCTCATGTAGTTGGGCTCTATTATAGCATTTTGTACAGATTTTGAAAAATAGAAAAGAAGATTTATAAAATCATGTCTTCTTTCTCCTTTTTAGCGCTACAGTGACCAATTTGCAGGCAAAAATGGAAGCATTAACTACCACAAATGCTCTGATGAAGGAGGACTTAGCCATTGCAAAAAACTCTATCCTGCATTTGCAAGATGATAACGATCGTCTACGAAAAGACAAGGGCTTGCCCACTCAACAGCAGCAAGAACAGTTAGACAAAGAGGTCAGTGCAAATTTTTACAATATACAGTAGTTAAAGTTATGTAAGGAGAAGGTCTTTCCAATATTTGTTGTATAATCTTGTGAGTCCAGTTTATGGATGTGCATGTAGTAAGATATTAGATGTAGCCCTTGAGATTTTAAGTAGTCAGTACCCATGTTATTGCCATTTCATTGTATGAAATATTTAATCAAGTAATTGGTCCTTGGGCTGGGGTTGGAATCAGGGGTTTTTTGATTGTATAATTCTCTGATATCTGACCTAGTTCAGTGGAGGCACTGTGTAGCTGATATGGATCACAGTTATTGGTGCCAAATTTGCCTTTATACCTTATACCTGCATTTATGCCAATTAAATTGTTAGCTCTAAGGGAAAACAACATATTTCCTCTTAAAGTATGAATGGTTCATGGGGAGTCATGCAAAAATTAGTACAGGAGTATTAATGTATAACACAAAGATTTAGTCATCTTGCTTGACTCCCACCTGCACAAGGACATTTATACAAAACATGCCTATAGGACTATGCCTGAGGCTTTGTTCTGCCATGTGGGACCACAAATTTCAGCATGTCGGACACATGGGTAAATTTTGATTAGAGGGATTTAGGTGTACACTATGGTACACACATGAGAGACTTACCAATATTAGAGGAATATATAGAAATGTGCTGAGGTTTAAGTCACATCAGAAATCTCCTTGGTCAGCTGTGTTGTATTGTAGAAGAAAGTTTGTAAGACGTAGGTAGAGCACTTTCGGTATACAGTCGACCCTCGTTAATTCGGACCCCTTTAATACGGATTTCGGATAATTCAGACGAAATCTGAACTGTCCGTATCAAATTTCTGGTTCTGGGATTGTCCCAGTTGCAATTGGGTTGCAATTTCAAATTCTGTGTCACTTCTAAGGATTAATGAAGTCTCTGGTGCACTCTAAGATTAAGAGAAAACGGACGACTCAGGCATCCTGAAGTGAGAGAAAACGGACTCCTATGACAGGGCATTCAAATAAAGAGACATGGCTACATGTTTTGTGGACTACCCACTGTACAGTATCCTTTTCATCACTTTGTAATAAACCTAGTCATGCCTATGTGTGTTTCTCATAATTACCATAACATTATATATTTATACAATTACCAGTTGTACAAACACAAGGCCTTACACATGCCACTCAGACTGACAGACTTGACAAGTTTTACCAACCATAAAGACAGTTGAAGCTTTAAACATCACTCACAATGGATCTTGAATATTCCAACTGTAATCAGACATACCTAAGTTGCCTCAACAATTGCAACCCCAGTTGCAATATCAAATTCTGTGTCACTTCTAAGAATTAATGAAGTCTCTGGTGCACTCTAAGATTAAGAGAAAACGGATGACTCAGGCGTCCTGAAGTGAGAGAAAACGGACTCCTATGACGGGGCACTCAAATAAACATACACATAGCTGTATAATGCAATATTATGCAATATTAACCCCTAAATCGGTTAATTCGGACAATCGGCTGAAACAGACACCCTTCCCCCCCTATTAGTCCGAATTAATGAGGGTCGACTGTACTGTATTAACTCACAAGTACTCAGTAGAAATTCCTGTAAGTTTAGTAATAATTGATCTAAGTGTGCATTTCATGTTGATGCCTAATATTTAAAAATATTGTTTCTTGCAATCAGGCAAAAAAGGCAAGTCGCATAAGTGTGATTGGCTGTGAGGAGGAAATGCAGGATCTGAAGCGCCAGCTCGAAGAAGAGAGTGCTCATCGGAATCAGGTGGAAAAAGAACTTGAGCTTCAAATTCAGATGAAAGCTGAAAGTGAGATGGCTGCTAAGTTGTTGGAGAAGGACATTCATGAGAAGCAAGATACTATTATCTCATTACGGCAACAACTGGATGAAATAAAAGTCATCAACCTTGAAATGTACCGGAAATTGCAGGTGAGCATTTAATGCCATTTTCTGGTTGTACTGTATTGAAATCTTTGTTGAGGGATCAGATTTTGGTGTCCAGATCTACTGGAATATTATGGTCAGATGGAATATGAGAATTAAAGGGACTTGAGTATGAAGGGTTATAGTAGGGCAGTTTTGCAGTCAGGATCAACTTAGATTCTTTAGAAATGTCAAGAGTTGCTATGTGGATTTTACTGTTGCAGTGTATTGATTGGTGGATTAAGTATGTGAGGAATGATAAAAGATCAGAAGTATGGCATCCACTACGGAAGCTATATCACTGACTGCTGGGTAAATTTTTATTTTTAGTAAGTCTTGAAATAAGACTATTCATTACTATTTCAAAATCTTTACTGTTGTTGAGGGAATTTTGTGGTAATTTGAGGAGTTTAATTTATAATTGATGCAGTGGATGTTTGACCCAGAAAATAGCTTTGATGGTCTGTGTAGACTGAGGAATTTTGGAAGGTTATTCTTTGTTCCTTATTTCAAATTATTTGAAAATGAAGATAACCTCCCCTTGGGGTGCAGTATGACATTAACATTGGGAATATTACTGCCACCTCCTCCCACTTCATGCTGGCCTCAATACTTCAATTGCCCAGTGAAGGGCGGTTAGTCATAGATGAAGGATTGATGAGGAAAACCCATTTTATGGCGGAGCCCAGAACTTGATGGCTTGGAACATTCCTCCTACTGTGGGGTAGTATGGACATTTGCCTGGAATGATTAAGGTAGGGACTGAGAGCCTTTTTATGACTGACAGAGAACAGGCAATGTGCAATTATTTTTGTGATGTCAGATTTGAACTGATCTCTTCCCACTTGACCAAACGGATTTAAACCTTGGCTTCCATTTACCCCCTTTTATTAAGATTAACTTGTCATTCAGATTAATTCTGACAACTAGCATCAGTCTTTTGGGTCCTAAACTGACAGCTAAGTCAGTATACTGAAGCTGCCTAGGTCCAGGCTCAGCTATAAATGTGTTTTCAGGATAATTCCTTCATTTTCATGATCCAGTATGGTAAAAAATCTTTTGTTCCTCAATTGTGGTTTATGTCCTGTGAGTTAGGCTTTTGTGATGCCTTTGCTTCAGGAATATTTTGCAGGTTTGATTGCTTTATGGGTGCTGCTCAAGTTTATCATAATTCAGTCTGTAGATTTGTTGCTGGTAGGATTTCCAAGTAGATTTATAGTTGTTAGTTGGCCTTGTGGAGGGTTCATATGGCAGTCCTTGCAAGATACCTAGTTTTAATATATTTTTATGGTATGTAAGGTATCCTACTGTTATATTGGTAGGTTTCCTCTCTTAGGGTGCAGTCTCACATTAATATATGGAGCATTTTATGCCATCTCGTCTCATGTTTTAACTGGCTTTAGGTATTTGAGTAGCCAAGCAAAAGGCATTAGATCATAAATGAAAGATTGATCTGGACCTTATTTTATGACAACCGGCAGCTTTGTAACTCTGACACCATCCTTCCTCCAAATAAGTAGTGGAAGTTAGCAGGAACTGAGTGGGTTAATGCTTGGAGCCCAAGGTGACTAACCTGTAACACTTGAAAGTGTGGTGCTTTTTACATTAATATGAAATCATTGTCTCATCGGACTCCTGCTTTTAATGATGACTTTTGCTTTCGGGTCTCCCTCTTAGTGATGTTTGCAACTGGGAGTTTAAATGAACTATATCATTAAGTCCTAGTCACTAATGCTGAAGAGTTCTCTGGGTCCAAACCACTTAAAATGAATGAGTGCATTATTAGAGTCAAGCTGCAGGCTCGGTTATAAAATGAAATTTCTGGATCATTTACGATCAAAGCCAGACTGGGTAACATGTAGCTTATCAGCCTTGCTGTGTGGTTGAAACACTTTTTGAAACAGCACAGCCTCTTCTAATAGTAACTGGAGCCTAAAGGTGTGTCCAAGAAATATGAATTGTCCTTGAAGAGTTAAATATATTATGTGCTTCATCATGCTCACTCATTCAATCACAACATGTAACTGCTAGACCAACCCCAACTCAGTTCTAGCTGTCTCACCTCATGCTTTTGGGAGGCAAGTGGACTGGTGAGTCTCCCACTAAAGTAGGATTTTAGGAACAATCCTTCATTTATGACCTACATGTCCTCCATAGGAGACTCAAGATTTATGAAACCAGTTAGTTGCTGGAAAAGGAAACTGTAAACCCTATAGTCTAAGCTCCCCAAAGGGGGAAATTCAGCTAATAAAAGCTAATATAATGGGAAGTACTAATCTCACATACCAGGACTTTTCAATGCCACACAGTCTGCTTGTGACACCACCTCTTTTAATTACCAGTGTGTGTATGTGAAGGTCTTGCCTGATGACCAAGCTCCTCTTTGCAGTTATAATGCCCAAGAAGTCATTTCCTTCCTCTATGCAGCCTACTTGTATCAGTACAGTATGAGGAACTTAATTATAATTTTTTAAATATGAACTGTGGAATCTTTAACTTCAGAGTTATTGTTTAGAATTAGAGCCTATGGACCACCTCACTACAGGATGCCTCTTTTAATGTTTTATTTGGCTAGTGCCAGACGATTTTAATAAGCACAGAAAGAACCCTTCATACTCAAGGGGTTAATAAACTACCTTCATTAACCCTTTCACTACTGGACATCACTTTTAATATTTGTTTGGCTAGTGTCAGATGATTTTATTCAGCACAGAGAGATCCCCTGTTCACAAGAGGTTAATTAAGGTGTTCCATGGTGTGAATGTATGAGTTAACAGCTACTTTTTAAGAAACTGACTGGAATCTAATGATGGTCAGTCGTAATGTGAGCTGGATTATAGCCTAAGAAAATCCATAAACCAGTTGCTTTTTGGGAGGGCGTGTTTGACAACCAGGCTTGTTCGGATAGCAGATCTACATGTTGACTATCTCATTCTGATTTTTTTAGGACTGATGTGCTAACATTTAATTTTCATAATTATCCCCTAAAGACTTTGGCAACCTCAATTAGGTTGGGTTTAGTCAGCTAAGTGCCTTTTTTTATAACAGGTCAAATTTATACCCCTATTGTAGGTGCAAGTGTGAGTCATCTGCTTGAATTGTATTATTTTATCTGCAAGGACATTTTACAGTTGGCAAGTCAGAGAGGATGACTTGTAAACATTACATCTAGATAATTACTTTAGTTTATCCTCTTCGCCACTGATCAGTTCGTTAACTGCTTGGGTGCTCGGTCACGTCTCTTGTTACGCTCTGTACTGGTCATGTACTAGCTCCTGAATGTATCTGTACCTGCACCAGTGATGGTTAGGTCTGGTCTTGAAAGAGCTCACTCTCAGTGCCATCACAACACTGGCAGATTGTTCCAAAGTTTACAATTCTCACTCTGAAAAGCTTACCCTGACAATTCTCTGAACTTGTGGCTCTTTCAACCTTGAACTGTGTCCCCCTAGTGGGATGAGCATCCTCCAGCTCCAGGGGTGAATACTTGACTAAGTAAGGACCTCTAAGATGATTATAAACTTCATTTAAGTCACCCCTTGCCTGCTTGTAGTATAAGTTAGACAAACTGCAGGCATTATATTCATCATATTTATAATATTGTACTGTACTCTGTAAAAATGGCCCAAGGACGGTACTATGCTAAGTATAAAAGTTGAAATGCCATTACCTCCCAGCAATATTGTATAAACTTCCAATTTCCTGGATCAGTGAAATCAGTGGAAGAACAAATGCAAAATGAAGAACATGCGGTAAATCATGATTGTCCCAATAATGAAGCAAAATATCAGTGTAGGATTACCCAGAGTTTGTATAAGTGACTCCTGTGAAAGATTATGAACTCACTAATAATCAAGCATAAATGAATGAGAGTCCAAATTTCTGATAACAATCACACTGAAACTGCATAAGAACAATTTTGTGCTGCAAGTGATGATAAAATAAAGTAAACACAGAATTATACTAAAGTTTATGTTTCTGGGTGACACCTGTATGACTAGATCTGAGTTAAATTAATATAGGTTATAGAAATAATGTTAGACACGAGTTTGGGGCAGTGGAGTACTGTATAGGCTGCAGAATGCATTCTCCCCACCCCCCCCTTTTTTTTTTTAAGTAGATGTTTTTTGTAATTTCAGTTTGTACGTCTAATATGGTGGTAAATATGGTTGAAACCACACAGGAAATATAAGAGCCTGTCCATTGCAGACAAGCTGAAAATTATTAGCAGGTTTGACTCAATTGGTGCAAATCATTACAGATTCATGACTTTTCAAGCTGAATCTATGAGACTTGAAACATAGGTGCTCTGCACTCTATAAATTTTTGGCTTCCAATCACCCTGATGCATAACTCTGTGGTATACGTTCATAATTCAAAAAGGAATACGTAATTTATTATTTACTTCAATAAAAACAATATCATATTACTGTATCTTTCATAATACAGAATAAAATTGAAATAATTATAAATGTTTTAACTTGGGTATGATAGTACAGTATACACATTCGTTGAAAGGAAAGGAGATGGATCTTCAGTACACCACAAACATAACTGCAGACCTTAAAAAGTGCGACCTGCATTAAATGATCCTGTATCTTAGTAGACCATCAAAAGAAACTGTTGGTGCTCCTCTATGGCTTCATACACTGTAGCACCACTTTGTTGTCTGCTATTTTCACAGCGTGCTTTCACTGATTGCTGCTTTTCCATTTTACTTTTTTTTTCCTACTTGTGATTTATTCTTTGTCTGCTCCCTTCCTTACACATTTTTTCCCTGTGTAACTCTTAAAAGTGTAAGTATTGAATTTCTTACATCCCCTATTACAGTATAGTGAATCTGTTAAATATTTAAATTAATTGGCTTTACAGAGTTGTAGAAGAAAATTCACAATTCATAAAGCAATAATCAGAAACAAATTATGTAATACAAGTACTAAGAGTTGGCTGCAACTAAAACCTGAGCAATCCTCACAGAAGAGAGAGAATGCATTCCCTTTCTCCTTCATGTCTTGATACACACTGATATCGAGAGTGATGGCCTGTTGATTTTTTCAAAGTCAAGATGTTTTAAACTGAGGTCACAGACATCCATGGAAGCCATAAATTCCTGCTTTTTTGAATTGCAGCTGGATCAGTTGAAATGTAATACAGTACAGTATTTCATATCCATCATTTTTTACCCATATCAAGGAGTGTAGTACAGTATTGTGTACAGTACAGTATGTACTCAAGGAGCTAAATTGGGAATACAAATATCTTAACATTATAGTAAGATACATGTTTGAGGGTGATAGAGTGTCCTTTAAAAGCCATAAGTGAAAATTTATTAGCTAAAAATATGTATGAAAACTACACATATACACTAAAACTGTGCAGCAATGTAAAATAGAGGAAGGAGATACCTAGCCATTGTCCATTTCTCCATTAGATATACTGTACAATACATCTAATTCATTTTTACCCATGTAGAGTGGGCATCACCGTATCCGTCCAACTTTTGGTATACTATCCTCATTTCAAACATACAGTATATTATTTTACATGAAGGCAACTTAGCTCCACCACTGGCATCTCTCTAATCACCTGATCCCATCTAAAAATCTTATCTTGATTCAACTTTTTTATCTCCTTAATTAGTTTTTCATACTTGTTATTACTTACAGGTGCACAGAATGTTCCCATTCCTTTTACCTTTAGACCTAATGTAGATGTTCATTTCCCTTTTATATCAGAAATGGATAAACTCTTCAGATTATTCCTACAATGTTTCCATACTTCAGGCTTTAAAACAACTTGCAATATACAGTATATATCTGGTACTGTACCTTCTGTCTCATCACTAATCCTGTTTCATTAGTTGACCCCTGTACTACAGGGACGCCACTTATAATATTTAATTTGGCTAACACCAAACGATTTAATTCAGCCCAAAAGGGGGCCCATACAAAAGGCGTTAATACTGTACTCCTATAGGAAGTTTTCATAACATTGTTTCAAGTATAATATCCAGTTTTTATCTCAAACATCATCAACAGGTATCTCTTGTTTAGCGTTAAATCACTTTCTTGATAAAAAAAAATTGACACCCTTTCTCACTAAATGCTCGTCAAAATTTGGTTTGGACGGCAGCTTGACTCACAGAAAACTGAGGGTGAGGTTGCCTGTTACATATAATGAAACTGTAAAAGTTGTGGAAAATTCATTACAATTCTATAATGTGGCTTAGAAATAAAGAAAATATAATATAAAACTATAAAATAAGAAATATGAAGAGCATGATTGTGTATGTGTGGGAAATGAACGTATGTGTGGAGGGAATGGGCTGCTGTAACTACTGTATGTCTCCAGCCCACCTGGTACCGCGCTCCCTCCCTTGATGTGGCATCACCGCATACACACGTCATTTAGTCTGCTGAATGACTGCCTGGTTAAACTTTATGATGTCACCGAGAGGATAGTTTGAGTGTGGAAGGAGCTATTTTTTTTTACATAAAATATGTGCTATTGTATTTTATGATCTGCTATGTTAATTTTTTTGTTTATCATAGCAAGTTTTGTTAATTTTTGACATATGCAATTTTAAATTTGTTCGAATTATGCTGACTTTGTGCTCATTAAATCGTTTAACTCTGAACCATATTGCTTATACTCGTATAGAATTAGAAGTTTGGTGTTAATAAATGAATCGTGTAACTTCGAAGCCATATATAACAAACTCTTTTTTTATTATTATTATTATTATTAAGGAGTACAGTACTGTACTGTACTGTACTCAAGTGTTTACCGCCGCGTCATTTGAACCTGTTGTTCGTCCTCTGTGCTTTGCTGTTATCCCTTGTTTGTGATAATTTCTCTTAACATTGGGTTTTCAGGAATGCAACTCCATCATTAAATTAGGATACCTTTATTCCTTTTTTTAGTTCATTCAGCCAATTTTGCTTTCTTTTATTGTATTGTACTACGGGTATTATATGTCTCAATATAATTTGCAAATTTTCTAATTGAATTCTTATCATTATACACAGTAGAACCTCGATTTAAAGCGATTTGATTTAAAATTATTGATTTAAAGCGACACCCACAATTAAGGATAGTGTATACGGTAAATCTAAAGCGAATCTTTCCTATTTTACGCGAGTCAATCTGGCGCATCTAATGGAAATACACACTACTGTATTTTAAATTTTGCGTCTAATGTTTACCACCAGACGCATCTCTGGTCACACTTCACGACTGCCCGCCACCCTCCCACATCCTCAGTTCTCACATTGACGCTCTAGTGAACGGACATACTGTGTGACACTATCTCCTTCTACCATGTGCATCAACCATTACCACTTTGTCCAAGAGGCCAGCCACTACTTCATTAACTACCCCAAAGACCATGAAATCAAGGCAAACAATTACACTGGAGCAGAAAATCAAGGTGCTGAAAGCACTGCAGCGAGGAAATGATGCTTCAAGTGTGGGGCGCCAATTTGGACAGTGATGTGGATAATGAGCTGGTCAAGTTGGGGTCTGCATCTTCAGAGGATGAATTGCCGAAGTAAAGTTGGGTGAAAATCTATTTTTGATAGCATAATGTAGTTAAAAACTAAGTTGAGAGGAAATGAAAGTGCTTGGTGAGTCAGACTAGAGGCGGGCGGTGTGCGGCGCCAGTGCGACCACCCTCTCACATCAGCTGATCGCTTGTAAACATACCATTTCGCATCCCTTAATTTTAGTTGTGTTGATTTATGAGTGTTTGTTTTAGCATACCACAAAAAACAATGTTTTGTTTATTCTAGGAGATGGGCTGAGGTGCATCTGAGTAGACTTAAAGTCTTTTTAGTATTTTGTGTTTCTCTCAAGTACCAAACTAAATTATTCCATTGAAACAACACTTTGATTTAGTGCGAATTTGGTTTAAAGCGACCTCTCTTGGAACGTATCTCGTGTTATATCGACATTCTACTGTATTATCGTTTATTCATATCATAATTTAGTTTCAATTCTCTTGTGTGTCTTTACCTTTTCTCTCAAGCCCTCACCCTCAGTCAGTTCACAGTGAAGTCAGTTGTCTGTTCACATCATTCACAATTCAGTACAGTACCTAAATTGTTCCTCATATCTCATTACTGTACTCCTCTTAATTCTCCCAGAACAATTAATTTAGCTTTACACTAAGCATTTTGTGATATAATCTAACATTTTCCTTTCCCAGTGTTGATGTTATCTTTTTCCAGAGGCACTCTCTATTTATTGTGCACCACAAGGTAGTTTGTCTGTCACTGAAACTTCTTTTTCCATCTGTATCCATCACAGTGTGTTTTGTGCTATAATTGCAATTATTTAAACTGAAAGGGCTACATATCTGCAATTTATTATAGCATGTGAATGTGGATATTAATGGATGTTTGGAAAAAGATTTGTTATACACATGATTTTCCATTCACAGCTACTGTAATTACTGTCAACACATTTTGCCCAAATGCCTCACATAACTTGCAGGCTAATGTCAGGAAGAAAACCTTTCCAGGACCATGTTTTGTCTGCCCCCAGACTTTAATATTATAAAAAAAAATCTGTCATGTAATGGTCAGAGCATATACAGGAGTACTGTATACACTACGCTACTTTCCTACATCCATAAATAAACATGACCTGATTACATACCAGCTTCCTTAGCTTGGCCTCGGTTTCTCAAAATTTTACTGCACTCAAATTATTAAGAAATAAAAAATAAACAAATTGTGTTCACTGCAAGAAACTTTTGTATCAGACATATGTTTCATAACAAAATATTAAGTCTTCTTCTTCTTGTCTAACCTTCTGTGTCTTTACTGTTTTTCTTGACCTAATTTACAAAAGCCACAGTTACAGTATATGACAGACTTGTTAAAGACTTTCAGTGGGCATTTGTTACATAGACACATTCAGTCTTATGGCTTATACAGTAAACACAATATTTTCACTAAAAATCTTTAGTTGCAGGACTTAGAAAAAATAATTATTTAATCTGGCAAAGGTCTCAATACGTATATGCATTTTTAGGTCATGCCTTTGTGAGATGTCTTAGATGCATCAAACAGTGCTGATTATTTTCAAGACACCATACCCAGCATTCTGCACATCCTTCCTCTAGAAGTTTTTACAGTTTTATGGTAGTCAGTTCTCTCACTGGTGATTCTGTAATTACAATGAAGTGGTAATGTCACAGATTTTAACAGTACAGTATTTGTTACTACAGTCAGGATATTATGCAGCTTCTTGTTAAATTCTTTTTATTCATGTTTGTGAATATGCTTATTTCTTTTGACTTTGTGGTCTCTGTACATCATAATAATTTAGCCATAATTATTCAGTGATTTGCAGTATAATTTCTGACTGTAAAGGACTAAATTTGCATGACTTATTGGACAGCTTGCTTATGCTAAAAAGGCCCTGAATTTTGGTCAGATTTTGCTTGTCCAGTTTGCTTAGAAAGTCAAATTCCTCAGTGAAAGCCATATCACTGGTAGATTGGCTGTTTTTTGCAATAGAGGCTGGCATTATCACCAAGTAAGGGCCAGTTCTATGTTCTCTTCGTTGTTCTCTACTAACAGTCACCTTCTCTGTCCTCTAGGAGTGTGAACAGGAAATTTTCGAGAAGGGCATATTGGTGGAGCGCCTACAAGAGAAAACCTCAAAAATCAGTAGCATGCTCATTAACCTTAAAAATTATTCTGAACCGAATTATAGTTCTCATAGTAAAAATACATCCTCAAGTCATCCTGGCCAAAAGTGAGAAATTGTAACAATTTAAGCCAAAACATTTTGACACTTTTATAGGATGTTTAGGATTTTGAGTCAAGTTTTAGTGATACAGGTAGACATAGTTTTCTCTGTTAGGCTACCAAGGAACTATGACCAGGAACAAGCAGTGCTTATGTCTTCAAAATTATTTTGTTTGACATTATCGCATGTCTCTCTCTCGTGTTTGGAAAAATATGGCAAATGTCATAACTATTAGAACCGGTACTACATTTCCCTCGTGATTTGCATATCAGCAACTGCAATATGTGTTGCCTTACCATTAAGATCGTGTCTTTATTTTCTTATACACTTTCTTGTACTCTTACTGTGCTCTTTGCAATTATTTTTATCACTGAACTTCTTGTAATTTGTGTGTAGTTTGTGTCAGACATCCATGCTGCTTTTTCTAAACACTGAAACACTTCAAATTAAAGTCACATGATTGTGGTACAGTACAGTATATGAATTCACCACATTAGATTATGTTTGGTCATATGCCAAGGATCCTCACTTCATCTGTGCTAAACTGTTAGTGTGATGGCTCTTACACTGAATACTCACTTGCTTTGGGAATGATTAATTGGAAAAGGCTGTATGTATTGTACTTTTATTTTCTCTGTATTCTTGCACTCTCCTGTAGTCTTTATATCCGTGGTTGTCATAAGTGAAGAAAACTGCAAGGAATGTTTACAAAGAAAACAATGGGTGAAAAACTTTGGTATCCTCTCCTATGTGTTTTTCAGGAATGTGAGAGCTCATTAAAACAGAAAACTGAACTCATCGGTCGGCTGGAGGCTAAGGCAGCAGAAATGGCAGAGACCATACGCAATTTGGAGTCACAGTATGTATTCCAGGGCCCCCAGTCTTCTAATGAACCCTCACAAGCAGGACAAAGATCTCGATCGAAGTCCTACTTTGAGCCATCTACTAACAGTGAGGACAAGGAGCAGGCAGAGGGGGAGGGGCAGAAGGGGGTGGGCAAATCAGCCAGTATGTTTGAGCTTCAAAAAAAGGC
Organism: Homarus americanus; assembly: GCF_018991925.1. Classification (NCBI taxonomy): domain Eukaryota; kingdom Metazoa; phylum Arthropoda; class Malacostraca; order Decapoda; family Nephropidae; genus Homarus; species Homarus americanus. Next base: position 443,377 of record NW_024733870.1, read on the forward strand.
AGCTGGTAAATTGTGATATGAACATCTGTGAATTAAGTAGCTTGATGGCTTACTTCCTTGGATAAGTCTTATATATAATGGAATTGCTTTTTTATGTACAGCTGTATACATTAATTTGCTGTGATTCACCTTCCTTGCATGGACTCCAACACGTGACCTCCAACATAGTGTCAACTACCACAGTAATCATAGGACTGAACAAATTCAGGATTTCAAATGTTTATGCTGCATTTAAGTACTTGACTAGTAAGATGAAGGTTAAAATTTGTCTTATTCAGATAGTCATGGGTGTCTGTCATTTACATGATAAATATTGAGCTCTACTGTAGCATTTTTTATGTAATCATAATAAACTGAAATGTCTTTGATTGGAAGAGTAGGAATGCTTTAATAGATAAACAAAAATTGGCAAACCTTCAGCCAAGTGTTGTACATTATCAGCTGAGGCAGCCATGATCACATAGATAATTTGTTTGTGCTGATAAACTGAACACATTTCTGCTGAAGCTATGCCCTCACTTTACCAGTGTTTGTTGTGATAACAATGTAGTATTATCTCAAAACATGAAATGTACCACACCTACCAAATATTGCCAAATAAAGGAAATTATACCCAGGTGGAGTTTTATTATCACTCCAAATTTAACATTTTCTCACATTTGGTTGCCTCTCTTTCCTTATTTGGTTTGTCAAATTTTGTTCATCTAAGCTTTAAATACAACTTCTGAAGATATTTTTAGCCATACTGTACTGTATTTTTTTATTCTTTATTATTTACAGAGGTCAAGATGTATTTTTTTTATTTTAGATTAGCAATAAGTACATTACTTTTTGTTTTCATACATTGTTCATTATCAAAATTATAATTTTTAGTTTTATACATAAAGGTTTCAACCATCAGGTATGAGGAATGCGTGATACAGAAAGATGCCGCCAAGCAAACAGCTCAGAAGCTCAGTGATAAGGTTAGTTTCTTTATAAGACAGTAATGAGTTTGAGCAGTACTGTACAGATTCTTATAATGGAATACCCCCAATTTTACTTACTGACAAGGATGTTATCAAAAAGCTTAAGCTGTTTAATTACATAGTGTACGTTTGTAGTGCTCCAGTGAATATGATTCTCTTTTTAATCATAACTTGTCTTGTGCAACCAAAATATTACATGTACAGTCGGGGTCAAAAGTCCTGTCAACACTCCTGCTGCTCCACCAACCCCAAGATTCAGACTCGTGAACCCGAAGCCTTCCTGGACAGAATAATGCATCAGTGTCTCCCGCTTTGGGTTCACAGTCTGAATCTTGTTGTTCGTGGAGCAGCAGGAGAGGCGACAGGACTTTTGACCCCCGACTGTACATCTATTGAGAAATGCAATACTGTACCATACTGAAATTTTAGTGTTACCATGGTGTAAAAAATAGTCCCTTTAGTTTCACCAGCAGCCCCTGAAGATTGACGAAATTTACAAAAAAAAATATTTATTCCAATGGTTATTGAAAGATGTGCCAACATTTTATTATAGTCACTTTTCAGCTGACCATAACTTTTCTAGGGTTGTCATGGAAACACCCTAAATATATCTGATCAGAAAAGAATCGCATGGAATAATGCTTAACCCACCAGTAGATAAGTAATGGTTTGCTAAATTTGTTTTTAGGTTATTAAATGAGTATTTGTACTAAAACCTGTTTGACTTTATAAATTAGTTCAATAATTAGAGGAGTTCATGTATACAGTGAACCCTCACTTTACGCGGTCAATTGAACCCTCGGCGGCCCACGTAAAGTGAGAAACGCGTAAAGTGAACAACATAACATATGGGATTAATTAAAATAGAGACCGGGCCGACTCCCAAACTCCACTTTTTTTAGACACAATACCTACGTTGCAGTAAATAACTTCTTAATTTTATGATGGTATGCACACACAATTAATAATTAAGAGAAATATCAATAATATTAGGTTTTTTAACACTTACATTAGTAGAAAAGATGGCTGGGCACACGGGGATGGGGGGTTGGTTCCGAGGCAGAGGGCAGATTATTGGCCCTCACCTGTATCACTTGTATCACTATCCACCACAGAGGCTTGCAGGGCCTCTTTGTCAAACCCCTCAAAGTCCATATAAGTCCATATCCTCACTATCATTATCACTATCACTGACTTGGGCCGGCTGTGGTGGGTGGCGGGTGAAGAACTCGGTAATGTTTTGATGACTGGGCGACCTTGTGCGCACCCTTCTCGCGCCGCTCTCCGCGTAAAAGGGTACACACACCACGCAAAGTGAGCATTCCGTGTTCGGCAGGGTACTGTGTAAACGTGGAAACGCGTAAAGTGGGACCGCGTAAAGCGAGGGTTGACTGTACTGTATTTTATGCTCATTGCAATTTCAGTAATTTTATTAATTCCATAGCTTTTCAAAATTATATAAGAGTACAAGGCTTATTTTTAAATATTTGCATGTACAGTCTCTCCTTGAGTTACGACATATTCGACTTACGACAACCCGGACATACGACTGCCGTGGTCGTATAAAATATTTTTCACATTACGTATTTTTGAGTCCCGACGTTAGTGATCGCTCTGTGTACTGACAAAATTTTCGTTTGTAATTCCCTTTAAAATGGCTGGCAAGCGTAAAAGTGAGAGTTCTTGTGGTGCTGAGAAGAAAAAGAGACACCCATTTTAGAATTTCTATGTATTATTTTCGCCTTTTCGACTTACGACCTGGTCGTCGGGACGGAACCCCGTCGTAAGTCGAGGAGAGACTGTACTATACAGTATCAGTATTTTGAATTCCATGTCTTTAACCTGAATTCCTTCCTCATATACTGTATAATTAGTGATCAAGTACTTAAAGCCTCAAAATGGCCATTTAATAATCAATCCATGTGTCCTGGGGATGCATGAAGTCCATTATAAATATTTTGGAGTAGCCATGAGCCATAGAATGATACCGTATTTCACCAGTAATAATTCACCATCAGATATTTCACATCAGCTCAACTACCCACATTTATCAGAATATTCATCTGGCCGCCTCGAGAAGGATACCCATGTGTCTGGTAGATGCAGACATGAATATAAACCTACAGATTCTTATATACCAGTAGCTTCAGAACTACAGTACAGTATATCAGGTATATAATAATCACAGTCACTTTTTCACCTCTAGTACTTTCTTCAACTTTTCAGCAGTCAAGATCCCTACACCACCTGACCCAGAATCATTATCCTCCCAGTAGATTTTATACCAGTCATTCATACCAGTAATCAACCTTGCTGATCCTCCCTTTCATTCTAATCTCGTTTCTATTTCAAGCCTCACATACCAGTAGTTCTAACATTCAGACTTCCTTTTCTTAACTCATCTACATTGGGTTGCTTCACTTTGTTCACACACAGTATCCTTGGACATGCATTTGTACAGTGTTTAGGTGATTTTTGTTTAATATGTTTTCTTTTCTTGTATGGTTGTGTTGTCATAATTATTATTACTGTGCAATGCAACCAAGAAAATATAACTGGCAACTACTGTAGTGTGTTCCACGGGGAAGGTTCAGGCACATACATGAGCAATCTTTCACTCCAAAATTTTGCTCGTTAAACTTAACATAATTTTCGTACCAAAAACAATAAGGTTGTTAAACAGAATTCATGTTAATTGGCCACTTGTTTAGTAGGACCTTACCGTACAGTATTCACCAATCATATACAGTACTGTATATAGTAGTAACAGCTGTGTAGTACTCTATGTGTCCTGAAGCTTTTATGTACAAAAACTGTGCAGTTATATTTAACGTATATGGGTAGTCAATACACTATATACTGTATATATCATCACTTAAAAATACACTTTGCAGTACTGTACACTTAGAATCTAAAACTTTACTACAGTATATTGTGCATAAATAGATACTGTATATTGGCCATTTGTATAGGCAGTTACCGTATCAAAATACCAATTACTAAAGCATTCTGGATAGTAAAGTTCCAGACAATATATAAATATGATTTAACACAAACGTGCAGCAGGAGATAATGAAAAGCGAACATTACCTGAGCTCGAGGGTGTGGCCATCAGGCAGTCACGGCTAACCCACAGAAACATGGAAGTGGCCATATAACAGTAATGATGATGAATAAATACACAATTTACGCAAAGAAAACTTGGAGATGATGCGTAGGGGATGCACACTGTAGTGATCTAACAACGTGACTGAGCACAAAATGGCACCTTATGGGATGCCTCGCCCAGCCACCTTACGCCTACTTTGCCAGTCTCTTCCGTACTACACCACATTTTTTTACATCTATAGAAAAAAATACTCATCCGCAACCCAAAAATGGACTTAGGGAGAGAGTATCCATAAAGTTGGAAACCCGTAACCCAGGGAGTACTACAGTATCTGTACTTATATTTCCTATGTTTGTCATTAAACTTTTATATATGCAGGGGCAGATCCAGGAATATCAAAAGGGGTGGTCCAAGAAGTTGTGGGTGGGGGAACATGGTGAGCAGAATGAACCCACCCAGCCATTTTTGTGTGTGTGTGTGGGGGGGGGGGGGGGACTATAAGACCACCCTCAGAATTTTTTTGAAATCTGACCAATATTATAGGCATTTTGAGGCCATGAGCACTTTATATTAGGAGATATTCTGAGGTCAATAGTAATTACTGGCACTTTTTACTATAGAAAAATGCCTGAGTATAATATTTCATTAAAGAAAATTATTGGAATTTTCTGATGAAAAGGAGGCATCTAAGCCCCCAGAACCCCCCTAGATCCGCCCCTGATATGTATTAATTTTCATTTGACAGTACTGTACAGTATAATATAATTCTTGTATTTGTTGGCAATGTTTAATAATTTTATTTTTTAAGTATCATGTTTTGGGGCTTAATTTTTTTCTTTTAGGAACATATATTTACTAGTAAATTTGTGCTGAATTAAGATACAGTATTATGTTGTTCAGTATAGATTTTTAGTTCTGTCCATTGCAAATGTACAGGATCTTCTGCTAAATGTATCAAGGCCATTATCTAATAACCAGGCTCTACCAGGGGGAAATTTTGTAGCATGGATCTCACAAATCACTCGTTCCCTTCAATTAGAAAATGGGATTTCTTACTTTAATCTTCCAATTTTCAGATATCAGATGGAGAAATTCATTCTTCTACCATAGAAACAGACCTAAAGATAGAGCGGGAATGGCGACAGTCATTGCAAGAAACCCTTATAAAGGATCGTGAACTTAATTCTGAACTTAAACAACAAATTGCAAATCTTCTGGAAAAGCAAGAGGTAGGTATCCCCAATCATATACTACAATAGTATTTTCTGTACTTTAAAACATCACTGTTTGTTTATACACAGTTGTGTTCATTTCAATTTGCTTCAATTGTCTGATAATCCTTGACAGAATTTTGACTTTACACAGTTGTAGTAATTATAATTTTTCATTTCATTGTAGGAATATAGCATCTTAAAAGGAGCTCACATGCAGTTAATTTCTACTGTGGAAAACCAAGAAAGAACTCTTGAAGAATTAGGTGCCCATCTTTCAGAATCAAAACTAAAGATGGCTGACCTTCGAGATGTTAGTAAGTCTCTGCGAGAAGCTCAGTGGGCACCTGATAAAGAAGCTACCAATTGCCTGCTGTGTGAGAAAGAATTCAGCATCTCCCGGCGCAGACACCACTGTCGACATTGTGGGAACATATTTTGTCACAGCTGTAGTGATAATACTATGCCTCTTCCATCCTCAGCACGACCAGTCAGAGTTTGTGACACTTGTCACACCCAGTTGCTGCAGCGTTACTCCAATTCTGAAAATTGATAGTCTTGCAGTTTGCATTTAGAGATCTGAGATAATGGTGATAAATTTTAATGATGATTTATTCTGTTTGGTAATATGCATTATTATTCATACTGCATGAAGCAAAATGCATGAGAATGAATGTTATACAGTATACTTGTAACTATTGCATATACTGTATATATATATATATATTACCGCAAAAGTCAAAATTTATATACTGTGTACTGTATATATAAGTAATATCTCCATTAGCGGGAATCCTTCTTAACTGGAACTTTCCGATTGCCTGCTTTGAGTCATCTCGTTAACTGGAAATCTCTCATTCCTGGAAGTGCTCTGCACCAATTATTCCGGCTAACAGAGACATCACTGATATACTATATATATACAGGGCATATACTGTATATATACCTGTATATTCCTTTTTTTTTCTTATGAGGCTTAAAGGCACTAAGGATAGCTTACTACAGTAACAATTCAGGTTTGAATAGTCTGGTATAATTCTGCCATGCACGACCTCTTTATGCAGTCTCAGTATACGCTCATGATTTTTACTGTCACAGGGCTCTAACTTATTAGTCCATCATAACCTGTTAAGCCAAAAGTCAAAAGTGCAAGCAGTTTGTAACTTTACTTAAGGTATGGGCCCTGAATATATTAGTTTCATATTTTTATATGTGACAACATTATTATAAACAGAGAGTGATAAAACACATGCATGTGTGTTGAAATCTGTAAACAGTATTTGTGTGTGTGAACTAATAAACTGATTTGTATTTATGTAGATCCACGACACACATACGGTACATAAAGCACACCATGTTCCGTTTGTCAAATTTGGGGATATTTAAGGTTTAATAGTTTTGAAATTTTGTTTAATATCAACACAGATTCTCACTGTATTGAAATTTAATTAATAAGTACAAAGTAATTTCACACTGCAAAACCACTCAGTGGCCAGCCACACTATCTCAAACTCAATATTGTCTTGTCAATGAAGCCTTTGTCTATTTCTTAGTCTTATATTGTCACTGCTGCATGTTCCTATTATTCTATCTTGCTCTTCCTTGTCCTCATCAGCTAATCTGTGCGGCTTTCCACGTGGTCTTGTTTCTCATTGCATGCAAGTGACAAGTACAGTACTGTACTCTACATATGTGATAACCAAACCTTCGTATAGAATTCCTCCATAATGATCTGAATTTTTGCTTCAGTCTCAAGCATTCTAAAGTGTGGACATAGTAAATGCCTGAAGTGTGTGAGAAAAAATCTACATAAAACGTATCCCTTCAGTCATGAAGAAAACAAGGCATTAAAGTTATACATAGTTAAATAGACACTTTAGAGCTAGACAGATATTTTAGAAAGTTTATACATCATTGTACTGTATACATTGTTATACTACACTACATTGCATTCATTAAGTACAGGTATTATGCAGTGAACTAAAGAGAAGTTAAATATGGGTGAGGGCTCTTTTTCAGTAATAATGTGAATTAGTTGATTTTCAGTGCAATGTTGCTTTAAGCAGCATTATATTATAGTGCTGTAAATTACACAGCTTGATATTTTAGTGCTGTAAATTACACAGCTAAAAAAAAATTTCCCTGAGAAAGAAATGTAGAAACTATAGAGCTTTCGCTTGATACAGCAAGAATATTGTGGTACTGTATAGGTACGTACTTTGAAAATATGGACAAGATAGACAAAATAAGAATAATCAAACATGTGTATTTAAATTAAAGGCATGCAAATAAATGTAAAAGCAAGCTAAAAGCTAAATGGAGAAGCAGTATGGGAGAGGAAAATATTGTCATTGGAATCTGCAAAAGTTCAATGTCAAGCTTTATGAGAATTTTATATGAATCTTACTGCTTTGTAGTGAGACAAATTCATTTGAATATGGATGGTTTTTAACTCAATGTGAATTTAATTGCAGCTGTTTTCATGTTGGATAAAAAATCATGAATACACTAGAGTAAGGAATATTGCATCTGCAGCAGGTTCCAGTGATGAATATGGCAGGCATTAATGTCTCTTCTGGGTGAAGTAAAGTTAAAAAGGATTTGCCTTGGCCATTATGCTACACAGTACAATTTGTTTATTTAATAAGGTAATAAAGTACTGTACTGTACAAGTATTGACATACAGTATTTGAAATAGGTTGATTAAAGATTGCTTGCAGGTTATAATTCATTAAAATATAGCCTTATTAAAATACTGTATAGTAATCAGCTTTGGTTTTGTCAGTAAATTCCAGGGATAAAGTCCTCTAATTACTATGAAGAGAGGTAAAATGTTTTCCAAATATAGAATTCTCCCAAATTGGTTTGAAATGATTACAAAGTTACTGGCCCTTACTTTTAACCCTTCCACTGGAGCGAGCTTAAGATGTGGCACCCAGCTTGTGTGTGTCTGGCTTTCATAACTATATCATTTATGATAATATTTTTGACTGGGTCCGTGAATATTTAACAATTAAGAAATCGATTGTTTATACACTGATTCGCAACTCATGGAATCTGCTGGCATAAGCTAGACTGTGCTACTAGATGCATGAGTATAATGATAATAGTGTAATAATATAATAATAGTTGGTCTTTTGTTTCTCAAAAGTGCCAGTTCTTCCAAAGAATTCACTAGTGCTCGAAATACTACAAAGTACAGTTACACCAATACAGTACCTTAGTTTGTATCATTTTTTATGTTAGCATACAGTAATACTGTACAGTATATCACCAAAGTCCATGTTACCCAGTAAATCCATGAAATAACCTGGATATTTCCATCACTTCTGCATCACCACAAGCTTTCGTACAGGATTCTCCAATATTCTGCATAAAACTGATGCATACAGTACTCAATAGAAGTTGGTGACTAACTGCGTGTCATGTCAGTGGATAACATTACAACTACTGTAATGTCTTTGGTTCAGCATCATGCTTAACAGTTTTGAAACAAAGAAATTATATATTTAAGCAGCTACAGTGAATAGAAAATGTAAAGTGATCATATTCTGTATGTACCAGGTGCAGTGAAAGGGTTAAAGGAACTTAAGTATTTAACAAATTGGAATACTGTATTCTAAACTTCCCACCCCAAATTTGTGAAGTAAGTTATAAAAAGAAAATAATTTATTGTTGTTAGAACCTAATAAATTTAATTAAGAATTGAAGGGACATCCATTCATAATTATCACGATTGAATAAAATAAAATACTGTATTGTGCATTTAAATGAACAAAGTGAATGACTACTCGAAAATGTTTTTAATATGACACAATATAGCAACTATATAGCCATCCTTACTACACTGATGTTCCTGCCACTTGGATAGTCAAAAACCTGTTGCTTATGCAGTAGAATAATGAAAATCCGCTTTCCTATAACTCATAAAATCTGGAGTCCAACACATGAGTTCCCAGAGTTGGCTGTTCTTTTTTACTGTGTGCTGTCATAGCCCACGTTATATATTATTCTAGCTTTGAAGGTATGACACTGAAGATTGTAATTTTCTCATATATTTGCCATATTTTTTTTATTTATTCCTTGTAATGATGTCTAAAAATCATCCAAGTGATTAAATCAGGTTTAATATTGCAAAGGGAACGCATATTACACTTACTCTACCATCATTTGGTGACCTTCATAGGCTTGTATGATTGCTTTCAACAAAATTAAAGCAAAGGTGTACCAGTACTTATTTCTAGGCCACTTTTGTGTGAAAAGGTCAGTTTCAGCACAAATTAAAAACTACCGAGTCTTGAAATTTTACTGATGGATAGTTGAGTAATACTCTACATTAAGTATGGCATTAGTTACCCAGTACATCAGAACAAATGATGAGAAACTCTGTTATGATATGTTCACCCCACATTTGGCCCATGTTTCTAAAATCAATTAAAAAAACAAAATTTGCCCATTTCTTGGTTTCAAGGATTATAGATTTTTTTGTATTCCACTGTACAAAATATAAGGATATACTTGTAATTTATTTAGAACTGTAATCTATGCATTAATGTACTGAAATATTTGTCTGCATACAGCCACACACCATCCACACTTGATTTTTGAGCCCTTCACTCACATTTTATTTAAATATGCAATGTATTGTTATGAAGACAAAATCCTGTATATCTCATTAGTCAGCCTTTTAAGCCAGAAAAAATATATATATATATATATATACAGTGTGTATATATATATATATATATATATATATATATATATATATATATATATATATATATATATATATATATATATATATATATATATATATATATATATATATATATATATATATATATATATATATATATATATATATATATATATATATACTGTATATATAATCTGCTTAAAATTATTTTATTGTATATGCAGATATATGATGGTGCTATGTAATATAAAATTGTTAATGTTGTTTGCTCACTTACAGCTGGATGAAAGTTTTGCAGCAAATATCCTTCTTCAGGATAATGGCAGTTAAAGATAAACTGTAGTAGTGTATACAAATTACTGGGTTTACCTGCACAGCAATTTGCTTCAGCTCAACATCAAAATAAGTGTACTGTATTCATTAGATAAAGTTGTACTTTCAGTATGAGGGTGAATGTGAAATATATTGTTCAATTTAAAAGATTTGCCTTTGTGATCAAAATTAAACTTTTTTCAAGAAAAAGCCTGATATGAGATACTGTACTGTATACTTTGCAGTTTTTCATGAAAACAGTGAATTATGTTTATCTGTTACTGTAGAAAACTGTTTCTTGTGTAAAATTAAACATAAATTATGTGTACAGTTTATTTATTAATATGAAATAGATCTTATCAGTACTGTACTGTAATTTAGCTGTACATACCTTTATACAAATATTAAGAATATTTCTCTTCCTTTTACATAACTTAGAAAGAACAATTCTTTTCTTCATATACAGGTGATAAAAAAAAATCTAAAAATGCCTTTTAAGTTTGTTTTATATAATGAATTATGATTGAAAGGAATGGAATTATTGGTATGTATCTGTATTGTGTATTTCAAGTACAGTTTACTGTGTCAAAAAATCAATTACTTTTGCCTATTTTAATGTAGGGAAGTGTAATGTTTTAAACTTGTTGCAACTATCCTTTATTGTGCATGCCTCTTATTTGTTATTTATTATGTTGTTGAAGTGAAAGGTAACAATATAAAAACTGATGTACAGTACTGCCATTTTATGTCTTATTTTTATATCTGTTGCATTTTATACTTTCGTAAGTAATAGACTAATTCCAAATTTTACTAATGGAATATGACAACTTTTGATATTTATTTGCTCTATTGCATTTAAGATTATAATTCACTCATTAGCAGTGAGCATACAAAGCAAAAATATATGTCTATATCAATGGCCTCTTCCAGCATGTAAAACAAACTGATCCATACACTTTTATCCAAATACGTATTAAAATTTTTCATTTGTTATTCTTCATGATGTAATGTTCTCCAGATTGGTTGTGCTGATACTTGAGAAAGTAACCCACAGTTTACTCCCTTCACTTCCGGTACACAATTTAAAATCTAAGAGCAATTGAGATGTGACTGTAGCATATTGCCCATTACTGAAATCAGATAACAGTAAGTCCTCTTTTAACATCTATATGTATTTGCCCGCAGACTTAGTGTTATGAATGAGGGATGTGTTCCGAGGGTAATTTTGGTCATACTGATGGTATATGTGCTCAGAAAAACCGTCAAGTATTAAAGATTTTATTAATTTAAGTCAAAGTATAAGTACAGTACTGTACCGTACTGTATGATATCTTCGTTGTAAAGCAAGGGCATACTTTGTGCTCCCTCAACTGATGTGTTGTTCCTGGCGAGGCAGGCGAAAAACTGTTAGCAGAGATTCCACAACAAAAATTTCTGGTTACCTACATTATTCAAGTTAATTAAGTTGTGTGAAAATTTTTTGTGTCTTTATATGGTGGGAGGAAACTGTGGAGTGAAGCTGTGGGAAGACACTGTGGGTTCACCTCCCAACTGATGTGCACATTCTCAGGAGATCTGTCAATCACTGCCCCTGGATTAATTAATTAACATACATACATACATACATACATATACAGGTATACAAAAGGATTTTAAGGTTACCTGCAAAATTCATGTTTATCAACTTGACCAAAAAATTTCTTATCTTCATAACATGTAAGATTACTGTGATTAAGACCAGTGAATAAGAAAATTTGATCCAATACTGTACTGTATAAATCTGTTCTATGAGATGGTGAGGAAGGGTTGATTGTCTCCACATTGTCATTCATCATTCTGGCCACCACATTTACTGACAATTGTTTGTCACTTTCATATTTGGTACTGTATTATATTATATTTATGCTTTTCAGGTAAATTCATTCATAAATTTAAAAAGCAATTTATATGTATGTACAGTAGTGTTTAAATCAGGATTGCTGTCCCTTTACACACCCTGTCCCTCAAACTTGCAAACCATTACCGATCCCTTTGTCTCTATCCCTGATACTGTACAGTACAGTACTGTATTTGTAGACAGTTCATTTTGTCTTTCTCTCCTTCCATATGTGTCATATTTACACATGGACAATGTATTTGGAAGTGAGCTTTTGGTATCATTAAAAAAAAAAATTGGTGCAAAAATTTAAATGGTTTGTCAGATCCCTGACATGAATTATGAATTTAGTGTGGAGAAGGTGCCTCATATATTAATTCATGTGTAGAGTAGACGAGGAGTTAATTCATGTGATGATCACTAGGTGCCAGGATTCACATGGTGAGTGTGCTGCATCACTTCTCGTGACACTGCTCAAAGTGCTGTAGCGATAGAAGCGTACAAATTTGGAATTTTTCAAAATAACTTTACTGTACTGTACTTTGAAGTAATGCATTTAAATTGGAATTTGGTTAAGTGAAATGATGTAAATAGAGGATTTACTGTAATATAGTTGAATTAAAAACTAACAATGAAAATAATATTGTGCTACAAAGATTTTTGTTTTAAGAATACTGTACCTGTAATTACAATTCAAGAGTCAGATGTTATCAACTCTAAAAAAAGTTTAAATATAATGCAGTTACTGTACGTATGAATGTGAAGAAAAATAATTACGTGATGTCTGTCTTACTGAAAATGATATTCTGGCTTTGAAATATAAAAACTTTAAAGAAGGCACAGTCCTTATAAATACAAAGAAGAAACTCATTATTAAACTGAAATATTCAATACTTATAAGAGTATTAATGATTTACAATAACATATTGATCTGTGGGATGTACAACTTATTAAAAAGAAAATGCATACTGCATTGACATTTTCACTAAATGAACAGTGAATTATCCAGCTAGGTGTAAGCTGTGAAGGTTTTCTTGTGAAAAATAATTAAAGTCTAAGAGATTGTTTCTCTTGATCTGTTTCTCTTGATCTGATTTTGTGTGAGCTCATAAAGGAGCAGTGAAAGCAAAAAATGTCATATATTTATTGATTTTTATACTAAAAGACGTAGGTGTTATATTTCAGAAAATTGTATATGAATATGTTTTGTATGGACAGTGTTGTATTAAATAAAATTATTTTTGGGATTGTGTACTTTCATATCCATGCCATTGTGGCATAGGCTATGTAGGAGATCTCGTATTAAGGTTGGAGATGAGAAGGGAAACTCACAATGGCGTTTTCTATAAATATATATATTATGTACAATGCAGTGCTAGGGAGTTGCTGTGTGGTGAGGAGCTTGTTGAGAGGAGGTCTTGTCTGTTTGAGAACGTTGAGTAGAATCCTCTTCACGGCGAGGCTGGGGGGATTTATACAAGTCTGCCGGAAGTGAGCGGCGCTGCTGATTGGCTGAGGTGAAAGGCGGTAACTGGCCAATCACCACACGGTCCGAAAGCTAGGCTTGGGCTGAGAAACTCGCCGCGGGGTCCGCTGGTCAGCGACAAAATGGCATTTGGCAGTTGTAGGGGAGAGTATCCACTACAATACTCCCCCTCCCCTCCAAGCACTGCAGGAAACTTGTTGTCGGCAGGGTTGTATTCTACATGTGAGACATTACGGGCGGGGGTGTGAACCACTCAGCCGCTACAGGTGACGACTCCGTCTAGTGACACAAAATCTGTGGGAGAAGCAAAGGGAGAAGCAGGGTTGTAGATAAGAGAAGGTTGAACAGGCGAGGAATGTGGTGCTTCTCTCACGGCAGGTGCAAAGTCCTCGGGGGCGCCGGGTGGGGTGTCTGGGTCCAAAGGTCCGGATGCAGGATCCTCATCAGGAGCAGTAGGTACCTGAGGATGAAAAGAGGGTACCCAGAAATGTTGTGGGCGAGGTGGTGCTGGTTGAGGCAATGGTGGGCAGACTGGCGAAGGAGGTGTGGGATGAATGGGTTCAGGGCGAAGGGAAGGCTGACAGGGGGCAGTAGCCTTGAATGCAGAAACTGACTGTCGTAGTGTTTGCAGTAGGTCGTGACGGGCAGCAGGAGTGAAGTGGTCGAGGTCAAGAGTAGGTGAGAAGTCCATGGGGAGGCGAAGGGACTTGCCTAATCCACATGGAGGCAGCTCTCATCGGATCAACAGCTACAGACAAACAGAAGTACGTCGCCCTGGTCTGTTCCCTGCTCACAGAAGTCACCACACAAGAGGCGATACCAGCGACCTGTCTTCAAGCAACATGGAAGACTGGCTTATCCACACAGAAGCAGCTCTCATCGGCTCTACAACTACTGTCTCTACACCGCAGGTTAGACACCCTAGAGCAGCACTGTTTCTCCTAGCAGACACCAGCTCCTTTTCCTGCCCCCAAGCACCACGTCCTACCGACCCCAGCACACCCGTCCTGCCTCAGACGCCGACCCCGGCCCAGCAGTAACCCCTGCCGCCCCTGACGCGGCCTCTGTTCCTGAGTGCGGACCCACACACCCCTCTTTTCTCCCTCAGGTACTCCCTGCTAATGTCCTGCACCCTGCTGCTGTCGTGGACCCAGCTGCTGTCACGAGCCCTCATCCGCTTCTGCTGACGCAGCCCCTGCTCCTGACCCAGGCCCACACACCCCAGCAGGCGCATCTGACGACTCTGTACCTGCCGTGAGGGAAGCACAACATTCATCGCCTCCACACACACTTATTCTCCCTCTCTACTCCCACAGATATTGTGTATCTAGACAGTTGTCCCCAGCGACCGGCTCATCCACGCCATCGCCGTTGTCTCACATGAGGCATGCACCGCCCGTTCTGCCTCACATGTGCTAAGCAACCCTGCAGACAACAAGTCTCCTACACCGCCTGGAGGGAAGGGGGAGTATTGTAGTGGAATTCTCCCCTACAAACGCTGTTTGTCGCTGCCTAGCCGACCCCACCAATTTCCCAGTGTATGCCTCGTGGTCTAGATCAACCAGCGCCGCCATACATCACGGAGCGGGGGTCAACTATTAAGCCACGCCAACCCCCGCTATTTAAGACCTGACCTCGTGGTGATCTCTCTTTCTACCTACACCAACCAGCCAGCAACACCTCCTCCGCCTGCCTGTCGGTCCTCTCTCCCGCCAGCGAGCATGGCGACCCACAAGCTGTCCTTCTCTGAGCGTCCTCACCAACCAGCTCTCTCTACATCACGCTTGTAACCATGCTGCCTTCCCAGCACCAAGCTGCATTGTACATCCAATACAACATGTATATAGAGAGCACATTCTGAGTTTCCTTTCTCCATCCCATCCTGAGTGTGAACCAAACATCCTGAACCCCACAATACCTTTGGCTCTCGTTTTGCTTAAAACAACCAAACTTACTGTAGGTTAATTTTTTTTTCAGAAATGTGAATGAGGGCGGCATCAGAGTATTAGAATAAAATACTGACTACAATTATTTAAGAATATTATAAAACAAAAATAATTTTACCAGGATTAAAAGAATATATGACAATAAAACATTTCCAAATAATACCAACAGTTGTTAGTTAGTAAAAGAAAAGGAAAAGTAACAGAGACGTGACCGATCGCCCAAGCGGCTAACGAGCCGATCAGTAGTGAAGAGGATAAAAGGAAATGGAACGAAGACTCCCGCTCAGTCTGGCGGAGGCGGAGCACGCGAGCATTCGGTGTCTCGTTATATCTGCACCAGTATTTTGTAAAAGGATCGTGTATTTCACCCCAAGAGATTTAATGTTAAAAGAGACTCAAGCTTACCAAATAGAGAGAAATGGCATCTAAGAAGGAAGACAAGGATGTGTCACTGCGAAACATAAGGATAGATGACTTGAAGAATACCGTCGCTGACTATACCGATAAGCTTGCTCAGATGGTAAGTAGAAATAAATACCGTATTTGAATTTACGGCTGCGTGAAGGTGTGAGGGGTGACCTATAGCAGCTTAATTTCATTAGCAAAGTTTCGGGAACAGTTTATCTTTAGCGACTAAAAACAAAATTGTCAAGTTCTTCGAGCGTATCGGCACCATTATTCAAATTTGAAAAACAGTTATTTTTAATACTTTACATTAACTAGGAAAATATAATGTTACATTTGGATGACTGGCGCTAAATCTGGGTTGAATAACCTAACGTAACCAAACCTTATATAATGTACCTTTATATATGAACGGTAAATTTCTAAGTTGCCGCTTATTTTTGCTGAAGAGGATAAAAGTAGAAATCCTAACCTAACCTAACTAAACCAAACCTCACAGCCAAACCACATCTAATAACGAAGCTTAATCTAACCTAACCAGCCAACAACCAAATCTAGCCAAACCCAAGCAAATTGTAACGACCCAGTAAATTAGGCCAAATTAATCATTTATATAAAACATGTTCACCTAAATTTGTGTTTAGTTGAAGAAAAAATATTTGTAATTATATTGTGAATAATAATGAAATGATTACAATAAGGACTAACAGGCGATATATATTGGGATCACCTGGCGGGAGAATCTCCACCCCAGCTTCCCCGGCTTATTTCACCTAAGATTAACCACCCTACCGCTATCCTAACCGCAGCTTCATCTCCCAAATAACGTTAGGGTGGTTAATCTTTGGGTAAAATAAGTTGGGTGGAGATTTTTCAGGTCCAATTATTGTAAACAGCTCCCATGCCACTCAAAATGCATCTCCGTGATATTAATAAATTGGCCACGGGTGAGGAAGCCTTGTTCTGTACGTAGGCATCAGGGCTGAGTGTCCCTTCATCATTACAGGTATATTTAACAACCGCCTAGAAGAATCGTAATCATGGTTTTGGTTGATTAAGCTCTTTGGTAAAGTATTAAAGGGTACCAAATTAAGTCATTGTCTATACCTCTAAAGTCATTTGTGGGTTGACATGAAGAACTTATGATTTTCTATTAAATATTTGAAAACAATTAATGGTCACAATTATCATCAACAGGCTCGTCAGCTGGAGGAGAGGCAGGCCCGCAAGGCGCTTCTGCAGAAGACATTTGAGAAGAAGCAGCAGAGATGTGAAGCTCTCCGTGCTGAGGTTCAAGCTCTTCGGAGTAAGTCCACATGCCAACGATGCCATGCTAATCCAGGAGCTAAGGCCTGAGGGTGTTCCCGAATCTAGGCCAACCTTTAAACTAAGACCACCCTCCAATAAGAAAAGCTCGGCTAGCTCTGTAACTAAGGTTATCCAAAGAAACTTGCCCTCGAAGTTAGGCTAGCCTCAAAATTAAGGCAGGGAAGTCAAATTTAGACGGACACGAGGCAAATTGACTGGTTTATAGCATGTATAACACATGCAGATAATGTAGGTACAGTTGTAGGCAGCTATAAAACAGGGAGGTACTACCGCCTGGGAAGATATTGGAAGCATTATGTATTGTTTAATGGTAGACCCTGCTGTCAAACGGCATCACAAAAATTATGACCAAGTTCCACTTTGCTGATCTGACATTATGCCTCATTTACACAAATGCAGGGTCTCAATTGTTTCCCTGACAACATGATTTTTATTAATTTTTGTATTTGTGGTTCTTTATTATTATTTATTTTTTTATTAATTATTATATTTTCGCCCTCCCCCAGGCCCCGTTGTGAGTCAGTGACTTGTGCCCGACTTTCATTATCTCCAAATTTAAGGCCTCTCGGACTTAAGTTAGCCCAACCTGGGATATATATCTCCTAAATGTTTCTCAAAGCTTGGCTAACCTCGACACTATGGTCCCTAAGTTAGGCTAAACCAGGAGCTTGTGTTATTACTGCCCTTTTAATCATTATTACTGCCCTCTTCCTCGTTACTATTGCCCTCATTCATTATTATTGCCCTTACTCAATTATTGCCCATTTATTATTATTGCCCTCTTCATTATTATTGTCCTCTTCATTATTATTGCCCTCTTCATTGTTATTGCCTTCTTACTCATTATTATTATTACCCTCTTCCTCATCCTTATTGCTCTCTTCCTCATCGCCCTCTTCCTCATCTTTATTGCCCTCTTCCTCATCCTTATTGCCCTTTTCCTCATTTTTATTGCCCTCTTATTAATCACTATAGCCGTCTTACTCTTCATCACTGCCCTCTTACTCAGTCCTCATTTCTCTTGTCAGTGGTTCTCTATGCCATACCTGTCCTGCCCGCTTTCTACTAAACCTTTATTTCTCCTCCTCCTCCTCCTCTTCCTCATCTTCTTCTTCAGACGTGTTGAGTGCCCCGCAGGTAAAAAGCGCGAGGTTAAGGAGCAGGAGAAGTTGCGGCTAACCAGAATTGACCAGGCCAACAGAGATTTGAAGGCCGCCAAAGCTAAGTTGACCGCGATGCGCTCCGAAAAAGAGGAAGTCAAGCAACGGATCAGTGAGAAAGTGTAAGAAATTCGGTATACGTAGTTTATTTAATTATCAATGAGTATAGTTAACAGTTTTTAAATTTTTATTTCCATTACTTTTATATTTTTATAGAAATACTCTACGCATTAATGAAGGAGGTGTGGAATTCTAACAAATTCTTTACTGACAACACAGAGGCTGCAGTGTTACTAAATAATTAAGTTACTAATTGGTTTAAAGTTAGACAGGGAGTAATACGAGGCTGTGTACAATGAAGGAATAAAAATTAATGGTAAATTAATATAAAATGTACGCTATGTAGATGATACTGCTTTTATCACGGATAGTGAAGAGAGGTATAACAACAAATTAGTGCAAAAAAGTGAAGAATGTTGGTTAAGAGTTAATGCTGTAAAGATGAAAATGATGGTTGTTTCCAAATGGAAAATCTTGTGTATTTTGGGAAGTAACATTAGCTGTGATGGTAGATGTGCGAAAGAGATAACAAGAATGAATCAAGCAAAAGCAGCATTTAATCTAAAAGACCAAATGAAAAGGGACATTAACGTCAATTTGAGTGAAAGGCTTTATATGGCAATGACTTGAATGGATCAGAAGGGTGGAGACTCAGCAGACACCTGAAAGTGGTTGAGTCCTTTGAAATGTGTGATAGGCGAATGTTAAGTAACACTGACAGGAAAACAATTGAAGTGCTATGGTTAGCAAAAACTTCAAGAAAATACTTGAAATGTATTGAAAAATAAAAAGGAGGTACTTTGTTCATATAATTAGGAATGACGAGTAGGATGGCCAGGGGATGGAAAGACTGGGCCCCCAGAGAGATACAATATCTTGTAGGATTGGTAAAAAGAGTCCGTTAACGTTTAGAGTGGATAGGAAAACTGGTCGCCAACCTTCATATATGAGGACAGTACTTTGACGGGATAAGACCCTTCTCACATCCGACCTGGAGATTGAACTCTGGATGCAGACGCAGTAGTGAGGCAAGTGCTCCTGCCAGTTCTGTTATTTCATAGGATTTCGTTTCATTTGCAATTTGTTCGAGGTAGTATTTTTTGCAGTAGTTTGTTAATATTAACATTAAACTGATGACTGTACCTGTATTATGTTACAGCAGGAGTGAATTTGAAGCACGCTGTCTTAGTCTGGCATCCAAGTTCCAAAATTTAGAACTTGTGAACCAGGTACGTAAGACAACATTACCGTTCCTCAAATAATACCGCATTCTGTTCTTGTTGATTACTATGTTTAATTTGCCTATTGCTTCTTAATAAGCAGTGATGATAATTATCTCTTACAAATAACTTAATTAAAGAATAATATATACATAGCTTAGGAGATATTGGGATTAACTATAAATGATTTAATAACAACCGGTATACAGTCATAAGATACCATTTCATTACTGTTACTGTTGATATTAGTCCAAATACAAAATGAGTTGATAAAGAAATCTCTGAATAAGTATGAAACCTCCAGGTCGTTCCGGTGACAAAACGAGCACTCTAATTTGCTCCTCACTGTCCGTCTAAATCCTTGCACAGTTCTATCGATGTGCTCTCATGAAAAGGTTCTTTCGATCATTGTCACATATTTGCATCTTTCACTCTCCTCTCAAATCCTACTCCTAGACACGCACTATCAGACTGATACACCTGATTGGAATGGTGGTTTAAGGAAAATTTATTTCCAATCTACTTGGAATTTCGACATGAACTCATTCACTTCTAGCAGCACATCACAAATCGTTTAACTTGGTGTGGACCTCTAAACCACATTCTATCCTTACAAAGAAGCTTGTGTCCCCCCCCCCCTGGTTTAGCCTTTCTTGTTAAAGGGCAACTGAGCTCAAACAAGGGACTTATAACAAATATATAACTGCTTTGAACCATGCTAAACATGATAGAAAAAGGGTAGAACGATACTTTATTTTAGTAGAAAACACAACCCCCGTCACTCATCTCACCAGAGGTAGAGATCTCTCTGGTCATTAGCCAAGTCCTTTCACAACTTATATAACTCAACTACTGTATATGCGGTCATATGTCTTGATCTCACAATTGCCATTATATTCCATCATATTACCTCCCCATACCAAACGATCCTTTACTTCACTTTCTCTTTTCTGCTACATTATTTATGATTAGCTCGCCAGTAAATACAATTATCGTCGTTCTTTCAACCCGTTTCAACACATGTCATTCCGTATCATTCCACACTTGCGCTGTGAGTTTCCATTAGCATTTTAGCTTAAGGTCCGCGTAGGTATTATTCCTAAAAAAAAAATCCATTGGTTTAATGTCATCATTCACGCCATTCCTTGCATTATTCTGCTATTATATCACTTCCCTTTCACAACTCAATCAGTCTACGACTTTCAACTGTCTCGGTGTAGGGCATATACCCACCTCTATCACACATCTACCAATATACAGTAATTTAATTTTCTTATCCATGGTATGCTAGGTAAACCTATCTTGAATATAGGTTACTTTGATGGTAGCACTGCTCACTGGAGGGCATATTGTTATGTACACTCCCAGAGGCGCAGCTCTGTATATGATTCTGTACACTTCCTCCCCTACATTAAACGGTTTAAAGACATGAGCGTTTATATCACCATATTTCCAATATTTATTTTTATTATTCCTGTGGCTTGTACTACTTAGGATGGATGTGGGGAGAACGCTAGGGAGGAGATAACGGAAGCTCATTTGGCTGTTTTACAGCAGAAGTTAGGTCTACTAGAGCAAGCGAAAGGTTTCCTCTCTCCCCAAACCGAGGCCCTGAAAACCGTCCTGTAAGTTACCTCTCATTATTTTTATCTCTTGTTGATATAAATGGAAACATTGGGAATTAACTTGCCTTTTAATTTGCATCAATGCTTTTGCCAATTTTAAGATATGTAGATGAAAACTTTAATTTTGAATACCCTTCTCTGCTTAATTTTATGAGAGGCGTTTTGTTCCTGTTCAGTACACAAATGCACCTTGTGGTAGATGACAAGGTGTATCATACTGCTTACCAGATTTTCCAAGGTAATAACCAACACATATCCTGATACAGTACTGGTGCTTATACTGTAGTACATTTTCTTAGTCATCTTCCAGTAATCCCCATATCATTTTCGAACCCAAACGTTTGCTTAATTAGCCATTTTGCATCTCACTCTGATAGTAGATTGTCTTATCTTGGCCCAGCTTCACTTCCTTGTCTGCAAACATATCCATCTTTACTATACCCCGACCAAATAAGACATTAGACGAATATAACATATGAAACATTTCATAGTGTGTTACTGACTTTGTATTCGACTTACTGATGTTAGGTGTCATATTGAATTTGGCAATCTTCGCACGTTCTACGGTACAAGCTTTTTTCATGTTACTGCCCAACATTACAGCCAGCAGCTTCATACAACTTACCAGCAGAATACATGGGCTAGCACTAGTTATCTACTGTATATCTATCTATCTATCTATATATATATATATATATATATATATATATATATATATATATATATATATATATATATACAGTACTGTATATACACACACTTGGATCACGCGCACCTACAGTACAGTGATTTACTTGCATATATATATATATATATATATATACTAATTCCCGCCTCTTGTTAAACAGATCACATTTATTAAACGTCACTATTATGAGATAATGTAGTATTAAAGCATGTATTTTGTTACAGACGTGCGGGTGCAGCTGACTTTGATAAACTTCAAGAAATAAACAAATACTTGGAAAAAAAGGAGGCTTCTCTTAAGATGTTTCAAATCCTGCGCGAGAAAAAAAATGTTTAAGTTACTTAACACTTATTAGGCGACTACAAGTATAGTACTTGAGAGTTCCATATACTGTACAGATCTAGAGAACTCAAAATGGATGAGGTTGTTCATTTACCTCTTTACTTAAAGGCCACCCAGTAGAGGTAGCCATGCTATTTTAACGCATCTACTCACTCTAAGTGATAAAATTTTACCTTTAGCTTGATTTTCTGTTATTTTGTATATAGAATGGTTTTGAATTATGAATGGGGTTACGACGCCTTGTGTTCGCGGACTTCTAGTGATATTTGAGTGGATTTTTATTATTTTCTCTTTTTTTGTGTCACAAGACGATGAATTCTTAGTTACAGTTAAGGATACAATTATATTCATTATAATCTTTGAATTTATTCTATTATTTTTTTTCTGTTTGCTTTTGACGTCACAGGACTATAATATCGATGTTGCAGTTAAGGATAAAATTATGTTCGTATTAATTTTGGGATCATATGAAGATCTTCCCCCCCCCCAAAGTATCCAACTGAAGATCCTCCCCCCAGTCGCGCTCATATGAAGATCCACCCCCCCCCCAGTCGCGCTCATATGAAGATCCCCCCAACATATAATATAAATAAACAACATAAGGATTAAATAATAAAACATTATTCAGATTACTTTCTTGTTACACTAAATATTGGTGTAGGTTAGGTTAGGTTAGGTGGTCATAGTGACGTCAGGTAAGGTCAGGTTTGGTCATTGGTCAGGTCAGATCCTCCCATCCAGGCTTGATCATATGAAGATCCTCCCCCCCAAGTAGGTTTGGGGGGGAGGATCTTCATATGATCCTAATTTTGTTTGAAAATGTGAATACAAATTTAATGACTTATTTTTGTTTACTTTATGAGCCACTTTTTTAACATACATCTGAATTCTAATAGGATATATTCAAGGGGCCGGAGTGAACGTAATCGCTGTAAAAAAAATTTTTCGAAGGGGATGAGCGAGGCATTTTCAGTTATATCTAATCCACATCAATAGTCTTGAAATTATTAAGTACTCAGGTAGCGTCGTGGTGCTTACCTTTACTTTTCTTTTATTTCCTTCGCCACTGATTGATTCGTTAATCCTGGATGCCGAATCTTCAAGTGGGTACTTTGGAGTGCTCCGCCTTTATGAAATCCAATTTTACTTGTACTGTACATACAAGTCACAACTGCGGAGTGTCAGTAGTGCCATGAATTTGAAGGTGTCCATTCTTGGAGGACTTATGTCTCCAAATCCAGTCGATTTTTTATATTAGTTTTTATGTGGATAATGCGTTTTAGTCTTGTATTATTTATATGAAATAAAGGAATTTCATGTTTCATTACTTATGGAAATATGGGTATTATTTAGACAAGGGGTTCGAGGATGCGGGACATTCAGTTTAGAGAAAGGACTCAATCACACATACAGGAGGAACTGACGAACTGGATAGGCCAGTGGTTCTCAAACTCGGGGTAAAAACTACTTTTTGGCTGGGGTAATATGCTTCTGTTGGCACGGTGGGGTAACCTCGTATTTAACACTCATCGCACGCCTAGTTTATCTGTCGGACATCTTTCGAGAGATGAATGTGTTGAATTGCTCTCTACAAGGAAAAAATGCTTCCATCATCGATGTCCAAGATAAGATGAATGCCTTCTGTCAACAAATGAAACTATGGCACAGGCGATTCAACGTCGCTAGACCATTTTTTTCAAAGTAGCGAGGTTCAGTGCCAAGCGACTGAAATTGGGGAGCATCTGCTCACACTCAAGACGTCAATGACAAAATATTTTCCTGAAAGCAAGGCTCTGGAGACGAACACCGCATGGATGAAGCAACCATTTCATGTCGCCGAAGATATCATTTCTGACAACGACCCTGCAAAAGACGAATTTCTGAAGTTGAGAAATGATTCCGTGACCCGTAGCACATTCGATACTGTCGAGGATATTGCATCTTTCTGGCTTAAGCAAGGAGCAGAGGGATACCCAACTCTAATGACTCGGGCTATCGACGTACTTCTTCATTTCCCACGACCTATATGTCCAAACTTGGGTTCTCGGCAATGTACCACATCAAGTCCAAGACTAGAAACCGGCTCGTTCCAAGCTCAGATATGAGGCTGGCTCTGTCAAAAACTAAACCACGCATCCAAAATCTGGTGTCGACAAAACAAATTCATCCATCTCACAAAGACTAAGTCTATAACAGCACTGTAACTGTAGCACTATTATTGATTTTTGTATAAGACAGACTAAGTAATCAGAGACGTGACCGATCGCCCTAGCGGCTAACAAGCCGATCAGTGGCGAAGAGGATAAAAGTAAAAAAAAAAAAAAGTAGAATTGTACACGTGTGTTTTGTATAATAAACTTTATTGAATAAAAAGTAAGGAGTAAAATTTGTACATTAATTTTGTTGTGTTTTGTATAATAAACTTTATTGAATAAAAAGTAAGGAGTAAAATTTTACGTTGGGGTAATTCGAACCTGTCAGACTTTAAATAGGGATAAAACTGGAAAAATTTTTCAGAACCACTGGTATAGGCTGTAGTCTGTAGCCTATAAGATTAGTATTCCGCTAGACCTGGGAGGTGGTGGGTGAGTCGGGTCCCACGTCAGCTGAGTGAGTGTAAACATTTAACTGTTGTGGTGGAGCTGCCTCCCACCTGCTGCCTCATCACCATGATTAAGGCAATACTTGTCTTCAATAATCATGGTAAACCAAGATTAACAAAATTTTACCAGTATTTTGTAAGTACTGCATCTGTTGAATACATATATTGTATTTAAGTAGAAAAAGAAGACATGTAAGTATTTGAGTGACAGTCATGACTTAGTTGAATATATTTTGAATTGTATGTTATTCAGGAGGGTGTCAGCTCTGTCTTCACCATTATTGATTGTGTGGCATAAATATGTTTGCTGGATTTTAACGTAGAAATCTGGCTTGACAGTTTTGCGTTTACCTTCTGTCTAATCATACCCCTCATATTTTGCAGTAGTGGCACGGATATTTTTCGTTATCCATCCATCACCTTTTTTCACATAAAAAATATATTTTTTCGCTAGTTTTCTTGCTGTTTTAGATGATTTTGACATTTATCTTTGGTGCAAATCCCTTTTTTTGTGTGTGTGTGTGGGGTAAGGTTGGTTGGTTCCTATGGTATGAGAATAAGTTATTTTGGGTGTGTTTTACTCAAATCTGACCTAAATTTTTGTGCAAATTAGCAGTTTCTGTTAAAATGAAGGTCAGATTTGAGTAATACACCAAAAAGAACCCATTCACATACCAAAGGAATGAACCGATCAACCAACCTAACCTAACTAAAAAAAAAATTGATTTGTCCCAAAGGTAAATGTCAGAGTTATATAAAACAGCTAGAAAACTAGCAAAAACATTTATTTTTCATGTGGGCAAAGGTGATGGGTGGATAATGAAAAATAACCGTGGCACGAATGTGTAGATCAGGTTTTTTATTTTCGAAAATATGTGGACAAGAGAAAAGATTAGGTATACAGTATATGGTAAGCTTTAACTGTAATAATTTGGGTAATGTTTTACTTTTTTCTTAATGGAAGTAGTAATTTGGAGAGTTTTGCTCACACAAAAAGTTGTTCCCTACCTCAAGAATAATCCATAGTCAGTATATATCTCCATGCCAGGAATTGCACTTTACTTCCCTTTAAAATGAACAGACCACACTCAACCTAACTTAACTAAAGAGTTTTCCAAGATCATTAGGTTAGGTCAGATACTGTTAGTTAGATTTTTTGGTTTATGCCTTCTATAATAAATGACTTACTGTTGGAGTCTGACAACCACCATTTGATTACAACCAGCTTGTATAGAACTGAACAGTTTCTTTTTGTATTATATGTTTAGACAATACTATGGGTAATGCTGGAGGAGAATATTGCTCATTAACCAGGAACTTGAGGACATTTTTCCATAGATGCTTAATGTAATGAAAATTCCATAATGTGTGTGGAGGAATTGCATTTTGGGTAATATTATTTGGTAATGTTGGAGGAAAGCAGGCCAAGTTTACCAGCTATATAAGGGAAAATATCTATGTACATATTGAAGATGGTGTGGGTGAGGTCAAGGTAAAGGTGTGAAGACCGCTTGTACCAGGACTTTACGGAATTGCACCAAATTTTCAGTTATGGAGTAAAAATTGAGGTGACAATGTTGTAGTTTTTTTCTTGTTAGCTTATCCTTCAATCATAAATTACTTGCTAGTGGGCAGGGCATGACAGAAGAGGGAAATAATGGGGTAAAAACACTGTGAACACTGATCATATGGCAGTAATTTCACGTCTACGTTCTTTATAGGCGAAGAAATAAAATATTTACCGTAATTATAGAGCCGTCAGATTTCCCGCAGCGACCATGTTTTGGCTCTCATCGTTTGCTCGCTATGCGGGAGCGTTCCCAGTCTTTATTTACATGTTAAGAAATCAACAGCGATTTCATTGGGAGTGTTTATTACAATTTATATTGGATTGAAATTGTAAATTTTTTGTGGAGATGTTGTTTGGATTATAGTAAAAAACAAGAAAAATGAAATGACAGTGCACAGGTTAGGAAATTAGGTGAGGTTAGGTAAGGTTCTAATAGGTTCTGTGAATTCTCGCCTCCAGTTTCATGCTCAATATCATGCCAATAGTATCTCCAGAAAATTTGGTTCATAAGTTATTTCTGGTTTTAGTGGTCACCTTTACCGAGGTCAATTTATAGTAGAGAACATAATTAGATATAGGGTATTTTTTTGTGTTTCATGATAATTTCAGACAAAAACAAGATGATTTTCTTCTATGACACATGGCACATTTTAACCATACAATACTATGAATGGGACAGACAGCCTAGAAGCAAAGGAGCCTGTACTGCGATTAACAGTTTGAAGAATGGAGAGGTTGTTGGTTAATCTTTGGATTATCTCTGGCTGCCTTAGTTTGGAGTTACCTGGGTCAGTCCCACTTGGCCTTGGTGGCACTTACACATAAAAAAAATTATTATGGCTCAGTTTTAAATGAGTTTTCAGGATCAAACCTCCATTTCTAGGAAGTACAGATTAGTGGTTACACAGTAATACATCATTCTAGATTTTTTATTATTGTTATAATTACTTGTAGGGGGCATTATAATTATTTATTTTAATAGTTTACCCCTTATCAGCTCACTTGCCATTTGGGCAGTTGATATGACTATTGTTGTTCAATGTTAGTCCAGGAGGAAACCAGAGTACCTTACGAAAACCTGCGATGTTTGATGGATCACACTCGATGACGCCCTCCCCACAACTGTCCTGGGGTGGGGATTGAACCTGGGACACAGTCCAGGGTTGTACTGTACAGTGGTATGAAATATGCATGTTACCACTGTACCACCAACACCTAAAGATATACTGTACTGTATAGTCACCTCCAAAAGAAAGCACAAAGTAAAACATATGCAACTACATGTGAGCATTTTTGTCTCCAGGCAACTATTCTCGTGCCTTAATATCATACCAGCTACTACTACGACTACTGTACTGTATACAGTACAGTGTATCGGGACTGGTAATTCCCTAGTGGTTCATTGTGAATAGAACATGATGTGGCAGTAAAGAGAGGTTTATTGTGATGTGCAAGTCATAAGATATTGTAGACTTACCGGTACTTGACACTACCCACTGTTCCATTTTATGCTGTTTCACACAACACAGAAACTACAATGATGGCATAGGACATTGGTACACTGAGGAGACTTCTTTTGATTATTTACCTATCTATTTTATACTGTGTCTTTAATATGAACAAGAAAATCTGTATTGCTTGACTAGAGTACAATAGTTGTGGATAAATTCTGTTTTAGTCAGGGATAGTATCAGAATTTTACTGACATTGTTGTACTTCAGCATAATGTATTGTACAACTTGTCGAAATGGTTGTGAACTCCATATAGGGTACAGAAGGAGGGAGATTAATTTCAGTCAATGAAGTACTTAGTTCTTGACATCTCTTTTTCAGGTTTCAGTCTCCGGTGCTAAGGTCTCTGTCTTGGTCTCAGATTTCTGCTTGAAACCTTTGAAGCTACAATTTTGTTTATTGAATTTAAAGTCTGTTGGGAGGGAGTAGTCAACTGATTAAATTTGGGTTCAGGTAAGGGGAGTATCTTCGCATCAGGTCACTACCTGTGGTTGGAAAACTTGACCTATATTGGTACAATGTAAGTACTGTAGTGATTTCCTGGGTCACAGTCAGTTTTTTTTGACAAAGTAACCCAGGTCAACCCAGGTATCCAAATCCACACTCTGGTAACAACACATACACCACAGCTGGCTGCCTCGAGGCTCCTGCTCTGCGGCTCACACTAGTCAGTGACATCACAACCAATCACAGAGCTTTTCGCAGAGCTACTTTAACCCTTATTTTTTACACTTTTTGGCCAATTTATTTTAAAATATCATTACCATTGTGAATTTAAGCATTTTCTTTACCCATTTACGAAAAAATTCCAACCTACAACTTGTCCATTGTTTTTGTGTACAGGGGGTCCCCGACTTATGAATGTCCGACTTACGAACGCCTGCCAATACGAATGGAGTTAAACTTGAAATTTACCGTATTTTATTTACCTGATGACTTATTTTTTACTTTCATTTACTGTACTGTATTTTGTCATTCTTTTCTACTTTTGTCTTAAATTATGTGATTTTAGATGTATAGAAGGACTTAGGCTATGACATAGTGGGATTTTAAACATTGTTCTCTAAGTACAGTATGCATATAGCATGTGTTCCGACTTACTTACAAATCCGACTTAAGAACGTCCTCAGGTTCGTAACCCGGGGACCCTCTGTACTGTACTTATCTTTCTTTCCTGTCCTTCTATTTTTTAATTAATATAAAACTATTATCGTGCAGGTATGGTAATTGTATACACAGTATGTTATGTTTATTACATGCATTCAACGATTACTTATGGAGGGATCACTTCCAGTTTACGAATATATACTGTAATTCAGCTTACGGCTAGCCCCCAGGAACAGAACCCATCTGTAACGCAAGGAGTGTCTGTACTCATATTTAGGTCATGATTAAAAAAATAATGAAAATAATTTGTAGTTTGTACACACACACACAAAGTGGTACTTATTCTAGTTGGTAAATATTTCCAGGTTTAAAGATAATACTGACCCTCAGTCATCCAAGGATTTGAACCCTTCTAAGATATTGGATCACCAGAAGAATAGACATCCCAGCTTATTTCATCTGATGATTAAACACCCTAGCACTGATATAACCTATTCTAATCTGACTAAACCTAATACAGTATAGCCAATCCCTTCAGGTAGTGTTAAGGTGTTTAATCATCAGGTATACCAGTAATAAGCCAGGGAGTCTGATTATCAGGTGATCCAAATGATTATAAATTAGTACCCCGATTTTCGCGGTCAATTGAACCCACAGGGTACCGCGAAAAGTGAAAACCGCGTAAAGTGAACAACAGAACATATGGGATTAATTCCAATAGAGACTGGCCCGACCCCCAAACTCCACTTTTTGAGACACAATACCTACGTTGTAGTAAAAATTACATCTTAATTTTATGATAGTATGTACACACAATTAATAATTAAGAGAAATATCAATAATATTAGGGTTTTTAACACTTACATTAGTAGAAAAGATGGCTGGGCACACGGGGATGGGGGGTTTGTTCCGAGGCAGAGGGCAGATTATTGGCCCTCACCTGTATCACTTGTATCAATTGTATCACTATCCACCACATAGGCTTGCAGGGCCTCTTTGTCAAACCCCTCAAAGTCCATATAAGTCCATATTCTCACTATCACTGACTTGGGCCGGCTGTGGTGGGTGAAGAACTCGGTAATGTTTTGATGACTGGGCGACCTTGTGCGCATCCTGCCCGCGCCGCTTCCCATGTGTATGAGTAGATGCACCGTGTAAAGTGAAAGTCCGGTTCTGGCGAGGTACCGCGTAAATGCGAAATCGCGGAAAGTGAAACCGCGTAAAGCGGGGTATTACTGTACTATACAGTACAGTACTTGTGTGATCCAAGGTGCTATTTTGTACTAAAAATTTATCCTGAAAACTCAGCTTATACTCAAGGATATAAACAAATGCAAAACATATGATTGATCTCAGTCTCAACTTGTAAGGGTTTCGGTCTTGGACTTATTGGTCTCGACTACATCATTGATTTCAATGTATTTTAATTGTATTTGAGAGTTTGAATACAACTTTCTAATATATCTATTTGCTCTCATGTGTTTAGACTTTTAGGGAATTTCTTCAATGTTTTGACCATAATAGATGGTGCAAAAAGCTGAATAAACTGTCAGATTTGCTGTGTTGGGTTGTAGTGAAATCCCTGCTTTCAAACTCAGTGTGTGATACAGGTGATCATTAGACAGGTATGACTTCATGAACTTCTACCTGCAGAATGTCTATTTGCATATATTGTAGAAAAGTAATTCTTGTACCTTGCATGAATTTATTATACATGGAGAGTATCAATACATTACATTTTATTTGTTCAAGTCATCTTAAACCTTTTACAGTCAGCATAGAAGGAAAACTTTAATTTCTAGTACAGTACAGTACGAGAATGCTCCTGAAGAGTTACCAGGTATTCAAGTAAAATGATGTAAATACTACAGTACTATATTGATCCAGTACTTAATTTTTGTCCACCCTTGGTACTTACAGTATTTTATTTATACAGTATTACCCCGCTTTACGTGGTTTCACTTTCCGCGATTTCTCATTTACGCGGTGCCTCGCCAGAACCGAACTTTCACTTTCCGCGGTGCATCTACTCATATACGCGGGAAGCGGCGCGGACAGGATGCGCACAAGGTCGCCCTGTCATCAAAACATTACCGAGTTCTTCACCCGCCACCCACCACAGCCGGCCTAAGTCAGTGATAGTGATAGTGATAGCGAGGATATGGACTTATATGGACTTTGAGGGGTTTGACAAAGAGGCCTTGCAAGCCTCTGTGGTGGATAGTGATACAATTGATACAAGTGATACAGGTGAGGGCCAATAATCTGCCCTCTGTCTCGGAACCAACCCCCCCATCCCCGTGTGCCCAGCCATCTTTTCTACTAATGTAAGTGTTAAAAAAACTAATATTATTGATATTTCTCTTAATTATTAATTGTGAGTGCATACCATCATAAAATTAAGATGTAATTTTTACTACAACGTAGGTATTGTGTCTCAAAAAGTGGAGTTTGGGGGTCGGGCCAGTCTCTATTGGAATTAATCCCATATGTTCTGTTGTTCACTTTACGCGGTTTTCACTTTTCGCGGTACCCTGTGGGTTCAATTGACCGTGTAAATCGGGGTACTACTGTATATTGTATTGAACTATACCAATTCATACCCCCCTTCTTTTCTTCTCTTTTAGAATGAAGAAATGCAGCAGCAGATAATTAAAGAAACATTCCAGCTGGTATCCAAGAGAGATGACAATGTTTGCAATTTTCTGGAGGGTGGCAGGTAACACTAGATGTATTGTTTCCTACAGTTTTGGTAAGATGGGCTTTATAGGCTCTTTATTCAGATTTTTAGTTTCGCCCATCTGGCACACAAAAACTTGTATTTTCCTCTCCTCATGCCCTTAATATTTTTGTACTGCTGTTCTCATACCTAACACTGATGTGCTTGCTGTACCCACCTACTGCAGCAAGTGACAAA
Organism: Homarus americanus; assembly: GCF_018991925.1. Lineage (NCBI taxonomy): Eukaryota > Metazoa > Arthropoda > Malacostraca > Decapoda > Nephropidae > Homarus > Homarus americanus. The sequence goes on from NW_024733870.1 coordinate 475,518, forward strand.
CATGGTACTGTACTGTACATGTACTGCACTGTATTAGTTTACCCAGGAAATACAGGATTCAAAATAGTAAGGTTATACAGTACTGGTACTGTAATATATTGTATGGTAATAAGTATTTTCATATGCAATTACAGTGTTTTAGGTTGAATTTGTTTTCAGGATGTACTGTACAGTAGGTATATCATCCATATTTTACATCATTTGTGGTCAACCTTTAATTTGTCCATCTTAATGCACAATGGTGTATCTTATCTGATTGTATACATGATTGCCTTGTTATCATGGAGCTGACTGTTAACTGTTATGACACTCATGGCTCTGTGACAAGTGAACAGATTGTTATGGTTGTTTCACCCTCAAGGCACTTGTCATCTTACATCTTCTATTTTGTTCCTATACAGCTGGATGGTTGGTTGAGTAACTGGGAGGTGATGCCTCTAGTAAGCTGTGGTATTTTACTACAGTACAAAATCTTAGCTAATCATTCAAACCACAGTGCCTACGCTTAATAGGTTTGCTCCATGCCTATTATTCTTGGATATTGTGCCCACAGAGGGTTAATGGGGGATTTTTCACTTTATGACTATTCTTATTGGCTCCTATTGGATATGATACTCTTACCGTGAATGAGATTGTTTATTTGCATAATTAAATGGTATTATTTGGCATGTTGCTCTTAAAAGAGATTCCAATATAGAACTGGAGGCAAGTATTGCATCTACTCAGCTGCCACATGTCTCACATTTCTCTTTCAGTAAGACATAAGAAAGTGATTTACTTATTTAAGATGAACTGGTAGGGCAGGAAGTTTAGTGTGTCAGGTTGTGATTTCTGTCCCCACACTTTGGATAAAACACAGAAATTATAATAATTTCATTTTAGCTTGGTGTTGTGGTATTTGTGCGTTTTGTTCGTGGTTCATGTATGGTATGCTCCTTGGGGCCACACAGCAACCATACTGAATAGTGTACAGTACAATATAAGTAAATTCAGACCGTAGTACAATATAAAGGGTAACAATTATTTAATAGAGTGTAAGTGAAACTAGCAAAAAAACATGTAAATTAATGGTCAATTGTATTCCAAATTCTCAAGTTTGTACAGTACTGTACTGTATTTCCTCTATTGTTCAGCATTTTGGGAAAATTCTCCATGTTAGTTAATTGTTGTACAATATTGTACATACGGTATTTTATTTTGGCAAATTCTTTTAAATTTATTTTCTTTCAGTTTGATTGGAGGAGCAGACTACAAATTGATTTACCGTCACTATGCTACGTTATACTTTGTCTTCTGTGTTGATTCTTCAGAAAGTGAGCTGGGAATCCTAGATCTGATTCAAGTTTTTGTTGAAACTCTCGATAAATGTTTTGAAAATGTTTGTGAACTCGACCTCATATTTCATGTTGATAAGGTTTGTACTTCGAATGCTTGCATAAGGTTGTGTGCTTATACCATTAAGAGATTTAAGAAATCTGGTGGCTATGTTTGACAGCATTGGAGCTTATGAATGAATACAATTTTAACCATTTTGCATTAATGGCAACCAGTAAGCTTTTAAATAACATGTTTAAAATTGAGAGCCAGTGGAAACTTATTAATTTATGCCTCACTTATTCAATCTTTTGGGTAACAATTGTGATATTCCAACCAATCTCTTGATACTATGAACTTATTTTAATTAGGTCATACTGCTTGAAAGTTCTTGCACAGTAACAGAGTGTGCCTTTTCCACCAACATATATGGAGCCTGGCATGTGGGTAATCAGTTTCAGCCCAACCTTTGTATAGGAATGTGGTGTGTGTGAAATCTTATTTTTATTTTTGTCATTTTAATAACTCTGCACTGAAATATGGCTCATTTGCAGATAGGTTCACGATAGGAGGAAGGTTGCAAGGCTCTGGGGAGTGTGCTTCCCCCTCCTTTCATTTGAACATTCCCACCTCCTGCCCTACCTACCTACCCTCACTGACCATCTCCTACCCTGTGCACCCACTGCTCTGCAGACCTTCTAGCCTACCCTGCTACCACCCCTTACCACACACCTGCCCTGCCCACTACTCCTCACTACCCATCTCACGCCCTGCCAAGTTGGTTCCTCATGTCCATCAAAGTAATTTTTAAAGTTACTTTGCTTCAAGAAAAATACCTTGGAATTTTCAGATATTTTTTAATAGTGAGACGGTTCCTCCTTGTAACTGTTAATCTGATAATGGTAGATAAATTAAGTGTAAGAATTTGAATGAGTATGGAAATTTGCTAGTAAGAATGTGTGAACGAAGAATGGATCAGGATTTTGGCAAGAGGAAGAATGAAAATTTCCCAGAAAATGATAAACTGTTCTAGAAGAATGTAAAAAAAAAACAATAAATAAATAAATAAATAAATTTTGGAAAGAAGAAGGATGTGCATGGAAAAGTTTTGTACATAAAAAAGTGCTAATGATAAATAAGGAAATTGGAGAAAGATGGAGAGAGTTTTTTAAGGTTAGAAATGGAGATAGAAGAAATGAAAAATAGGTAAAGATACATTGTGTGTTAGAGATGGGCAAGAATTGATGAAATAACAAAAGAGGAAATAATTAGTGGCACATTAGAGACAAAATGAGAGAGGTGGTTGGTAAATAATGTGAGTAAAAAGGCTTAAAAAAAGAGATTGATTTGGAAGATTTTATTACAGCATGGTTCAAGATATGAGAGTGAGGGGAAAAGTAAGAAAGATAAAGAAACAAGACTGGGGGATTAGTGAGGTGTAGAGATGTCACGTTAGGCATCGCTTGATGATTAATTTGAATCTTCTTGGCAGAGTCGTTTTGTATTTGAAACTGTTAAATGTGAAGAAGCCTCACAACTCAGCTTAGTATGCATAGTAAATTGGTATGGAATGTTTTAATCGGTGTGGAGGCTAATAATCTACTGCATATATTTCATTTCAAGTTGGGGAATATGGAGAAGTATGGGAAGTGTTTTTGTAATGTTATTTCAAATCTTTCCTGATATAATTCTAAACTTTTCCTGCACTTATCCCCTTTACCATTCCTTCTCTCTTTGAGGCTTCAATTTCCTCAATTCTTCCCACACATGCCTGGAAGAGGAGAAAGTAGATACTGTAATCAAATCAAGTCTCATGAGGTTGCTGGATACTCAACCTTGATTCCAGATTGTTCTCCTCATATGATTTGGCAATTCTTTGTATATTTTTTTCTACCATATATTGTTTCCAATTTTAATATGACCAAATTCTTACACCTATTACAGATATTTAATGAGTTGCTTGTCAAGTTAAGCCCAAACTATTCTATTGTGTGTATTCTAAGGATCTAAGACTGACAGTTAAGTTTCATTCATTGGTATGTTTTTCTAATTTGAACTTTGTCATTTCCAGGTTCATTACATCCTGAATGAGCTGGTGATGGGGGGGATGGTACTGGAGACTAATATGACTGAAATTATCACAAGAATAGAAGACCAAAACAAATTGGAAAAACAAGAGGTAAAACTTATTTTGTATTCCTTAACAAATATTATTATCTAACCCAATAACTGCGCCATTTGGGAAATCAAAGGAATTGGTAGTGCAGCAGTGGGTTGTTATGGTGCGTAATGGGTGATAAGCTTCTATGCAGGTGGTAAGCCAGGCTGTGACATAGGTGTGGGTGAGGGGCCACTGAGGGCAGGGGGAGGGTGATCGTGTAAATAATTCCAGATCATTCCAAGATGATGATAGCAAGTTGATTTGAGGCTCCACCAGCCTTGTGTCTCACTATAGTGTGTCTACCAGTTATCGACTTTCCAATCTGGGTATGATTTTTGATGCACAGCTTTAAATTCATGGTGCCAAATGCTAAGTGTCTTAAGACAATGGTGGCACAATTTCAGTACATTATCCTGAGGGTAATGTCAACTACATTGTAGTGAAGAGCCTTTCAGCTGGATTCTTTTAACAGTCTGCTAAATGTTTACAACTCCTGACTTGTGGTTCTGGAAGACATCAGATTATTCCTTTTTTTTTTTTTTTTATCTTTTAGAGACTTGTACTGTACTTCCTTCCTAGTTTGGGTGCCCTTGAGATGACCACATGATATATTACTTCCTATGGTTCCTAATCTGGTTTAGGTCACTACTGATGCTGATTAGGTCACAAAGTAGAGGGTGGGGAGGGATCTAGTTTCTTGTTTGGTTTCTCAGTTATCTGAAGTTCCTTTATAGATTTGTAAGTCTGTAAGTTGAGGTGGGGAGTTTCTTAAGTACTGTGGAATTATTGTCTGTCATGCCAATCCTGTACAGCTTTGCCATTAGATTAAGAGTTTTGCATCTTGGCTCAAGAGGTGCTGGGTAATTGGATTGACATTGGTCACCCCTGAATCCCACACAACACTGGAGAACTGTGTGAGGCTAAGGGAGTACACAAGGTTGGTCATGATTTATAATAGATCACCTAGCTCTTACTTTGGTTGAGTTAACTCCATTAGGTATTCATTACTGCATCACAACTTGGAGCTTTTATTAGATGACTTGGATCCCTTAGTGTGTTGCTGTGGCTCTTCATCCTCTGACTTTTAGTTGTAGTTGTTGCTTCTGATATAAATTTTTTAAGTATTTTGGTTTAAAAGGCAAAATATTAATGATTACTGGATTAGTACCAGCTTACATTGTTTATGCATTCCTGGGTTTTGCTTCTATAGACATGTTAGATGTTACATGAGTTGACTGATCCAAATTTGATCATAAAAAGGATTTCAAATTCAGTCCCCATATGTTGCCAAGGAACAAAGAAATGACCCATATTCTCTCCTTCCCTAGATTGGTAGAGAACTAAGAGTTTCATTTGAAGCTGTGTTTGGTCAAATTGGGATGATTCAGAGTCGGTGATTCTAAAGAGAGTGAATTGTGTCAAACCTTAACCTCAAGTTGACATGTAAATCCAAATTCAGTAGTTGTTTCAATTAGATGATAAAAGGGTGCAGTTGTTTCACCTTAAGCAAACATTTCATGAATAGATAGTAGACCTACCATGGAGGATTATATGCTTCCCGAGCAGTGACTGGCTCTGTTCTCTGGTGCCTTGTGGTGGTCACATGCCTCAATCCCCAGTTCATGATACTTTGTGTTATATTACTCTCTTATATATACATATTTTTATGATTTAATTCATTGCTGTCATATAAATTTTTCTTCTTATGATGATAAGCTTAGTTTTTACTGTACATTTATAAGCCCTCTCACATTGACCTACTGTGTATAGGTGCTCCTTTCATTTTTACCATAACTGCCCTCTCATTGCACTTTCATTTTATTTTCCTTCTCTGATTTAAATAAACTTGTAAATTTTATCCATATCCATATTTTCAATACACCCTTAACACCTCTACACTGACTTTTTTAATGTTCTTTCAATGTTCTAGATCTATTTTATGATTGATCTACTTAATGTATTCTTTTATCTTTACTCATATCTTCATCCAAAGATTAATATGAGTGTATGATAGTATTGCTACACCCATTAAAACAATAACACCTCTTACTTCATGTTTTCTTTAATTCTTCTCTGCCAAGGCAATGTACAGTACCTATGGTAATTCTAACAAAATCTAAAATATTTTTTCTTAAATTATTTAAAAATTTGTATATTTTTTTAATGAAATTGTCTGGTGTTAGTAAGAGTGAAATATAAATTAAGGGAATCACATTAAAAAGATTGTCTATTTTGTTCATCATTAAAGGGTGTGAAGAAAGTGTCAGGATGTCTGCAATTGAAATAGGAACTAAATCAAAGGAGCTTTACTATACCGTAAATACTCTTCAATATCATTGTATTGTGTGTCATAATGACCCGAGATGTAATGTGAATTGTTTGACTTGAAACTCAGAAATGGATTTTACACACATACCATTGCACACAATATTTCATATAAAGGCTGCAAGATGATAGTCACAATTGATAACCACTCAGCTACCAGCTTGTCAAAGGTCACAGTTGGCCTGTGAAAACTTTATCTTATACACAAGACAATGACTACTCTGACACACTTTTAGGTAGAATATGACCCCCAGTCATTTGAGCAATATTGAAACTTTTTAATCAAGTCTCTCAGTTCACAGTTCAGTGTACAGAAAGATATAGTGTGCCTACAAAGCAGCTCCCATGTTATAATCATTATCATGATGATTACTATCACTGTTTTATGGTCATTTTCCATACTTCTTCCTGTCACTTTTTATTCTTGCACCACCTCCAGCACTGATCATGTCTCCTGGGTAGCTGAACTTATTGACACAGTCCTGGGAATATTCTCAATGTTGAGTTTCTGCAGCCTTGCTAAAGCATATTGCACACTTAATGTCAGCAATATCCTGCAGTTTGTCATTTACACCACTGAACCTCTTGTGTACTCACCTTCCAGACTCGCTGTACATTATTGAGTTGCTGCCAACAGCCTTCTTACAGACAGCACATGGCCATATTCCACTCCACCATGGGTCCCTTACCTATGCCACTAATCAATACTTTTGTTTTTGACACTTTGACATCCTGATTAGAGTCATTGGTTGACAGTCATATTCTACACTTTCCATGATTACCTGATGGCAGCTCTCCATGTTGCGCAATCTCCTGTAGCCAAGCTTTTCAGATTCTTAACTCTGAAGTTATTTCTTACAACTTCTCCTCTTGTCATTCTTGACCTATGCCAAGCTCCTCACCCCTCCACATTCTATGTCATGCACCTTTTGATCCTATTGGTCCCCTCCATATTCTCCACAGGCTCAAACCATCTCAGCCTCCCTCTACACAAAACCTTACCACTATTCTTAATATCTTAATATCTGGTTGCCCTATTAGCTCTGAATAGGGTTTCATAGGCCATTAGTTTAGTTCTATCATGGGACTTTATTCTTATTTTAAAAATTTTAGCAGATTTTTTATTTTTCCATCATCCACAACTAGTGAAGCATGTGGCTGTTATTGTATGCCTGTTTTAGTTCTTCTGGTTACTCCTTTTTTATTGTGTATATGATGGCTTATTTGTTTAAATAGTTTACTTTATATTTCTTAGATGTTGTGCATTGTGTTTGGCTGTGCAGTATTTTTATTTAATTAATATTAGCCTATTTAGTAATGGCTCACTACCAAGGTATGTTTTCAGAGAAATAATACATTCTTTTGACTGATTTAATCTACAGGGCCCTTATAATTCTGCATCTCCCTCATCACTTAGAGTAAGTGTATTCTGTAGTCAAAAGTAGAATGAATATACTGTATGTTGTGCCTTGGTTTGTCATTGGCATTAATTTTCAGGAATGTGCTTTGGCTTTTACCTGTAGTGAGATAATATATTTTGTAAATCCATTTATACAATTTTGTATGACATGTGGAGAGTGTATCTTAAGTTATTTAGCATTATGGTATATTGTATGGGCAGATTTGAAGTGATTAAGCAGAGCTTCATACATCTTCATGCATTTGCTTCAAATTATCAGTTGTTGTAAATATGTTTATTGTTTTCTAATATTGTGATTGAAATCAACCATTGGTGTGATGCTTCTTTCAGGTGCCATCTTCACAAAAGCTGTTAATACAACTCAAGGAACTCACTTAATGAGCTGCAAGCAGGGCTTCTGTATTTTGTGGTAGCCTGTTGTTCTTTTGTGTTTTTTATATTGACTAACCCTAAATGTGTGTAAATTTTTGGAGGACCAATGCTTAATTTGCAACCACTAACAAAAGTGACAAGAAGGAATCACAGGGCAACATCTTTTATTAACTGCATCCACATTAGAAATGGCTTTACGTACATTGTTTAATGCCAAGCCCAACTCCAGAGAAGGGAATTAAACTGAGAAACTCTGTAATGTCTCTTCCTTAGGGTTTGGAGTTTGTGTTTTTTTAATTTTGGGTACTTTTCTGTCATTATTATGTTACCATTAGGTAAAGATTCCGTTCCATACAAAACAATAATATTGTAGTATCCTATGAATGACCCAAATGTACTAAGTAAAGGTTTTATAGACAGGGAAAGGGCTTTGGGATCAGAAGTACATCTAGTGAATGCCATATAAAGTGAAAACTAAGAAAATTCAACTTGAACATGTGAAAATATTGTACTGTAGTGTTCATGGCGACCATTTTTTTTAGTGATAACCATTGAAGGAGTCTTACTATACGTGACAAATTGATCTATGGACCAACATTATTGAGTAGGCATGATAATTTATTATTTGCTCAAATGAAACACAAATCAGAAAGTAAATACTGTATAGTTAATATTAATTTAATACTGTATGTAAATTGAAATCGATCCAAATTAAATTCAGGTTACCCAAATGTTGGTGGCACAGCGATAATGTGCTTATCTCTCACTACTATGTCATGGATTCAAAGCCTAGCCCAGGGCACATGTGAGAAGGGTGTTATCCAGTGAGACCCTCCCACTTATCACAGGCTTTCTCCTGTACTAACACTGGATAGTAAAGTTCATAATAAAGAACAGATCAACTGCTTGAATGGCTAGTAAACTGATACAGTGGTCCCTCGGTTAACGAGCGCCTCGGTTAACGAGATTTCGGTTAACGAGTTACCTTCCATAAGATTCTTAACTTCGGTTAACGAGCAATCCCTTGATTAACGAGTTTCTTACGAGCCGACCTGAACATGTTTTCGCTTGCATTTGGCGGTCCACCAGCTGTAGTATTAGTCCACCAATACAGTAATCGGTTCTAGGGCTTAAATTCCTTACCATTTTAGCAAATATCAAGAAGTTTATACTATTCAATAATTTTAAAAGTTTAATATTTAATTTTTTAGTCATTTTAACAATTATTGAACATAATTGAAGGTAATGAAACTAGTTTTATGCGCGCCATCCAGCCTCTCAACACACCATACAGGCGTCAGTCTTTGTGTCTTTTCAGTGGAGGTAACATCTTGCTTGAGACTCTTCAACTAAATGCTTTTTTTCTGTGTTTGCAAGCAAATTATTGGTCATTTTGAAATTTATTTTACATATTGACAATATATAATGCAGGTGCAGTGTTGATTTAAAGAAAATAATCTTGAATTACACCAAGAGAACTATAATTTTATGGGTGAAATGGCGCCATGGGGTGACGTCTCTTCCACCCCAATGCCTTCTCTTCTCCCTTCTCCTCCACCCCCATTCTAATTCCCATCTTCATCATCATCATCATCCAGGAGCCTTCTACATACACACCTCAAAGTAAGTGTACTTTTCTACCTTTTTTGTTGAATTTAGGCAATTTTCGGTGAGCTGGAACCAATTACCCAAAAACCCATTGAAACAATGGTTTCGGTTAACGGGTTTTTCGGTTAACGAGCAACCTTCTAGAACGGATTATGCTCGCTAACCGAGGGACCACTGTAATGGTAAATTAAATGTAGCCACTTTATAACATAACGAAGGTTTTATTGGCATTCCAGAATAAGGGCTTTGGGACCTGAATTATGTGTAGTATTTACCATGCAAAGTGATAAATTAAGAAATGCAATTAAAAAAATATCAAGATACAAAAATGTTCCCCTTGTACTTGGCACCAAGTATAAAGTAACTTTTATTAAAGCTGTCCTGGTGTGTTTCTGATCTGGATAGCCAGTTCAAATGGAAATGGTAACATCCACATCATCATCATCATCATTTTCCTTACTGGCTTGAGTTATGGGTTACCCTATGATTGCACTTGAATATTAGGATCCCAAAACCAATTTTTTCAAGTATTTACAAATTCTAAATTCCTCCAAGTCTCATCATATGACCTGGCTTGGATCAATCAGCTGATGATGCAGCATCTCCTGCAGAGTGAGAAAATACAGCATGTCCTCGCCTTTTTCTGGAGGCCAGCCAGTTCAGTATCACCCATTCACTCCTGCTGCCTACATAACTTTATCACTCAGAAAGCATAGTGGGATCTAATCAGGTATACTGCCCTTAAAATATCTCTAAACAAATACAAAAGTAATGGTACTGAGTGCAGTGATGCAAATAAAAAACATGAAGTACATAGTTTATAAAAGAAGAGTGGAAAATCTACAAAAACTTGATAAGGGTGAGTCCGCAAGTAAACTCTGTGACCAGTATAGTATTGGAACCACAACCTTATTCTACCAATATTCTCGTTTACTGAAATCTGGTGTAACTATGAAGATATTTTGAACATTTGAATTTACTGGATAAAATTTTTAGGTTTGAATTATAATTTTGGCTCTCCCAGAACCTGCTGTTCAACTTATACACTAACTGACATAGTAGAGTCAATGTGTCCTACCCTATTTAGAAAACATGGATTGTACTGTATTTAATTAATCAATCGGAGTACTGTCCACATAATCTGAGGGTTGGCGACCACAGTCCTCCACTTAAAACGTTTTTGGGCTGTTTTTACCAATCCCTAAGATGGTATTTACATTGTCCTGGGGTGAGATCCATATACAGTATAGAGATGCCTAGGGTGTTGTTTGCAATTATCTTCTTTTTTTTTTCCTTACAAAAGTCAATTTCTCATTTCTATTACCCAACCCATGTGGTCCTATTTCTGGTATTTCTTTCCCTTTCCCAACATTTACATTAAAATCATCCATTGTAATCAGACATTCATTAAACTTCACATGTCCTTTGCTTTCTTTAAATCTTCATAAAATTTTCTAGGACTTCATCCTCACTATCATTTGTTGGTGCATAAACATGTATTATGACCAAGTCCAGGGGTTTAGCATTAAACTTGACTCACAAAACTGTCTGACACTGTCCAATATCCCTTTACATATCTGCTAAACATCTGGTTTACAAGAATACCAACATACCTCTCATGCTTTTCACCACCTTAATATATGAAGTAAAAATCTTCGCCACTAATGATATTTAAACCAGTCCATCTCACTTCACGTAATCCCAGAATGTACCATTGCAATATTTTCATTTCCCTACAAACATTTGCATACTTACCAGCCTCATTTAATGAATGTCCTTACATTCTACTTTTCAATCTTGATTTTGTGTTTGTTTATTCTTAAACATTGAATTGCATTAGTGGAGCAAAACACTGCACACTGCATTCTGTATTTACAGTGTAAAGGTGTCTTTCCCAACTTTCTTTACCGTTTTAAAACTTCCCACATGGATTAAAGACCTAAATTTCATATGAAACAAATTTAATGGTCATAATTTCTAATTAGAAGCTGTTAATACAGTACCAGGCACCAAAGGATCTGTTGTGTTTTGAAATTTTTTTGTTTTACATTACTTTCCAGCTGAAGCATATAGCATTTAGGTCTTAAAAGTGTGTAATTGCATCTGTGTTACTTTAATCGTATTAGTTGAAATTTGCTTGTAAGTTCTGTTTTAACACGGGGATTAGTTTCAATATACTGTACAGTATATCTAACTCGCCATTATGTGTGTAACTAGTACTGTAATTACCTGAGATACATTTACATAGGTTTCCCAAAAAAATTATTTTATGTTTTAGAATTGTTTATTTTTTATATAAAATTAGTGTCTGAAAATTTTAAAGATAGTAGGTCCCATTTTTATATACTATACAACTGTAGTAGTTTTTTGTAATCATTGCACAACCTGGGATGCACAATCTGGCTATGATGACTTGGTAAAATGAATTGACCATTCAACTGATCACTGTATCAATTAGGGGTCAGGAGCTGGAATTCTGATACTCTCCAGATGCAACCTGTTCTGTGTGAATTTCTTACTTACTCCTTTAAGGCCAAGCTTTATAAAACATTTTCTTTATGTGCCGTGAATTTCATAAGAGATAACACATGGATACAGTATACATAATGCTGAAAGCCTCTTGACTTCTTGCACATGTTCCATCCCATTACATTCTGAAAGGAACAAAGGTGATTGATAATTTAATATGATATTGTTTATAAAATTTGAATCTATTTAAGATACCATAGCTCTTTACAACTATCAAAACCTTTTAACATTGTATCTGTTTTTACTTAACAATATAAAACAGTGTTATTGTACTAATTACCATTTTGTTCTACAGGCTGGGTTAGCAGCTGCTCCTGCACGAGCTGTATCAGCTGTAAAAAGTATGAATTTACCACAGCAAATAAAAGATATCAAGTTGCCTGATCTCCCAGCTGCCATCAAAGATCTGAAGTTCTGACCACAGATGTCATCTGTGTGTATTATCTTGAATGCACCAGTTAATAAAATAAGATAAATTATTTTATACTCTGTAGACAGAACTAGAAAGTAAACTTACCAAAATGTTTGCTGTTTTGTATATTTTGCCTCCAATAGAAGCCAGTTGATTTTCATATTGTTATAGTACAGGTACAGTATTTATATTTTTTTGTAACATACCATATTTAGTAAAGTGCAAAAGCTTTTTCTCAAACAAATTTATTAAATTTTTTATAGTTTCAGCTCTCAGGTATATTTTGTATTTTTCTATTTCTTAAATACAAGTCACAGCTTAGCAAGACTACTTTAAAAGACAAAACATTATTGTTCGAGTTGTTCTGGTCTGAAATATTGTTTTATCAGTTGCTAAATTACTTGCAGTTTTGGCACTACAGTATGTGATGTTTCAACAACTAATTCAGGGTGGTATCTATCTTGATAAGATAAGGCAAGGTAGTTGCTGGTCTTCAGATCACAAACTTAAATAATTTAATTGATTTACTAAACATCAGACTGCCTCATGTTTTGTAGCCTCTCCTTTTTTAACAATTTAATAAAGTACCATAGTAATGTACATGAATAATAAAATTTAACAGATTAATGGGCAATGTTATATATTCACATTCCATGGGTGTGTTAGTGTATTATTCACCTTGATATTAACAAAGATCAATGCCATCATGCTCAAGCTTGTGATTTAATTGCTTCTTGTGTAAGGAGATATTACACTACAAAAGTTTAAATTGATGAACTGTAGTTAATGTATGTACAATCCATACTCCTCAGGATACATCTAGCTTGCTAAACTTATTTTTGGATCTTGCAGCAACATGTTCAATTGTTACAGATTCGACCCCTACAGTTACCTTTTGCTATTGTTTAGGATTTAGGTACAATACTGTACTAGTTGTTATTGGGATCTAATGTTCAAACTATTACAAGTATTTTAACATGCTGTATTCTGTAAGTAACAGGTACATTACATGGCTTCTGGTGTTGCCTGCAGTTACTGTATGCTTGCATAGAATTTAAGTGGTTGTCGTAAAAAAAAAAACTGACTTGGCATCTGAATTTTTCTTTGTTATAGCACAGCAGTGTTGAGAATTACAAGTTAAAGGGTGAATTATGGTAGTCTCATGAAAGAACGGGGGGGGCAGGCAGAGCACCTAAATATTTTGCCCTTTAAGGATTAAGGGAAACAAGTTTGTAATATACTCTAGTACAGTACTGCACAGTATTTGTTTTCAGACAATTGCTGTTTTTAAAGAATACAATTTATAGACACTTCAACAGACCCTTTAAGGATTAAGGGAAACAAGTTTGTAATATACTCTAGTACAGTACTGCACAGTATTTGTTTTCAGACAATTGCTGTTTTTAAAGAATACAATTTATAGACACTTCAACAGACCATGCAATCAAATACAGGTAAACCTTGATAAACTTTGTCTCGTTCAGTGGTATAGTATTCCACTTTAATAATGGTCATGAATTAAGCCCATTTCGCTATAAAGTATACGATCAAAAAAAATCGCTTTCATGATATCCATTGGTTGGGTTTATTTATTTTTTTTATCTCTAGTGCAAACTATGGGTTGTATATACTCAAATTAATCACTGTTTTGCAAGGATTCCAACAGTGCAAATTATATTTTTTACTTCAAGTCAGTGATATTTTATAAGGAAACAATATTTAACCCTATGCACCACCATAGGTACTGCATCTCTTGCTGCACTTGTCAGGCTCCGTAATATCTACCCGTGCACCGCCACATGGCCAACCCATGCACTACAGTCCTGCGCTTGGTTCTTTGTCGATTGCATCTCCCTGTCATCGTGTAGCTCCACGATTATCTTTCAGCATCGTTGGCTGTATGTACAGTCTCGTTCAAGATTCTTTGAACACTGCTGGAGACAGCTGGCAACCCAAGGTCATTTGTTTACTATGATACGTAGTATAATATACAAGTAATACGAAACGACAAAGCCCAACCATTCAATTAAGCAACGGGAAACTAAGTAACCAATTACAATCACTTTTACATTTATTCATAATTTTTACTAGGTTTGTATAGTATACAAATGGCCTTGAGTTGCCAGCTGTCTCCAGCAGTGTTCGAAGAATCTTGAACGAGACTGTACATTGTATTTGTCATCGGTGTTTTTTTCTTATACTGTATATATATATATATATATATATATATATATTATTTTTTTTTTACTGAAGTGCTTTTGCTCTTTTTGTGAATGTGAAGTGAGCAATATAACTTTGAAAATGTTTGGGAAGGCCAAGGCATCCAAGGCAACTGTCTCTCTGAGGTGAAGCTTGACATTGTGAAATGGCATGACTCTTTCCAGAGGCTGTGTGGGAATCAGAGTGACATCTTCACTCCACCTACAAGAGTCCCCTTAGCTTCGATGGGGATATGTTATGATGACCAGACTTGTTCTTCATGATGTGGTGAGTGTTGTGTAATTGTTTTCTATTGATTTCTTAAGTGTAGGATTTTATTTTGTCGGTGATACATGTGTGTTTGGGGACTGGCTGGGAACGTATCCCATTGAACCCCATGTTATAATGATCCATATCTATGCTATTTCACTTAGCAATGGGTGTCTCAGGATCCTAACCCTATCTTTTATTGAGGTTTACCTGTACAGTAATGTAATACTGTATTAAGTGCAGGGACAACTAAGGCAAGGTAAATTGTCTAAGCTCAGAGATAGTTCATCTTAGTAAACCCTAATGACTAGAGTCTATTAATTTTCGCCCCCCAGGCCCCGATGTGGGTCAGTGATCTATGCCTGGGTGGGCTAATCCCTGTTTAAAAAAAAAAAAAAAAAAAAAATCGGTTTTCAGAGCTTTTCGGAATTTCGGATAAAGGTTGTCAACCTGTATGGTGTTGACTGTTGCAATGTAGTCCTGGTTATTAATATGTATAGTATATGATTACAGTATGCCATATGTGTTTGCTTTGCTTAACAACCCTAGTTCCTTTCTTGGAGACGGGTTGGTATTTTGAGCTAATAGGCTTGACCCAATAGCTATCATAGCCACGACCACAACTAGTGTAAACAACCCAGCTGCTGTGGTCATGTGTTTGGCTCTTCCTGCATTTGAGTTTCTACATTATATTTACAGAATCTCTTTCATTAGTCATTATTTACAAGATTTCTAGTGCATCCAAGTTACACTAATGCTAACTGAACCTGTCTATCTTACTTCACTTAATCCCAGAATGTCCCACTGCAGTCTTTTTATTTATCTACAAAAAATTTGCATACTTACCAGCCTCATATAATGTCCTTACATTCTATGTCTCAATCTTGATTTTGTGCTTGTTCATTCTTAAAGTTTCCATTTTTTTTTTACACTGGGATTAGCCCACCCAGGCACAGGTCACTGACCCACATCGGGGCCTGGGGGGCGAAAATGTAATACAGGTTGACAATCCTTTATCCGAAATCCTTGGGGCCAGAGGCATTTCGGTTTTCGGAATTTTTCGGTTTTCAGAATGGTTAGGTTTTTTTTTTTTTTTTAATGTGTATTATTAGCCCACCCAGGCATAGATCACTGACCCACATTGGGGCCTGGGGATCGAAAATATAATGCAAATAATAATAATAATAATAATTCATAGGTCTAGGTTGTGTTTCTCACTTTTGATCTTTTTTCATTCTTGTATTTCTTTACTGTATTATTATTATTTTATTATTACAGTATTATTATTATTAATTTTATTATTATATTTTATTATTATTATTGTAATCATTATTATTTTATTTTGGTGTATTTTTATTAAAATTTTTATTTACTATGAATAATTATTATTATAATTATTATTATTACTATTTCATTTTCGCCCCCCAGGCCTCGATGTGGGTCAGTGATCTATGCCTGGGTGGGCTAATAATCCCTGAAAAAAAAAATAAAAAAAAAAAACAATGACCCACAAAAAAACTTTAGGTTTTTAGAGCTTTTCGCTTTTTGGAATTTCGGGTAAAGGGTTGTCAACCTATAATAATAATAATAATAATTATTATTCATAGTAAATGAAATTTATAATAAAATAAAAAACAAATTTGAAAATAAAATAACAATAATAAAGAACCATAAAGAAAACAAAAATTAAAAGGAAAAAAAAATCAAGTGAGAAACTATACTGTATGTCCAGTATGTTGTGTTGTCAATAGTAAGAGAAACAATTGAGACCCTGCAACTGTGTGTGATTGAGGCAGAGCCAGATGAGCAACCTGGGACTTGGTCAAAATTTTCGTTATGCCACATGGCAGCAGGGTCTACCATTAGACAACACATTATGCTTCCAATATCTTCCCAGGCGGTTGCACCTCCCTGTTTGATAGCTGTCTACTACCTACTACCTTTGTTGATACTTCTGCAGTAAAATCGCCAAGTAAGTTCATAATTGAATTTGAATGTACTTGTATATTGGACCCAACAGGAGTAAATTCCTGAGAACTACAAATCAGGTCGTGTGCATATTTGAATCTTAAGTATAGGTGAGTAAAACATTCTGAGGTGAACTGTTGGTAAATAGCCAGTCAAGAACAACTCCGAGGTAACCAGCTACTTACGTAATGATTAAGATTCGTTAAAGGTCGACCACGAAACTTTTTATTTATATACGGAAATAGAGCAAAACTAAAAACTTACTTTTCAGTCGCAAAATTTAAATTTTCGAATATTTTGGACTTCGATTTCACACAGGAACTTACATTTTGGCAGGAGACACTGTTTACATCTGACTCAAGCAAGTCTGTTCCATCAGTCACCGTGAGTCTCGATGTACGTGGCTATATACCGCCAATTAGCATGGGTCTCGGTGTCACGTGATACTTCTACACATCCTCCAAACTTTGAATTTTAGTTGGCTAAAGTTGGCAAGTCGTAAGATTGCTTCTCTCTGCAAGGCTGTTCTTTCTCGGCTTGGCAAATAATTCACCGTGTATTTGAAAACGAAGCCACTACCATTGGCATATTTAAAGCTCATTGTATTTTACCACCCCCTGTGAAGTGCTGCAGGCGTTTATACGCAGAATATAGAACGATTATGTTAAGGATATCAAGAGTTTGGTGCTTCGTGCCGGCAATAAGGAGCATTATCGACAATAATTTGCTCTGTACGTGTTCCAAGCCGAATTCAACGATCACAAGACTATACTCCACTACTTCCTCCTATAAGTAGCATCACTTTATCCTGTAGCATCAGTTAATTAAGGTAAGTCTTTTACACAATGGAGGTTAGGCCAGGTCCTGGTTTCTCGGGTTAGGAGGTTTTCCTTAGGTTTCGTTTCGTAATTTTTGTTTTTGTTTTTACTCTACAATTAACATCTATTTCAAAGCTCTGCTCACTGTTGGTTAATTGTGTGTGGAGGGGGGGGGGGTCATATCTCCATAACGGCTCAATTGCGACAGGAATCAAGGTCAGATCCGCTTGAAACACCACAAAATACACTAGAAAATTTATTCTTTTAGTAGTTTCCGTGGTCGACCTTTTCTGAATATTGACCCCCCACCCCCCAAAAAAAAAGCTGGGACAATTGCAACTTTTGTTTTATCTTATTTTATTTTATTATATTTTATTTTATTGTATTAAGAGTAAAATACCCTCCACGCACGAACGCTTGTTTACGAAAGAAGTCGGTTTGGCTTGTTAGGGGCCTGTTGAAAACTATTACCTAAAGAATAAAGCAAATCGGGCTGAATAATATTATTGTTCGTATTCAGTGTTTTTCATCGTTATTTCCAACTTTATAGTAAATAAAGCTGTCACCCGCCCCGCCTACACGAGGACGCCATATTTGCGTGAGTAGTCCAAGCGATTCATAGACATTAATAACGCTATTCCGTTTTATAATTAGAAACAAGAGCAGCAACAGCAACTTTATAAATTTTGTGTATAGATGATAATAAATTAATCTTTCTTAAGAAGAATATCACCAAAAATGAATTTGCATGATCGTAAATATACAAAGATGGTTCATCTCCCATAACTCTCTTCATAAGTGAAGTGCACCTCTTTGAAGTATGCTGTACTATAGTGTTATCGTGCTTGGCCCCTGACTAACGTTAGATACTGCCTATTAATTGAGGACATCCAAAAGGGGACCACGAAACTGGTGCCTGCATTCCAGCCATTTACGTATCAAGAGATTAGAATTTAGAAAACCTTTAGTTGCCTAGCTTATACTAGGGTTGCCATACGTCCGTATTTTCCCGGACATGTCCTCCATTTAAGTCTCGAAATCTTCATCCGGAAGTAATTTTTTAAATTCTTCAAAAGTCCGGAATTTCAGCTTCCATCATTTTCTCCACGGAAAAAAAATCATGAAACTGTAATGACGAGAGAGAGAGACAGAGAGAGGGGAGATAGAAACCGTAGAGATCTCGTTCAGTTTTCGTCAGCTGATAAGTCACGTGTACGCCTGTACGGTGTTGTCAACTTAGCTGTCAAATATTTGATTGATAAGGGGGTAGAAGTTGATTATGTGAAGTTTTTTGACCAAGTTATTAACCTGAAGCAGTTTGTGGAAAATTATAAGTGATGAAGAATTTAGTAATCTGCCAACACATAAAAAGTGGACCGGATACTTTGAAAAATCAAAGAACTTTGAATGCCACTCAGAATTGCTAAGAATTGCACAATTCTTCTTTGCCCTATCATCTCACATTGCAAATGTAGAAAGAGTTTTTTCACTGATGCAAAGTCAATGGATAAAGGAAAGGAACAAATTGAGTGTTGAAACAATGAAAGGCATTCTGACTGTACAGTACAACTTCCGAGAAACATCTTGCAGTGACTTCTATACCTTTCTAAAGAGCAATCAGCCAATACTGAAAAAGATCCGATCTACAGAAAAGTATGCATGGGCACATCAAGTCACACACCCAGTGGGGGAAGAAGACTACAGCTAAAGAAGATATTCAGCCTTAAGCAAAGGTAATTTTTTTTTTTTTTTAAGATTTCTATACCATGTATGTTGTATATTAACCTACATTAAAAACACAATGCAATACAGTACATCGATACTGGTGTGTATATATATATATATATATATATATATATATATATATATATATATATATATATATATATATTTATATATATACAAATATGCAAAATAATTGTCACGGCTGCTTCAAGGTTACATAGCGCCAAAGTGTTAGGGGGGTGTCTTCAGGAACGTCCTCTTTTTTTAATGTTCAGATATAGCAACCCTAGCTTATACTATAAACGGACAAGGAATGATCTGGTATAAGCTTATTAGTACCCCAGAGGACGTTAATCAATCGAAATTGCTGTTCACAATATCCACGTATACCTCTACAAGGAATATACAGTATACTGCTTTTACGTGTGGAGTGGCATAGGGTATTATTTTAATTTTAACACATACAAACCTAAGGTGTTCGCCCAATTAAAGAACAGCCCCCACTTCCTTTTTAGTCCCACTTCTTGCCAGGTTATACTTCTCCTTATTTCTTTTCTGTTGCTATTTTCATGGTCTTTGCACCAGTGAGTCAGTGACAGCCCATTTGCCCTCCCTTCTCCAGCTTTCATTCCCAGTCGCAACACAATTCATTATTTATCAGCCCACCCTTACCGCTTATAAGTTTAATTTAGTTAGACTCACTAATTCCTTCATTCAACTCACTTTTTCATGGAATTTCTTTCCCTCTAACGTCTTTACACCAACATGCATTATCAATCAATCAACGAAGTTGTCGACCACGCTCTAACATTTGAGAATTTAGGTGTTTTCGGACTGTCTTCACCCATCCATCTCAATATTTGCCTCCCTTCCCCTGGCCTTCTTATTTGAGTTTTATCTATTAATACCTCTGCCATTATCTCTAAATCTATAATTATTATATGGCGTCATTATCTCATTTTTCTCAACCATATGTTTTTCTTATCAGTAAAACATTTTTAACCCGTAGAACCACATTTTGGGAGTCTTGAAACGTAGGGCACTTACTTATCTCGTACTAGTTCCTTGGAATTGGTCAAATGATCTTACAATTAAACATTTAAAAAGGCCTTTATTGGTTTATAAAGATGAGACACACAAATTTCTGTACTTTACAGCATCATATAGAAAATAATCTTAATGCTATAATGTATAAGCTTACACTACAATAATGATACACAATGAGGTAACTCCTGAGACATCATTTACAAGGGTGCAGGGAAAGTCTACACACATTATTATTATTTTTTTTTTATTATGTTAGGTCACAGTGGATCATAAAGGGTTATACTCTGGATATTGTGTTTTATGTTAATAAGTTCGTAACCGCAGGAGATAGCTTTAGATGGTTTTATTTTTGTTTTATATTGGAGGGGAAATCGTGTTGAAAATTCCGAATACTTTATAAGCAGTTAGCAGAAATGGTTGCTGGGTATTTTGACCAGATTAAATATTGAGTGTCCATCATTAGAGTAAGAAGAAAAAATGAGCTTTAAGATACAATTACATAAATTTTACAGTGAAAAATAATCTTTGCAGTTGACTTTCCCAGCACTCCTACAGGCTCAAGGAGGAACATCAGCCATAGGCGACTACGACAGTACCAGAATATGGAGACTTAAGTTATACCTAAATAAATGGCCATATCTAAATACTACCAGTGGCGCTCAGTGGCTGATCTTTACATAATAACAAATGATGCATTACAAACTGGCATGTTCCAACGCTTATTGAAAAAAAGACATGTATATGACAACTCGGTTTACAAATAAACAATGCTCCGTTTCAGGAATGGGTCCTTCAAGTCATCAAGAAGAGTGACACAACTGGGAAACCATTCCCACTAGTGAGTTTTGAGCAAAGTCCTGATTTTGTCCACCACCACCCAGGGAGAGTGGCCAGCAGGTGACAGGTTATTTTAAACTAGTGGTAGAGGGAGACAAGTGTGGGGAAACTATTGAAGCAAGAAAAAATATTGGAATATCCTAAATATCCTGGAAAACCAGAAAGGAAATGCGAAATAACCTAACACTAAAATTCTGTGATTTGATTTGGTATGCTGATTTTTTATACAACTAAAACATCATGACATTACGATGCTTACGAAGAAGAAATACAGTAGCAATAGATGTTTAAGTGTGAAACTCTCGTTCACTTGGCGTGTTCAATACACTTGTGAAAGATCAAATTTATGCTCATAAATATATGCCACATAAATATTGTTCGTAACCATTTTGGGGTATTTTAGATTTTAATATTTATTAGTTGCATGAGAAACTTACAGTGCAGCATCTGAAGTTTGTTTCAGGCTCTATAACGTAATCACTGGCCCATAATATTTTTAATGTCAGTGCTTGGCCAAATTTGTAAATATACCAAAATTGGTAGTGCTTATTTTTTTTAATTACAACAAATTTAAACATATATTTATTTACATAATGGAAGTTATTCAATAGAAAGTGAAGCGTAAGAGAGAACAAGATATGTGAGTGAAGAGGAAGAAGAATGTGGAACAAAAGAGACGTACAAAGTTGAGCTAATACTGTGACGGCGTCACTTTGCAAGGATCTTAAGAAAAAATGCTAATGAAGAGTGCAAGTTTCCACTAGCGTCGCTGACAACAAAATTATAAGTAAGACTGAGAATGAACCTCTGGACCAGCCAGTGGTTCTTATATATACCACCTGGGAGCCGCACTGACCACCTACACACTCCAAATTTTTTACTTCCTGTTGACTGAAAGAACCCTTAGAGAACGATAGTAAACTTACATTATTGAAATTTAGAAGGTTTAGCTTGTATGTTCTAAAAAAAGGACACAATAAACTGAAATGTTATAGAGTAAAAAAATCTTGTTTGAAATATTCTCGTACATAAACAAGTGGCGTTGCTACATACAGAACACTGAGTGCTAAACTTGCACACTTGGCGCCAGTGGTTCCTTCCTTAGTCTTTACTTTGCATATTTTGGTGTCATTCTAAGAAGTGGAAATATTTATATTTATCTAGCAATATATTAAAAATCTCCTATAAATAAGTGAAAACAGCAAAAATATTTTCATGTCATAAATTTGAAAGCAATTAGTAGAACATAAAATGTCTTGGAAAGTTTCAGTTAATTCAAATTATGTTAAATCTTGACTAGCAAGATGAAACTTTAGCACACAACAATATATTCATGATACAGTATCAACAAACCTATTCTACTACAAACAGTATTTATAAAACACCAAGGAAGGCAAATGTCACTAATGCTTACAGAGAAAATAACAATCCAAATACGTAAAAAAAAAAACTTAATTCAAAGGCTTTGTAACAAGGATGCAAAACACGTTCATCTTTTGTACAGGAGAGAGTTTGTGGCACTACCTCACTACAAGCAAGTGACAACCCTGGCGGATCAGTACCATCTCGGCAAACGTGTCCAAGGAAAAGCAGCCAAGAAGTAGAGAGCAATTTGGAATATCACAACCATGAAGTATGGAGTGCGGGTTGCCTCTGGACCCACATAAGGGGAAATCAAGGCTTACAATCTATGGCATGCATTAAGGTAGAGATTTTGGCTCGGCTAAGACGAGGCAGATGAGCTTGACCATGTGGACCGTTTGATACAGCTCAGTTTACGATGCATATGATGATGTCTCGTGAGATATATCATGGGGCACAACAGGGCCAGAGCCGTGGTGGACAGGAACAGCTGGGACACTGTATGACGTTGGGGGAGGAGCACCATAGGAAGTTGGGGGAGGGCCATATGAAGGTTGAGGAGGAACATAGGGCTGGGGTTGGACGACGATGGGCTGAGGGGCTGGTGCATGGAAACCGCTCCCACCTTTGCCTTTACCAATACTACTGCCAAGACCACCTCCACCTTTCCCCTTTCCACCTCTAAAACCTCCCTTGCCACCTCCTATACCTCCTCCAAATCCTCCCTTGCCACCTCCTATACCTCCCCCAAATCCTCCCTTGCCACCTCCTATACCTCCTCCAAATCCTCCCTTGCCGCCTCCTCCAAATCCTCCCTTGCCACCTCCTCCAAATCCTCCCTTGCCACCAAAACTTCCCTTTCCCTTGCCTGACACGACAGGTGCTGGGGCGTGGTAAGTGGGTGCTGGGGCGTGGTAGGTGGGTGCAGGAGCGCCGTAGGAAGGAGCGTAGTGTACAGGCGTCTCGTAGTATATGTACTCTGGTTCCTCGTCGTAGCTGTCGTAGCTGACTGTGGGATAAAGGAAGCAAATTATGATATATAAAGAACCTCACAGCATCATCATTACAATTAGTATATCCACGTCATACAACAAAACACTCTATAATGCTTAGAAACTTACAGAAGTCCTTAATTTTTTTGGAAGTCTCCTCCTCCCATTTATAGAATTGTTCCTTTGCCTTGTCCCAACCCTTCGCCAGCTTCCCGCCAAAGGATTCTTCCTCTTCATAATCGTCGTAAGCTACTGGGATGGGGACAGCCTGGTATGTAGTATGGTACTCAGTGTGGCCGTAAGTTTGGGCAGGAGCTCCGTAAGACTGAGATGGGGCGCCATAAGAAGGAGATGGAGCACCATAGGACGTGGCAGGCGGAGAGTAAGCCGCAACTGGTGCAGCGTACGAGTATGTGGGCTCACCGTAAGAGTCGTCCACGTTGTAGTCAATGTAGTCACTCACTGCAATAAAGAAAACAGTATTTAAAACAAAAGTCACAACAAATTATCATCCTAGTGGTGGTATGCCTTTTGTTACAGTAAGACGTTCATAATTATCTACAGGAACACGCCAGGACCTGTAAGGCTCAGGAGTATGTCAAACGGTCTTGGATCTAAACTCCTGAGGACACCACAGCGAGTGCCTGACTGCGCTGAAATATCGTGTTACTCTAAGAAACTAATGATTGTATTTGAATAAAGTTGTCTTCAGGGTTAAATAAATTTTTGTTTTTATTTCTTATTATTATTAATTCGTGTGTTTGCAATGTGGAGTGTGTTTTTGGTAACCAAGATCGAATTCTCCTCTTATGGATTTATGAGTTTAATCAAGGCATCAGGTAAAGTACCTGTGACGATAACAAACACATTTTGCTCAATACGTCTTATCCTTTAACTGTGTGAATATGTCTCAACAATAGTCTGAATTAAAGCCAACATGGGGCAGACCTTGAAGTTTTGTTCCAACAGAATGACCCCACGTAACAAGTATTTTTTATTGTTGAGACGCCATCATCACTTGTCACTTAAGAATTAGCCATTGTGAGTCATCTTGAATTAAAAATGACCTTTATTTGAGGTAAATTTACAGCTTAGTAGACACTAAAATCTACTTAGACTGAATAGTTTAGCAGTTTTATACTAGATATTGTGAAAAAAATCCCCTAAACTTATTTTGTTGTTGATTTTCTGGATTGTATCTACAAGTACTGGTATTAATTTGAATTTAGATTAAAAATGGCTGACACATCGGAACTGCCCATAAAAATCTTGCCAAAGGATAGTGCAAATATTTCTTGATTTATAGCTCGGCATCAGCTAATAATAATTTTTTTAACCTGAAATTATTTCGTCTTTTTCAGATGTACAACCAAGACTGGATACAGTGATATAGTGTACTTACATGGTTCACCCATAATGTTCACAGGATTACAAGATGCAAGTATTCTTAATAGAACTTCTTTGTTGGTAAGTGACTATCATTTCAGTAAGATACAATAATTATTATTTCATGGAATTCGCTGTTCTTTTCGTTTGTCCTAAGTAATGTGATGACAAGAATGTCCTACAATGATACGAGTCGCTACTTTGAACTTATTGACGGAGGCCTTGGACTGTAAGCTTTATTGAACTAATATTTAGAGTATAATATTAATAAGCAAGTCTGCTCAATAACTTTGGAACCTTTCTGGGATACATCAACACCCTATGGAACCAGTGTAGCTCATTTTTGGCTGTACTGTACATGTAAAGATAGTGAGTTCACCTCCTCCAGGTATCATACAGCAAACGAGTAATAGCTTTAGAAGTGATATGTTACTTTGTCAGCACATTAAAAAGGAATTCTGTGTGCCATGATATACGATGATAATAAAGTCATCAAAAGGAAAAAAAAAATACCGTCTTTTAAAAGCAAAGTTCTCCTAACAATAAATGCATCTTTTGGGTGTGGTTTTGAAGGAGCCACGTGAAACATTACTGTGTCATTGTCTCGCCTCTTAGTTTTACAATCCACAACAAGAGAACCATGACCTCCCCGGAGCACGAGGTGACATTAAGGCAAACACTGTGGAACGTGAACCAGCTGGGAACACTGACATTTTTCACGTGAGTTCTCTTCAACCACCTTCTGTATTATACCTATGCATAACAAAGATAAATGCAACAAAAGAGCATATTTAATTATTCACATGTTAAAAGGAGCATGAAGTGAATACTGTACTAAGTAGTTAGAGAATGATAAATTGTGATAAAAGGTTAGGGAAGATAGAGGAGGCTATCCCATGACTTGTTCACTAGGGTTGTTTATCAAAGTTTAAACTAATGTTGTTTGCGTTGTTTTCTTTGTATAAAACAGAAAATAATGAGATTGAGATTTTTGTTAGTTATCACTCGGCATTACCAGATTTTTCCCAGATACAAGTAAAACAAAACTCTGATACATGTTTCACTTCTTGTAATAAATACTCCACACCAGAAAGTGAATGTAAAGGTAAAGGGTAATATTCACAGTATTGTTTATAATATTTTGTGCTCTTACTTTGTGTGTCGTGGGCATGAGTTCTGACGTCAGAATCAGATTGCATATATAATTTTATATATGACAGAGCGGAATGTGTCACTTTATTTATATAAGTACATAAGTAAGGGTTACACGCCGACATGATTATTTGCAGTTTGATTTTGGAAATGCAGAATAATACCGTATAATACAACCTTCCAGAACTGGTTGATTTCATCCAATATTGAACGCTCGCTTCCCGTTGCGTTACCGGTTGTATAAACAGTAGCTTCACTCCCGCGTTGCTGTTGCCACTGTTGTTAATATCGAGATTCATTCCAGGGTGGTTCTGTTGCCACTTTTTAATATAAACTTGAAACCGTGTGGCCACAGCGCACTCATATGAGGTCGTAACATTTAATTTAAAATTTTATTGTTAATTTACTAATGGTTTTGTTAAATAATCTAATACATTTCAATATAATTCTTGATATATTGTTCTCCAATTACATATTTTCCTCATTTGTCAACATGTATTTATTTTTAATATTCATGGTTGCAGAGGAGGTTTAGGAGAGAATACAACAATGATAGATGGGAAGGGCAAAAACATGGCAGTTTTGAAAAGACAATGAGTAGGGTAGAAAGACAGGATTCCCGAACAAGCTGAAATTTTCATGGTGGTAATGAGGAACGAAAGTAGTCTAGGCCTGGGAGGGAGATGATATAGTACAGGAAACGTATATACAAAAGTCTTTACAATGGAAATTTTATTCACAAATATATATTAACCTTATTAATAGATACAGTGTTTGAGATTCGTATTAGGAATATCAAATATATATTAGAACTTAAAGAATGACAGATATGATGATAAAGTTAGGTTGTGAATAATAGCATGAGTGAATGGCGAGGTAGAGAAGTTCATTGTACGTTAGTCTTCGCTGGCCGCTCGTACTTGTCATTGTATTGTAGTGGGATAACCTTCCTTTATCATATCTGGTTCTTCCCTGGATTTAAAGTTTTGTCAAGATTTTTGTGAACTAATCATCCAGCGATGCACACTGAGCGCCGCACCGTGCTAGGCTGCGGCACTCACAAATGCAGTTGATTGATTGACCAGCAAGATAAACAGAGCACGGGATTTACGTCCTGGAGACTGTTTCTGATTTTTTTTTATGAATTTGTCAGGAGGTAACTATGTAGTACAGAGTTAAATACTCCTTAGTGACACGGTGGGTGGGCAACACATCACAAGTACGAGCGTTCAGTAGTTTGAGCATAATGTTCACAACTTCGAGGTACTCAGAGATGAGCAGACACGAGCTGAAGAACTTCTCTAGTTGAGATTTCTGTTGGACGGCTCGCGGTAGGGGAGACTAGTGGTATGTTACAGGCTGGGGGCCGTAGGATGTAGGTGGGGGACCGTAGGATGTAGGTGGGGGGCCGTAGGATGTAGGTGGGGGGCCGTAGGATGGAGGTGGGGGGCCGTAGGATGGAGGTGGGGGACCATAGGATTTAGGTGGGGGGCCGTAGGACTCAGGCTGGTGGTGGTAGGCTGGGTAGAGTGGAACATGCTGATCCCTAAAACCACCACCCTTTTTGTAGTCTTTCTTGAATCCTATGGTGACTGTTTATGGGGAAGAAATAATATGTGAGTAAAGAGCAAAGATTTCACGTACAGTTTAAGTGTTGAAAATGTAACAGCTACTGAGTTGTTGTAGATAAGTTAAGAATAATCAGACAAAAAATAGTCACTTACTGAACTTGGTTAACTTCTTCCCAGCATCCTTGAACATCTGATCGATTCCCTTGAAGGGGTTGCCCTTGCCCTTGCCCTTGCTCTTGCCCTTATCGCCTCCTGATTGCCTGATAGGTCTGGGAATGCTTACATAGTGCGTCTGGTAACCTGTTTGGTGGTAGGTTTGGGGAGGAGGGTAAACGGGCGGAGGGTAGCCACCTCCTCCGCCATGGTGAGAAATCCCAATGTCATGGCTCGGGCCACCGTAGGCAGGCACGGGGGCCGAATTCTGGCCGAAGGAGTCGTAGCCACCCTGGCCGGTGAAATGATGCAGCTGGGGTCCCGTAGGCGGCTTGTCGGCTAAGGCCAGCACCCCGACCGTCGCCAAAACCACGCTGAGCTGTAACACACAAAACCACCATCTTAGTCGGGTACACAGATAACATTCAGTGATTGTAAAATGATTGATGGTCATTGGAGGAAGGGGAAGACCAATCCTGATGATAAAAGGGAGTCAGTAATGGTCATGTCATGGCATACATTAAAATAAAGTACACTTTCTCTCCAGGCCCAAGATTCACGTCATATAACAAATGTATTTTTGTTTGTTAAATTTGTAAAACGAATAAAATTTTCGTTTCTGGTCCACCAAGGGAGGTCGCTGTTAATAGCGCGGGTGAAAGGGGTACTAGTCTCTAATGTTCATCTCTAGAAATCGAGGTCGGCTAGATAGTGCGGGTGTGAACTGAATGTGAATCGACAGCATGAGGCAAGTGATGACACTGTGTCCCGTTCTTAATGACGTGATGTGCAAGCGGAAGATTCATGTTACACTGAGAGTTTTTAGGAGGCTGACTGGAAAGTTAAACAACAAAAATACTCGTAGGGAAGCTTACTAATCAAGGTTGAGAAAACAATGGCTTATGTGTTGGAGCGAGGAGTTGTTGCCTGGAAGGAAGTCATTAGAATAAAAACTTGTGGTTGACGCTAACGTTGGTCTTATGTACATACTTGTAAAGACTGCTTCTAGACCAGTGGGGAGACCAGGGGGTGTTTTTCTTAGAAGTGAGGAGGGCGGAGATGACTTTCCCACTTACAGTTCGGGGAGAGTTGAGGGGGGGGGTGCACTCTTACGGGTAAGATAGAAGTTTTCGCAAACGTCTTGATGCGTGTGAACAGAATTGAACATGTAAACACATGGCGGTGGCACTGTTGTGTACTTCTTCCCCGGCAACGCCCACTACACCAGGACACCCAAAAGATGCTCGAGGGCGTCTGTCGGGACTCTGCTACAGGAATCTCCCTCATCTCTTTGGTCGTAAATTGCAGGAGATTTACAACACAGCTGACATAATGCGGTGTGTAGCAGAAGTGACTTGAGACGGAGAGCACCAGGACACATGACTGAGGTATTATCAACAACTTACGGTGATGATAAAGTTTACATTTTAAATAAAGGAAGAATATCTTCATACAGTAACAGAAGAATAACACCATAAATCAGTGCGATAAATACTGTCGGGACAACACCAACTGGTGCCGTATAACAGAAGATACTCAGAGCAGGAGACTCACACATGTACACCACATGATCCTTGTGTCGCTGCTGCTACGTCAGTGACTCAAACGGGGAATTGTAGCGGCTGATATACCCGTGGTCAAGGCCTCCGCCGCTCTCTAACCCGGAAGGAAGGAAGGACAAGGTCAGCATAAAACGTACATCGCAGACAGTGGGACAACAGACCAGGACAGACCCTTGAGGGCAGGCGGGTCGCCCTTACCAGGAAGTGGTTGTGGCCAAATGCTGTCTGCAAGCAACTGATGGGGGGGGGGGGACCCTTATGGTACTATGGTGGTCCAGTAGTACTGTCTGGTGCTATGGTGGTCCACTAGTACTGCCAGGCACTATGGTGGTCCACTAGTACTGTCAGGTACTATGGTGGTCCAGTAGTACTGGTCCACTAGTACTGTCAGGTACTATGGTGGTCCACTAGTACTGTCAGGTACTATGGTGGTCCAGTAGTACTGTCTGGTGCTATGGTGGTCCACTAGTACTGTTTGGTACTATAGTGGTCCACTAGTACTGTCAGGTACTATGGTGGTCCACTAGAGGGAATGAATAAGTCTTACGATACCTGGTGTCCGCGGTCAAGCGAAAAACACTTTCTTCTTTCCAGCTATAACAGACTGGAATAAATTTGATAAAAAAACCCTCACTATTACTCTGTAAACATACTATCACTGATTAGAGACCAAGTGTTAACCTAAGCATAGGACCCTCCTGGAGATAAGCACATGACAGCTTTGTTGGCTAACCTTGGTCAAATGTCTGGTACTGTGATAATTCTTAATTAGCGTTACCCTAGGTTTCATCATCCGGCATAATATAAGGTCGAGTAGTATCCCTGAGTGTGTTTTGGACTGGTTCACCTCGGCAGTATACGAGATGAGATGATGACATACATGAACCACGAGGCGTTATACTGATCCCTTCGTGATTTCCTACGTTTCTATGTTCGGTTAGACTGCATTATTTTTGTTGTTGTTCGTTGACATTAAATATTAAACGTGAACACTGTTTCAGGATTCTGATATATCGCATACCGTACAGTGTCCTGATGTACTGTACAGGTGTTATTTTAGGTATATTCGTCTGTAACTGTGTATTTTATCAACACACAGATAGAGTGTAAGGCTGCTAGCATCTCTGAATATTTTATTTCCCGTCACTACAATATTACACATCGATGGCCTGAACGTTAGGTCGGGATTGTTCTCAGTTAATACACTTGGTGTCTTTATTTTGTACTGTTGCGTTTAGTTGGCGCCATGATCTCATCCGACTCACTCAGATGAGTAAATGAAGTATTGGGATGGATTTTAGCAGTCGTAGTAAATAGTTACATGCTGAAAACTGTAAACACGACACACCACTTTCCACCTTTATATGTGTATGCAGCTACACACACACACACACACGCACACACACACACACGCACACACACACACACACACGCACACACACACACACACACACACACACACACACTCGCACACTTATCTCAGCGGGTACTTTCATGTAACCTTTCCACCTCCTCTACGCTTTCTGCACTCACTGACTTTTATAGGTTATCTTGGCCACTCTCTCCTCCACTCCTTTCTCTCTCTTTTGTCCTGGCCTCTCACCCCTCACCCGACACGTATCACCCCTCATCCACCACACTGCCACGCCAACCACCTCACTCGAACACCCTATGGTATTCTTGATCCACTCACACTGACACATGAACCACGCCACTACACCATTTATACCACCTACAACACCCACACCACCAAAACCACACTAACTCACAACACCACTTAAACTGCTCATACCTATAAACCAAAGGCTAACTTACGCCCCATGAGTCCCAGTCAAACTTATGTACAACAGAAACTAATTTAACCATCTCCCGAAAGCTTAGACCCGCTTGCCTTCATCTCATCCACGAGAGAGAGAGAGAGAGAAAGAGAGAGAGAGATCATATTCTTTCACCCAGTTTTTCCTTCAACAGTCATGTATGGGCAGAATCTCATTACCAACCAGATTATGAACATATTCGTCGTAAGTTAATATCACCAGGAAGATGAAATGTGATGCCAGTTTTGAAAGGTGATCCACCGACTAGGCCACACCACTCATAGTTGGCACCCAGCCATCGGGGAAGTTATAAATAGTACAGAGAAGCCAGCACTGGTTAGGTGGATCTGGTGATGGTGCAAGGGGGGGAGGGGGGGCACTCATCCATATCTGGAGGTGGTATCCTTTCCCTCACATTCACTCTGTCAGTCTAATCTGGATGAAGACTTGCAGTACCCGATGTAATATTTTCTTTTGTAATAATTCTTTTCCGATAATGTTGTATATAAACTAGATGACTACTGTATATTCTCTCCCAATTAGTTGCCCTTCCCAGCTTTCTCTAACAGCCTCGAGGGTCGCTGTAATGAGCACGTGACCCTGTCGACTGGCCTTGGGTATCTGAGATGACGGCTGGTCCATCAGCTGTCACAGGTCAAATTCCTTATGCTATTTGGAGCACACTGAGTCACAAGAACGACTCGAGAAACACCATCGAGAGAGCCAGTCATAAAACCCAGTCAAGTAAAATGTCATAGATCTAACTAAAGGCGTTGATTAAAAGACAGTGAGAAGACTTAGTTAAAGAATATTAAAATATACCCTAGCGGCCCCAGACGCTTCAAGACTGGTAACACAGACAGTGAGGCCCGCAACACCACCTCCTGGTCGCCAGAGGTATTCTTCATAGACCCAAAACCTGCTGACAAGAGTGAAAGTTCTCGAAGCCGTTGTAATACGTGTACATGTTAACTACACCAACACCGCACACAGCAGGAGGGAGTAAAAACAACGACGATTTTTGTATCGGCCAGTAAAAATAATATTAAGCGCCTCATCGTTATCTACTAAACTATGGTAGATGGTAATTAACGCCGTGAAGTTAAATGATGACATTGGTGGACAAAAACACAATAGCCACCATTATTAACGACCTAAGATTAGTGATTCTTCTTTCTCAACATTTTAATAAGGATTTATCAATAACTGACCATACGAACGAACACATTGTAAGTGTATCATCGAACCTTTAGTCTTAGAAGTAGGGGAAAACAAATCTCTTGCGGATAACTTCCTGAAACCCACAGTTCACTAGTATTGTACAACATACGAAACTGCAGCCCCAAGCTTCATACCAACTATGTAGGAAAGTAACTGCAATTCAAAAGTATTTACACCAACATGTATAACAAATTAGCTGATAGAAAAAGACTTGGCATCAACCATCATACGAAGATATTCACAATACCAGACCGTCCACAACCTTCATAACTACGACCTAGGAGAAGCAGCTACCAGACCCCGGCAGGTGAGAGGCTTGGTCAGCTGCGTGATAGAAATGGCAGGCGTGAGAGCAGCGAGCCCGGACAAATGGGCAAAAACTTGTAGAGTAACTTTCGCGCCGAGTTCCGTTCCTTCTGCACGTAGTCGGTCACCTGTGGGCGTATCGCCGTTGCATTTTTGTATCACCATGAACGGAACTGTAGATTGTTATTAACACGAACATAATACCAACTGTTCTTTTTGTTCACTGGTTATTTACACTCAGGAAAATAAAGATCTTACGCACGAGTAATAAGCGGTAAACGTAACCATCCAGAAATCGAGGAGGGAAGGAGTGTTTCAGTAAAATAGGCTCAGAGTACACAGGAGTCTAAGCGACCATAGGCTAGACTAGATAGACGACGCGTCAATAAGAGTATACTCATCCCCCTCCCACTCCCCCCACAAAGTCGTCAACACTTACCCAAACAACTGACTTGTATTTGCGACAAGTGATGGAAGTGTTAGTCTCGCGTGACGCTCTGTTGTGTACAAGAATGCTGTTGATAACTTTATTCACGCACCCTGATCACAGAAGTAAATGTAGTTTGATTTTAAGTAATGTGGACGTTGCCTAAAGTAACTGTATAGAGAAAAACGTTACTTACAATACTTACAAGATATGATTGATAAATACTACCCATTTTAAAATAAAGAATATGGGAAATACATTAACTAATAAAAAAAAATAAAGAACAGGGGAGGGAGGAGAATATAAGAGGAACAGTAACGAAGATGATGAAAAAGAAAATATCAAACAAGAGAATGACAAAATAACATGATTAATGATCGTGTTTGTGAAGAAGACACAGAGAAACAGGAAGAGAGAAGGCGGGCAATAGGAGGTAGAGAAAGGAGACTAAAATAAGCGGTGTTGATGTGGGCAGAGTGAAAGTGGCGGCGTAGGCTGGTGGTGAGGCATAATGACAGGAACACCAGGGGGGTACACTCAACCACAACCACCACAACAACTATCACCACAATTATTAACATTACAACCACAAATACTACAACCACCAACACCACAACCACCACCACCACTTTTCACAACCACCACAACAACTATCACCACAATCATTAGCATTACAACCACAAATACTACAACCACCACAACCACCACCACC
Source organism: Homarus americanus (assembly GCF_018991925.1). Classification (NCBI taxonomy): domain Eukaryota; kingdom Metazoa; phylum Arthropoda; class Malacostraca; order Decapoda; family Nephropidae; genus Homarus; species Homarus americanus. Next base: position 509,184 of record NW_024733870.1, read on the forward strand.
ACTTATCACAACCACCACTACAACCACCCACCATCATAACCATTCAGATTGAGTCTCAACCATGGTGCCCCAGCGGAGGGTGTCTGGTGCATCCTGGTGAAAGTCTGTATGAAAGTTTATATCTTCATCTAATCACTAAAATACTTTATATATATATATGACACTAAATATAAAGTTTGTTATAAGAAAGTATATATCGCTCTAACCTAACCTAACCAACGAAACCTAACTTTACCATACTTAGTTAACGCTTAAATTAACTACACTTAACCAAATTTTATTGAGTCAGACAAGTTAAACTTAACCTAACCTAACCTGTACCTCACCCCTTAGTAGTAATAACTTGTGCTGCCGTGTTCTTATCTGACACTCTTCTATGTAAGGTCAGGTGTGTAGCCTAATTAAGCATTGGCATTTTTACCTCAGTCATTATCACACGTAGTTATAAATAAGTATAATAAGAGTTAAGATAATAAGATCACGTGAAGATTAGACCCCCCTCTCTGAGCTAAACTAACCTAACCTAACCCCACCCCTTAGGTAGGCTTTTTAATTATCAGGTGAAATAAACTCCGGTGGAGATCCTAAATTTCAGGTGATCCCAAGAACTGCCTCGCATCATCCGGCGTGATGTGAGGAAGGTGACGTAGCCTCGTACTTATGCAGGATACCAGACATTGTACATAACATACTGTACTGTGGTGTGGGGGAAATAAATATAACTAGGGAAATGAGGGAAAAATCCTGATTATTGAGCTAGAGGTAATTTTTTAAGGAAAATTCACCGCTTCAACTTGTTTCAGCGGTAAAAGATGAACAATATTGGAACTTTTGTCTGGAATGGAGCGAAGTACAACATATCGCTAGAGGATGATAGTGGTTAACATCAAGAAAAAGTGTTGAGATGAAAGGTTAGTTGGATCAAAATCTGGATGATTATGGGTATGGTAAAACGAGGCTGTTACTTACAAGGATTTACATATAACCTAACCTACGTCAAGGGTGAGTGTCATAGTTAATGGCGCGCCGTGTAATGAGAGGGAAGGAGAGGTTAAGGATGGTTTCTGTAGATCTCGAAGGAGTTAATGAGGGAGTAGATGAGTGTAATATGTGAGTGACTGAGTGCAGGAGGAAATGTGAGGTCCGGGGTGGTGGGGTTGGGGGGGTATTACGTCGGTGGAGGGTACAAATAAGTGAACTGTGCCTGTGTTGACGTGTGTGTGTATCGCTGTCACTCACACAACTGTCCTTGCTTGACTCGACGTGTGTATGTGCGTGTGTGTAGTGTTGACAAGGGAGGTGACACAAGTTCATACGAGTGAGTTGACTTGTGGGTAACGGTTATATGAATGAATGAATGGATGGTGCAAGGTGAATGAGTATTTCATTTCGAGGTTTGAATATTAACGTTGGTGGAAGATCAAACAAGAGGTCATACAGTATCACAATAGTTTAAATAACACGCAAAGAGAAAACGATGAATATGTAAACCTGAACGGAAGAATGACAAGTGGATAGTGTTGACACATATTTTACTGTGTGTGTGTGTGTGTGTGTGTGTGTGTGTGTGTGTGTGTGTGTGTGTGTGTGTGTGAAAATCCAGTCCATGGGAGGATAGATGGAGGCTGACAATTCCAGGTTTGGGTGAATATAGAGAACGGATATAGCTTACACACGAGGGTGGACTATGCTATAAAGAAGGGAGTGTTATCGGTAAGTAGTGTTAAAAAATGGCCACTTGGAAGAGTTTTAGTTGTGTTAAGGAGATGGTATAGAGGGAGGAGGTGACATAGTGAACATGGGGAGTAGGTTGTCACTTGTCATAACAGGTATTGTACAGAATGACTGGGTGGAAACAGTGACAGTCCTAATATAAAGAGAATGATTACTTAAACTACAGGAGTATTAGATTTCATGGCAACAGTAGGTTTTGTAATGCCAGGTTGATTGAAAATTGAAAAAAGTTGAATGAATCACCTTTAATGAGAAACAAAGAGCATTCGTGGAAGGAAGAGAGAGAGTTAAGATTAAATTTTCGCACCTACGTAGGCTGTGGTGGAGAGAAACTTTCACACACAGGAAGAAAGTGGCTACTACTACCACATTTATGGCTGTAGAGAAAGCGTGTGATAAATGAACAGGTATGAATTTAGGGAAGGTTTGTGTATTTTATGACGTAGATATGGAACTGTTGAAAAGTTATGTCAGTCTGGATGATGTCAAGTATGTGTAAATGTATGTCACTCTTGTATTTGTCATCTTATTTGTTTATTGCCTTTGTGAACGACTAATGAATGGAACGAGGTAGGGGTGAGAAAGGTGTTATATGAGGTTCGATACGACAGAAAATTAACTTGGAAGGAATAGTGTGAGAATCCTGTGTGTGAGTGGGGAAACCATGAGGGAGAATGGGTGGGTGAGTGTGGTAACTGTGAAAGTGAGGGAACAGTAAGTGAGAGGTAGGTGAGGTGAGACATGGCTTGAGGAAGATAATATCCTCTCCTCCAGGGAACGACCACCAGGGATCTCTCTCAACACCTCACTCTGGCAACAATGCACCAGAAATCATTGTCAAGTCGGAGTTAGTTTCTTAGTATTAATATTGTAGACCACACACACACACACACACACACACACACACACACACACACACATATAAGAGTGGAGATATGCTGACTGGTGTGTGTGTGTGTGTGTTGGTCCGTGACTGAGCCAAGGGGTACGTCAGACCGGCGGGTGGTGTGTGTCCGCTCCCTGACCTACCGCAGTCAAGCTCCCCGCCCCGCATTACACGTGTACCGGACATTGTTACAAAGAGAAAGGAAGAGAGAGAGATAAAAAAAAATGAAAGGCCAACTAAGAGAAACAGGTAGAAACTGAGCGACAAAATGAGAGAGGGTGATAGAAAATGCCAGAATCAAAAGAAAGAAAGCGATTGAGAGAAAGACAATGTACCCATGGCACCGTTATACCTGCCAACACCTGTTATACACCCCGACACACACACACACGCTCACAGAGGAAACCCGCTACACCCCGCCAGGCACCTACCTGTCACGTGGCACTTATTAGTATACAGGTGTTGATTCGAAACCAGGAAGTTCGGCTTTAATAATTGATTAAAATATTCACACGTATTATATTAACTTGTCATAACGCCACCTATACCTGGAGGTCTTCTGGCTTTAATATACCACGTGAACATTAAGTTAACCCTAAGTTCCACGTCTGCTTGCGGTTAAGGCTTGTTATTGTTGTTATCGTGGCGACTATTAGTATTACACCTAAACACACTTACATACGGGTGTTCACGACTCTGATTTACGATTTTTTTTGTAAAACACATTTTAAAGTGTCAAGCGATATATTAGAGACAACCCCCCCTCCCCCCCACAGGGCTCCAATCTTCGTATTTACTGTCCGAGGTGATAACCATGACACCCCCAGCTGCGGTGTTTACATGTTCCAGGGCGTGTGTGAGATAAGGGCTTTCACGTAATCACTAAAATGTTCAGGGATTTTATGTATTCGCTGCGACTGTCAGGAAACCTAACCTGACCTAACTATTAACCATGTTCTTTGGTCAGGCTTCATACAGTTCTTCAACGTTACACAATGTTATACATTCGCTCACATGCAGTTAAGGAATTCGTGGTTCCCTTAAAAACAACGATTTCGCGAAATTCCTAAAAATTCTGCGATTTCAAGTAATAGCTAACGGTTGCAGGTACTAAATAAAATTCCTGAATATTTTAGGAATTAGTGAAATCCCAAGTTAGCAGATTCACTGTGTAACATATAAGGTACACACACATATGTGCACACTGAAGACACTTCTTGTTGTGCTGTTGTAAGGCGGGGAGAGTTGTGAAGTGATAAAAAGATGAGTAGTATGCAAGAGCTCCTTTCTCTTCACCTGCAGGAGAGCACAGCTGTGTGGTTTCTCTGAGAGGCGAACATTGCGCAAGCGGAGGAACAGCACAGGTCATGTGAGTTCAGTGTGCCGAAGCCTGGCGCTGAGGAGGCTTGTTGCTGCTGATGGTGCAAGCCTCTTCACCACCAGGTCACGGCGGCGCGACCACTGCTTCCGCTGTGCTATTCATCACTTTGGAGAACGGGAATTATCGTATGGGCACGGCGGCTGTGGCTCTCTCTCGGGAATAACTTCTACCTAGTAATTACAGATTATTATAGGTTACACCCCAGGCCGTAAACAGATTTAGAAAAGGTCATCGCAAAACCGCAGACGTGCGACCATATTAGCGCTTCCATAGTAGTTCGGTGGAGCCAGCTGGTGTGGCGGGGTCAGCAGAGGCCCACTCAAACATATGGTTGATTAACCTTAAAATACTTATAATAAGTCCATCTTAGTCATTGATCATCACAGGGTATTCTGTTGAGGAAACAGTTCTGTGCCCGCATTTACTGCCTCATGTGTCTACGTTTGTTTTTAGGTGCTGTATAGACACATTTGATACTAAGGGTTGCAGAGAAACTATTGTAATATTATTGACACCTGTAACAACTTATGCAAGTAATGGTAAACAGGAACTTTGCCGGGACGGTGTTAGTGTGACAGGTCTGGCGGTCACTGGCTACCCTTGATCTCCCCACACAAATATTCTCTTCTCTTCCTTTCTGGATCAGTGAATGGCTAAATTATCCTAAAAAAACAGGTCTCCCACCAGACCTCACCCTGCTATTTATAGACTCCAGAACTGTGTGCGGGCGCGGGCGCGGACACGCGCTTTTGTGTGTATGTTGTGTGTGTGTGTGGGGCTACACAACCTTGAGGGAGACCCGCCAGCGACCCACTCTCGTGTCCATTCATTTCGCCACTTAAGAACTACCAGGTGTTTTTTTTTTCTGGCCTTCCGTAAGAGCGCTTCATTGATGCGTGGATTATATGTTTCATTCTGTGGTCAAAATCCTCCTGCCTTCCCGGGCAAGGCTATAGGTGTTGACCTTTCTTAAGGCAGAATTCTGACCACTCTCTTTAGTTATGCCCGCAAGAGGACCAGGATCGCCTTGGTGGTAAATTAGCCGCATGATAAATGAAACATCGCCACGCGAACCAGGAAAAGAAACTTGGAAATTCATTTTTATCTTTAGAAACACTGGTTATCATAGACTCACTAGCTGTGTCTTCACTAATGGTTTGTCATTAGTAGTTTAACGTGACACATAATAATTATTGTAGCTGTTATACGCAGAATTATTCTACTGTTGTTACTCCTAGACTACGGACTGCACTACCACCAGTACCTTAGTTCTGCTGCCAGTACCACATGCTCTAGTACTGTTACTAACGTGATTAGCCTGGTACTTGTACTACCACAATTTAACTAAGGTTCCTTTACTACCATGTTCTATGCTGTAACTATTGTCATAAATACTATTACTATCACCATTACATAACTGTCCACAAGGGGATCATTTCTTCGGTTCAAACACCCCCAAGTCAGCCACAGTTATGCCCCCTCTAGTTACTTTATAAATTTTGGCTCCTGGACGCTCTGGTCTGTAAGTCCCAACACGAGGCTATGAACTGATGGTGATGCGCTGTGAGTCTTCGTTTTCGAGAATACTAACCACCTGAGAGAACACTAACCACCTGAGAGAACATTAACCACCTGAGAGAACACTAACCACCTGAGAGAACATTAACCACCTGAAAGAACATTAACCACCTGAAAGAACATTAACCGCCTGAAAGAACATTAACCACCTAAGAGAACGGACATGCAAAAACTATAAAAAGGGAATTTTTATGTAACGTAGGGCAGTTCTTGGTGGGTGTGTACCTTGGAAACCAGACAGGACACTTCCGCTACTCTCTCTCTCTCTCTCTTCCCAAGGACACCACCACCGGAGTCCTGCCCTTCACCGTCAGGCTCCCGCTGTGGCTACTGAAGGAGATGGAGGGGTAGTGGTGGTGCTGGTAGTGAGGGGGGGTTGATGTTGGTAGTGGTGGTTAGTGGTGGTGGTTAGTGGTGGGTGGTAGTGGTGGTAGGGATGATGATAGTGGTGGTGGGTGGTAGTGGTGATAGTAGCGGATGGTGTTGGTAGTGTTAGTGGTGGTGGTAGAATGAATGAAAAAAATGCAATTACCAAGAACAAGAGACAATGAGCACGAAGGAAAGAAAGAAAGAAAGAAGGAAGGAAGGAAGGAATGAAGGAAGGAATGATATAAACAGTGAGATAAAGAGGAAGAGAGAATGGAAAGGGATGTATGATGTAGAGGGAGAGACAAATTGAAGGGAGACAAGGTTAAAATAGTTCAGTGAGAGATAGAGAGATCGAGAAGAGGGAGACATGAGAATTATTGTGAGTGAGAGACAGATATAGAGACAAGAGTGAGAGGACGGTACAGCAGACAAATTGTAACTTAGACTGAGAGACAGGTGGAGAGAAAATGTAGCTTAGAGAAAGTGGTGAAGTCAAAACGTGAGAGATTGAGAGACAAATTGAGGAAGGTTATAAGAGAGAGAGGCGGGGAGGGGGAGGTTGAGAATGAGAGAGAGTGGATGACACGGTTACGGGGAGGGGGAGGGGGTGAGGGGGGGGGGTTGCAGGTAGGGGCAGGAGAATGGTTGGGTGTCCCAGAAAAACTTGTCCCACGCATGGTAGATAGATTCCCTTACTGCCTCAACTCTTTAACATGCGCCTTTGTTGTTGCCTCTGCTACCGTTGTTAGTGCCCATGTCACCCCTGTTTATACCCCTGCCACCCCTGTTATACCCCTGCCACCCCTGTTATACCCCTGCCACCCCTGTTTATACCCCTGCCACCCCTGTTTATACCCCTGCCACTCCTGTTTATACCCCTGCCACCCCTGTTTATGCCTCTGCCACCCCTGTTCTGCCCCTACCACTGCTGCTCTTGTTATTAGTGAACCACCTTATCCACCGTCCAGTTATTATAACAAGAACAACATTCCTTCCTCCCCTGGGGCACCACGCCGGCCGGGTCTCTGACGAACTGGGTGGTATGTAGGGAACCTGGGGGCGGGGCAAGACGGGGCTGGGCGGGGCAAGGTGAGAGACGACAGCTGGGTGTGGAAGGAAAGGATGGATCATCAACGGGGGCTGGGTGGGGTGGGGCAAGACGGGGCTGGGTGGGGTGGGGCAAGACGGGGCTGGGTGTGGAGGGGGCGAGGTGGTGTGTGAGGTGGCAGCCCAAGGAGGAAGTTCTGAAGGATTGGGACTGGGGACATGGCTAGGACGGGGCGGGGCTCGGCAGGGATAAGGACGAGGCTAGAATGAGGACGGGGCGGGGCAAGTTGGGGCAAGGGAAGGTTTTTAGATGGGATGGGGCCAGAGAGGAAGGGTATGGCCATCACAGGTGTGGTGGTGAAGGTTATAGTGGTTCTGATAGTGATGGTTGTGTTGATGGGGGTAGGGGTGTCAATGATGGTGGTGGTGATAGTGATGGTAGTAGTGATAGTGGTAGTGGTGGTGTTAATAGTGGTGGTAGTAGTGGTGTTAATAGTGGTTTTCGTGGTAGTGGTAGTGGTGGTGGCGGGTGTTGTGTTTCACTTTCACCAGGTGGGCGGCGGCCACGTTGCCCACCTTAATGACTTCTCAGAGTCGAGCAACCTGCTGCCTGGTGTGTGTGTGTGTATCTCACTGTTTTCTTCCTCACGTCTCAGAGACCACAAGACACACACCTAATCTACAGCATAATTACATCAGAATATACCCATAAAATTCTCCTTCCTCTCTCAGAAAATATTCGTCTTGAATGTATGGAAAGAGCGTCATCAATCAACTCAGGAGAACGTCAGCTGCTACTGTGGAGTCAAGATCTGTATTCTAAGTTGCGTGTTGACATCTCTCTCTCTCTCTCTAGTGCGTGCCTCTGTATATGACATCGTTATTAATAGTAGAGATAATATGAGAATAATGCTTAAGATGATTGTTATATAACGTAGAGTTTAATATATCCAGGGTGTCTTTATAGTGAGGTTAGGTTATACTGAAGGGCGGTGTGGGAAGAGTCGTGTTATATTTTTATGTTTTTATGTATTTCTTTTTTTTGGGGGGGTGAGTCTTCAGATAACTATATGAATAAATTTTCGTAGTAGTAGTCAGAGTATTATTATTATTAGTAGTAGTAGTAGTAGTCGTAGTAGGTGGCGAAGGTGTGGCTATTGGGGGAGGCTGGAGGCCACGTTTAAGAAAAAAAAAAGTAGTCGTAGTAGTAGTCGTATTAGTAGTAATAAAATGGCGGCGAAGGTATGGCTATAAGGGGAGGATGGAGGCCCATTTATAAAACAAAAAGTAGTAGTAGTAGTAGTAGCTTAAATATTAGGGTAATAAAATGATGGCGAAGGTGTGGCTATAAAGGGAGGTTGAAGGCCACGTTATTAAAAAAGTAGAAGAAGAATCAACAGGTTTCCAAAGTATACACGTGCTTAGATAATGTGTTTTCCATAAGAGTTGGGGCATCTTGTCTGTGAGGAGAATATAAGGAGAGTGAGGAAGGCAAGGTAGTATGGGGTGTTGTGGCATCTTGTCTGCGAGTAGAGTGAGGAAGACAAGACGGTAGGCCAAGGTTGAGTGGCCGCCACCGTGTTTGAATTAAGCGACGCTCACTTTCCCGCCTAATGTTTGGTGATGACTCAGCGTCCCGCGCAATAATATGTCTCACTTCCGTCTTCTACACTGTGCCATATTCCTCCTTCTCTTGTTGTTTACCTCTAAAGACCCGTTAAGATGATAAACCGGAAACTATAATTATATCTGAAAATAACTTTGACATTTGAACGGGAATATTGATCATAGGACACTTACTGAACGTCAGATACGTGCTTTGAGATAATCAGATGCCCAATTTTTGCCGGTATAAAATTCTCGATTTTCCAAAGAACATTTTCCAGGCTGTTCAATGGGGTTTGATGGAATTATTGAGAAAACGCGAAAATATGTCGAGTAAATTATGTATACATTAGAAAATATAGACTGAAGGCAGTAGAATGTTAATGCTGCGTAGTTTCCCTTCACCTTAGGCTACTCGTGACGTGACTGCCTCCTAGTTATAAGTAATTGCGCCACTGTGTAAAATGTACCTGCAGCAAAATATTACCCTACTCTTTAAAACTTTACTTTCACGAGTGGGAATGTCTTAAAAATTTAGAAACATTCACTACAATGACAGACAAACACCGAGGAACTATTGGCTGGGTTAGATATAGTTTATCCTTTGGTGTATGTGAAGGAGCATTGGGTAAACAGTGGGTGTGTCAGGGTTGAGGATAAAGAGGGCGCCGCCGTCTTAGGCTCCGATATCTATTCCACACACACACACACACACACACACGTCTCTACCTCAATGGACTTCTTCGAAACATTCTCAGTAACACCTTAATTAAAATCTCATAGCAAAAAGTATGATAATCGTCTGCATTAACTGGTCAATAATCTATTAGGTAATGACGAAGAATATAGGTCTTACAGGTTAATGTTGTAAAGGCAGAAGTAATGGTTGTTCTTAGGCTGAAAATGCATAGCGAAGTTATGGTAGGTGGTAAACATTGATGCATATTTATTTTAATTTGAGAAAAAGACTTGAAAAATATTATCAGTTTTTTATCACGTATGGACAGAAGCGTGGGTATTCCGCGGACACCAGGAGACTAGACGGTTTTAAATTGGTTGAAGGAAAGAGAAGCACTGGAAATTTATAGAGGGAGGAAAACAAAACACTGTTATCTGTACTTTGGCCATATGTTTAGATATAGAGGGATAATATTAGAGATGTTAATTGATAAACTGAAGTTAAAAGGGAGTGATAGTGACAGCCTAATAACGCTTGGAGTGGTGGGTCCGTGGTCGCCAACCCTCTCACATGATGATTGTACACTCGCACCAAAAAGTATCGGTGCAGGGTGAGATCGACGAGTTCCGAAACGATACGTATACACTGTGATAATATGTCGGGAAGGTTGGTAAGTGTATCCTCATAACCCCCACCCCCCTCCACCTGGTGTTGCTATATGGCTGACAATCAGGGCTGCCAACATACGGCTGGAACAACTCGCCTTTCCCAATACCTATCGGCACTGGTCTCAAATTGTTCACACTACAGTATGCACCGATACTTTTTGTTGCGAGTGTACCTTGGTGAACTGACTGAGAACGAGCAGTAAATGTTAACATGAGGAATACAAATTATTTAATATTACATCCACATAAAAACTGAGGCTTACTTTGAGTACTGAAGTTTGCTGCCATGAACACGGTGATATAATGCTTTCTTCACCACCACAGTCAGCCAGGGAAGTCAACGCGGGGGTGTCTTATGTTACCCATGTTATATAATTCTTAGCCATATAAAAACTCATCAAATTTAACTCATTCATCCAGTTGAGTGTATGTTAGGATGAGCTGGTTAATTTTTATCCTGTTTTTCTGGGGAAGTGACGATTTAGTTTTTCTTACTTTTAAATACTAAATTCCCTGTATACTGTAGTTATCTAAATGTTAGATCAACAGAAGGTAAATTATCGGTAAGTCAGGGGAGCGTAGGTAAATACAGTTGCACCTGGAGAGTTAGTTTAAGCTACAACTTGAGTCCAGTAGGTCACTGCCTCACACACAGGTAGTACCACACTAGCCATCATCAGCGGTGCGTGTACCAGGTCCGGTTTTTACAACAATCGTGTTGTGTTCCCGCTAAGTCATGACCGCCAGTGCGTGAGTCCGGGCGCCGGAAGTCGCAATTCCGTCTCGCTTTCATTTTGCACATGATCACTGCAAGCGATAGAGCGAGCCGACCCTCACCACCCGGGGCGTCCATGAAGGGGAAGGGGAGTTAGAAGAGATGGAGGAGGATCGTGAGTGATGGTCTAAGAGGAGAGAGAGGGGCTGCTGCGGTGAGAGGACGGAGGGAAAGATGGGGTAGTGAGGGAGGTGTCTGGTTAGTGAGAAAGAGAAAGAGTTAGTGAGGGAGTGACTGGGTTAACGAAGGGGGAAGTGGATTAGCGAGAGAAAGAGTGATGCGGTAAAGTTAAGAAGTGTGGTGGTTGACTGAGTGAGAGGTGGGGGAGATATTACACATGTATCCGAGTTTTTCTAACATATTGTACACAGTTTATTTATACACTGCCTGAACCTGTAGGGAAGTGGTGAAATACAGTGGCTACTTTTCCCTACACCTTTCTCTTCACTTTGACACACACACACACACACACACACACACACACACACACACACACACACACACACACACACACACACACACACACACACACACACACACACACACACACACACACACATTTTCCCATTAATAGGTGTCTTTTTCCCCATTTCACAAAACCTATCTTTACAATCATCTCTCCATCACTTCAATGCTCTCCTCCCCCTCACTTCAATGCTCCCCTCCCCCTCACTTCAATGCTCCCCTCTCCCTCACTTCCCCTCGCCCTTCTCTTAATAATCAGATCATTTATTCCTTCCTGTTCTTGGTGTTCTTACACTGTCGAGGAACACATCTTTCTTCCTGTACTGTAAATAAGACACAGTCCGTGATCGACTAACGTGTACTGTACTTGACAAAATGTAAATAAGTTTTAGCTTTTCAATTCCATATTCTTCGTGTGTGTGTGTGTGTGTGTGTGTGTGTGTGTGTGTGTGTGTGTGTGTTTAGAGTGAGTCTTGCCGAAGGTTGTGTGGGTGTAATTTTAACATTGAGGCGCACTGTACACCAAGAGACTTATTATGCATCAAGAGGCGCACTGTACATCAAGAGGCGCACTGTACATCAAGAGGCGCACTGTACATCAAGAGGTGCACTGTGCATCAAGAGGTGCACTGTGGATCAAGAGGTGCACCGTGGATCAAGAGGCGCACTGTGCACCAAGAGACTTATTATGCATCAAGAGGCGCACTGTACATCAAGAGGCGCACTGTGCACCAAGAGACTTATTATGCATCAAGAGGCGCACTGTACATCAAGAGGTGCACTGTGCATCAAGAGGTGCACTGTGGATCAAGAGGTGCACCGTGGATCAAGAGGCGCACTGTGCATCAAGAGGCGCACTGTGCATCAAGAGGCGCACTGTGCATCAAGAGGCGCAATGTGCATCAAGAGGCGCACTGTGCATCAAGAGGTGCACTGTGCATCAAGAGGCGGGCTGTACATCAAGAGGTGCACTGTGCATCAAGAGGCGCACTGTACATCAAGAGGAGGCAGTTGTACCTACGTGTCCGCCACTAATGCCGATAAAATAGTATTATAAAACTAGTTTAGATAATTATAGCAGCCAGCGTTGAAATCACCAGAGAGAGAGAGAGAGAGAGAGAGAGAGAGAGAGAGAGAGACAGAAATTAGGGTGATAGAGAGAAATGGAAGAGAGACAGAGAAAGGTGAACAGACTAAGAAATGAATAGAAAGTGACCCCCAACTCACCCCTCTCCCCCAACTCACCCCTCTCCCCCAACTCACCCCTCCCCCCTTCCCGTCACCTCCCCCCAAGCTCATAACATGACACTTCACCTGGCGATGAAATTAAGCTTGCGAATCACGCTTATTATGCTGTGAAATCGTGGAACATTTGAACACAAAGGTGGTGGCATGATTGATTGTGGTTGTGGTTGGATGGTTGAGGAGGATTGTGGTTGTGGTGGCATGGTTAAGAGTGATTGTGGATATGGTGGCATGGTTGAGGTTGATTGTGGTGGTTGTTGGTATCTGTGGTTGTGGTACCCCAATTAGCCATGGCGGTGGATGTGGTGATTGTGTTGTGAGTGTGGTGAATGTGGTGATTGTGTTGTGAGTGTGGTGAATGTGGTGGTTGTTCACTAGTGTTAACAATTTGTTTCATAGTCGTCACGTCAGATAAGGTCAGTTCATTTAGCCATGTGGTCGAAACTGATACTGATGTCGGGTCAGTCAGTCGGTCAGTCCATTCAGTCGGGCAATTGGTGTCGGGTCAGTCAGTCATATATGTAGTCGGGCCAGGGCATACAAGGGGAAAGTCGGATGTGTGGCAGCTTAGCGTTCGACCACCTTGCCATGGACAACTTTTTTAATTGGTGAAAACTCGAAGCAAAAACTCGACCGGGCTGTTTTACGTAGGCCGGAGTGTGTCTACAGGGGCATTCCACCCTTACCTTGGAGGAGTGACGCAGTGGTATGTTGGCAACAGGCTGTATGGCAAGGCAGGGGAATGACGGGAAAAAATGGCAGCACGTGAAGTTCTAACAATATTAATATGGTAGGGTAGGAGGGGTGGGTTAGTGAACATTATGACAATAGGTGACATGAAATAGGGACTCATATGGCAAGGAGGGTTATGGCAAAGGGGTAGGCATGATATAGGGGGGTATGGAGAGTTTAGAAAGGGGTAGTATGGCAAGGGGTAGCAACAGGTATGGCAGCAGGGGGTAGAGAGCCATGATGTGAGATGCGGGTATGGCAAGGATACGTCTGGCAATGATTGAATGCTGTGGAAATAGAATTATGGCAACGGAGGGAGATGGCAGACGACGAACGCTACAAAATAAGGGAACTTGACAAAAATGCTATACATCAAGCAACATATATGATAACGATTAATATGGCAACGGTGTGTATGACCAAAAGAATATTACGAATGAATAATTATACCATGTAAGAGTATGTATGGCAACAAATGAAGAATAGGCAAAGGAATTAATAGAACTTAGATACAAAGTAAGAAAAATGAGTATGGCAACAGAGGAATATGGCAAGGAGAAAATCAGAGATGACACTAGAATCTCACCTCTATGAAGTCAGTTTTGAAATGTAACATAATGCAGGTTCTGTGTTACCCGCCACCACAACACAATAAATATATTAATGACTTGTCAATACTCTAAGTCCAGTTACAGAAAATACGTAACTTTTTGTATTAGTTAGATTAATTAACACAGTCTGGTAAATTTAAAATACAGAATGGGAAGATCAGTTAAGGGTAAACAATAAAGATATTTTATTGTTTAGTTAAATTTTTTATTATAGTTGTGATTACTGTAAATACAAATAAAATAAATATTATCATCAGGTGTTTTGGATATGCGATCTCGTATCATTTCCAGAGACCGAAAGAAAGGAGAATTATTTGTCACACGATTCCATAACACGATGCGTATTTATGTGGCTGGAACCATGAAGTACATTACTGTTCGACCGGGATAAAAATCACTCAAGATTCAAGAAGTCATAGTAATTTATGAAAAGGTAACGTGAAAGGTGTTATAAATTTCGTTATGTATGAAGATGGAGGAGCGTGTACTGTAAAATATGCAGCTGAACTCACGGAGCTCGTATAGTAGTGAGGCGAGCGAGGGGGGTACGCGAGACCCACCTGACGAAGACCGACACCTCCCAACGTCCAGGGGCAACTATGCTGCTATGTCTACGTCCAGCCTCTCCAGGTACTCTATTATCAAGTCTCGACAACGGGAAAAAGACTAAATTTTGCTTCTTAAAAATGCTTCCTGCTATCCTTGCCAGGCACAGAGAAAATACCAAAGAAAAAAAAGAGGCAGCACTAAACAGGTCTGGCTGGAAGGAACCTGTTGTGTTGGTAAAACTTGATACTCTTTCACCTCACAGCTCCGGGAAACCTCCTCTCCTCCTCCCGCTGTGGCTGAACCTTGTTTCATGCCTCATTTACCAAGCAGTGGCCCCATCATGGTAAATCTATCCAGGAGAATATATAAAGCTGGAATCCTCACTCGGGGAATGTGGGTGGGAGAGGTTGAAGGTGCTGGTAGTGGCTCTCGTCTTCAGTAGGTCCACGCGACGAACCACCTCCGGGCACCCACTACAAAAAACAACAAAAAAACAACAGGGTATGTGTACTAGAAAGTTTATCGCCATTTTTTCTCTCTCTCTCCACTCCAGTCGATGTACTTCGGGAAGAGGACTGACCGGCTGCTTTCAACAACAAAGCAACGCAGACTTTTTTCCCTTCTATAATCGCCAGGGCGATACAATCAGTGCCAGGCAACTAATATTTTAACCAACTGACGCGAGAGAGAAACTAACATGTACTGGCAGGGCGGCCTCCTTCCTGGACACGAGCACCACCGCATCACAAGCCTAGCGCGTATCACTATACAAAAAAAAGAAACCGAAATACACTCTTTAATTTGCAATGACAATAGTAAAAAGAATTCTGATTAAATTTTCTGTTTACATTGTGTTTGTCCTGCGTCATCAACACTCGATTGAAAATAACGTAAAAGTCAACATTGTCTTATTAGAGAAATATACACTGGTAGCTAAACCAATACTGTAAAATTTGAATTAAAAACAATAGTCAAGAATCACGCAAAAGAAAATATTAATTCGTATTTTTACTTATAAATAAAAATAAATATAAAATGATGGTCTTAATATACTGAATTACATTGACCGTGTGGATAAAATGAAAAATTAAATCTTGGAACTTAAAATCAGACGCATTCATTTATCAGGAAAAATAGTTCTGCATTATAATATACAAAACTCACTCCAGGAATTAAACTTTTGTGAAATTCTGATGATTATATATTTTAAAATCTGACCAACTCATTGTTTTACGTTCATTTAGTTTAATAAACCTAATGAAATAATAAAAATAGTTAAGAAGTAACTGGTTATTGATTTTATATTCAGTTGAGAAAAATATTAACGCGTATAAATTGCTAAGGTAATACATTTGTTGCCAACTATTCCTTGTCTATAACTTTTGCATAAATGTGTATATTTTAAGATGTTTAATGTATATATATTATATATAATTCTGTATGATATTGGTGTGTTTAGTCAATTAAAATTTAAAAGGTTTCATGTGTGGTGAGGGAGGGGGAGGTGGTGGGTGGTGTGGGAGGGCCGCGGGCAAGCGAGAGAGCTAGCAAGTGGTGGTGGCCACACGCCTCACACACAGGTCATGTGCACATCAAGAAATATGGCCACACCTCTTCTTGGTGGCTCTCCTCCACGGGTACAAACACGAAAACCAACTTTAATATTCCGTAAATGGAGAGAGAGAGAAGAGAGGGGTAGAATATAATTGAAGGGATAAATGGTATGAATGTCAGTCCCCACGTCATTCATGCCACGTGTCGGTGCTTCATCAAGTGTGAGCTACACATCCTCGTTATTGTGTTCCTTCCTGTACCCCCTCCCCTCCCTCCCTCTCTCACCCACACACAAAGTCCCTCAAGATGCTCACACGTCTTATCGTTTCCTTCTCTGTTATTAACTCTCTCACTTTCTTTTCGTAAATTTTCTTCACACATTTTATATTTTTACCGTGATATTATTTTTTTTACAAGATTTAAGATATACAGTATAGTTTAGACTTAAGAGGTTAATAATGAGTTAGGGTCGACGGTTATGTTGTGTTACTCTCTAAAAGTGAAGGTTGAGGAGGAAGAGGAGGAGGATGGCTGGGGTATCGTCCGCAACATGAGAAAAGCCAGGCAAAAAGTGGCTTAACGCTGGAGACTACCAGTTATTTTCCGCACTGGCGCAGTAGGTCACTAACACAAAAATGCATATAAAAACTGGATTTGTCAACGCGTTTTTTTTCTTCTCGTTTCTTCCTTCACGGCAAACTTTCTTTTTACAGCTCCATTGACGAACCCGGATATGCTTGCCGCCATGGGGGATCGAACCCGGGGTGTCTAACATAACATACTGAACGTCTTGTATATAGCTGATGAAGATTACCACACTAGGCCTATATTGAAAAAAAACTCAGACTAGAACAATATTATACAATTAAACAAGTAAAAAAAATAATCAAATTTTATTTACAACAAACATCACAAAATTCAGGTAAATAGGAAGTAATCATTATACCAAAGTTTATTAATGTCCCACCTTGAGGAAACATGTGTACAGGTGTAGGGGGGGGGTACTGGCCCACCTGTCATGTAACCCTGCCCCCCTCCCAGCCCCCTCCCCCCCCCCATCCCTCTCCCAACCAGTCCCCCTCCTCGCCCCCAACACACACGGGGATCATATGCCCCTCTCTTGTACACAGGTAATGTTGCTTATTTAGACCATGGACGATTGTAGTGGGTAGAGGAGGAAAGAAGTGAAAGGGGGACGAGAAGAAGGAAAGAATTAACAAAAGAAAAGCATAGAAGAAGAGTAAAAGAGAAAGGAGGAAAGGAATAGTTTAGGTGGGGGGGAGGGGGAGGAAGGTATAATTAGATGAAGCAGAGGGAGTGATAGTGAGGGGAAGAAGAAGAGAGAGAAATTTACAGTTGAGGAGAGGGGAAAGGAAGTTGTAAATGAAATGAAAGGGAAGAAGACAGGATGGGAAGGGAACTGGAAGAGAGACACGGGGAAGGGACGTTGACCGTCTCATGGAAGGGTGAGTGGGAGGTCATAACCCACACACACACACACACACACACACACACACACACACACACATTAAACATACATGAACATACAGTATACACACACACACACACACACACACACACACAAGAACAGTACATACATACATACATACACACAAGAGGACACATTAAGAGTATAGCATTGAATTGTACACTAGGATACCTATATAAACTAACACAGTGTAACTTAGGATGTATATAAACTACACCATAGTAACGTGGGAGATGTATATATATATTTACGAGTATTTAAACTATAAACACCAAATAGCAACACAAGTAGGTGATTTCGTCAGCAACCGGGAGACGCCATGTTGGTATTTGTTGACTTTCACGTGTTCAGCTGGTGGTTGTTGCCCCCTCTGTGCCCGCCCCCTTGACTCAGATGGTGGTGATGCCCACTCCTACATCCACCTGTACCCCCCAACACAGCTGGCTCGATCTTGCACCCCCACAACAGCTGGTTCCCTTCTGACCCCCCACACACAGCTGGTTCCATCTTGCCTATCCTACACAGATGATTCCCTCCTGTACCCACACACACAGCTGGTTCCCTCCTGCCCCCACACAGCTGGTTCCTCCCCCACACACCAGCTGATGAGTCACGAGGTTGTTGACCTGTCTAGACGTGTTTTGGGCTGACGAAACAATGTACAGCATAGTGGTTATGTTGACCAAGAAAGTACTGCTCTGTGTGGCTTATAGATGAGGTCAAAACACTCTAGATGACGTTATGCAATCCGTAGATGACGTAAAAAAACTCTAGATGACGTCAAACAAACCTTAGATAACGTCAAACTCTAAATGACGCCAAACAAACTCGATGACGTCCCAAAACTCGATGACGTCACAATCCGTAGATGACGTCAAACAAGCCCCTGATGCGGTCGACCTCATACTATCACACTTGAAGGAAACATCAACAGACTGAGACAAACACACCCACGGGCACTGTTGACGTCGGGGCGAAGGATCAACAACACACACACGGGCACTGTTGACGTCGGGGCGAAGGATCAACAACCAGGCCAGTGTTCTTATATGGCGAGCAACACCTAACATAGCAAGGGGGGGGGAGGTAATATTGGCTTCCTTGAGAGAGAAGGAGGGAAGGAGAGAGGGAGAAAGAGACAGAGAGAGAACGAACAATAGAGGAAGATAGAGCAAGAGGGAGAGAGAGGACCAGGAGGGAAGGAGAGAAAGAGAAAGGGAGGAGGGAGAAAGACAGAGGAGTGAGGGAGAGAGAAACAGAGAGAGAGGGAGGGGTGGGGGGAAGAGGTGTGATATATTTTCTCATCCTTCACGTGTACAGTCATGGCTCAGGTGTTCAGTAAGAAGGAGGTTAACGGGTCACACAGGTATAAGGAGGAGGAGAAGAAGGAGGAGGAGGCACCATGAATCACGGGGACACGGGAGGGAGGAGTATGGTGAACACGTTGTGGATGGAGTCTTGGTGAGGAAACCATGGTGGGTGCCGGATATGACGTCACATGGGTCACCACACACGATAGTAATGACGTCATATATGTTGTGTAGGTTACATCTTTCGTCAACCACTGTAACTTTTATTCTTGTACCTATACTCTTGTACCTACATCTTGTTTACACTTCTATTCCCTCGTACCTTCACTCATGCCGCCATCTCTCCCTAACATGATAAACTGATAGCGAGGATTACTGGTTAGTGTTGAGTATTAACCAGTTGGTAGTCTCTCATGAGTGACCTGTATTAAGTGGATGATAAATATCTCCCAGTAGCCAACACTCAAGAGCGGACTTGTAAACATTGCCAGGTTTGTCCGTGAAGTGTTTGACCAATAGCAGCCATTGTCAACGTTACCGGACTCGAATTTATAGATCTGATCATTAGTTATTGTTATTACCGAGTGCTCAAAGTGTGATGTGTAAATATCTTGGTGATTTTTTACTCCTAGATATCGCTAGAGAACGATACTTAGGTGTAGTTCATAGAGGCAAGGGGCGTGAGAGGTGGTGTACTGTTTAGAACCATTAGTTATTCATAGGTCAATTCTATATACTATCGTGACATGGTTAATGACAGTGTTATCAGGGTGGCATCACTGGCTAAAGCGGCTAATTATATTAATACATTCAGAGGACACAAATTCTACTAATTGGAATATAAACATTGAACACAGATTTTAGTAAGTTTTTCGGTCATATAATCCTTCATGAAGAGGTAGACGATCCAGGAGTGGCGTGGGCGAGTAAAGGGGGCAAGAGAGCATGGTAGAGAGAGAAAGGGCAAGAGAGAAAGCGAGAAAGAAGGTGCAGAGCGGGAGAGAAAGAGAGAGCGAAGGATATTATCCACGAGTGGACGAGGCATGCCCTGGCCTCCACACTTGCCACGAACATATTTTCTTTGGCCAGCCTTCTGCGTCCTCCAACGTCACCACAGCAGCAGAGCCTGACCCCCCGTGGCGGTCTTACGGCACTTGATCAACACTTTCTGGCACTGACTGGCGCCTTCACCACTTAGTCCTGCACTCCATCACGTCTCTTTGTATATCCAACATGTAATAATAACTATTTTGCACGAGAACACTGCGGAAACAACTTCCTTCTTCAGAATCGAGACCAGGCGGAAGTTAGGTCAACGACCGTTGTTGAGATGGGACCGTGGCCCTGAGCACGGCCGGGCCGGGTTGGTAGGCAGCGGGCCAGCTATCATAAACGTTACTTACCTTGAGTAAAGTCATGGCGGCGGCAGGCGCGTCCGTAGCGTGGCGGCCGTCACAGTTATATTCTTCAGGTGTATAACAACGACGACGACGTTGGCGGCGTAGGAATGGTTGGCTTGGGAGACAAGGGGCTAGTGTTCCAGGAGCGTCCACTGGGAGATGCGGCCGCGGCGGCTGCAGAGGACTGATAACGAGAGCCGGGGCGCTCGCCGGGGCCTCACACCGATGCCACTCTCGAGAAAGTAAAAGTCGGTCGGACAGTGCCTGGTTCGGTGGGCGGGAGGGAGGGGTAGAAAGATGAGGGGGTGGGGGAATGGGGTAGAAAGAAAAGGGAGGGAGGGGTTGAGGAACGCGCCGGGACTTTCAACCACGGCCAAACCAGGGGGTCATATGTTATTCCTCCTCCTCAACCATGTGCCAGTCGCAACAGTGAATATCGGCAGCTGTACACGAGGCCGCCCTCTGTATATTGTATACAGGAGTTTTTACCTCAGTGTGCGGGAGGCAGGAATGTGCCCATCACCCTATCTTTGGTGCCCCGCCTCGTGTTGTGCCCCTCTCTCACGCCACTCTCACTGACATACCCCACTCACTCACTACTGCCCCACCTCCTCTTGACTCCACTCTCCCACCTCTCACTCTTGTATCTTTCACTCATTTCTCACTCCATCATCTCATTCTTTCATTTATCAATATATTGTCCTTTAGCACACCTCTAATTAATCCAACGTGCAAGACAGCTGATTGGTCGATACACTCCAGTTGTCACGTGGTTTTTTATTTTAGCCAATCAACAAGCCTGATGTATTTTGTGTTATTTTACCGTAGCCAATCAAAAGGTCGTGTTGTTTTTAGCCAATCAACAGAACAGGTGTATTATTGTAACCAATCTGTAGGATCGGTGTATTTTTTTTTAGCCAATCAACAGAGCCAATCATTATATTAGTGTTTTATTACATTTATTCGTTGTGAATTGTCTGCATACATCTCATTATAATAAATAGTTAATTCTTATCAGGCTGATATATATATATATATATATATATATATATATATATATATATATATATATATATATATATATATATATATATATATATATAATATTACTACGATTAGAAACTGGTTATTTAGTACTTTTTATTTTTATTTATAATTATATTTTTGTTTATCCTGATGCAATTAACAAAAATGCATTAGTAACCTCTGCGAAATTTAATTATACATATTGGATTGTGAAAAAGGAGGTGTGTGTGTGTGTGTGTGTGTGTGTATGTGTGTGTGTGTGTAACTACATGAGTCTTTAAGAATTCGGATGGTGATATACCCCGGGGGCACACAGGTGACTTACCCCGGGGGCACACAGGTGACTTACCCCGGGGGCACACAGGTGACTTACCCCGGGGGCACACAGGTGACTTGCACACAGGTGACTTAGGTGACTTACTTTAAGCAACTTCTGACTTCCTTAGCACACAGGTGGGGGCACACAGGTGACTTACCCCGGGGGCACACAGGTGACTTGGGGGGCACACAGGTGACTTACCCCGGGGCACACAGGTGACTTACCCCGGGGGCACACAGGTGGGGGCACACAGGTGACTTACCCCGGGACACACAGGTGACTTGACAGGTGACCCCCACAGGTGACCCCGGGACACACAGGTGACCCCGGGACACACAGGTGACTTACCACACAGGTGACACACAGGTGACTTACCCTGGACACACAGGTGACTTACCCGGACACACAGGTGGCAGGGGCACACAGGTACCCCGGGGGCACACAGGTGACTTACCCCTGGGGCACACAGGTGACTTACCCCGGGACACACAGGTGACTTACCCCGGGACACACAGGTGACTTACCCCGGGACACACAGGTGACTTACCCCGGGGCACACAGGTGACTTACCCCGGGGGCACACAGGTGACTTACCCCTGGGGCACACAGGTGACTTACCCCGGGACAGTCATCACTTAATAAACGCAACAACAACAACTTTCAAACTGGTAGTAGACTAATAGTAACCTGGTAGTGGACTGATAATGGACTGGTATTGAACTGGCAGTAAACCGGTAGTGGTCTGGTATTTAACTGGTAATGACTGGTAGTGGACTGGTACTGAACTGATACTGAAATGGTATTGAACTGGTAGTGAACTGGTATTGGAGTGATAACAGAGAAGACCCGGTACATCTGATACACTCGAACATTATCAGTGGTCAAGAATACCGCATCTTGGTTGAATTCAATATCCAGCTGAAAAAAAACTGGACCGCTCGAGACAAGACGCTCAAGTAGTGTACCCAGACAAACACCCCTGGCTAGTGATCATGTGTGTGTGTGTGTGTGTGTGTGTGTGTACAAATGAGCCTGGGAGTACCTTGACACCACCTTACGATTCATGATTAAAACTCATATGAAGACTCGAAAATATCCATCGTGTGAAATGATTAGTTCCTTTAACTTCAAATACCACGATCATCAAACTCACTAGAAGGTCAAACTTTCACTGTTGATTGGTAATATATTCTTAAGACGCGTTATCCACAACAGAATAAAGTGTGGAGGGAAAAAAAAATTAAATATCAGGAATATTCTCGTGAGTAAAGGAAATTTGTGCCATTGATCTCAACCCAGGAAGAGACGTATTGGTTAGGACACGGGGTGGTAGGTTGGTTGTGGTGGTGTGCTGACCAACACTGATTGTGGAAATCACGCAGGGTTAACAATTGTAGCTATTACTATTGTCTTTGTTATTATTATTATTAGTAGTAGTAGTATTGTTATTATTATTGGTCAAGGTATGTAGTCAGTGTTCGTGTGGCCAAGTGAAGTATCGTGTCATGGACCAGACGAACCCTTACTGTGGTCTGATTGGGTCAAGAGCTGCACGCTGATAAGATGTTCACCTGTAGATGTTTACCCAACACATAGCATTGTGGATATTATTGTGGGTGTTAATTTGCAAACCCAGGTACGTTCAGGTATAAATATAATGAATTACTATAATATTCCTATTAGTATATACTAATACCATTATTATTTTATATTAGACATTATTATTACTGATATTATTATTAGAGTAAACAGCATCATTATTGTTTTTACTTAATTATCGTAATTACTACAATAATTATGTCATTAATTTTACTTATTACACACTCGTTTTAATAAGACTTTCACGAGGAACCAGTGTGTCTCGTGTCCACAAATTCTTGACACAGACCACATACCCCCTACCTCTATCCCTTTCCCTCTTCCCCTACCCCTTCCCTTTCCCCTCACCCCTGTCCTCTTCCCCCCTTAAACACTGTGGACAACATTCACATACATACACAGTACTTCCGACACCATTCATCTCTGTATTGTAACGAGCTACTCTTGAAGACGTAAGAAATTGTATTATTATTATTATTATTATTATTATCATTATCATTATTATTATTATTATTATTATTATTATTATTATTATTATTATTATTATCCCCCAGTTCCCAGTCTGTAAAAGTGATTGGTAATCGTAAAGTCATCCAGCCGTAAAACGCTTCAAATTTACCTGGCAGGTGATCACGGCTAACCCAAGCAAGCGTGGAAAATGGCCGTCAAATGGTGGTGATGATGGTGTCATTATTATTAATTTATCATAGTACAGTAATTAATCACCTCGTGAGCATTAACATCGTGTGAGCGGGTCTCTTGAGGTGACCAGATTACTGTAACGTGGTAATACAGTCATCCTTGTTCACTGTAATTTGGTGATACAGTGATCTTTATGTCGGTGAGAGACTGGTAATAAAAGTATTGTGTTTAATTATTTCGTACTGGGCCTCAATTGACAGAATCCACGTCTATAAACTGCTCTGATTGGTCCTTATATACCATGACTTGCTTTGATTGGTCCTTATTATACAATACCATAACTTGCGCTCATTGGCCCCACCACTAGACCAATCACCTAAGGTTTTTAGTTCATATATGGTAATGTTGTATAGGTGTATTATAACGTATAACAGTGTGTGTGTGTGTGTGTTAACCACCTCCACAACACAACGACCTTGAAACATTCAGTAAGTGGATCTTGTTTACAGCTGCTATATTACTCATTGCTTCAGTCATAAGCCTCGGTTTAACTGCTGAAGGTTATAGTTTAATCCAAGTTAAACTCTGCATCACTGGCTGTTTAACTTTGTCAGTATCGGTCAAGTGTTCGCCTGACCGTGTTTACATGTTGGTGATCGTCTACTGGACTTCACTACTCAGCTGATCGCCTCGATTTGTTTACACTGTGAGGTGGTGTCGAGGTAGCACAGGCCCGGCAGCTGGCAGGGTGGGCGAGTCACCTGTATCGTCTCGCTGAGGTGGTGTCGAGGTAGCACAGGCCCGGCAGCTGGCAGGGTGGGCGAGTCACCTGTATCGTCTCGCTGAGGTGGTGTCGAGGTAGCACAGGCCCGGCAGCTGGCAGGGTGGGCGAGTCACCTGTATCGTCTCGCGCCAGGTTCACGACACACCATGACTGATGAGAATAGCAGCGACTCAGCGAAAGTTGGTGCACGTAATCAACACCGGCAGCGTCTTGGGGTCAGCCACTCTTACTTGAGGTAATCAGGACACCTTTCCGCACAATCCTGGTGTTAAAACCCAGACGGTGACATTTTTCCTTGGTTGTATTCCTGCTTGAAGGTGATGCCCCTAAAATAGTCCCTAATTTATCTCAAACTTATGATCTATGTAACAAAAAAGGAAATTTGATGAAGTTACGATGTTTTCAAGATGTACAACACGTCGCTGGTGTGAGATGAGTGGCTGGCAACAAGGCGGCCACCAGACCTCCCATTGTTTACTGTGACACGCCGAGTCTTTCTGCAACACTAATGGCGTCTGGTCACTGTTTATGTAATGATGTTCACCTGTATATGATTAGTTGGTGGTGTGAGAGGGATCTTTGCCTTGAGTCGACAGGAATGGTTATGTTTCTTCACTGATCAGATTGTCTGGTGGTTCAATATATTTGCGTCTTAACATTGCCCCCCCTCCTCCCTCCTCCAACTGAAGACTTTGTTTCTTAGTGATGAGTCGTTAAGTCTTGGAACCTAACCTAATCCTAAACATGACATAAGGAAGCCCAACCAGCTGATTTAACCTGAAAATTCTGATCTGCTTCGGATTCACTGTTCACCTTGGCCCGCCTTCCCTTCCTTCCTCCTTCGCTCATCCCATTAACATTATTTCACTCCATGTTTAGACAATTTTAAAACATGTTTACATATTTCGACCTCATGTCTCCCTGTTTTTTAATGCTGCTGTCTCTCTTCCCAGGTCACTACCGCCCCTGCCCAGAGTGTTCATTGTGTAGGAGTGTGTGTACCTCAGTCCTCACACCCACCAGGCGTACACACACACCACGTCCTCTACACCCCCCCCCCCCTGGCCACAACAGGTGAGTTTTGATGATCCTTGGCTAATTCACCTGAGCTTCTCGATATTTTTATTATTTTATTGCTTCGTTTGTGTACACCTGTAAAGTGTGTGTGTGTAATAATAATTATTAACGGTTTATTGAAAGAGCATGACAACCGGAAGGCTGACAATATACATTTGCATAATTGGGGAATGGGTCACTTGATTGACAAATAATATACAAGTAACATAAGTGATACAAATATGATCTATAATAACTTGATGGGGAAAAGGTTATACTACAGGGCATTTCAACATAGTGACAGTGCAAAAAAGCTAGATTGACTGGGAGTGAATACACTTGTTGATTACGAGTTGTTGATAATTTTTACAATAGTTGGGACTGGGCTGTTCCTATAGCGATCAGTACGTGCTCGTATGGGCTGGATGCGGTTGTGGTGTCGAACAGCAATTCGCCGACGTGGGATCTCGGGTGGTAGTAGGAGCCGGTGTCGAGGATGGTGCAGAAGCTTCTCACCAAATTTGCAGATTAGGTCGTGGTGATGGTCAGAGAGGGTCAGTGTGTTGAGCGCTTCTTGATATGTGGAGTAAAAAGGGGAGAGAATAATCTTGCATGCCCTCTTTTGCACCTTTTCTTGGTATTTACGTTGTGTGGCATTTAGGGAAGAAGACCAGGTAGGGGAGGCATAGGTGAGCTTGGGAAGTATGAAAGTTGAGTAAACACTGAGGAGCTCGGACGCAGGAACTCCGAGGGACTTGAGTCGGCGGATGAGGTGGAGACGGAAACTGGAGGATTTGACAACTTTACTGACGTTTGTTTTCCAATTTAGTTTATCCATAGTGACCCCGAGGAGCTTAGTGGAGTCTACAACCTGGAGTGTGTTGGGGCGTAAAGTAATGGAAGGGGGTGGGACAACGTCGGAGGAGAGGTTGATGTGCATAACCATGGTCGTCTTGGTATGGTTGATGGTGATGTGGTTGTTGGTGGCCCAATCTTGGAGACTGTTCAATATCCCGGAGGGCGGTGTAGTCCGGAGCCGAGTTGTTGACATTGATCCCAATGGTGGAATCGTCGACATATTTCCAGCAAGCAGAGGTTTCTCTTAGGGCATCATTGATAAGCATAAGGAAGCAGAGCGGTCCCATCTTGGTGCCTTGGGGGACACCACAGGTGAGTGACTGAAAAGTGGAGACAGCCCCTCAGAAACGTACAGCTTGGCGTCGGTCATTAAGGAAGTGTGCGCGCGCGTGTGTGTGTATACGAGCCAGCCATAGAACAATTACCTGCACAATGTAATTAACCAGTTACAATCGTTTGACATATTCCCAGTTAATTAGTTATAATTACTGTATGTGGGTAACTAATAACTAAATAAATTAATTTATTATAATTACATTTTTCTACAAAGAATTACTATTTTACCTGAATGTTCACTACTTCATGTTATTTTACTTGTGTATTTACATTTTGTTGTGGTTGTTGATGGGTCAAACGTGTCAAATTAATACAAAAAAGCCTAAGAGCCATAAATCTTAAATCATACAATGGTTGGGATGGACAACTTTATTTGGTAACCGGACTACATCAAGAAGTTCAGATTGTTAGGTTAGGTGTGTGATAAACTTGATTCGCTGAGAGAAATTCTGTCTTTCAGTGTTTTTCTCGTTGATACGTGATTGATTTTTTTTTTGGTGTAGCGACTAGTGGTTAGCCCCCACCACTATCACCATCTCCATCACCACTATCACCACGTTTCTTATTTATGGTGCACCTTAAGTTAATTGATGTTGTGACCACCAGAGGGAATTTTCGCTGCTGCACCATACACACACACACACACACACACACACACAGTGACACTTTAACACACACTTTAATAAGGTTCTCCTCGGAGGTCATTTTACAGCCATCGCCAATAAAATTAAGGTGAAAGACCGCCGTAAACTTGTGCAATGTGGAAATTACAGTGATTTTGCCAGCCGTGACCTTAACAACTTGACGTAGACGATACTTAAGGCAATGTAATTAATGTTTGTGAAGTTTGGATGTTTTATGGCGGTTTGATGATAATTGATTTAGTGGTTCTCTTCGTGTGTTTTGGGTATTGATTATTTTGTGTTCTGAAAATGTTGTGTTGTGGTTACCTGCAGAGATGTTATTTCTTATGTCGGTCTTTGTCATTTTAACCTCCCAAAGGCTCGAACCTCAGGAGTTACTCACTGTGCTACCTAGTATGTTTAGAGAACTGGCCTCTTCGATACACCATAGAATAACGAGTCATTTGATTAGGTCTCGTGGGTCTCTCTACTGGTGACAGCCCCAGGACCCTTCCACCGAGTCCTAGGTGAACTTATGTCACTCGTTGTCAAGTATGATGATCATTCAGCGATGAATAGATGATGGAAATTTTTGGTGATGAGTGTTATCCTCTCTGGTGGGGTCTGAGATGGCTCGAGACACCAAATCGGGAAAGAAGAGCCGCTCGTCCCCAGAGGTAGCATATGTGGTGGACTACGTCTAGTGTGGGAGGATAGGTAGCAGGTTGTATGCCTCAGCGTGTGATCGATCAACCTCGAAGGTTTTGGTGGGAAAAAAATCCGACTGGGCGCCATTATGAAGCCACCAGGGAGTTACCGCACAGTGTTGATGAGTTTTGGTGAGCAATCTAAATGGCGGGGCCTCCCTGTTGACGGAGTAAACATAGGTAAGGTCTATGAATGGCACATACAAGGCCCAGTGCTGTTCTTTGCAAATATCACATCAGTGATACAGTGAGATGGTCTAAAGCCGCACTGCGAACCCAGGAGGAAATGTCGGTTTCAAGGAAAGTGATAAAGTGAACGTGGACAAGAGTCTCAGCAGTGAGATCCTGTGGTGGTTGTCACAGGCTGACATATCTCTCTTGCCCTTATATTTGTCGACGTTATGGGGTCTTTGGGGCTTTTTCTCTCCCCATATATTCTCCAGGAGAGAGAGGAGACGGCAGGTGGGGCCTCCTGCTTCACCTCAGCTGGGATTTCTTCAGGTCCTGTGGGTTTGTTATTTTTCACCTGTTTGATAGCAGTAGCTACCTCGTCACAGGGCGGAGTATTGTCGAGCTCCAGGTACTGAGGGACCTGCTGGGTCGTCAGGTCATCCACATTACTATTTCGTTGTGCAGGGAATGACACGTAGTGGTCTTTCCAACACTGAAGAATGTCGTTTCGGTTTCGAAATATAGTACGACCTTCAGATGAGTGAAGGGGAGCCTGCCGGTGATAGCTGGGCTGTAAATGGCTCTGGTGGGATTGAAGAACTCGTATATCTTGCGTCGATGTGTAAACTTATGCTTTTATGGTCCATCGCCGGTTATAAATCTCCTCAAGATTGCATCTCAGGCGGCCAAGATGCGCACCTTACAGTTCTTCCAGCGAGTCTTAAGAAAACTACCACAGAGGACACGAGTAAAAGATGATAAAGTATGTTTTGGATATACACCTTCCTTAAGTGATGATGTAAACATGAACATCAATTGACTTTTGTAAACACAGTCCTTAAGGTGTGTGGCTCTTTACAGTTTATTTTCAATTTTATATTTCTTTAGTGTAATTTTTTGTACAGTGTATAGGTTTTGTACCATTCTATTCCACACAGCATGAAAGTGAATGACCACGAATGATGAATTACTGGTGAAGGGCGACTGAAGGCGTCATCTGACCTTGATATAGTGAAGGGTATTGTTCAGGGTTTGGATGATTAAATTAATGTGTTCTGGTGGTGATAGTGAGTGTTTGTGGTTGTGTAGTCTCCTGTATCAACCATCACCACCACCATCATACTCTCCCTCACGTCCCCAATACACCAGTTTTTTTTTTTTTTTTTTTACACACCAAAAACACCAGTCACATATTTCTCGCTCGTCCGTGTGTGTGTTAGGGCCGGTTGGAAGGGGTCGTGGCAGGTGTGTGTGACCATTCATCGCTCTTGCCACACATCTGAGTATTGATCGAGCAACATTAGTCTCATTTGTCCAACTGAATGAAGCCTGGTACATAAGGAGACATTAAAACCAGTACTGCGCTTGGCTGCCTTCACTTCCATAACTGTAAAAAGTCAGGTGGAATGAAATTAGGGATCGAACCAATTGCCCTTAGGACGGGATATGAGTGTTGTTATCCACTCGCCCACCACACCTCACTTAGTTTTAGGTACGGGATTCTTTAGTAGGTGGATGGGACTTGACCAGGTGTTTCCCTAAAGCTGTATACCACAACCTTATTGATGATTTAAAATAAACCAGCTAAAACCTGTCCAATGTTTGTACCCGGATAGGTGGTAGTCACCCAGGCTGCTGAATATGTAAATTGCAGGTCGTTGGCAACCCTGGGAGCTTCGTACCCTCACTGTTTCTGATAATCTGAAACGTTACCAACAACACAACCTGGAAAAGTGATCATGGTATTTTCTACTGTATTCCTGGACTTGTAATCAGTGCCTAGTTTGTTTATAAAAAAGATAATTGAACACATAATTATAAAAAGGTTGTGAATATATTAAACAAATGATATAAGAATGGCGCCAACTACCACCACTTAAAAAAATAAAAACTTACCCAAAATTTCTCTATCAAGAATCACCTTTCAAAAAAAACGTAAAATAAACCAAAAATTACCCTCTACATGCTGAAGTATACCGTCACAACCTGTCATAGCCATCTCTCTGAATTAATACAATGGCAATAAACATTTCTCCGGATACAGCTGGGTACAGTAAGTCGGCAATATTGAAATACAAGAAATTACAAGAAAAGTTGACCTGTGAGACTGAATGGTGCCACATTATCCAGTGCCATACATATTCAGAGTGCCACTTTGACACTTGACACTTCCCAAGGGTTCTGGCTTGTA
Organism: Homarus americanus; assembly: GCF_018991925.1. Classification (NCBI taxonomy): domain Eukaryota; kingdom Metazoa; phylum Arthropoda; class Malacostraca; order Decapoda; family Nephropidae; genus Homarus; species Homarus americanus. The sequence goes on from NW_024733870.1 coordinate 539,573, forward strand.
TGGAGGCCAGCGTGTGTGTCTGCTTCCCAATATGCCATAGTGGTGAAAGGGGAGGGGGGGCTGGTGTGGTAGCTAGGGAAGTTAGGGGGACATGGTGTGGTGGTGGTGATAGTGTAGGTGTGGTGGTGAGGGTGGTATGGGTGTGGTGGTGAGGGCGGTGTGGGCGTGGTGGCGAGGGTGGTATGGGTGTGGTGGTGAGGGCGGTGTGGGCGTGGTGGTGAGGGTGGTATGGGTGTGGTGGTGAGGGCGGTGTGGGCGTGGTGGTGAGGGTAGGGAGGGCGTGGTGGTGAGGGTGGTGTTGGCGTGTGGTGGTGGGAGGGCGGTGTGTGGGCGTGGTGGTGAGGGTGGTGTGGGGCGTGGTGGTGAGGGTGGTGTGGGCGTGGTGGTGGGAGGGTGGTGGTGGTGAGGGCGGTGTGGGGCGTGGTGGTGAGGGCGGTGTTGGCGTGGGTGGTGAGGGCGGTGTGGGGCGTGGTGGTGAGGGTATGGGTGTGGGTGGGAGGGCGGTGTGGTCGTGGTGGTGAGGGTGGTGTGGGCGTGGTGGTGAGGGTGGTGTTGGCGTGGTGGTGAGGGCGGTGTGGGCGTGGTGGTGAGGGTGGTATGGGTGTGGTGGTGAGGGCGGTGTGGGCGCGGCTGTGTGGGCGTGACACACAGTGCTCCAGGCCGCCACAGGTAACATAACGTGTCATTAACCTTGTGGAAAAAGGTCACAGTACTCTGAACACGTTGTTGTTTTTACGTGTGTGTGTGCGCCGCCATCGTTGTTGTTCATATGCATTCTTTCTTATTTGAATTATTATCGTATCTTGTCAACCACATCTTTGTATCGTATTCCTTACCCTCCCCCCTCTCTCTCTCTCTCTCTCTCTCTCTCTGCCGCCGCCGCTGCCTTACCTCACTTGGCAGTCACAAGCGTCCTGAATTCAGCTCCCGAGTGGGTGAATAGGAATGAGTTCTCCCGCTCTCTTGACGTATACACAGCAGTGGCTTGTGGGTTACGTCCAAGGTGACCTAGTACACTGCCTGTTCGGTCACTCTCTGTCATAACACTTGTTTGGATGAAAGGAAAAAAATGTATTTGTATGTGTTTTTGTTTTTTAAGCTGTGAGGTGTTTGTTAGCCAAGAGGTGTTCGTTAGCCAAGAGGTGTTTGTTTTGTTAGCCAAGAGGTGTTTGGTTAGCTGTGAGGTGTTTGTTAGCCAAGAGGTGTTTATTAGCTGTGACTTGTTGTCTATACGCTGTGAAAGTGTTTGTTAGTTGCAACCGTCTATACGCTGTGAGGTGGTGTTTGTTAGCTGTGAACTGTCTATACGCTGTAAGGTGTTCGGTCCGCTATGAGGTGTGTTTTCTTGAGGATGTGGTAAGTGCCGGCTGGTTCCGCTACTGGTGCCCTTGTTTCCCTCAGCCGTCACTCCCACCACCGCCCTCGAGGTCCCCAGCAGTAGTTATTTAGGCCTGGGGCGACGAAGGAGACCCAGGTCACGGTATTGGTAGGGAGGTGGGGCCACTGCGACGCACTCAACCACTACTACCACCACAACCATTATCAGTACTATCACCACCACTACCATCACTACGACACACTCCACCACTACTACCACCACAACCATTATCAGTACTATCACCACCACTACCATCACTACGACACACCCACCAATTACATTATTATCAGTACTATCACCACCACTACCATCACTACGACACACTCAATCACTACTACCACCACAACCATTATCAGTACTATCACCACCACTACCATCACTACGACACCCACCACTAACATCACTACGACACACCCACACACACTTATCAGTACTATCACCACCACTACCATCACTACCACTACCATCATCACTACGACACTCAGTACTACCACCACAACCATTATCAGTACTATCACCTTCACCACTACCATCACTGCGACACACCACCGCCAACCATTATCAGTACCATATCACCACCACTACCATCACTACGACACACCCACCACAACCATTATCAGTACTATCACCACCACTACCATCACTACGACACACTCCACCACCACCATTATCAGTACTATCACCACCACTACCATCACTACGACACACTCCACCACTACTACCACCAATTACCATTATCAGTACCATCACCACCACTACCATCACTACGACACACTCAACCACTACTACCAATTAATACTATTATCAGTACTATCACCAACACTACCATCACTACGACACACTCCACCACTACCATCACTACGACACACTCCACCACTACTACCACCACAACCATTATCAGTACTATCACCACCACTACCATCACTACGACACACTCCACCACTACCATCAGCAGTAGGAAGACCAACTTTCACTGTGGAACATAAATCATAATTAAGATCATACATAAGTTAATAATACACTGGTATATTAACTCTCCTTCCTGATCATATTGTTATTGTTGTTATTATTTATTATTATTATTATTATTATTATTATTATTATTATTATTATTATTATTATTATTGTTATTATTAACTTTTTTGTGAATCTGGTACGTCAATGATGATGATAATAATAATAATAATAATAATAATAATAATAATAATAATAATAAACGGTTTATTAATAGAGTTGCAGCCGGTGGCTGAAAATATACAAACTTTGCATTTAGTTTAGACAATGATATGCACCGAACATTTACAGGGCTGTTAGTGTGTGTGTGTGTGTGTGTGTGTGTGTGTGTGTGTGTGTGTGTGTTGTGTGTGTGTGTGTGTGTGTGTATGTGTGTGTGTGTGTGTGTGTGTTTAGGGAATGTCTGTCATCATCTTGTATATGACTATGCTTTTTTTGCTTCTGGATCTATCCAGCTGTTTGTCATTGTTATCACAGCTGCTTGTCTTGGGGGTTATCACAGCTGTTTGTCTTGGGGTGTTATCACAGCTGTTTGTCTTGGGGTGTTATCACAGCTGTTTGTCTTGGGGGGTGTTATCACAGCTGTTTGTCTTTGTTATCACAGCTGTTTGTCTTGGGGGGTGTTATCTCAGCTGTTGTCTTGGGGTGTTATCACAGCTGTTTGTCTGGGGTGTTATCACAGCTGTTTGTCTTGGGGTGTTATCTCAGCTGTTTGTCTTGGGGTGTTATCTCAGCTGTTTGTCTTGGGGTGTTATCACAGCTGTTTGTCTTGGGGTGTTATCACAGCTGTTTGTCTTGGGGGTGTTATCACAGCTGTTTCTGTCTTGGGTGCTATCACAGCTGTTTGTCTTGGGGTGTTATCACAGCTGTTTGTCTTGGGGTGTTATCTCTGTTGTTTGTCTTGGGGTGTTATCTCAGTTGTTTGTCTTTGGGAGTGTTATCACAGCTGTTTGTCTTGGGGTGTTATCACAGCTGTTTTGTCTTGGGGGTGTTATCACAGCTGTTTGTCTTGGGGGTGTTATCACAGCTGTTTGTCTTTGGGGTGTTATCACAGCTGTTTGTCTTGGGGTGTTATCACAGCTGTTTGTCTTAGTGTTATCACAGCTGTTTGTCTTGGGTGTTATCACAGCTGTTTGTCTTGGGGTGTTATCACAGCTGTTTGTCTTGGGGGTGTTATCACAGCTGTTTGTCTTGGGGGTGTTATCTTAAAAGTTATCACAGCTGTTTGTCTTGGGGTGTTATCTCGCTGTTTGTCTTGGGCGTTACTTCCTCTCAGCTGTTTGTCTTGGGGTGTTATCACAGCTGTTTGTCTTTGGGGTGTTATCACAGCTGTTTGTCTTGGGGTGTTATCATCAGCTGTTTGTCTTGGGGTGTTATCTCAGCTGTTTGTCTTATGTTATCACAGCTGCTTGTCTTGGGGTGTTATCACAGCTGTTTGTCTTGGGGTGTTATTCAGCTGTTTGTCTTGGGGTGTTATCACAGTTGTTTGTCTTGGGGTGTTATCTCAGCTGTTTGTCTGGGGTGTTATCTCAGCTGTTTATCTTGGGGTTTATCACAGCTGTTTGTCTTGGGGTGTTATCACAGCTGTTTGTCTTGGTGTTATCACAGCTGTTTTTGGGTGTTATCACCAGCTGTTTGTCTTGTGGGGGTGTTATCTCAGCTGTTTGTCTTGGGGTGTTATCTCAGCTGTTTGTCTTGGGGGTATATCTCTCAGCTGTTTGTCTTAGTGTTATCACAGCTGTTTGTCTTAAAGTGTTATCACAGCTGTTTGTCTTGGGGGTGTTATCTCAGCTGTTTGTCTTGGGGTGTTATCTCAGCTGTTTGTCTTGGGGTGTTATCACAGCTGTTTGTCTTTGGGGGTGTTATCTCAGCTGTTTGTCTTAAAGTGTTATCAGCAGCTGTTTGTCTTGGGGGTTATCGCAGCCGTTTGTCTAAGTGTTATCACAGCTGTTTGTCTTGGGGGTGTTATCACAGCTGTCTTGTCTTGGGTCTTGGGTGTTATCACAGCTATTTGTCTTGGGGTGGTTATCACAGCTGTTTGTCTTGGGGTGTTATCACAGCTGTTTGTCTTGGGGTGTTATCACAGCTGTTTGTCTTGGGGTGTTATCACAGCTGTTTGTCTTGGGGTGTTATCACAGCTGTTTGTCTTGGGGTGTTATCACAGCTGTAAGTATTTCGCCACAGCTGTTCTTAACCACGGACACAGGTGGGTCAAATATCTCTTTTACTATAATTAGACAACGCCATTCACTCTGCCTGGACCTAAGGTTGCGTAAACTCACTGCAGATGGCAATTTTCAGGGTGTCCTCTGCTCACAACACTGGAAAGGTCTGTTGTGTCCTCTGCTCACAACACTGGAAAGGTCTGTTGTGTCCTCTGCTCACAACACTGGAAAGGTCTGTTGTGTCCTCTGCTCACAACACTGGAAAGGTCTGTTGTGTCCTCTGCTCACAACACTGGAAAGGTCTGTTGTGTCCTCTGCTCACAACACTAGAAAGGTCTGTTGTGTCCTCTACTCACAACACTGGAAAGGTCTGTCGTGTCCTCTGCTCACAACACTAGAAAGGTTTGTTGTGTCCTCTGCTCACAACACCAGAAGAGTTGGTTGTGTTGTAAGCTTACAGCATTATAAACTCACAACTTATTCCAGTTCTATGTCGTGTTCTTAGCTCACAATATCAGGTATCTTTGCCTTGTCGTGACCTCACAACACAAGAGAAGTTTGCTGTGCTGGAAACTCACTGCGAGAGGTGTGTGTTGGGTCGGTGCCACGGGGTTGTGTTGTGTGGTGTTGTATCTGGCAGTGTTGGAAGGATGATTTATGGTCGGATATGAATCCCATTGAGTAGCGGAGATGACAGATGGGTGGTGGTAGGGCTGGGTGCGAGTGGTGGGGCGGGGCTGTAGGGCGTAAGACAGGCCACCCTGCTACCAGAATATCCTCCTTCCCATTCACTAAAGCTGAATTCCGGGACCAGATTGTGAATGGAACTTTCTTGGGGGTGATCTCTTTCATTCATTCACATAAGCCCGAGCTTCAAGGCTGGATTCCAACGTTGCCGCTTGTTCGCACAGGAAGTTGTCTTGTTACAGTCCACCACATTACTAGTTTTTATGTAAACAGCTGGCCAGGTGACCGTTGCTGCGACACACATATCTGGTAACTATTATTCATGCTCTGAAGAAAAGTTTCCCCATCGTGTGTAATGCCACCAAGTGTGTTCTCGCCCACACTCATAACAGAAAGGCAGAGAGGCGGGTCTGGCCCCCAGCCGTGGTGACGCCATTTCACAAGGAACGTGGAGGTGCCTTATATGGCCTCCCACCCGACTGGCGCCTCTATGATTAAGATCAAGTTCCGTTTTACATTCGTCATGGAGTCCGACACTTACTCCGTTAATTGACTTTAGCTTTGGAGTAATAAGTTCTCTATAGGAATCCACAAACAAAGTGAGATTGATTCTTTATGGCGCAATTTACCACCCAGTAGTCATAAACTATAAACATTCACTCGACGTAAATGCTAATACTTTAAATACAGAAGAAGAAGAAGAAAGAAAATTAGGCGGACCCAGAATTTTTAATGAAGGCTGTGGTTCTTGTCAAGTGTTTTCTGCGTACGTGGCATATATTAAACCTGGCCAGGGCAGCCACGAGTGTCGCTGGCTACATTCTCATTCCCGGCACTGGAAACGAGGGACACCACACTACCACACCAGCCACGATTATCATCATTTTTAAGTTGTATTATAAACCGGGTAAACAAAATAAAAGCTTGACAACTTGTTTACCACCATAGTAACTTTTTTTAATTTTCCGCTAATTGAATCACCAGGATATTGTGGCGGGAAGAGGCCATCGTGGCGACAGTTGCTCCGCTTCTAAACATAGTTATTTGTACCATGGAATATCTGAGGTGTATCAGTGGGAGAAAGTGTATTTTAACTATTATGGTGGACCTATTACCTGCATCCCTGGAACATATCTCAAGTCATCGAGTAGTGAGGTGAAACTTGTGGCGGAGATCACTGAACATATGGAAGGTGCTGCGCCATCTGTTGACTGTATTCTCAATTGTTGTTATGGCGAGATCATCATAAACACCTTGTCTCTACATAAGGGAAGTGTCACATTGTTACTATTATCTCGTGGAAGTCTATTAACTTTCAAGTATATTTAACGTAAAGTAAATATTTGAACACAATATCAGTCATGGATATTAGTAGCTGTTAATTTATTTTTAGGTAGAAGAACATACGAGGTGTTCATACGGCAGACTGAGGTACTGTGAACAAGTGTACTGTATATCACCTTATAGCTGCCCTGAAGTAGTTTACGGCGTTAATGTGGGTATTATTGGGAGTTTCTACATCGTTTTAACAATAGAATAAGAGTAATGAACACTTCCAATACTTGACGGTGTATCGAAAGGTTGTGTGTGACTTTTAAAAAAAAAAACTAAATTTAAGTTGAGAGGTGATGGGAGAACCTCGCTAAAAAGATGCTATTATATTGTGTGTGAGACAGACAGACAGACAGACAGACAGGCAGATAGACAGACAGACAGGTAATAAGGTTAATGTAGCCTCAAAACACAAACAAGACTATATAATGAAATATACTTTTTAAATTACGTCTAAAAAAATTACCAAAACATCTTCACATTTTATTCAATATCAAATGACTTTAAACGGCATACATATTAAAGGTAGTTTACATAAGGACATAGACGGTTAATTAAGAAGACGTAATTTACTAGATGATTATTCTCACATACAAACGACCACAAATGCAGTTTAGATTACTAGTAGAAATTCCCAGTGGTTAAATCGATGGGTCACTTTCTCCAGAATTCAGTATCGACAACTTTGACCTCCAGGGTAATTAATGTCTTTTCCCTGTTTGCCGCCCTCACTGACTGTACGAAAAGTGACAATAGGTAAAAAAGAGTAGGAATTAACTTGTGGTGACGATGATAGGTGCCTGATGGAGGGTGAGAGAGAGGAGTGTGTTTTCATGAGGTAATGACGATGTAGCGAGTCTCTTAATGGACCTCCAGTACTTAACACATAGTAAGGGAGAGGCTGAAGACTTTAGGTATTGCCTGAAGGTGCCGTACTCTCTCGGTAGTCCCTCCTTCAGTAGTGATTTGTATTTATTGTTGTAGTTAGTTCACAGTTGAGACATCAGGAAATACTGTGACTCTTACTGGTTATTGCTACTGGTGGAGGGTGGCAGTACCTAGGGGCAGTACCTGAAGGTGTTGGCAGTACCTGATGATGTTGACAGTACCTGAAGGTGTTGGCAGTACCTGAAGATGTTGGCAGTACCTGATGATGTTGACAGTACCTGAAGATGTTGGCAGTACCTGAAGAAGTTGGCAGTACCTAAAGATGTTGACAGTACCTGAAGATGTTGGCAGTACCTGAAGGTGTTGGCATTACCTGAAGATGTTGGCAGTACCTGAAGGTGTTGGCATTACCTGAAGATGTTGGCAGTACCTGAAGATGTTGACAGTACCTGAAGGTGTTGGCAGTACCTGAAGGTGTTGGCATTACCTGAAGGTGTTGGCATTACCTGAAGATGTTGACTTCTTGTTCTGAAGTCTTACAGGAACACTTAACTAACACAAGAAGACAATAGCCACCTTATTTAAATCAAGGTGTGAACCCCATTTGTTTGTTATATCCGGGTCAAGAGTAAGGCGGAAGTGACGGAGACGAGGTTGTGAGTTTGTGGTTGTGGTTGTTGTTGTAATCCGATCCCGAGGTGAAAGCTGTTTATAGAGTTGTAGTTTTTTGTTCAGGAAAGGAGAAGAGGAAGATTGGTGTGTGTGTGTGTGTGTGTGTGTGTGTGTGTGTGTGTGTGTGTGTGTGTGTGTGTGTGTGTGTGTGTGTGTGTGTGTGTGTGTGTGTGTGTGTGTGTGTGTTTGGAGGGGGGGGGCCTGAAATTCTGCCTCACATGACTATTAGGTTAGGTTAGGTTAGATTCGGTTATGATTGGTTAGGTTAACATTAAATTAGATTAAATTAAGTTAAGTTAGGTTATTATAGTGTTAGGTTAGGTTAGGATTCTCCGCCATATGATAAGGTCCTGCGTCACTCTTTCAACTTTCCTTTATGGTCGTCCAGGTCATCGTTAATCAGCGGCTTAGAAAGTTATTATTACGCCTCAGCATCCCGTAAGGTGGGTAGTCATCCCCTGGGGTAATGATTGAGGGCCCACACCCCCCTCCCCCCTTAATGTGGGTCCTCTTGCCCTGGGGGGATAATTTTAGGTCCCTTACATCTCCCTTCTCCCTCCCCTCCCTCCCCAAGGTGATGCTGGTCGTCATGGTGATGTTGGTGGTGGTGGTAGTGGTGGTGGTAGTGATGACGGGAGTGGTGGTGATGATAATGGTGAAGAGAGGAAATGTAATCTCTTTATTTCTCTCTCTATTTACTTATCTCTCTCTCTCTCTCTCTCTCTCTCTCTCTCTCTCTCTCTCTCTCTTTCTGCACCTCAGTCGGGCGTGAAAGTCTCAGGAATGATAAGAATGTCGCCAAATTTTCACTGGATGGGTTGAGGTGTGTGGGAGACACCTGGTAAGCTATTAGTGAGCGAAGGTCACCTGGAGGGGGGGGGTGTATAGTGTATCGATCTAGAGGTGAAGAGAAATTATAGTGAACAAGAGAAAGAGAGATGATAAAATTTTGGAGAGAGAGAGAGAGAGAGAGGGAGAGAGAGAAAGGGGGAGAGACAGACAGAGCAAGTGACTGAGAAAAGACAGACAGACAGAGACAAAGACAGAAAGTGCATGTGTGTATCAATATCTGCATTTAACTCTTCTCTGGACAGCAATTCAATACAAAAACTCACCAAATTCTGCCAATCCAACACACAGAATGACGTGAATGTAACTGACCCACTAGATACCAATTGCGTTACGTGGATGCGAGGTTGTATACACAGTCAGTACCTCCAATTCCCATGTTCTGCCACCATTCGATTCCCATGTTCTGCCACCATTCGATTCCCACGTTCTGCCACTATTTGATTCCCACGTTCTGCCACTATTCGATTCCCACGTTCTGCCACCATTCGATTCCCACGTTCTGCCACCATTCGATTCCCACTTTCTGCCACCATTTGATTCCCACGTTTTGCCACCGTTTGATTCCCATTTTCTGCCACCATTCGATTCCCACGTTCTGCCACTATTCGATTCCCACGTTCTGCCACCATTTGATTCCCACGTTTTGCCACCGTTTGATTCCACGTTCTGCCACCGTTTGATTCCCGTTATGCCATCCATTTGATTCCCACGTTCTGCCACCATTTGATTTTCCGCTTTCTGCCGCAGTGGTTCCCCACGTTCTGCCACTATTCGATTCCCGGTCTGCCACCATTTGGTTCCCGTTTTGCCACCGTTTGATTCCCACGTTCTGCCACCGTTTGATTCCCACGTTATGCCATCATTTGATTCCCACGTTTTGCCACCGTTTGATTCCCACTTTCTGCCACTATTCGATTCCCACGTTCTGCCACCATTTGATTCCCACGTTCTGCCACCATTCGATTCCCACTTTCTGCCACTATTCGATTCCCACGTTCTGCCACCATTTGATTCCCACGTTCTGCCACCATTTGATTCCCACGTTCTGCCACCATTTGCTTATCAAGAAACCATTTTTTCCCTTGAGGTGTTGAAATGTTATGCGGTACTTGGCAACATTGTATATATATATATATAACTTACGCTTTCAATAGTGTTTAGGCGATGGGTATTGGACTGGCTATGTGTAAAGGGAGAGACTGTTTCCTACTTGTGAGAATTAGCATGTGTGTGTGGATGGACAACAACATACCAATGACAGCATAACATAAGAATAACAGCATAACATAACATAAAAATATCAGCATAGCATAACATTGACAGTACCTGAAAGTTGAAAAAGTGTTATTGTATTGTTAGTTGAATGTGATATGAGTAAATCTCTTCATCGTAAAATGTATGACTGTCTTGCTCTTGTGGTATACATAGTTCTAGGTATACATAGTTCTGGGTATACATAACTAGGTATACATAGCTCTAGATATACATAGCTTTATAGGTATACATAGTTCTAGGTATACACAGTACTAGGTATACACAGCTCTATGTATACACAACTCAAGGTATACACAGCTGTAGACATATATAGCTCTAGATATACATAAAACTAGGTATACATGCAGTATCTCTAGGTATACACAGCTCTGGTAGGTAACTTCGTCAACACCAATGTAGTATCGTCACGTAGCCTTGTCAGCCACGGTGTAAACAAACTCACTATGATAATGAACGTCAGGTGAGGACGAACCCAATTTACAGGTAGTGTGATCAGGACTTTAATTTCTCACCATGACTACTGCTTGTGTTATCTTTTGCTGTGTATGTGTGTGTGTGTGTGTGTGTGTGTGTGTGTGTGTGTCCGGTTATGTATGTGTGTCTGTCTGGGTGTAAATTAAACTAGTAGTAACGAGTTTGTCGAATTAAGTGATATCAGACAAGTGTGTTTAGTATTAGTAGAGAATGGAGAGGTCTGATTTTGTGTGAATATTGATTGAAATGTGAAAGTTACAGGTTAGAGTCTTGAGTGAAGTTAACACAGTAATATTAAAATAGTTTTGGATGAAATTTGGTTAATGGGTGACATTTATTATTATTATTGTTGTTGTTATCATCATTAACTCAGCACAGTCGACAGCAACAAAGGAATGATCACTAACTGTACTTGTTGGGGGAAATGAAAGAAAGAGAAATAAAAGAAAGATAAATGAAAAAACAACAACAAAAAGGCGTGTCATCTGGCAAGTGGAGAGGACACAAATTCACCGTGATACCCTTAGCTGCTCACTTAACCTAACCTAACCTTCCTAGTGGCTGTCAGGAACCTTAACCCTTCCTAGTGGCTGTCAGGAACCTTAACCCTTCCTATTGGCTGTCAGAAACCTTAACCTTCCTATTGGCTGTCACCTTAACCCTTCTAGTGGCTGTCGAAACCTTAACCTTCCTATTGTGTCAGGAACCTTAACCCTTCCTAGTGGCTGTCAGAAACCTTAACCTTCCTATTGGCTGTCAGGAACCTTAACCCTTCTAGTGGCTGTCAGGAACCTTAACCTTCCTATTGGCTGTCAGAAACCTTAACCCTTCCTAGAGGCTGTCAGAAACCTTAGCCTTCCTATTGGCTGTCAGGAACCTTAACCCTTCCTAGTGGCTGTCAGAAACCTTGACCTTCCTATTGGCTGTCAAGGAACCTTAACCTTCCTAGTGGCTGTGAAACCTTAACCTTCCTAGTGGCTGTCAGACCTTCCTAGTGGCTGTCAGGAACCTTAACCCTTCCTAGTGGCTGTCAGGAACCTTAACCCTTCCTATTGGCTGTCAGCGCCCTCTTGTGACAGCCAGTGTGGGTGTCCTCTTCCTCCCCAGGCAAGGTTCACGACCATATGAGGGGCCACATGATAACTAGAACCACTTAAAGCTGTTCAGGTGGTACAAGTACTCACGATGCTTCGGTGTTTTAGTCTTGTGGTGACCGAGGTAGTGTGTGTGTTCAAGATAGATATTATTAAGAGGAAAATATTACTGGTAAAGATATGTACAAGAATAACAATATATCTAGACCTGTAGTCATGATTATAATGAGGACAAAAATAAATATGAATAAATCCGACTTACATTATCTAATTTTTTTTTATCTCGTAATATACAGTATATATATTTATTTCCACGTAGTTAGAAATATTAATAAAGAGATGGTGTGAGTTGAGGTAGTGTGAGAGGATGTAGGTTGAGGAAGGCAGGCGGGAGTGAGGAGTGACCCAAGGTGGTGGTCGAGGTGCTCTTGTGTTTCTCCAGCAGCGTGAGTGAGTGAGTGAGCCAAGACACTTCCTCACATGGACACTGATAGTTGATCCTCCTAAAGGTCAAGAGTTCCCAGAGAGGTTTACAAAAGCTACGTGTTTATCCTTCCACTACACAGTCGGATGTTTCTCTTCTACACATCCACCCACACACACACACACACACACACACACACCCACACACACACCCACACACATACACACACACCTTTTACCTGCTATTTTTAACATTTAACCCTTTGAGTCCTGGAGGGTTAAATCATCATCTTCAAAGGTTTAAACCATCGTCCTGAAAGAATTAACCATCGTCGTCAAAGAGTTAAGGAAGCTTTTACACATTGTATGGCCGACAACCCTTACTAATTAACCTTGGCGAGTCGGCTAATAAACACACAGGTTAGGTTTTAGGTTAGGTTAGGTTAGGTTAGGTTATAATTTTACAGAGAGCGTGGGAAGGTGCCTAATATGATGGGGTCAAAAGAGGTCATTTCTGTACAGGTAAAAGAGAAAAGCTGTTTACCTGGTGATGGTCTCCGTACCCTTTACAGTACACCTCACACTCGTTAGATTCCTGTGTGTGTTATAGTGAAACCTCCATATAACGCACTAACCTCGTGTTTATAGGTCATTAAAAGGAGGTTTCGTATATAACGGATCCTCTCTCATATATCTGTAGTCCGTTAGAAGGACGTTTTATATATACCGGACTTTGATCTAACGGACTAAAGTTTTATTTATACCGGACTTTTATCAAACGGACTAAAGTTTTATTTATACCGGACAATGTATCGATTAAACTGAACTCCGGTATTACATGATCTAGTTTTTGATGACATGGTGTTGTAACCGGACGTTGCAGGGCGGAAGTCGAGCGTACTTTCGCCTGGCGTATATATTATTAAATTACCGCCTCATTGTCAGAGAAGAAAGAAAAGTACTGTCAGTTTCTCATAATGTTGTGTTCACTTGTTCACAATAACACTGAAGTGGGGAGGAGGAGGAGGAGGGAGAGAGAGAGGGGAGAGAGTAGTGGGGAGGGAAGAGGAAGAGAGTGGTGGGAAGGGAGAGAGGGAGGTGGGGGGAGGAAGAAATAAAGAGGAGGGAATGAAGAAAGAGAGAAAGGAATGGAGGAAGAAAGAGAAGGTAGAAGATAGAGAGAGATAGGGGGGTTATCATTGCCTACTGTTCACCTTACAGTCACCTACATCATCTAACCTAACCTAACCTAACCTAACCTAACCTAACACACAGTAAATATCCTCAACGTTATAAACTGTACCTAGGTCATCAAAGTCTCCAGACCTCATTACTAAACTCCTCTCCATTAAGTCAGTGTGGCTTCATATTTCCCTCAGGTAATTGACTCATAACCAAAGAACTTAAGGTATGCAGAGTCTTAGTCATTCACAGTAATTATTTATTTTTTGTTGCAGGTTAAGAGGCTTCGTGTTGTGTTATATAACCTCTATTTTATTTTATTTTTGTGTGTATGTTAAAAATAATAATCAATGGTGTGGTTATTATGCTTCAAGTCTACCCTATGCCTTCACACACCCGACCCCTCCATGAGCAAAGGAGGAGGGGGGGGGTGGTGGGTGGGGGGTGTGGAGGAGGGTAGGAAGGTTGTGACACACCTCCCACGTCCTGGATATAGTCAGGTGTTTACAGGTTAAATTCTTCCCCCCCCCTTCCCCCCTCTCCTCCCCTCCCCATTCCCTCCCTTTCCCACCACCATCACCACCTAAACCATCACCACCACCACCACTACCACCACTACTACTACCATCACCACCACCACTACCACCACCACCTAAACCACCACTACCACCACCACCACCACCACCACCACCACCACCTAAACCACCATCACCACCACCACCACCACCACCATCACCACCATCTTATTATACATTTACGTAAAATTCGTCTCTTAACATTAACATTTTTATTGACTTATTGATGTGATTTTAGTGGGGTTTTTTTGTTGTTTTTTAGAACTAAGAGAATTGGGGAGGTTTAGAGAGAGAGAGAGAGAGAGAGAGAGAGAGAGATGTACCCAATGTGTTCGTCCCTTGAAAAGTTTTGTCAAGCTGCCAAGTTGAGGTGCAGGGCTTGTGGGGGGGGCGGGGGGGGAGGATGAACTTGGGAGTGGTGGAGAGGAGGGCACCGGTCGACTCCTCCCTTCCTCTCTCTCCCTACTGACACAGTTCTCTCCACAAACATCACACTAAATGCTCCTCTACCACACTAAATGCTCCTCCACCACACTAAATGCTCCTCCACCACACTAAATGCTCCTCCACCACACTAAATGCTCCTCCACCATACTAAATGCTCCTCCACCACACTAAATGCTCCTACACCACATTAAATGCTCCTCCACCACACTATACTGCTCCTCCACCATACTAAATGCTCCTCCACCACACTAAATGCTCCTACACCACACTAAACTGCTATTCCACCATACTAAATGCTCCTCCACCACATAACCACCACACTAACGTCATTCTCATAACATTATAATATTCTACCAGGTTCTGTTTAACATTTACCGGAGCGTTTGAGCATAAAGACGTCATCGGGGGAGCATATCTTCTTGTTCCCCCTCAAATGGCCCGGAAAATATCACACACAACCTGATGTAAAATCATGACGGTGCACAAACAAGTTCATTCAGTGTATCATCTATGTAGTATAATTAATGTTACATGTAATACAGTTATGTAATCTCCTGTAACATAAAAGTGACTGTAAGGCTAATGAATTCTAAGTTACACATGAGTGGTAAGGTATTGTGGTTAGTTTGTACACACACCCACACACACACACACACACACACACACACACGGGATTTTCTTAAGGAGTAGTGTTGCAAGAGTGGGATTATTTTTCCCTAAACTCTGAGCACATATTGTCTTCTACCATCTCTTCCTCATCCCCCATTATATTTATCTATTGTTAAATATCTGTACAGACACGTGACCTGGCATGATAGAGAGAAAACATCACGTGGGGTCCCTATCATGGTAGCTAGTGAAAAGACCATAAGGGATTTATTGTACAGTCACTTAAAAAAAAATATCTATACAAAATTGTGTTGAAAAATATGACACAAGGGACGAAGGATTTTGACAACCCTACTGAGACAACAGGATTTAGTGTTCATTCTGAAATTCATCGATCACCCTAAGTAAAGATAGTTTTTTTGAGTGACTTTACATACCTAACCTAACCAGCTCCTTATATCCAGTTCAAAGGGAAATTTACTATATATGAGTTTCCGAGAATCCAGACTGTGCTCTGTTGTTGGTGGTGAACACTGGCTGAACGCTGCACTCATCCTGGTGTTATGTAGACCCAGGGTGTTCACACTTACCTATTGAACGTACAGTAAAGAGAGAGAGACTGAACGTAAAATGGAGAGAGAGAGAGAGAGAGAGAGAGAGAGAGAGAGAGAGAGAGAGACCGAACGTAAAATAAAGATTGAACGTAAAAGAGCGAGAGAGCCATTCAGGCAATATTCTTTACCGGATCTTCTAGTCATTCTTCGTAATTAGGCGTCAGGTAAGCTTGCCTTGTGTGGAGGGGGAAGACAGTCTCTCTCTCTCTCTCTCTCTCTCTCTCTCTCTCTCTCTCTCTCTCTCTCGGCATTGTTACACTACCACCTACATACATACACACATACATGCATACATACATACATACATACATACATACATACATACACACACCATTACTATTATTATTATTATTACCATTTTTATAATTATTAATTAAATTTTTATCTCTACAACCATTAATATTGCAAGTACTAATCACGTTCTTACCTGGAATTACCTTGTTAATGATTGACACTAAATGGAACATAACCTATCATGACCTAACACACATCACTAACAATACTAAAATATTTCCATTACATTATTTATTTTTTTTTACAGTTTTCAATGAATACATTTTAATTCTCGTGAAAATTGTTGGAAAGGTGTTTTTTTTTATGTTATATGGACAGTGAGAGTCATGGTTATTTAGGCTGAGTTAGGCTCCAAGTTGTGTTTGTACGGGGTGGTAGATGGCGAGTGTTGTTGTTGTTGTTGGCATTATTGTTTTCCTTGTTTTTTTATTGTTATTTTTGTTATTATTGTTATTATTATTATTATAGATTAAAACTAAATAATTACCCACTACCTTTCAGTAAATCTCACGAAACATAATTACAAAATACATAATTAAATATTTAAATTACAAACATATACACAATTATTTTATACATATATTCACGCTTACACATAACACCAGGTAAGGAGTGGGGGGGGGGGTAATTAAGAGTTACAGGTACTGCAGGTAAGAGTGGGAGGCGGGGTGGGTGTTGCCATGGTAGCAGCTAGAGGCGTGGCATCACTGTTGAGAGAATGGTTACTGGTGGGGGAAGGAGGGGGGTGTATTTGTTGTGATTGTGTTTGTTATGTATTGTTCATGACCCGGAGTTATTGTTGGTGGCGGTGGTGGTGAGTTTGCTATTATTGTTATTGTTATTTATTATTATTATTATTATTATTATTATTATTATTATTATTATTATTATTATTATTATTTTGATTTTCATTTTTATTGTTATTGTTTTCATTAATCGTATTATTATTATTATTATTATTATTATTATTATTATTATTATTATTATTATTATTATTATGTCATTGCCGTCCATGTTGACACTATTGTATTTTATATGTAAATTCAACAATAAGTTACGTTCGCTGTATATTCTAACGACACTCGGTATGACGTAACGCCACACACCGCTCCATGTCCAGTTCCGTTCAGAAGTTCGTGGTACACTGGCGGTGATAGGTACATAGTCTGTTGTACCCTTCCTGGACGGCAGGTCACTGCGCCAAACCTTCTACCAACACACACACACTGGAACTGGCAACGAATACTCATCAAAAGGAGATGGGGAGGATATTAATATGAATATCCTGCTGACGAGAGAAGAAAACTGTAGTGATAGGAGTATCCATTCGAATATCAGGATACAACAGGGAAATTGGTTTCGAATGAACACCATAAGAAGTAGGTGAACAGAGCTCGTATATCAAGAGTCTTCAATGTATTCATTACTTGAAGTTTGTCGTATAATACTCTTGCTATATATACAGTATATGTGTGTGTGTGTGTTACGCTAAATAGTGATAATTGCCGATTAAATGTTAAATAACATTACTTCCCATGTATCACATCTTCGACACACCGACACAAGTGGGCTGTGTGTGTGTGTGTGTCACACGGTGGTGGTGTTGTTATTTGCCGCTGATGGAAGTGATCAGAAGCTCCACCAAGCCAACATGAATCGGAGAGACGAGAAGTTGGTGCTCAGAGGTCACATTATCACTCTCCGTGTTAATGGTTTCTCCATACGGGGTACAGCACATGGAGTTGGCCTGTTCCCCACAACTGTGGTGAAGTGGTTAAGAGGAGAGCGGTAACCTTAACAACTTAGGTAAGTTATAACTGTCTCAGCAAAGGAGCGGACCATAGCGGCATTGATGAATGAAGGCTAGAGAATGAGAGACCTGCATCATAGTCAAGGATTCGGAAAAGCTCGACCACGGAACTTCATATTAATATTTATAAAGGTAGATAGAGGAATCCTAACCTAAGTTTATAAACAGCCAAATTCAGCATCACTATTTATGGGTAGTTATGTATGGGTAAGGCGACATTTTGACATCATTGAAATTGGTGATCTATCTGGAAATAATAATCACTGCTGTAACCTTTTGAAACTATTGTGTAGATTATGTAGTAGAGTTATGGAAGCTGGTATATAATTTATAACCATGTTTATATGTGAAATGTAAATATACAGTTTAGGTAACCTAGAGTGTCATAATCATTGTGAATATGGTTGTGTTGTATTGTGTTGGTAGGGAGAACAGGAGCCCCTCGGAGGACCACCCCGGCAGATGACGATGCAATTATCACGGCGGCCGAGGCAACCCCCCTAACCAACGCGGTGGCCATACGAGACAGCCTGCATACATAAGGCGATTGTTGCTATTAATAATTTTCGTCGTACTGTTGCCGTTAATCACACATAAGGCGGGAAATAATATAGGATAGGTTAATAAACCATAAATATAATAAATCTTAAATAACCTCAGCAAAAAACATTAAAATTATACTAATTTTTGCACACACTGACACCATCACCCCAACATGAGTGAGGAGGCCCGTTCAGGTCACATTACCTGTAATATCTGGGGCTGGGTGACATTACATGGCTTGCGTGACATGTTCAGCATTGAAGGTCTCTCTACTGCGGCCAATACATCCAACTGCTGGAGGAACGCTTCTTATCTCTACGGGCAAGGAATTTTCCTTTCCCAGCTGGGTCTGTCCTATTTATTCACGACAGGTGTTCGAGCTACACCGCCCGTGTCGTTCGTCACTGGATTCAAGAACAAGACACCCTTCAGCTCTTGGAATGGCCCAGTAAAGGGGCGGACATGAATGACTTTGAACAAGTTTGAGCACAAATGGTGAACACCTGGGAACCAGCAAACGAATGACTTTGAACAAGTTTGAGCACAAATGGTGAACACCTGGGAACCAGCAAACGAGAGGACCAGCCATCAACTCCTGGACCATGTCCACGCCCAGTGGGAGATCTGCAGACGTAAGTCGGAGGTTATTCATGACCTTGTGTCTTCTATGACAGATAGATTGCATACAGTTAGTGAGAGAGGGGGAGGCTGGACGAGCTATTAAATGATAATGTAAAAAATGGATTTCATTTGTCCTAAAATGTGTTTTATTATTGTTAAATAAACACGAGTAACTAATAATATAGAGACTACTTATATATACACATTTATGTAGAAAAAGAAAATATATGTTTATAATTTATTACACTATTGTGGGTGGTTGTTGGGGGTAATATAGTTCAAGACTTATTGTGAGTTGCCTGGCGGACACCAACCCAAACTGCCCTTCTTGTTTTGTCTTTCCCACTATAAGAAATAATTAACGGATGATGATGATGATGATAATATAATATATTAAAATGGTCTAATATATTAAAATATATCCCATTATTTGTATTCAGTATATATAATACCAATAAATTACTAATAGCCTCTCCAGACACACACATTAGATAGACGTTGCCCGATGCTCACATTAATACCCTCCCAATCTTTTTTTTTTATGAGTATTCGTTCGACTCACACTGCTCCGTTGCCAGTTCCGGTGTGTGTGTTGGTGGGAGGGTCGGCGTAGTGACCTGTCGTCCAGGAAGGGTACAATAGGCTCTGCACCCTTCACTACCAGTGTACCACGAACTTCTGAACGGAACTGTACAGTGTCCTTCACTAGTGCGTTTACAGGGGTTCGTCATATAAGCATTCCACAAATGATTATCTTTGAGATATTTGTTTTAATACTGTTTTACCTCGATTCCATAGTATGTTTACGATTACAAGTTTCTTCTGTCGAATGTAAACAAACACAGCGCTGTCACACTGCATAAAACCTGACGGGACCTTGTAAACGCACTAGAGACTGTACGTGTATCTGTTTCTTCCTCAGTAATAAACACATTCACTGAAAGTCGTTTTTATTATTAGTGAATTATGTTTTTTTATATAGCACACACCATTACCGCGGTGTTTAGTACCAGGGGTCTGTGTTGGTCTGGTGAGTACGGTACTAAGTCTAGGTTATTTTCTCGTATGTATTGGGAGAAAATTAGTCATTGATTTAAAAATGTTTCTACTATTGTGATATTGTTTGTGTTGTTTGGTGTGTTGGTTTCTTGGTTAGGTTAGGTTAGGTTTTTTAGGTTAGGTTAGGTTAACTTTTGTAGCCATACTATGAAGCTTTGGGATGGGTTGACCTCTCACCTGTCTCATGAACGCACCTGTAGAGTCATTAAGTTTACCCATGTCAAAAAAAAGTATATATATATATATATCCATAATACTTATATTCTAACACAAAATAAAAACGAAATCAATTAATTGAATAATATGCTTAAAAAATATATCAGTGTGTGGTCTGCCAGTCCGGATAAAGCAGAAATCCGGATAAAAGGAGTCTGGATTAAGAGGGTTTTACTGTATTTTGCTATATTTACCATTATCGAACATCCGGGGACTTCTCGTTCGGGGTCGCCATTACACATCTTGTCGATATGTGTAAAGAAAAATTAATCTCATATTCTGCAAAAACTCGTTATGTCTTCACACCTTTGAAGGAGTGATCAAGGTGAGTTTAAGACAGGTGGTAACAGGTTAATTACGATGGATTCATTCACCTCTAATTAGAGGATGTCTTCTACAGGTATTCCTTACAACCCTTTAATAATGTCCGCTCACCAGGTGTTTACAATCCCAGTTAATTAGGTACAGGTAAGTTATTTTCCCTGTGCTCTTAATTAGACGTATACCTTGTTATAGTCACCTGGTATACTCTATTATGGGGTATGTCTTTGATGATGTTCTTTATTGTGGAGGTTGTTGTGGTATGGCGGATATAACCAGATATAGCGTGTAGAGGATAGAGGATATGTGATGTGACGTGATGTGATGTGATGTGATGTGCTTTCTTTTCTCCATCATTATTGTCACATTTTCTCTTCTTCGTTTTCCTGTTCCTTTTCTTCCTTCCCTTCCTCTTCTCCAACATTACATCTTCTCTTCTTCCTCCTCCTTCCCCTCTTCTTCCTCCTTCATATCCCTTCCTCATCCCCTCCCCCTCTTCCTCCTTCTCCCTTCCTCCTCCTCTTCCCCATCATCTCATCCTCTTCCTCCTCGTCCTTCTCTTCCTCATCCCCTCCCTTCTTCCTCCTTCTCCCTTCCTCCTCCTCTTCCCACTATTCCTCGTACCCGGAGTTGTACCTCAAGATTGCCACTTGTAGCAACACGGGAACTGACTTGTGTAATTTGTAGTGACACGCTGCTGGGAGAGGTGGGAGTGGGAGTGGGGGGAGAGGGAGGTGGGAGTGGGAGGGAGTGGGAAGGGAGGGAGAGGGAGGTGGGAGTTGGGGAGGAAGTGTAGAAGAGGGTAGAAAGGGATGAAGGAGGGAGGTGAGAGAGAGAGAGAGAGAGATCAAGGCAATAGAGAATGGAAGGGGAGGGTTGAGAGAGAGTGACAACAGTGATCCCTAACAGCCAATCACTCAACATGACCTACTCCTACCCTCACCTCTGACCTCCTTGATAAAATTAGTATGGGTCACCCCCCCCCCTATGATTGCTCGCCCTTCTGCCACATGTCATGCTCCACACCTGCCTCTCTCTCTCTCTCTCTCTCTCTCTAATAAAGTAATTCCCTAAGAAGCTGATGGCGTGATGGTACACGTATACCCAAGGTGGAGGGTGGGTGGTAGGGTGGGTGGAGGGTGAGGTGCACACTACTAAAGGTCACATAGTCAAACTTGAGGCACGGGTGTGGGTGGAGGTGTGTGGGCGGAGGTAAGACAGAGTTTAGGGTGTGGATGAGAAATGAAAGGAGAGAGAGAGAGAGAGAGAGAGAGAGAGAGAGAGAGAGAGAGAGTCTATTTATCCCTGAAGATCATTTATCCTAAAACACCTTTAATCTAATCATTAATTTATCCAATCCAATCCCCCAAAGGTAGTCGTTTAATCTCCTTACCTGGCCTGGCTTCCGACCTGACTGGCAGTGAGTGGATGGTGACGCGAGGGATGAAGGAAGGAAGGAAGGAAGGAAGGAGAGTGGGGAGGGAAGGGAGACGAAGGGAGGAAGGGGGGAGAGAGGGGAGGTCAGGTGACTTTTAACGCCTCACCTAGCTTGACCTTTTTCTCGGCGCGGTATTTAAAGCCGCTGTTGATGTGGGTTAGTGCTTGGCCACGCCCGGATCAGTAGGAGGTAAGTTTGGTCAGGTGTTCTGGTGGTTTAAGTTGTGCTGGTTTGATTAAGTTGTTGTGGTTTAATTAAGTTGTTTTGGTTTAAGTGGTTGTTTTGGTTTAAGTGATTGTTTTGGTTTAATTTGTTGTTGTGGTTTAAGTTGTTGTTGTGGTTTGATCAGTTTTTGTGTTGTTTTGATCAGGTGTTCTCGTGGCCTGATTTTATTTGATTTTAATTGTGATCAATGTGTTGTGATGTTTGATCAATTGTTGTTCTAAATTGATCAAATGTTTTGCCATCTTGTTCAGCTGCTTAGAGTTTTGGCCACTTGTTTTTATTAACTGACCAGATCATATGAAGTTTTGACCAGGTGATGCTATTTCGTCCAGTTTTCATTGAGTTTTGACCACCAGGTATGTTATCATTTTAACAGCCTTTATTGAGTTTTGACCAAGTGTTATAACATTCAATTGAGTTTTGACCAAGTGTTTCAACATTCAATTGAGTTTTGACCAAATGATTTAATTTTTGGTGGCGTTTCTGTTATATAAAATACAATATATCAAGTATACTATATTATATCAGTTCCTTATATCAGTTCACCGAGCCTATAGACTTGAGTTTATATTCAGGATGGTTCACGGTATATACTGAAACATGGCTCATATAATATAAAGGTAAATATAGAGTCATTTAGTGTTTTGTGTTATTTAGTGATTATCTGGTCTGTCTGTCTGTCTCTTATTGTTAATCGCCAATGGTAATTAAATCTGTATAACTTCTGACATTTCTCAATAAACTTTCTAATTCTGAATGTTAATATGAACAAAACACACACACAGACACACACACACGACCCCGCCTCCTGTTTGCCCCCGCTCGTCAATACAACAAGGTAGGAGGGAAGAAAACGCTAATTACTCCTCACCTTTCTTCCTTCACTCCTCACTAAGTTTGTATTCGTAATATTCATTCGTGAGAGGAAAATGTTTTTTTTGTTTTATTATCATTTTATTGTCTTTCATGTGACTGAAGATTAAGTATTGATAAAGGTTGAGAAAGGGATCGTGTGTGTGTGTGTGTGTGTGTGTGTGTGTGTGTGTGTGTGTGTGTGTGGCTAATACATTGGTAAATATGGAATTAAATCGAGAAAAAAGTGACACAGAGCTGTAAATGTTAAGTGTGTTATTCACCACCACTACTACTACTACCATCACTACCACCCCCACTACCATCACTACCACCCCCACTACCATCACTACCACTATCACCACCAGCACCACTTCACCCCTATCATAACCTCTCCACTGAACCCTACGCTATACATATGTTTTGACCAATCTTTCCCTTCCGCGTCTCTCACATGATCAACGTCACCACCACACGTCTTCTCAGGAGAGGATGACGGAGCCATCACCCCAATTAATTTATTCATATTTATATTTTAATTAGTAATATTTAATTATCTTTTATCTTGCTTTTATTAATTTCAATGTTTTTTTCTTCTGTATTTATCGTGTTTTAATAGTTTATTGTGTTTTCGGATAATAGTAAGTGCAATTCACGGCGTTCATCAGGGTAGGTATCCCATTATAAACATTCTTGACCTTTTTATTGGGGGGAAAATATTTATTGTGTGTTTACGTGATGGTGAAGCTGGTACGATAAATATTCAGTTACGAGAGTGAGATATAAACGTGTTTTGTTTTGCTGGTGGTAAACTGTATACCTTTGTGTGTGTGTGTTGACAAATGAACCATCTCCATTGTGTCGTAAATGAAAGCTAATGAAATTGCTGTTCCAATTGTTCCTACTCACGGATTCTTCTCGTGGCGTGAGAGAGAGAAAAGAAGAAATAATTTAAATGAGAGGAAGGAGTACTCCGGGTTGGCTAGCTGGGTGGCTGGCTCGCATGTCACAGATGTACACAAACAAAAACTGGCTCTCCTCTCATGCAGGAAACCTTACCTTCTGTTACTCGTTTAATTACATTATTATTTTTTGTATAAGATGTCATTAAGAATATAACATATAATTATTAATGCATTGTTAGAATTATATAATTAATTTTATCTAAGATGCATCAGAAGATCATCTAAAATGCCATTGACTTTTTTTTATATGTCAATTACTTTAATTCGACAATAAATAACTCATCTGGCTGAGTAGTGATTAAGATATTAGAGACAACAAACTTCTTAACACTATTCAATCCCTTATAATATACATATAATCAACGATGTCTTTATTTACCAAACACCCGTCACGTCCAACTAAACCTGCTCTTCCATGTAACTCAAGTTTATTATCATTTTACTACAGAAACAAATTAACCCAGACGTTCCATTTCATTTAACTTCAAGACCCAGGCAAAAAAATAATGAAGTTATTGGTCTTTCATGCCTGAGGAGCACACGAGGCCAGTACACGATGGTCTGTTACGTGTCGCTTGGGGTAACTTTCTCGCTCTGGAAGCCAAACTTGTGAAGGTGTTGAGGTAATCTGTTCCACTCTTTCAGTGTATCAAGATGACACCTGGCGTTGAGTGTTGGTTTTTCCTGTTAGGTGTTTACTGTTGGTTGTTACTTTTGTGTTTACTGTTGGGTATTTACTGTTAGTTGTTTACTGTTAGTTGTTTACTGTTGGGTGTTTACTGTTAAGAACATAAGAACATAAGAATGGAGGAAACTGCAGCGGGCCTATTGGCCCATACTGGACAGTCCCGTTTACACCCAACCCCTATTGCTCATATGAGCATCCAACCTATGTTTGAAGCTATTCAGCGTATTCGAGTTAATGATGATATTTGGTAACTTGTTCCATTCATCCACTACTCTATTTCCAAACCAGTGTTTACCTATTTCACGCCTAAATCTAAATTTGTCTAATTTAAAACCATTGTTACGAGTTCGCTCCTGGTTGGATAATTTGAGTACCTTTGTAATGTCCCCTTTGTTTAGCCCTGCCTTCCACTTATACACCTCTATCAGGTCGCCCCTCGCTCTACGTCTCTCAAGGGAGTGCAAATTAAGATGCTTTAACCTGTCTCTATACTCAAGGTTCCTAATGCCCGGGATTAGTCTTGTCATTCTCCTCTGAATTCTTTCCAAGGATTCTATATCCATTCTGTAATACGGTGACCAGAACTGAACTGCGTAATCCAGGTGTGGTCTCGCAAGAGCAAGATACAGTTTTAGGATGACCTCGCTAGTCTTGTAACTAACACTCCTTTGTATGAACCCAAGTACTTTATTAGCCTTGTTACGAGCAAAAACACATTGTTTACTTGGCTTAAGGTTCCTACTTATCATTACTCCTAAATCTCTCTCGCAGTCGGTACACAAGGAGGCAACGTGGCCTAAATTGTAAAGTTCGATACTCATTTCCAGCTAGGAAGACTGTAATTACCTAGGAATCGAACCAACGATCCTTAGGACGGCACGTGAGCGCAGTATCCACTCGGCCACAACATTCCTTAATATAATATATTGTAGAATATAATATGAACTTAAGAGATATGATCCTTAATTATACACACACACCTTTCTCGTAAATCAAACAACTAATTTAATTCATTAAGTGTAGTGAACTAGATGAAGGTGTCAGGCTTACATATCCAGGTATTAATTTTGGTTATTACAAGAGAGAATTATGGCATCACCTGAAGATTAACACCAACCACTTATTTTGCAAGGTAATTAAATACCCTTAACTTAACCTAACCCCACCACTTATTTTTCCTGTCATTGTGTCACAGGTGAACAATAATCCAATATCAACCAAATCTAACCCAACGCTACCCGAACCCTGAATCTAAGCTCACCTAAGCCAACCCAGCCGTGTGTGTGTGTGTGTTCGTCCTGAGTGAAAACCCCGAGAGTGGATGAACCAGCTGGCGCGTTGTGGAGGTCCGTCTTCGTCGTCGTCATCGTCATCGTCGTGTGCTTTTGGCCCCTGACGACTTTTTTTTTTACGTTGACGTCTTTCATGGTGCGGCGCGAGACAGGGAGAAAGTCTCGCACGCACCGCCGGAATTATACGTCTGTTGCTCTTGCTGCCCGCTGTTGCTCCTCCTCCTCCTGCTGCCCACCGCTACATCCGCTACCAGTTGGCATCCTCAGCCTCCTCATCTCACGAGAGAGACACCTTCATAGATTACCTCCATCTTTATCTCTTACTCAGATCAATGAAAGTCGTAGTTTTTTTTTTATATGTTAAAAATATTGGATTTATTTCTTATTAGTTTAGTGAAAAGAACCAAATTTTTAAAGGATCGAGGGGGGGGGTAGGGGGAGGGAGGAGGGTTTGAAAGGGCATTTGGAGGGGGATTTTTATAGGGTCAGTTTAGAGAGGGAGTTTTGTATGGTTGATTTAGAGTTTGAGATTTGAATGGCTAGTTTGGAAGACCAGTTTTGAGAGTAATTTTGAGGTGTTAGATTAGAGGTTGTGTTATGGAGAGTCAGTTCAAGGAGAGAGTTTGAAGGGTCACTTTGGAGGTGGTCTTTGAAGGCCTAATTTAAAGGGGAAAGCTTTAAAGCAACTTACTTGAAGAGAGAGTTTTGAAGGGTCGTTTTGAAGGTCTTTTGCATTACGGTTTTGCAGTGTAAGCTTGGTGGTTTAATTTAGAGGAGTGTTTGAAGTGCCAGTTTAGGGCTTTGGAGGATCAGCTTAACGAGGCAGTTTTGAAGACCTACTACAGAGGAGATTTGAAGGGCAGTTTTGGAGGCCCACTTAAGAGGAGGCATCTGGATTACTTTGGAGAAGGAACTTGGAGGAGGAGGTTTATAAAACCTGTTTAGAGGGAAATTTTCAAGGTGTCAAGTGTCGTATAGTCTGTCAGGTATCATGTAGTGTCAAGTATCATGTAGTGTCAATTGTCGTATAGTGTGTCAAGTGTCATTTAGTGTGTCAGGAGGTCATGTAGGTCATCTCCACCGTCTAAATGTCCAGTAATATAGACCAACTTGACATGAAAACTATTATTTTTTTATTCATCTGAGACAATATTTTATTTTTTATTATTTTTTTTTACATATATTAACTAAGCTTTTTATTTTAATTTTTGGTTGGATCGACTTTCTTTTTTGTATATTATTATTATTATTATTATTATTATTATTATCTATTTTTATTTACTTAGTTTTTTCTATCCGGGTTTGTAAGGGAGCGTCCACCACCGCCTTGGTTGTTTAAGCAATGAGTGTAGGCGGTGACCTGTCCCATGAGGTTGACCCCTGCCTAGCCAACCAGTCATGCAGTCACACAAAGGTCAAGGGGAAAGCTGCATGGTGTAGGAGGTGATGAGAGGAAGGGGGTTTTGTCAGCCTCTCACCACTGTACCCATAATAATAATTACACGAAAATAACTAACTGACTGACTGAATGACTGACTGACGAATTGGCTCGGTCATACAGGTAACTTACATGGCTAGAGGATAACATTACCAACCTGTGAGTCGTGTCCAGCCAGGTAGCCACTCCCAGTGTATCAACAGGTGATCTTTAAGCAAACACTAATTCCGCCAGTGTCGCTTTGCATATTTTTTTTTTTTACATTTCACTTGGCTGTTTTCTCATTATCTAGCTGTATAAAAATGACGATTTAATTCAAATATGTAATCTCCTTGTTTCTGTTTGAGGGGATGTATGTGTGTGTGTGTGTGTGTGTGTGTGTGTGTGTGTGTGTGTCCAGTATAGACCCGCATAGATGGTGCGCCCTGTTGCATGGTATCCAAGGCTGGTGAGAGGGTGAGGGAGGAGAGGGTGAGAGAGGGGGAGAGTGTAAGGGAGAGATGACACCTTTTTCTCAGGATATGAAGAACATTTTACCTCTATGACGACGGACGTTCTATGGACTGATTACATAACCATACCAAATATTAACTCATTATCTTCAAAACTGTAGCCGTGTAAAGCAAAATTATAGCAAAATACTGGAGGGCAAAAAAATATAGCAAAGGTAGACCAAATATAGCAAAAATGTCCTCAAAGAAATGACAAATAAGCCAACATCTAAAGTATAAATAAAATAAACATATCTGGAGGCCTTGATCACAGGATATTATTAGCCAGAAGGGAAGGCGGTAGTGTGGCGGGATTGGGACACACACACAGAGGCATGAAGGAAGGCAGGAAAGGGCATACATATTCCGTCCAGCCAGCCACTCGCGACCTTGTCTCACTCACCCAATGAAAGCTGGAGCTGCTACTGCCGGATACTGACGAAGAGAGAGAGAGAGAGAGAGAGAGAGAGAGAGAGAGAGAGAGAGAGAGAGGGAGGTGGATGTGGGGAGATAAATCAAAATAGAAAAGGAGATAAGATAGAAAGAGAGAAGAATTAGGGAAGAAAATAGAGAGAAAGAAAGACGAGAAATGAGATAGAGAGGAGAGAATGTAAATACCTATACCTGTCATATGACCAACAACGTCCGCTCCGCCTTGGCCCACCGTCCTCTCTCTCTCTCCCTTACCCCTCCCCTTTTCCCCCTCCTTCCCCCTCCTCCTCCCCCTCCCCCTCCCCCCTATACCACTGTGGGGGGAGAGGTAGGATGCGGCTTACGTGTCCTTCTGAACTGTCTCAAACTCATTACGTCAATTTTCATTCCTTATTTTTTTAATCTAATGTTGATCGTAGTCCTGAAAATTGATCCTTAAATCCGGGTTACTATCCCCTTGTGCCTCTCGTCCACTACAGCGCCCGGAAGTTAGATTTATAAAGCTCCTGTCGTGTTAAGTCAGTGTTGGATAATGTTAAAAGATGTTATAATTGAAATGTCATTTTGACATTGTAATGAACCCAACCCAACCCAACCCAACCCAACCCAACCCAACCCAACCAATACATGTACATCCTAGTGCCAAGTAAGAAGTATGTGTCCAGGGCCTAATTCAGTGTGTCATGTCAACAGTACCAGGGTCGTGTGTGAGCTGCGGTGTGTCATGGTGGGTTTAACTTCACTAGATTATGTTAATATTATTGTTGTTCCTGTGATGTTCTTCTGTGGTTGGTGGTGAAATTTGACAGTGGTTGGGTGGTGGTGGGAGAGAGACAGTGAGTTGAAGTGGTTGAAATGTCAGGGATGTGGGTGGTGGGGGGGGGTTGGATGACGGGAGGGGGTGTTTTTGAAAGGGGTGTCAGGATAACTTTTGAGGTGAGGAGGGAGGGAGGGAAGGAGAGAGGGAGGTGAGGGATCTAGCAGCTTTTAATTAGATGCAAGAGGAAGATGTCTCCCTCTTGTTTCTTGTGTTGTGTCTCAGCTTGGTGATGTTCTGTGTGTGTGTAATAATAATAATAATTAATAATAATAATAATAATAATTAACGGCTTATTGAAAGAGCTTGGCAGCCAGAAGACTGAAAATATACAGTTACATATTTGGGGAATGGGTTTCGAATTACAAATAATATACAAGTAACATAAGTGATACAAATAAGATATATAATAACTAGATGGGGAAAAGCTCAAACTACAGTGCATTTCAACATAGTGGCAGTGCAAGAAGTAGTGTGTGTGTGTGTGTGTGTGTGTGTGTGTGTGTGTGTGTGTGTGTGTGTGTGTGTGTTTTTTGCTTGGTATCCTCGAGTACTGACACAATATTCCATTGGACTAAAGTTGTTGATGAGTGAGTACAGTGTCCCCTTCACCACATTTCGTCATCTTGTGTTAAGTCCCCTTCACTTGTGCGTTTACAGAGGGTCGTCGTATAAGCATCCCACAAATCATTATATTTGAGGTATTATTTTGATTTGGTTCCATAGTATGTTTACTATTGTGAGTTTCCTTCTGTTGAATGTAAACAAACACAGGGCTGCCACACTGCACGACGCCTGACGAGCCCCCTGTAAACGCACTAGTGACGGGGACTATACCTGTCAAATCCCAAGAGAGACTCACAAGTTCAGTGCGTCTTTAATAAACTGTGAGATGAAACAAGACTTAATGTGGATCAAGACATAATGTAGATCTCATATTAACAGTATAGGTTCCTTAAAGTCACAGTATTTCATTCATAAAGTTACTATAATAATTGAGAATGTTTAAGAAATATCTATCAATCTATTATCTGTCTGTCTGTCTGTCTATGTGTCTGTCTGTCTGGTATTATTCTCATTGCATCATTTCATCTCTCTCTCTCTCTCTCTCTCTCTCTCTCTCTCTCTCTCTCTCTCTCTCTCTCTCTCTCTCTCTCTCTCTCACACACACACACACCAGTATGAAAAATGCGTCAGTGCTTTAGGAGATGCATGTGAAAGTAAACTGCTACACGTATAATTTGCCTTACCAAAAACTCTGTCACCCGAAGCTATGGCGGGGAATCTGATTTTGCAACCATTATTACTATTTATTATATTTTAAAATAGTAAACATAGAGAGAGAGGAAAGGGAGAGGGTAGTGAGAGGGAGAGGGGGAGATAATATAGATAGAGAGAGATATAGAAGGAAGAGGAGGAAGAAGAGAGAGAGAGGGTGGGAGAAAGCGGTAGGTGTTAGCGTCTGGAGAAGTGTGGGGTGGGCAGGGTGGGAGTGAGGCCAGTGCCTGCTTTTGCTCGTCTGGCTGCCAGGGTTCAAGGTGGTGGTGCTCCCCTCCTCCTTCTCCTTCTCGACACATCTTCCTTTCTCTTACGTGTTCCTCCTTTAGCACCCCTGTCTGTCTGTCTGTCTGTCTGTCTGTCTGTCTGTCTGTCTGTCTATCTGCCTATCTGTCTGTCTGTCAACTTTTTGTTTTCTGAATATCTTCCCCCACCTCTCTCTCTCTCTCTCTCTCTCTCTCTCTCTCTCTCTCTCCTTCTTAGCCATTCCCACGCGTCTCAACAGTATTTACCCCTCGTGCCTGAGTCAACAATTCACACAGGCAGCAACTTGCTTAGTCAACAGATAATGTTCGCTATAACCCGCTAATTATATACGATAGGACTGTGTTATCACTCTCCTATAAGGTGTATCAGGAAGTCTTGTTAATATCTCCTATAGCGGCCTCTCCTATTAGCAACAGAATCTATAAGAAAAAAATCGTGTTTTTAGTTGATATTATATAAACTATGAAATAAATCCTATATCACAATTGAAAACAAATCTTTAAATTGTAAAAAAAAAATTTATATGTATAAGTTTTTCTTTGTCTTATGATTTTGTTAATGCGTGTTTGTGTCAGCCAAAAAATGTGAAATTAAATGGAAAAAATTAATTACTAAAAATTTCTGTAATGTATGACAAAAGAAAGTTATAATTTAAGATATTTTTGTCCTTTCTAATTTGCTTTATTTTCAGGTGTAATTGAAGTTTAATAGTAGGAATATAAATTAATTATTTTCTAAAATATTTTCTTTTGGGTAAATTAAAGAAAGGTGTAACTTGTCTGAAATAAATCGATTGCTTTTTAAAATACGTTCTTTCCGTAATTGACTTCTTTCTAAAAATACTTTCCTTTCATAATCGGCCACCCTCCTTATTACTTCCTTTCATTGTCGGCTCCTTTCTAAAATATTGTAAGTTCTTAATCTTCCTTTCTAAATTACTTTCCTTCAAATTCGGCCTCTTTCTTTAAAAAACAACAACTTTCTTTCATACTCTCTTCCTTTTTAAATTACTTTCCTTAATAAATCGGCTCCTTTCTTAAAAAAATACTGTACTTTCCCTACCTAATCGTCTTCTTTCTCAAACACTTTCTTTCATAATCGACACCTTTCTAAAACACTTTCTTTCAAATACAAGGAAAGTTTACTACCACGAAGAAAGCAAAATCACCACATTTCTAAACCGTTCACCTTCATATACCGGACAAAACACGGGGGCGGGGAAAAAATAACACCAATTTCATTAAAATGCAACACAGGAGGGGAAAAAACCCTCCAATTTCTCCTGATTTTAAGTGATGATTTTCTCCCTACCCGGATATACTGGGAAGAAAAAATAACCTTTGGCCGCTGCTTATACGAGTGTCTACGAGTATCCACCCTTCTCCCCTCTCTCCTCTCCTTCCCTCACCCCACTCACTTTCCTCTCATCCCTCTCGTTTATCGGTCATGCTTCTTATTTATCTCTCATTCCTCACTCATCCCTCTTATTTATCACTCATCCTTCTCATTCCTCCCTTCACTGTGTCTAGCGGCTCTAACCCACTCATCACTCATCCCTCTCACATACCATTCTCACTTACTAATCCTTCCCACTCATCATTCATTCCTCTCACCACTCACCCCCCACCCCCCCCCTCTCTTACCACCTCCCTCACAAAAAAAAGAACTGGTAGGAAAGTGCCATAATTTTTCAACTCAATTTTGTATAGATAATTTTTTTTCTTCGGTGACTGTATATTGTAATGTCCTGTGACGTGTTGGTTATGACGGTAATATGGTGTGTCTAGTTTGGGTGTATGTATGTATGTATGTATGTATGTATGTATGTATGTATGTATGTATGAATGTATGTATGTATGTGTGTGATTTCTACCGCCGGAAGTAGCTAGCGGGTGACGATAACAGGAGAGTCGCGGGAAATGACGGAGGGGGGCTGGTGAGTGTTGTGTTATACCTTCCCAGGCCTGCCCAGTCATATCTCCCCCACAGTCTGCTATACACGGTTAGATCTCCTCACAGTCTTGCTATACCCAGTTAGATCTCCCCACAGTCTTGCTATACCCAGTCATATCTCCTCACAGTCATGCTATACCCAGTTAGATCTCCCCACAGTCTGCTATACCCAGTTAGATCTCCCCCACAGTCTTGCTATATCCAGTTAGATCTCCCCCACAGTCTTGCTATACCCAGTTAGATCTCCCCACAGTCTTGCTATACCCAGTTAGATCTCCCCACAGTCTGCTATACCCAGTTAGATCTCCCCCACAGTCTTGCTATATCCAGTTAGATCTCCCCCACAGTCTTGCTATACCCAGTTAGATCTCCCCACAGTCTTGCTATATCCAGTTAGGCCTCCCCCACAGTCTTGCTATACCCAGTTAGATCTCCCCCACAGTCTGCTATACCCAGTGGTGTTAGGAATGTTAATGGTGTACACACTACTCTCCCACACCACCACCAACACCACTACTACCACCAACACTACTACTACTACTACCACAACTACCACTACTATAAACCATCTACTGCTACTACCACCACAATAGTCACAACACACAACCACCACCACCACCATTGTGACATTCTCGCCCTGACGATGTGTAGTAACCCGGATGTACTGTGTACCTCGGGCGTTCCTCTAGCACAGGGCTGATTGAGTGTGTGAGTGAGTGTGTGAGTGAGTGAGTGTGAGTGTGTGAGTGAGTGAGTGTGAGTGAGTGAGTGAGTGAGTGAAAGGGAGACGATGAGTGAAGAAATGTGTGGGAAGTGATTGAGTGTATGTGAGAGGTGAGGGAGTGTATGTGAGAGGTGAGGGAGTGTATGTGAGAGGTGAGGGAGTGTATGTGACAGGTGAGGGAGTGTAGGTGTTGCAGGTTACATATGAAGTGGGTGTGAGAATGTGGAGTGTGTGTGATGTGTGTGTGTGTGTGTGTGTGTGTGTTTTTTTGTGTGTATGAGAAAGATTATTTAGCGTCATAGGGTGTATGTTTCGACACACACACACACACACACACACACACACACACACACACACACACACACACACACACACACACACACACACACACTAACCGGACACCTTCTACAGTAT
Organism: Homarus americanus; assembly: GCF_018991925.1. NCBI lineage: Eukaryota > Metazoa > Arthropoda > Malacostraca > Decapoda > Nephropidae > Homarus > Homarus americanus. The sequence continues at coordinate 573,392 of NW_024733870.1, forward strand.
AAGTCTAAAATGAGGATTATATTATCTATTCTCTCACCTGTTCCCTCACCTATTCTCTCACATATTCTCTCACCTGTTCTCTCACCTGTTCTCTCACCTGTTCTCTCACCTGTTCTCTCACCTATTATCTCACCTATTATCTCACCTATTCTCTCACCTGTTCTCTCACCTGTCCCCCAGTAAAGTAAAAGTTCAGGTAATTTACTGGTTCATACTCATTTGTGTTCTTTCACTTTTACACGCCTCGCTTTCCCCTCCTACTCCACTTTCTTCTGTTTTCCCACACACTCTCTTTCTTGTTTGTTTCTTTGTTATTATTCCTTTCTTTTTTTTTGTCCTTCGTGTTTTCCTTTTTTTTTCTTCTTTACGCTTAACTTTCTCACTCTTTTTCATATACTCTTTCACTCTTATGTATATATATATTCCTTTCATTTCATTCATACCCCTTCCTTCCCTCACAACCGCCCCACCCCTCACACACACACACACACACACACACACACACACACACACACGCCGCCAATAAGCTCTCACTGAATGGAAATTGGCTTATTCAATACGACAATTTAATTCCTTCAATACGGCAACCTAACTCTTTTTAGTACATTGTCATCGTACTCAAGAGAATATGTCGTTTTGTTTTGAGGATTAGGTCATTGTACTCAAGGTATTAAGTCATTGTACTCATGGTGTTAAATCATTGTACTTAGGTGTTTTAATCATTGTACTCAAGGTGTTAAGTTATTTTACTCAAGGTTTTAAGTCATTGTACTCAAACTAATAAGTCATTATACTCAAAAGTAGTTTAGTCATTGTACTCAGTTTTTTTGGTTATTGTACTCAGTGAGTTATCTAATTGTACTTGAGGTTGGCTATATACCCAGGGGACTAAGACTCGTATAAAAACCATCTCACTGTGGTTGTGGTAACGTCAGTGTAGATATTAACTCTTATCATAACAGATTAGACAAACATACCGTGGTGTGTGTGTGTGTGTGTGTGTGTGTGGGCGCGCCAAAGGGTCAGCTATCTTCACCTTCAAATCCACAGGAAGTTCCACACACACACACACACACACACACACACACACACACACCTGAGTCTCGCTAGATTGCTAAAGCCCCACCAATCAGTCTATTTTTTCCTATAAGAATTTACCTTAAATCTCTATCTCTCTTTCCATAGTCTCATTACCAACTCGATAACGTAATAGCCACTGTCTTTGTGTCATAGCTTAATACAAGACTTTAAACAGCATTAACAACATCAGGGAGGAAGGAATTTTAGGGGCTTTATGGGAATCTTTTGAAAATCCAGGTAAGTTGAGTTTGTCTTATAGGGATACAAGTGAAATAGTGAGGGGGGGTGGTTGTGTTTTAGGATAAATAATATGAAAGCTGGAAAGACATATTATATATTGAATAGATTTCTTGCTGTTCTCTCTTTCTTATTCTTCTTGTTTGCTTCTTGACCTTTCCTTTTTCTTTTTCATATCTTTATTTGCTTTCTCTCTATTCCTTTGGAGTCTTCCATTTTCTTCTTCTTTTTTCTTCTTCCTCCTTCACCTCCTTTCTCTCCATTTCCCTTCCCCTCCTCTTCTTCCTTTCTCCCCCACCTCCTTCTCCTCCTCCTCCTCCTCCTCCTCCTCCTCCTCCTCCTCCTCCTCCTCCTCCTCCTCCTCCTCCTCCCTACCGCCCCCCCAACACCTCTTCTCCTCCTCCTCTCTCCCTACCCCCCACACCTCTTCCTCCTCCTCCTCCCCTCCTCCTCTCTCTCCCTACCCCCCACCACACCTCTTCCTCCTCCTCCTCCTCTCCTACCCCCTCTTCCTCCTCCTCCCCTCTCTCCCTACCACCCCAACACCTCTTCCTCCTCCTCCCTCCACCTCCTCCCTCCCCTCTCTCCCTACACCCCCCCCCCTCTTCCCTCCCTCCCCTCCCTCCTCTCCTAATCCCCACACCTCTTCCTCCTCCTCCTCCTCTCTCCCTACCACCCCCACATCTCTTCTCCTCCTCCTCTCTCCCTACCCCCCCACACCTCTTCCTCCTCCTCTGTCCTACCCCCCCCACCTCTTCCTCCCTCCTCCTCCTCTCTCCTACCCCCCCACCTCTTCCTCCTCCTCCTTCTCTCTCCCTACCCCCCCCCTCTTCCTCCTCCTCCTCTCTCCCTACCCCCACCTCTTCCTCCTCCTCCTCTCTCCTACCCCCCACACCTCTTCCTCCTCCTCCTCCTCTCTCCCCTACCCCCCCCCCCACCCCACACCTCTTCCTCTTTAGCTTTCTCAGGTTCTCCGTAACGGTGCCGGGGATGTAGGCATTGTCTCTTCTTTCCTTAGTTTCCCAAACCTCCTCCTCCTCTTCCTCCTTGATCTTCCTTGTTCTTCTTCTTTCCTCCTCCTTTCCCCCTTTTTTCTTCTTTTTCTTCCTCCTCCTACTCGTCCCTTCCGCCCCTCTTCTTGTTCTTCTTCCTCCTTTTTCTACCTTTTCTCTTCTCCTCCTCTTCCTCATGTTACTACTACTGCTACTCTCACTTGCTTTCCTCTTTCCCTTTCTTCCCTCTTCCTTCTCCTCCCTGGTATAAAGCAAGGAACAGGGAAGAAGATAATAATGTTGAAGGGAGAGGAGTGTGGGAGGGGGAGAGTGCATGTGTGGGTGTGTGTGGGAGGGGGAGAGCGTGTGTGTGTGTGTGGGGGGGGATAACTTGCACAAAATTGAGGACAGTGAAAGGCAGAAAGCACAAGCAAGTTCCCCTGTACCCCTTCGTCAGTAGTCCCTGTAGTAGTTATCACCGAGCATGACTGGAGGTGTTGGAGTATCTTGAGGGTCATTTGGAGACGTAAAAAAAAATAGATTGAATTGAGGCTTTTGTTGATGGTAAATAGAGATTGACTTTACTAGGATGTCGCTGTCTTTCTCTCGTCACCTTACTGATATATAATTCACCCGTAGGAGAAAAAAAAATGTAGAGCATGTTTAAGAAAAGTTTTGGTAGTGCCTTAGAGAGATGACAATATATTCAAGAGTTTGGGGGGAGTCAAGTGAGACGATATTACGAGGAAGAAGAGTGGTTGCCGAGCCGCGGGGCTAAATGTAATCACGCGAGAAAAGTGTGGAATGTGGCAAAGTACTGTAATTCATAGTGTCGGGAGGATGTGTTCATGCAAGGCGCACCAGCAGCGAGGAGAAAGTTATGTGTTAATAGTAACCAAGTGAAGAAAATAACATTCTTATTTGAACATGATCTAGGCCTGTTGTTGCCGCCATGAGTATCTGGTGACTGGTCAGAGTTTGAGTTTTCTTAATTATTTATACCACTGTTATGATAATGTATATCATGGGATTACTCTACACACACACACACACACACACACGCACACACACTCACTCAGAGGAAAACAGTAGGTTCTGGTATCAAGCATCATGGTGAGGTTGTGTTTGTGTGTGATGAACGGGATAGTGGTGGGTTATTGTCACTTAGCGAGCGGGGTTCAGGGAAAGACGAAACACTAGACAAATAATGTAGGTTCGCCTCATATGGTTCTGTCACTCTACTGGACGTGGTATTCAGGAATTTTTGAGAGAGAAAGTCGAATATTTTTCCTGATACAATTTTATGATTGGTAATATATTAGTTTACATCTGGCTATGTGTGTTGTTGTTGTTATTGTTGACATAAATCAGTACTGTTATATTCACATGTTGATTTATTATTATTATTATTATTGTTATTATTATTATTATTATTATTATTATTATTGTTATTATTATTATTATTATTATTATTGTTATTATTATTATTATTATTATTATTATTATTATTATTATTATTATTATTATTATTATTATTATTATTATTATTATTATTATTATTAATTTTTGTTAGTCCAGAAAACTTGACATAGATTTTAATTCATCTCGCAAAAATAATGTACTCTTGTAACAGTCAGAGCCGCCAACCACTGCACGCAATCTACTCAGAGCTACTAACCACTGCATGTAATCTACTCAGGGCTGCCAACTACAACACGTAATCTATTCAACGCTGCCAACCACTGCACGCAACCCACTCGGAGCTGCCAACCACTGCACGCAACTTACTCAGAGCTGCCAACTACTGCACACAATCTATTCAGAGCTGCCAACTACGGTACGTACTATATTCATAGCTGCCAACCTCTGAACGTAACTTACTCAGAGCTGCCAACCACTGCACGCAACTTACTCACAGCTGCCAACTACTGCACGCAATCTATTCAGAGCTGCCAACCACTACAGGCAACTTACTCAGAGATGCCAACCCCTGCGTGCAATCTACTCAGAGCTGCCAACCCCTGAACGTAACCTACTCAGAGCTGCCAACCCCTGAACGTAACCTGCCACTCAGAGCTGCCACCCGACAACCCTGAACTGAGCTGCCAACCCTGAACGGCCTACCAGGTGAGCTGCCAACCCTGCGCGCAATGGTTAGTATTGAGGCCAACCCCGAACGTGGTGCCAACCCCCGAACGTATCCTATCAGAGCTGCCAACCCCTGAAGGAGCTGCCAACCCCTGCGTGCATCTACTCAGAGCTGCCAGAACGTACCATATTCATCTTTGGTTGGTACTGAAAAAAAAGGAAAAAAGAGAAGGCAGGGGTCTGGATGAATTGGACGATGGTGATCCTCCTCGTTCCCTTCTCATATCTAAAAGAATGTTTAATATTTTTGCTGTATTAATGCGGTATTTATTGTAGTTGTTCTCTGTGGAAAATAAGTTTTATCTTTAAAAGAATCAGTAGGTGTTATATTCGTGATGGCTGTTACCCCACAGTTGGACTCATCTTGTCGAGAACATCAGGCGTTACCTCCGGTTTTTTTTTTCACATCTGTCGCAGAATCTGACGTTTTTCCATGACGAGCATCATCTGGTACTGTATTTCCATTGGCTGGTGCTTCAAGTATATAATTATCTCATAAGGTATTGAATGGTAGTGTGTGTATGTCGACAGTTGCATCAAAAAGACGTAACTTGTTCCTTAAAGTACTAGTTCTTTTGTTTACGTTCACAGCTGTGTCTGGGGGTCAACTTTCCCGCCAAAAGAATCATCTTGATAATCTTGGCGGGAGATCATAACAGCACCCACGACGGAGAGCCTATTCCAATAATATTTCTCTCTGTTTTCACATTCTTAGTTGAATATTATATTTTATTTATATTTGCTCATACTGTCATTGAGTACTTATACGCGATGTGTCTACGCTACGCATTTTAATGGTCACAATTTTAAACCCCCAGTTGAAATTTTAATTATTATTTTTTTTTATATCATCACACCCATCATACTTCATTTCCTTAAGTTTCATAATCCAGTTATTCGTGTTTGGCAATACCACCTCCCTCCTCTTCCTGTGTGTGTGCTTTCTCCACCGTGTGACATGTATTTTCCCACCTGTCTTGAGATTTCTGGTACCTACATCGCGTCATTTCTCAGTATACGTTTGTCTCATCTACCTTCTCTTCGTCTTCCTTCTCCTTCCCCTCTTCTTCCTCCTGTTGCTGCTGTTACTCCATTTAGCGGCGGTAGTGGATGAGGACGGCCAGGAGGTAGTGACCAAGTAACAGGGAGGGTAAGACCGTGGTCGCTGCCGTGTTAGTCCAGTACCAGCAATGCGGATGTGTGGTAGTGGCGGGTTTTTGTTAGTTGGTGAGAGTGGGCCAGAGAGTTAGCTAGTCGTGATGGTGCTGGGTTGATGGTGGTGGTTATGGTAGCGATGGTGGTGTGTTGGTGGTGTTATGGTGGTGTTGATGGTGGTGGTTATGGTAGCGATGGTGGTGTGTTGGTGTTATGGTGGTGTTGATGGTGGTGGTGCTGGTGGAGGTGCTAGTTATGGTACTGTGTTGATAGTGATAGTAATGGTGGTTATGGTGATGATTCTGAGATATAATGGTTCGGATGGTGCTACTTAAAGTGGTAGTTGTGGTAGGAATTGTGGTGGTGTTTAAAGTGGTGCTGGTTATGGTGATTATGGTTAGAATGGTGGTTGTTGTGAAGATAATTGTGGTGGCGATAACCATGGTAATCATATAATCATGGTAATGGTGTAACTCATGGTTGCTTAATGGTGAAGGTGATAGTGATGGTAGTTGGTAGTGACGTTGTTCACAGTGCTTATGGTGATTTTCATGGTGGACTATGGTAATGATAGCAGCTTTAGCGATGATGAGTGGAAATAATGGTGGGATGGTGGTGATAGTGGTGTTAATCACGGTGACGATGCTGAGTGTGGTGATGGGGATGTCCTCCTGGTGATAGTGAAGATGTTATTGTGATGGTGATAGTGAGAATATTATTGTTACAATGATGGTGGTGATGGTGTGGATATTATTGTGGCTCTGATGATGTTGTTAATTGTGGCCTTGATAGTGTGGGTATTATTGTAGTGGTGATGGAGAAAGTGTAGTGGAGTTAACGCTATGCCCTGAGGAACCCCCTGGACCAGCCTCGAGCTCTCTGCCTGCACAATATTGTTTACCCGCCAGTATTACCCCCTACAAAACTTATTATGCACCTAATAATAACTACAACAGTGGGGCCATATAGAGGTCAGCTGGCCTACAGAGTATTGGTAAATATCTGTCTGTTTATGCTGTTGTGTTTAGTCAAAGGTGTAGTAATTATTGTGTCTAACCTTTTGGGGATTTGGCAGGCATGATGAGAGCTGTCGGCTGATGTTTTTAATTTGTTTTTCTGACCATTTTTAGAACAAACCTGATTTCTTGACTACGCCTTCCTTCCTTCCTTCCTTCCTTCGTTCCTTCCTTCTATCAAAATATTACTTATTTCAATTTGAATTTTAGACCTTTGACTTCCCTATAACCTCCAGCTGTGGGGAAGATAACGTTAAAATTCAAATTCAAATTCAATTAGCGGTGCGTTGTGTCGTGTTTTTGTTCCTCTTTTACTGCTTGTTGTTGAAGTCGACGGAGTGTGTCTTGTTTACTTTTAGTGTTATTGTGGCTCACGTGACGGCCAGGAAGTCCTCTCTCTCTCTCTCGTGGCTCTGGTGTTGTGTCGTGCAGGTGGTGTTGTGTCGTTCAGGTGGTGGTGTGTCGTTCAGGTGGTGGTGTGGCTCTGGTGTTGTGTCGTGCAGGTGGTGTTGTGTCGTTCAGGTGGTGGTGTGGCTACCGTGCAGGTTGTTGTCTCTGGTGCAGGTGGTGGCTGTGGCTCTGGTGTTGTGTCGTGCAGGTGGTGGTGTGTCTCTGGTGTTGTGTCGTGCAGGTGGTGTTGTGGCTCTGGTGTGTCGTGCAGGTGTGCCGTGCAGGTGGTGTTGTGTCGTTCAGGTGGTGGTGTGGCTCTGGTGTTGTGTCGCAGGTGGTGTGTCGTTCAGGTGTGGTGTGGCTCTGGTGTTGTGTCGTGCAGGTGGTGTTGTTGTGCAGGTGGTGTTGTGTCGTGCATGTGGTGTTGTGGCTCTGGTGTTGTGTCGTGCAGGTGGTGTTGTGGCTCTGGTGTTGTGTCGTGCAGGTGGTGTTGTGCCGTGCAGGTGGTGTTGTGTGTTGTGTCGTGGGTGGTGTGTGTTGCAGGTGGTGTTGTGCCGTGCAGGTGGTGTTGTGGCTCTGGTTTTGTGTCGTTCAGGTGGTGTGGCTCTAGTGTTGTGTCGTGCAGGTGGTGTTGTGTCATGCAGGTGGTGTTGTGCAGGTGGTGTTGTGGCTCTGGTTTGTGTCGTTCAGGTGGTGTGGCTCTGGTGTTTGTGTCGTGCAGGTGGTGTTGTGGCTCTGGTTTTGTGTCGTGCAGGTGGTGTTGTGTCGTGCTGGTGTTGTGTCGTGCAGGTGGTGTTGTGGCTCTGGTTTGTGTCGTTCAGGTGGTGTTGTGGCTCTAGTGTTGTGTCATGCAGGTGGTGTTGTGTGCAGGCTCTGGTTTTGTGTCGTTCAGGTGGTGTTGTGGCTCTAGTGTTGGTGTTGTGGCTCTAGTGTTGTGTCGTGCAGGTGGTGTTGTGGCTCTGGTTTTGTGTCGTGCAGGTGGTGTTGTGGCTCTGGTTTTGTGTCGTGCAGGTGGTATAAAATACAACTGATTATTTTTATTGTTTTAACTAGAAAGGCAGGACGTGTCTAATAAACTCATTCACACAACTAGGGCAGGATTGTGTGTGGGTGGGTGGGTTAGGTGGGTGGGTTAGGTGGGTGGGTGGGTGGGTGGGTGGGGATGAAGGTGGGTAGCTGTTGGCGTGGAGAAGTGCACGTACTCTGTTCACTGTTGTGTCACCAATACTCTTGATAGTGATGTTGTAATTATTGATATATACTCACCTGTGTTTTAAGTACCAGGTGATATAGATAGACAGGAATTATTTATTTTATATCATGAAAGGTTAAAACACGGTAACATTTAAACTAGAAATATAGTTAATACCTATGATATCAGTATTTACTCCTAGCCTCTTCCGTCGCCAGCAGTATTTCTACGAGTCAGTGCCTACTGCCTCAGTGGTCAGTAAATCCCGCCATTTCGAAGGTTTGTGATGCACCGCCACTATTGGTATTAATTCTGGAAAAATTTACGACTATTGTGTATTAAAACTAATTAAACATGTGTAATTTAATGCGTATCTATCTATCATTTGAATACCTAGGATTAGTTTCTATTGTTATGGTCGACTCTGGACTGGACAGAGGGCGAACAGCTGTCAGCCTGTCACATGCGGGTATTGAGCAAGCCAGTACACACAATGAGAAAGCTTACAGTACACTTCCATTATAAAAAAAACCCAGTGATTAACAACAATAGACGCATCATTTTTCCATTAACGTATTATTTTTCCATTAACAGATGACTAACATTCAGTAATGCTAAACATTAAATATCACTGAATGTTTTATTTTATATATTGTCAGGTTTGTGAATAATTACGCTATGAAATATAAATACAACCGTGAGTGTTATTATGTAAAGAAAATATGGGGAGGAAAAATATGCCCCGTGTAATTATATATTAAGTATTTGAATCCGGAATTTTCGCTTAATGTATTGACTATATGTATTTTTATTAATGGAGGCTATTTTTACTTGTGTGGTGGTGTTAGTGGGGGTAACGTGTTGTCAGTGAGGGTAACATGTTGTCAGTGAGGGTAACGTGTTGTCAGTGAGGGTAACATGTTGTCAGTGAGGGTAACGTGTTGTCAGTGAGGGTAACGTGTTGTCAGTGAGGGTAACGTGTTGTCAGTGAAGGTATTTTATAATCTCTGTATATTTGCTTTTTTCAAAAAAATATAAAACTAAAAGTATATAATTTAATTCCCATCATTGGTACAACGGCCATCTTCCTTATTCTCGTCCTTACGTTATCACCTTCACAAGTTACAACGACTCCACCATTGGGATCAGCGTCAACAATTCTGCTCCCGGCTATACCGCCCTTCAGGATTTATTGAACAGTCTCTAAATCTGGGCCACCAACAACCACGTCACCCTCAACCATACCAAGACCATGGTTATGCACATCAACTTCTCCGACATTGTCCCACCTCCTTCCATTACTCTAGGTCCCAACACACTCCAGGTTGTAGATTCCACTAAGCTCCTCGGCGTCACCATAGACAACAAACTAAATTGGAAACCACACGTCAGTGAAGTTGTCAAGTCCTCCAGTTTCCGTCTCCACCTCCTCCGCCGACTCAAGTCCCTCGGAGTTCCTGCACCCAAGCTCCTCAGTGTTTACTCAATATTCATACTTCCCAAGCTCACCTATGCCTCCCCCACCTGGTCTTCCTCCCTAAATGCCACACAACGTAAACACCTAGAAAAAGTGCAAAAGAGGGCATGCAAGATTATTCTCTCCCCTTCCTACTCCACATATCAAGAAGCGCTCAACACACTGACCCTTTCGACTCTCACTGACCATCACCACGACCTCATCTGCAAATTTGGTAAGAAGCTTCTGCACCATCCTCGACACCGGCTCCTACTACCACCTGAGATCCCGAGCCCGAGAATTGCTGTTCGACACCACAACCGCATCCAGCCCATACGTGCACGAACTGATCGCTATAAGAACAGCCCAGTCCCAACCATTGTAAAAATTACCAATAACTTGTAATAAACCAGTGTATTCACTCCCAGTGAATCCTACTTCTTGCGCTGTCACTATGTTGAAATGCCCTGTAGTTTGAGCTTTTCCCCATCTAGTTATTATATGTCTTATTTGTATCACTTATGTTACTTGTATATTATTTGAAAAACGAAACCCATTCCCCAATTATGTAACTGTATATTTTCAGCCTTCTGGCTGCTATGCTCTTTCAATAAGCCGTTAATTATTAATTATTTTTATTATTATTAAGAAACTTATTTTGGCGGTTAAGTTAATATTATATCTTTGTTCAGGAAACGGGTCTCATGAAATAAGCCCCCCCCCCCACCAATCTTATTTCACATGATGATTAAACACCCTGATGTTACGTGAGGCTGTGGTTAGGTTAGGTTGGCTGGGGTTCGGTTAGGTTAACATTAGGGTGTTTAATCATCAGGTGAATTAAACTGGGTGAGTAATCTGCATGTGATCTCAGTCAGCTATCCGTGTTGAGGCAACTCGTAAAGTATTCTAGCATGGTTCTTATTTTTATCGTCACTCGAAACAACTAATTTACTATTATTTACTTTTTTTTGTGTGAAGGAACTATCTGCTATCTTTTTTTCCCCGACAGCAACAACTTCTTGCGAGTGAGTGACCGGAGAGAGAAGCGTCATGGTCAGGAGTAAGGTGACACACGGCCGACAAAAACACTGACGACTCTGTAAGTAACTTCCTATTATCCAAACATATTGCTTGTAGACTAACTGGAGGAGTCATGTAGCCAGAAGCATCACTAATGAACAAGCATCAAGAGTCATGCAGCTTGTTACTGGTGAACAAACATTACGAGTCATGCAGACATAATTGTTACTAATGAACAAATTGCAGGAGCCATGCAGTCTGATTTTTTTTTTCGCTCTCTCTCACCCGTTTGGGTCTTGTTGAGTCAGTCCGGATCTCACAACTCGTATAAGATAATACTGATGGCTGGTCGTGGGAAGATTTCACCATCAAGGTACCACATGTGGGACAATGATAAGGACAATTACTGTATATGATAGTGTCACATGGCGAAAAATTTGTGAGAAGGGGAATGGGGAATGAATCTTACATGTTCAGTCACCGATAACACGTGTAGAACAGTGACACACACGTCTAGGTTGACAGCTGAACTTTTACAGTGACGTGTTCCTTGTGTTATGTGGTTGGTATTTGATCAGGAATTAGAAAGAGTTCCTGAGTGAAGATGCTGTCGCCTCTAAAGCAATTAGAAAATACATGTAGCATTAGTCGCGTATTATCCGAATTTATCCCCGTGTTATCGATAGCAAAAAGAATGATAAGATATTTACAGTATTTCAAACGGGGCTGCCCATACAGGTTTATCCAGCACATCTGAATATCGAACATGTCGTCCAACGCATTTTACAGCGAGTTAAGTATGTAGTGGAATTCCTGCTGGCGTGTGAGTAGTGGATGAATGGAACGAATTGACATAAGAGACCAGTTCTTCATTATAGTCTAGCGTAATTTAACATGAAATATGCACCCCAGGCCTTGGTTTTCATGTGGAAGCGTTTTAACTGTTCGATGCGGTGGTGACACGACAATAAGACGTTCACTCGTGCATTTTATGTGTCCATTTCGGTTCATTCCAACATAACTCAAAGCGGGCATTGGGTGCATAGTTGTATTCGCGCTCACTAGATGGCGGGAGTTGACAGCCACTCTACCTTACGTCTTTTGCTGATTATTCTACAATATACCCTCTAATAATGCAAACTGCTGTATTTTAAATTACTTGAAAAACTGAACTAATGTATTATAACTAAAATAGAATATACGTACAGAAGCAAATTACTGTATGTAACTGGCATTAAAACAGAGTGGGGAACTTTGAATCTTATTTTTGATAAAGAGAAAGTTCACTAGATTATCGAGCATTGAAGATCTATTTTCACGAGACTTTCCAGGTAGTTTGTAATGATGTGTTAGATACGTTGGAGGGGCGAGACTAAACACAGCTGAGTCGTGTACTGCCGTAAGAAACATTACTAATATCTAGTGTTAAAATGTAGTCCCACGGAAATCCATTTCATTGGATACAGAAGTTACCTTTACTGGTCTTGTTCTAGTTTAGATTGGAATTGAATATGTATTCGTGTTTGTCTTGTATAAAAAGTGCGGCTGTACTCTGTTTCTGACTGAAGTACCACCGCTATGCCAGAATGAAAGGAATACCATCGAAGAAAATGGGAATTCGACTTTTATGGGTCACTGTGGTTTACACAATCTGTGCAAGTTTTCATGGATGCTCCAGTTTCAGTTTACATCAGATTGTTCGTCTTTTTTGGCGGACGCTGTGAACTTATTATACATTAAGCGGTATTTAATAGGACCCTCCCCAGCAGGGCCCTCACAACTACAGGACGAAGAAATATGATCATTCAGTTTAGTGGAAATGATTATGGCGGGCCGCGGGCACGCCTGGTGTGGTTGTCGTCAGTTACACCTTTTTAACTGTAAATAAATCGACCTCACCCTGTCGTAGACCCAAGATATCTGGTGTTTGAGGTACTTGGGTGGGGAATTTAAGACATGAGCTTGACCTGTCATCTGTAGTAACTGGCCTGGGAGAGGGCCACGGGTTCCCTCGTTCATTGTAGTTGATCCCAGGACCTTGCTAACCTACCTGGGTCCTGGCATATAGGGTCAGGTGCTCGGTTACCCTTTGCTGCATACTTTATCTGTGCCATAGTAGGTTTGTTTGGGTTCATTATTTGTCTTGTATGATGCTGGTAATATATTGGTGTGTGTGTCTTGTCATTGTATTAAAAAAACTACAAGACCACAACACTGTATTATTTACATCTTTTACATAACCAAATTTATTCGTTTTTTCAGGGTATATATTTTTAGCTGGTACAATTTGGGTGAGCGTGGTAGGAGAGTCGTTTTATTATCATCGTCGTGTGCAGTAGGTATTAGCGTGACGGGGAAAAATGCATTCTCTTTCCCCACCACAAAAGTGATGCGAGGTGTTATTTTTAGCTTCGAGAATACGTACTAAATAAATAAATAAATAAGAAAGTTTGTAGTTGGAGTGAAAGGAAAGAAAAGTTTTTACATCATCCATATTAAATTTTGAGTTTTAGTGGGAGATAAAGGTTAGGGTGAATTCTTTATTTCTCATGGTTGTTTGTTTGTTGCCGTTTGTGTATTTGATGGTTTGTTTGGTACTTTCTGCGTTTGTTTGTGTATATTCCTGTTTACTTATCCTCATGACATCTCAGACACTCTTGGAACTATGAATCTGAAATCTAAACACAAAAGCGAAGAAGTAATTTGGCAAGAACACAAAAAAAATCTCCATTTCTTTAATTACATTGTACACTACCCCCCTCCTACACACATTCCTTCTTCAGGTATCTGGTTAAGGGCGGACCTTTTATACGGCTTTAATAACTACATACGGTTTAATGATCCACTTAGTTCTTACTGTATACTACTAAATCTGATCACTGAAAATACTTACTCTGCTACTTAAATTTATCCTGTTCTTTTGTTTTTAATTTCTTGTACTGTAATTTAACCTTTGCAATGGTGACTATGTATGCATGTATGTATGTAATGGTCAGCATGCTCGCCTCGCAAGCGAACGGACCCGGGTTCTATTCCCGGGCAGGGTGAAACTATGGGCAAGTTTCTCAGCAGTAATTGGGGACCTGGATGTTAATCGATTTGCAGATCGTATTCCTGGGTAATGGTTATCCAGTGCAGTTGGCGAGTTGTCCGGTCTTCTCGGACTATTCCTCGACACTGGGTCATGCAACTCGTTAACTTAAGGTGTGGTTGTGTTAGCGACAGCTTCTACACCTTAAACAAATTCACGCCAAGGTGGCCCTAGGCCCTGCCATCCTCTTTACACGAGGGGCAACCATTATTATGTTTGTATTGTTACGGACTGGTAGTCCGAGCTTGTGTCAAACCATAGTTCACCACTCCGGTAACAGTAAAAAATAAGGTCGCCAATGAAATTAATATATGAAAGGAATAAACACTTCACTAGAGTAAATCAAAATACAAATTCATTTACAGAAGAAATAAACCATCTGACAAGTACAAAAAAACGAATCAAGAAGATAAGTTTACAAGTATTAACCGATTTGGGAATAATCACAACTCAGCAGACAAACAAGTTACGTTAATCATAACTACAGTGACAAGTGAACAATAACGAGGGTTGGGGACTTGGGTACACCAGTCAAAACAATACAAAGATGTTTATATAACATCACCGCTCTTTTACCAGTCCAATGTTACGCACTTTCAAGCCTAGTACACAATATTATATCCTACACACAATATTACATCCTATTCTTCCTCCACTTTCCTTGACTCACACACACTCAACAATATAATGTATACTCAAGTTAATGCCTCTTCTATGTGTTGAACTCCTGCCATCATCACATTTTGGCGGGAATCTACAACCAATCAATCATCAGTTTTCCAGTGGCGCCATGAAAAGTCGGCTGGCTTCACACGTTCCTTGCTCACGTGGTCTAGCTATGGTTTGTTGTGGCTGTTGCGGTAGTTTCTAATTGCTCCTTTCTACTCCCTGGATTCAAAGTCACTCCACAGTATGTATGTATTATTAAAATTGTCTTAGAATAGACGATGGTGTGTGTGTGTGTGTGTGTGTGTGTGTGTGTGTGTGTGTGTGTACAGACTTGCCCATGATGGAGGCAACAAGACATCCTTCTTTAACTTTTTCAATGAATAAATTTGTGAAAAGTTACCCCAAACATCAAGGTCCTGCTCTTACACACACATATACACACACACACACAAACACACACAAACACACATACACACAGCTGCTTCACTCGTATGGAACGTATCCCCTTCACGTGCAGCTGCCCATCACCTCAGCTGCATGATGGTGTGGTAGTGTTGTAGCGTGGTAGTAGTGTTGGAGAGGTAAGGAGGTAGTGTTGAGGTCGTTGGCCTCTCTACAGTAAGCTAGGAGGCCGCCACACATTACGTCAAACGTGTACAAGTTTTTCTCCGCCCTGGGACGTGTTCACACATTCCGTACATAGCGTGACCACAGCTAACCTAATTTGCCACAACGTGACATCAACTCACATTATTTACCAGAGCATGACCACATCTTACATACCCATAGCTTACCACAGCTAACAAAACCTACCACATCTTAACCACAGCTAACATAGTCTGCCGCAGTGTGACCACAGCTAACATACCCTGCCATAGAGTGACCAAAGCTATTGTAGTTTAGCCCAGGGTGACCACAGCTAAAATAGCCTGCCACAACATGGTCACGGCTACTATAGTCTGCTGCAACGTAATTGCAGCTTATATAGCTTGCCACCACATGAACACGGCTATCAACGCTTACTAACGCGTAATCACAGGAAAAATAACTGGCCACAGTGTGACCATGGTAACACAGCCTACCACAGCGGCACCCACAATGACCGCAGATAACCACATTTACATTACTGCGGTAGACGCCACACCATCTGACGACCACCAACTCTCCTCTCCAGTTTCACTTTCTTTGTCGCTCACCAACACAAGGCTATAACCTCTTCACAGTGCGGTAGTGTTATCTTCATTCAACAGTGATAATAAATGTTTCTGTTTAATATTTATAATTATTGAACATCAGGATGGATAAGGAATATATCACGTTTGTACAGGAATAAACATGATAGTTTTGGAGACGTTGTGTGAGAAGGCAGCGTCACGAGGAGGGGAAAACATGAGGGAGTAGGTTTGGTTAGGTTAGGTTATCCTGTTATATCCTCGTAGTGACCAGAACATATCTATGAAACCTTTTACCGGATCTAGTGTATAAATAATCGTTATGGTCTGTCCTTATAACTCAATATACGAAAGGTTTGATATAAGTATGTATATAAAAACTTCATATCACACGGGTCTTTGTGTCATGATATAATGCTCAAACTAAACCGGAATTTTTGTCACTATTATAAAAGACTTCTGGACATCAATTAACCTGTATGTGAAATGTCGAGGTTACGACTGGAGGTTGTATTTCAAAATTGTCCTGAAGTACGTAAGTAATCTTCAGGAAAAGTTATTTACAAAATATTCTAAGTTGTGATGAGCAGAATTTTTTTTACATTATTACTTCTACTTTTTTTTACACTTTTAGTCATTATAATTTATTTTGTTTATTTATTTTCCAATTTATGTTGATTTATTTTAATTTATCATATTTTTTTAGCAATCTATTTATTTATGTGTGTTTTTGTCGTGTTTTTTTTATAATGAATTAAAAGGTGAAATCAGGCAGCCATGACCCGTAGATTTATAGACATATACTGTGTTTAACTACCAGCCACCATACACCTAGTTAAGGAAGTCCATCAATTTCTTATTTTGATGATTAGTTTATGTACTAACTTACGTAGATATCGCGAGCAAGACCTCAAATGTGAAGGCGTAGTGCAGTTATCTAATACATGCAGGTATAGTATACAGTTCAGTATGTATATAGAATAAGCAGATATACAGTTTAGTTTTATATGTATCCGCATCCGCATATCCGATCCACCTCTAGCTCGTAAAACGGTATGGCCAAAGGGAGTATTGTGTGGCGAAGTTATTTTCTCATCTCAGCCGTGAGTGTGTTGATGTTCCCTCCGTAATGCTCTCTGACTTTCAACAACAGACGTATCTCATTTGGACCCTGTAGAGTATATAAAAGTAAGTCGTCGTCTTGTCGTCTTGTCGTCCTCTCCTGAAATGAATCGTAGTCCCTTAATTGTCGTTTCTCCTTCAAAGATTAGCAGTCTCGTTTGGCCACTAAGAAACGGACAATTACAAGACAATTTGATGTTATATTTACGACCGGGTTTTGGACTTTTTTTTTTTAAATTAGCTGGTCTTTTTGCAGGTATACCGTACATCATGCATATACTGTAAACAACGTAGGTATATAATTTCCAATATATCTATGCAGTGCAGGTGATACACAGCTGGTTGACTGAGGATAGCTGGCTCCCTTGATTAGACTTGGTTGCTAATGAGTAATAAAAAAAACACATGAATAAGGTGATAATTTGGTGATACATGTGACAAGCATTGCCTTACAATACATTATATGGTTAGTAATAAAGATACCCATCTATACAAGTACTAGGAGGCTAAAAAAGAATAAAAGTTACATTATTTTGCCATTTTGGTTAATAAAAGTAGATAGGTAAGATTTTTATTCAGTAAAATTGTCTTATAAATTGTCTCTATCTATCGATCTACAATTCCATAGTTTCTTTTCCTAATGTAAGATAATATACCGTGAATGTATTTTCTATAATACTTCTCATATAATAGTCATATATTCACTCACACTATAAAAAAATAATCACTACCATCATATACAAAATAAAAGTAGGACATTTCAGGAAAGTACTAAAAAATTAAGCCAGTTCACTTAAGAAATATTTTGTATAGTCTACCCTAAACAACAGAGCTTTTTACGTTTTCTCTGTACTTTAACTGTTGCTTTACGTTTTCTGTAAGGAAGTTCATGGGACATTATATTATAAGTTGTGATATATTCTTTGTGTTAGGGTAAATGTAATTACTCTTCATTTATGTGTTGTATGAAAATATATTAATTCAGGCTTGTTTCTATAGTCTGAAAATCTCTCTCTCTCTCTCTCTCTCTCTCTCTCTCTCTCTCTCTCTCTCTCTCTCTCTCATCACACCTTCAAAGTTACTCTGTCGTTCAGCATTTTTCCAATATTTAATAATCAGTTGAATATATCCACTCACCTAACTTATTTCCAGTTCAACTAAATATTGCCAAATACCATCACCACTACTCAGTATATCAACACCACTCAACACCACCTTATACCACTTAACACCACCTTATATCACTCAACACCACCTTATACCACTTAACACCACCTTATACCACTCAACACCACCTTATACCACTCAACACCACCTTATACCACTCAACACCACCTTATACCACTCAACACCACCTTATACCACTCAACACCACCTTATACCACTCACACACCACCTTATACCACTCAACACCACCTTATACCACTCAACACCACCTTATACCAAACACCTCCTTTATACCACTCAGTTTTAACACCACCTTATACCACTCAACACTCCTTATACAACTCAAACACTTATACCACTTTTAGATTACAACAATCCTCTAACTCATTAAAATTAAAGGGATTGCAGTATTATTTTTCACTCAATACTAAGTAATATTATATGCAGGTTAGGTTAGGTTATCTTAGGTTAGATTGGCTTAGCTTAGGTTATCTTAGGTTAGGTTATCTTAGGTTAGATTGGCTTAGCTTAGGTTAGGTTATCTTAGGTTAGATTGGCTTAGCTTAGGTTAGGTTAGCTTCGCTCTGGTTAGGTTAGGGTGGTTAGTCTTTAGGTGAAATTAGCTGGGGTGGAGATTCTTCAAATGATCGCAAATTTTCGATATACACTTACTACAAAATTTCGTTATACGCTCATTACAAATTGACTGGGTATAAATTATATCACTAACTGAGGTTAGGTTAGATTGGCTTAGCTTAGGTTATAGGTTAGATCTTAGGTTAGATTGGCTTAGCTTAGGTTAGGTTATCTGGTTAGATTGGCTTAGCTTAGGTTAGGTTAGAGGTTAGGGTGGTTAGTCTTTAGGTGAAATTAGCTGGGGTGGAGATTCTTCAAATGATCGCAAATTTTCGATATACACTTACTACAAAATTTCGTTATACGCTCATTACAAATTGACTGGGTATAAATTATATCACTAACTGACGGAGTAAATAAGATTCGATACTGAGTGACTGAAGAATTAATAATGGAAACTGGCTAACAACATAGAATAGTAAATACACTAAAAATAATAGTTACCCCTAAGAGAAAGTTATTCGTTTTCTTTTGTTTGAGTTGATTATTATTCCGGCAGCTGATGTCCGTAGACCCCACTAACCGACTTAGTGCTCTTACTTTTACTTTTATCCTCTTAGCCACTGATCGCCTCGTTAGCCGCTTGGGCGGTTGGTCACGTCTCTTAGGCACTGTTGGCAAGTACTGGGCATGCACTGGCTCCTGAATGTATCTGAACCTGCTCCAGTGTTGGTTAAGTCTGGTCTTGAAACAGCTCACACTCGGCGCCGTCACAACACTCTCTGGCTGGTTGTTCCAAGAATTCACAACCCTCACTGCGAAAAAGTTCGCCCTCACAGTTTTCTGGATATGTGGCTTCTTCAACCTTGAGCTGTGACCCCTTGTGGGGCAGACGTCTGCCAGCTCCAGGTGTTTATACACCTCGATTAGGTCGCCCCTTGCCCGTCTATAGTATAAGCTAGGCAGTTGCCAGCGCTCTAATCCCTCTGGTGGCGAAGTGCAGGCACCAGTCTGGTGGCCCTCCTTCGGACATTTTCAATCAACTGACAGTCCTTACTGTGACGGATATACAACAGAGTAGATCAAATCGGTTATAATTACTCATGTCTGCGACTGTTGGCTCGGGGTTTGCTGATCGTGTTACCCTGAGCCAAAGCAACGCAGAGTTAAGTAGAGGGACAGGCGACACTTTCTAATACTGCTGCTGCTAATAATAAAAAGAAAGACATCACTCAGCTTATGTAGACGCATTGATCTGCTCTCTTCATAACCAAGGCGGCACACTCCACCATCCTGCTACGATGCTTCTATTACGTAAAAGGCTGAAACATTGTTATATTACACATACACACTGTCTGTGTACATTCTTTGGTTACTTGTACTGTGTGTACATTCTTTGTTTACTTGTACTGTCTGTGTACATTGTTTGTTTACTTGTACTGTCTATGTACATTGTTTCTATATCTACATGTAACACCAGTGTGTGCATGTAAATAGTGTGTAAATATAACAACAGTGTGTGGATGTAACAGCGGTGTGTGGATGTAACAACAGTGTGTGAATATAACAACAGTGTGTGGATGTAACAACAGTGTGTGGCTGTTACAACTGTGTGTGGATGTAACAACATTGTGTGGATATAACAACAGTGTGTGGATGTAACAACAGTGTGTGGCTGTTACAACAGTGTGTGGATGTAACAACAGTGTGTGGATGTAACAACAGTGTGTGGATATAACAACAGTGTGTGGATGTAACAACAGTGTGTGAATATAACAACATGTGTGGATGTAACAACAGTGTGTGGCTGTTACAACAGTGTGTGGATGTAACAACAGTGTGTGGATATAACAACAGTGTGTGAATATAACAACAGTGTGTGGATGTAACAACAGTGTGTGGATATAACAACAGTGTGTGGATATAACAACAGTGTGTGGATGTAACAACAGTGTGTGGATGTAACAACAGTGTGTGGATGTAAAAACAGTGTGTGGATGTAACAACAGTGTGTGGATGTAACAACAGTGTGTGGATGTAACAACAGTGTGTGGATGTAACAACAGTGTGTGGATGTTACAACAGTGTGGATGTAACAACAGTGTGTGTATGTAACAACAGAGTGTGGATATAACAACAGTGTGTGGATGTGACAACAGTGTGTGGATGTAACAACAGAGTGTGGATAGAACAACAGTGTGTGGATGTTACAACAGTGTGTGGATGTAACAACAGTGTGTGGATGTAAAAACAGTGTGTGGATGTTACAACAGTGTGTGGATGTGACAACAGTGTGTGGATGTAACAACAGAGTGTGGATAGAACAACAGTGTGTGGATGTTACAACAGTGTGTGGATGTAACAACAGTGTGTGGATGTTACAACAGAGTGTGGATATAACAACAGTGTGTGGATATAACAACAGTGTGTGGATATAATAACCACTACACCTCAAATGATTTTGTGTCCACATCGCCTTGACATGTCTGTACGGTGGCACTGAATCATTTGTTAGAGCCTGGCACTATGTGTGCCTGTGGCACTATGTGTGTCTGTGGCACTATGTGAGTCTGTGGCACTATGTGAGTCTGTGGCACTATGTGAGTCTGTGGCACTATGCGAGTTTGTGGCACTATGTGAGTCTGTGGCACTATGTGAGTCTGTGGCACTATGTGAGTCTGTGGCACTATGTGAGTCTGTGGCACTATGTGAGTCTGTGGCACTATGTGAGTCTGTGGCACTATGTGTGTCTGTGGCACTATGTGAGTCTGTGGCACTATGCGAGTCTGTGGCACTATGTGAGTCTGTGGCACTATGTGTGTCTGTGGCACTATGTGAGTCTGTGGCACTATGTGAGTCTGTGGCACTATGCGAGTCTGTGGCACTATGTGAGTCTGTGGCACTATGTGTGTCTGTGGCACTATGTGAGTCTGTGCACTATCTTAAAGCTTGGCACTCTTCTGTTGTCTTGGCAGCAATGAAATAACAACATATCCCTGTAACTAAGGTATGATTCGTCACCTAACTTATCATAACCTAACCTAAACTATCCTAACCTAACCTAACCTAACCTAACCTAACCCAGCAATAAATTCATAAGTGGACTAGATCACCACACAGATGAAATCCATCCTGACATTATTTCACAGTGACAAGAATCCATACCAGACATACTGTATATTGCCATAAAATAAGACGTTTTAACTCCACATGAATCACCTCTTCCGGGTCAGATTATTCATGGTAATCCTTGTAGATCATTGTTAAATACAGTTGACATAGTTTGGCCAATGTTGCTGACGTCGATAACTACCTCTTGGGAGTCTTATGCCTCAATGATTGTCTGGTGTTAGTAATGTTGCTCACCATCTTTGATATTGGCTCGAGTTACTCCTGTTTAAGGGGAAGTAGACGTGGGTGGCAAATACCTACCTGTAGTGTGTAAATCATCCTCATCGGTAATTGGCTCTACCGCTTTCCACACCTCATCTCTCTCTCTCTCTCTCTCTCTCTCTCTCTCTCTCTCTCGTACAGGTCTTGACTGTATGAGATGAGGTGAGAGAGAAGGGTCGTGGTGAACAGTGTGTGGGAAGACGTTAGTTATGTGTGGATGAGTTGGGCGCCTGGGGGTCATGGTTTCCTGGCTGGTGCTGGTGCCTCGTCGCCTCCTGCATGGTGCCAGCCTGACGACGGAGAGAGAGACAAGGAAGAAGAGAGAGAGAGAGAGAGAGAGAGAGAGAGAGAGAGAGAGAGAGAGAGAGAGAGAGAGCGAGATGATGTTGTATGCCTTTGTTGTCACATGGTCTCGTCCTACTCGGGTCAGGCCTTTACTATAAGATAAGAAACAGTCTCTGAACTTCTGTATCTTCATAAAACTAACAAAACTCAAACTGAAACTTCGAATTCTTCTTCTGGTAATACATCTGCATTTTTTTTCCCCAGTCGTATTGTGGTACCATTCGTCTGGGCTATTTTATTTATTTTTCCCTTTATTATTTCAGTTTTACGTGACCGATTCTTTTCAAATCAAGTTCAATAATAATTAACATCGTAAACAATTTCAATGGTCATCAGTCAGGTCACCCCACATTAGAAAACATCATTATTAACTTGGCTTTTGCTAATTGATCATACTAACGCAAGCATTAGGAGCCCCAGCGTCAGTGCAATGATTCAGTGAGTTGCGACTACCAGAAAGTCAACGCAACGTCCAGTACAACACAACACCCCGCCCCGCCCCGGTTAATAAACAGGTAGTGTCCAGTTAATAATCAGTTAATATTCTTTTAACATTTAGTTTTTTCAGTTGTTTACTAAAAACTTGGGTTATCGTACTAAGACCTTGAGTTATCGTACTAAGACCTTGAGTTATCGTACTAAGACCTTGAGTTATCGTACTAAAACCTTGAGTTATCGTACTAAGACCTTGAGTTATCGTACTAAAACCTTGAGTTATCGTACTAAAACCTTGTGTTATCGTACTAATACTAAGACCTTGATTTATCGTACTAAGACCTTGAGTTATCGTACTAAGACCTTGAGTTATCGTACTAAGACCTTGAGTTATCGTACTAAGACCTTGAGTTATCGTACTAAAACCTTGAGTTATCGTACTAAGACCTTGAGTTATCGTACTAAGACCTTGAGTTATCGTACTAAGACCTTGAGTTATCGTACTAAGACCTTGAGTTATCGTACTAAGAGTTTGAGTTATCGTACTAAATATTTACGCGATCGTACTCATGGCTTATATTATCGTACACAGATTCAGAGTTATCGTACACAAGAGAGACAGTTAACGATCAACAGACATAAGAAAGGTCACTGTACAGTACATAGGTCACTCCTAACTTGTGTTGACCTTTGCGTATAACGACTGACTGGTGACTTTGTGTGACCTAAGAGCTCTGAGCACTTTTATAGAGAGTGAAAGGTGTTTAACACTTACCACAACACAAAGGTTGGAATTAGATTGTCTTCAAACGGTTACTTTCTACTGAGTGTGGGAAAGGAGAGAGAGAGAGAGAGAGAGAGAGAGAGAGAGAGAGAGAGAGAGAGAGAGAGAGAGAGAGAGAGAGAGAGAGAGTGAAAAAGGAGGAAGAGAGACAGAGTAAAGGAGAGGAAAACAGAGAAAGAGAGAGAAGCAGGAGAGAAGTGAGAGAAGGATAGAGACAGAAAAAAATGAGACGGAAATGGAAGACAGACAGAAGGAGGGAAGAAAGAGATGAAGTAAATAAAGAAGAAGATAGCCAAAACAAATGACACAAAGATAAAATAAACAAAAGAGTAAATAAAAGTGACGTAAAGAAAAGTAAGGTGAAGAAATATTTGATTAACGAAAGGTCAACAACACACAGGTGGAGGAAAAAACGTGAACAGAAAGAAGAAAAAATAATTAAACGAAAGTAAATAGGAAAAAAAATGCAATAAAAAAGGTTAACAGATAAGGAGGCGAAGAATGTGAAAGAGAAGGGGAGTAAATATAAAATAAAAGGGGAATGAAAGTCACGAGGAGAATTAGTAATAAGGAGAGAGAAGGGGGAGAGAGTAAAGATTAGAAGCTTAACATCGGAGACGTCGTAAGAGAGGAGGAGGAGAAGACGAATGAGGAGGAAAAAGGGGAATCAAGAAGAAGGAAGGGAGGGAAAGAAGGAGGAGGAGGAAGAGCCAAATATGGACGGAAGAGGAGAAAGTGAAAGGATCGAGCAGTGAATGTTGAGTTAGGGAGAGAGAGAGAGAGAGAGAGAGAGAGGAACACGAATGAGAGAGAAAGGCAGTGAAAGGGAGATTGAATATTAGAGAAAGTTATAAAACGTGAGAATAGGACGCAGAGGAAACAGGTGAGAGAGAGAGAGAGAGATACCTTGATATTCCTCAGTGTTGCTCGTAAATTAACACAGGTGTTCGGTCACTTGTACTAGACCACCACCACCTCTCTCTCTCTCTCTCTCTCTCTTTCTCAGATAAGTGGCTTGTACTACTTACCGTTTGAATCCGAGCAAGATTCACCAACTAAGGAAAGGAGGGAAGAGGGAGGGAGAGAGGAGAGGGATGGGAGAGAGAGAGGAGAGGGATGGGAGGGAGAGAGGAGAAGGAGGGAGGGAGGGGGGATGAGCCAGTCTCAGCTTGGGTCAGGGAACCTTATTTGAATATTCGACGAGACATAATCACCCGCCTTACTTTCAAGCACTATCATCTGCCCACCTTCATCTGTGTGCATCCATCCTCACCCACCAACACTATTACCAACCATCCATCCTCACCCACCAACACTATTACCAACCATCCATCCTCACCCACCACCACCATCACCACTACCACCCAGCACCATCACCACCCACTACCACCACCCACCACCACCCACTACCACCACTACCATCGCCACCACCACAACCACCCACCATCACCACCATTCACTACCACCACCCACCATCACCACCACTACTACCACTACCAGCTTCTCAGGCAGTCACATCAAAACCAGTTTCAATTCTCTTGGAAGCTAGACAAAGATTTGGTTGTTGGACGGACGGCTGTACTCCTTGTTGCAACATTGCAGAGTACATGAGGTCCGTCCGTGAACTGCTAATTTATGTACGTTGGTTTTTGTCCTTTGAGCGTCCGTACATTGTATTTTTTTTTCCTTTAAGAGTTACGGACATTGATTTATATCCGTCCTTAATATTTGTCCGTATTAATGTAGTGTGTCCGTACCTTGGAATAAGCCGTACTTTGGTTTTATCGGTATGTTGGTTTTGTCCTTTGAGCGTCCGTACGTTGGTTTTGTACTTACTTCGTCCGTATAGTAATATTATCAAGAAATAGTTGTCAACCACATCCTTAACTTATATTCTTATGTGTGATACGGAAAGATGACTTAACCCTTGAGTACGATGATTTAACCTATTGAGTACGATAACCTAACCCTCGAATACGATAACCTAACCCTCGAATACGATAACCTAACCCTCGAATACGATAACCTAACCCTCGAATACGATAACCTAACCCTCGAATACGATAACTTAACTTCACGATGCACTGACACCTTATGATCAAGCAATAGAACTCGTCAAATTAATCCACGTTTAAATAATCTGAAAGTAATAGGAGACGTGAAGCAAACATTATCATAAAAATTTCTACTCGGGTAATATCTATTTAAAACGTGGGGAGACTTCTATAAACATTACCTCATTGTCTTGGAGATAATCGGACACAAAAAACTTGTCTCATTCTGAAGGATACATTGACTAGGCATGAAACGTTATCTAATCATTGAAAAAAATATCTTGGCATTACGAGATATAAAACTCACATTACCTGAGTCAAATATATATGCACTTTAGTATTGCCTGAAAGCCATACGGGTATAAACGCCGCTTAGTACATAGCCGAGACCCAAAGAAAAATTTGATAAAGAAGATACGAAGGAGATAGAGAGATAAATAATGTATTAGTTTAGTGATAAATATATATATATATGTAAAGAGATACTAAACATGGGTCACAGAGACGCCAATAGACGACTTAGAATGATCGTGAAGGCCAATACTGTTCAGTTTATCAGTTTGTGGTGAGGTTTTATTATAGTTAGTAAATAGTAATCCCTTAAGTCAATAAAAACGGGAAGGGGGTGTATAGGAAAGGGTCCGCGTGTCTGTATGTCTGTGTGACTTTATGTGTTGGAATAAAACTCAAAAAAATATTTCGAATATTTTCATGAGAGTTTGTATGTGTGTTTAGGAAGGGGTGATGAATTGTCTGGTGATAAAATATTTGTTTTCTTGATCAGGTTTTCTGTTTTTTTTCCGTTTTCTTAGTAATTTTCTTTAAGTTTATCTTTTGTTGTTTCTTGTTTTATTTTCAAGTTTTATTTTATGTTGTCTTTTTTTATCAGGTGTTTGTTTTGTCTTTATAATCATCCTTCATTTGTTTTATATTGTTTTTGTTGAGGGATATATTAAACCATGTCCTGTCCCCGTATAGAAAGACTGTGTGTGGTACCGCAGGTTATATCAACAAGGAGTGGTAAAAGCAAAACAATTCTCAGCTGGTTTTTGTTGATGTGAAGGGCTGCCGCATCCCCATCTCTCCCCCCTCCCACCCCCTCATCCCCACCTCTTCCACCCTCCTCCCTGCCATCCTACCCCTCCACCCTCCACTCCTCCACAAGCAGTTTCTCCATTTTTTTTTGGTACTCATAAAAAAAGTTGGGTTTTTTCGCTGTTTACTTTCATCGTTTTCTACTCCTGGTTGTTGAGAAGAAAGGCGACTTATGAGTTATGATTTGTGTGTGTGTGTGTGTGTGTGTGTGTTGGTATCATTGTGATTTTTTTTTCATTTGAGGTTTATTCGTCTGTAAATTTTGTCCATATGTGATAAAGTTTAACGGTGATGTGGTTATATATTACAAAGTATTCTGTAACTACCTCTTTTAGCCTCGTATCACCCTGGTTCAGACGTTAAATGCTTCATAATGCAATTTGAAGTTAAGATTTAAAAGAATGGAATTGTGTTGAGTGAGTGTGTTGTCGTGGTTCCTATAATGACGCGATAATATTCAAAAGTCAATCCTGAAAAGTGGTGGGGGTCATTAACCTGGCGAGAGATGTGGTGAGTGTGGTGGTGATGGTGAGGGGGGCTGGGGTGGCTCTTCTGCGATCGTCCATTAGTATGTGTTTATAAGTGTTACCTCACGGGGGGCATGTAAGCCGCCACCTGCATCATTATGACACACTGGTTGATGTTATATACTGACTTTCACTTTTATTTTAACAAGTTTAATTACTCGAGTATTTTGTTTTTCTTTTTTCTTCTTCTTGGGGTTGAATAGAATTAACCAGACTCTTAAAGGGTAATTACTGCCTCTTTCTTGAGATTCTGAGGAGATTTTAATGAAATGATGGCGGTACACATTATCTTTCCAGACCTCAATGATAACAAATTATAATAAAAAGATTCCCGGTTTCATTGACTACCGGGAAGAAGATGATCACTGGTAAAGGTCTACAGTGTCAACACCTCACAGGTACACAGTAATAAGTCGAGTGTTCTCAAGGCAGAATGTTGTCTCCTCTGACCCTCAGGTGTTGGGCTGTGACGTGGATGATCTTGTGACGCAACGTAACATGATTGCCTCACCTGCCTCACCTACCTCACCTGTGTTGGTCTAGTGTGCTGTAGTTATAGGACCCGACTAGGGCCTCACAGTGGTGTATGGGCAGGCTGACCTCACAGCTGGCTACTGACCTCTCTGTCATTGGTCGTGCCTGGTCGCCACCACACAGAGGTTCTTGACACAGCCCAGGCAAGTTTTTCCACAAGGTATCATCTCCACTACTTACCTGTGAGCGAACCAATCAACATGGAGGATCCTCACTACCTTCTTATCGTTCTCTTCTTCAGACTTTAGGTTAATCATCGACTTGAACAATAAACCTGATGAGTTGCCACTGTCGCTGCTGGACGGTCGTGGTCACCTGACAACATCCTTCATCATATTACTCGCTTATGCAGCACCTCGCTATCAGGAACTCAACCCAGACATTAGTTACCGTCACTCTCTCCTTTACTCATCTCAACAACATGTAATTTGACTGATGGAAGTAAAGTACTTCTCCTGTAGCTGCCTCGCCTGCATGATGAGGTGACCGATCATATATATACAGTGTTACTTTCATAGAGACTTGATGTTTATGGTGCCCGCTGGTCATTCATTCCTCTCATATTGATCCCGAAGAAGGAGAGCCACAGCACGTAACCATCGCCAACGTCATCACACGAGGGCCTTGACCGTCATGAAGATGCGACTAAGTAACCCCCACCCCCCTCTCTCCCTGCTCCCTGAGATACTGTGAGTTGAAGGGAGGCAGGGAGCAGATAGGGAGGGAGGGAAGGAGTAGACAGTGAGGGAGGCAGGGAGCAGGTAGGGAGGGTGGGAGGGAGTAGACAGTGAGGGAGGGAGGTACGGACATCTTTCTGGGACACCCTATATCATCGACCTGCATGAGTCAGCTGAGTGTAAGGTTCTCTCTCTCTCTCTCTCTCTCTCTCTCTCTCTCTCTCTCTCTCTCTCTCACTGGGTCTTGATCCTTGTAGCCCCGTGAACACCTTCCCGTTAGTCTCACCCGATCATCGAAGGGCATTAATCGGCCCATTGGTCTTCATCTCCCAGGATCCAGTCACAGATCCCGGGTTGTCCTCCTCCTCCTCCTCCTCCTCCTCCTCCTCCTCCTCGTCTTCCTCCTCCTCCTCCTCCTCCTCCCCTCCTCCCTGACTGGGTATTTGACTCGTACTAAAGTTATACGATGTGATTTACTCGTTTATTATCTTCTCTCACTGACTACCACCACCACTAAGACATACATACATACATACATACATTCATACATACATACATACATACATACATACATACATACATTTTCTCCAGACAAAGGCAAGAGATGTTTGGATATATGTGGTTAAAACTTCCTACGATACTAAGGTTTATCCATTAAGATACTCTTCTAGCCATTGATTTTCACCTAACCTAACCTAACCTAACCTAACCGTAAATATAAGGGTGATGAAGAGTTGGGGAGAGAATGGTTGAGGGTGGGGAGGAAATGAATGGGGTGGGGAGAGGATGGAGGGGTAGGGATAAAAAAAAAGAATTGGGGAGAAACAGAGAGTGAGTGAAAGGGGGGAGGAAGAGGGGGGGGGAGGAGCAACAGGTAATGACTCACCTCATCACAATACAAACACCGTGAAGACAATAGACTCCTCCCGGCCATCATGCTTACCTGATGTAATGTTACGGGGGGATAATTTTCTTCCTTGTGTGTGTGTGTGTTTGTCTGTCATCCTCGGGAGCTGAGTGATAACAGCCTACTAATTATTTACGTGTTAATGAAGAACTGCAAACTTAAACAACAACACACACACACACACACACACACACACACACACCAATAACAATAAACTGATAACATTATTTCCAGTGTGGTGAGAGTATACCAAAGTTTGCGTGTTCGTGTGTCAGGGGTTGATTGCACTGTGAGAGGAAGGTCACACACCAACCAACTCACTCTCTGTAATCATGGAAGGAAATGTTGTGATCAGGAAATAGTGAAGATGCAGAACCACACGTAACATATACTTAGGAGGCTTTCATGTTTTTAAAAGCGACAGTTTATGGTGAAAGTAATATTATCTTGTGAATTAATAAAAGGGAATTATATGCCTTTATGTGGACGAGGTGTGTGTGTGTGTGTGTGTGTGTGAATCCATTCTTGTCTCATCGCAATAATTCCATAACAACTTACTAAAACCATTGATATGAGGAAGTGATCATTTACTTACATTGAAGGCGGCTGTACACACGACCTACACACACACACATGAGGGCCGTACACACAACCTAACACACACACACTGAGACACGACCGTACACACACACACCTGGTTATCGCCGAGGTGTGATAGGAACAGAGGAAGACGCAAGCAAGCCAGTACTTTCCTTGTGTGTGTTGGTGAGGCTTATACTAACCCACCTACCTTACCTCCCTCACTACCTACCTTACCTTCCCACTCAAGCTCCCTTACTCCTCCCCCCCTTCCTTCCTTCCTTCCTTCCTTCCTTCCTTCATTCCTACGATACATTTTGGTTTATTATGGCACAAAGTAAAAATATTGGTGAGTGGCTTCAATACTCTCTCTCTCTCTCTCTCTCTCTCTCTCTCTCTCTCTCTCTCTCTCTCTCTCTCTCTCTCTCTCTACACCGTGACTTCCCCTTCGCTACACTAATTTCCACAACCCTTCCACCACCATTACTACCATCACTTTCACCACCATTACTCCTCTCTCTGCACCATCAATTATTAACCTGTTCCTCCTCCTCCTCCTCTTACTACTCATTATCACCGTCATCATCATCATCATCATCCAATGTATCCGTTACTTTTCTCATTATCTACTGTATTATGCTATTAGTTACGTACAAGATCACGTAACACAGGTAACACTCCTCGAGCATCACGTAACACAGGTAACACTCCTAGAGCATCACGTAACACAGGTAACACTCCTCGAGCATCACGTAACACAGGTAACACTCCTCGAGCATCACGTAACACAGGTAACACTCCTCGAGCATCACGTAACACAGGTAACACTCCTCGAGCATCACGTAACACAGGTAACACTCCTCGAGCGTCTATACGTTTGTTTTGTCCATTTTACGTACTGAATTTTAATGTCTTTTGATGATTCCCAATGTTCTTCTGAGTGGGGCAGAGTCAGCCAGGGGTGCATAAGAAACTAGAATAAAATATGGTGGAAGGAAGGGAAGGAAGGAAGAGTGTCATAGGCTGTCAATCTTTTGTTTTTATCCCTCAACTTGAAACAAAACCTCAGACTTTTGAAGGGTTTTGTTTACACACCAAGGAGGACGGTCAACAAAAGACTGGGTGGGACTCGTCTCTCCGCCTCGGGTTCTTCTTTAAGTGACAGCTGCATTTCCGCTGTCACTCCCGCACTCCAGGTTGACGAGACGGGGCGGTGTACATCGTGGTTTTTAGGATATTTCGTTTCCGGTTCAGTATAAACCTAACCTAACCAAACCTAACCTAACCTGACCTAACCTAACCTAACATGTCCCACCCAAAAAAATAATAACAATAATAATTTAACTGAGAAATCGCCATGTTCAGATTAAAGAGCCAACTTCACCATCTTATACACAGTAGCTAATATACCAGTATTTTTTTTTTCTACCTTGACATCATAAAATAATAAAAACAGATTATCATAATAGGAAAATAAATGTTACTAGTCATGAATTCTGAGCAGTAGACACCCCATGGCAGCCCAACCTGTTCAGTAACTATAATTCCACAGTAACAATGAGCACCAGTCTTGTCTCTGGTTATTATGAAAGCGTAACAGGTTGCTCTTGTCCACATATTGTAATCTCAAACAACACAAGAGGTCGGTGCACCAGCTAGGGGGAGAGTGTATACCCGCCCTCACAACACCGGGGGCGGGCCTTGTTCCTCCGTCCTGGCTGTTGCTGGGTGAGCGAGTGTGTGTGTGTGTGTGTGTGTGTGTGTGTATACTGTATAAGGTTAGGTTAGGTTAGATTAAGAAGACACTTAGTATGAGAGAAGATAATTAGGATGCTTCACTGCCTCTCACGACGGTCAGCACAGAGGGAGGAGGACCATTAGAGTATCCTTACTATAGCAGCACCAGGACCTAAGACACTACTAGGCTCAAACACACTTGGAGGAAAGATTAGTAACCAAATATAATAGGCAGTACGATATGATAATTGGTTGTTATTGGTGGTTATTTTGTGTTTAGGTTTTTAACACAAATTCGTGTGACTTCCCTGAGGTCGAGGACGATATCCATAGTGTTACAATTTTAGTAAAATGAATATTTATATATATATTACTGCAAGAGGTGAGACTTTATAGTAGTAGTAGTAGTAGGGGAACGAGATCTTCGGCCCCAAAGCCGACAACTGCTGCAGATATTGACTATGAGGCAACAGTCACTGAATGCCGCATAGATCTGCGGCTCAACTAACTCAACACAGCTAGGGTAGCTACTTATGTATTAGGATATTTAATTTTAAGGTAATAAAATGGCGGCGAAGGTGTGGCTATTGGGGGAGGCTGGAGGCCACCTTACCAAAAAAGTAGTCGTAGTGTGTGTCTGTGTGTGAAGTAGTAGTAAGCAGTAGTGGTAGTAGTATTGGTAGTAGTAGTAGTGTGTGAAATAAATTATTCATAAACGTCAACTTACACCACCACCTTCCTTCAGTTCCCACCAAGAGTCAGTCGTGCAGGACCACCATCTGCCGAACGCAGTGACAGTAACGCTCCTACAATTAGCGTGGCTGGGTATCCCGTACGAGGTGTTCCAGTTTTTGCGCTCTGCTCACTTTTCCTTTCTAAATGCTACGTTCATGTTCTCCAGAGATAGTAGAAGGAGATACTGAGGCAGTCAACAAGGTCGACTGGCTCTCGTGCAAGAAGTTAGCGTGGAATGTCTTGATGTCAGGTCGAGGAGTGTTGGCGAGCAAGAGTCATTTGTCTACCAGTTGTTTAATTTAGCGTAGAATCTTTCACTTAAGCTTTATCTAGAACTCTTTGACTATCTCACTTCTTGCCATGAGTCGTTGCTATCCATACACCCCAACACCGAGGTCCTCTACCTGGGGGATTGCAATGTACAGTCTCGTTCAAGATTCTTCGAACACTGCTGGAGACAGCTGGCAACTCAGGCCGTTTGTTTACTATACTACGTAGTATAATATAATACGAAACAACAAAGCCCAACCATTAAATTAAGCAACGGGGAACTAAGTAACCGATCACCGATCACTTTTACATGTATTCATGTTTTTTGCTACTTACTATAGTAAATAAACGGCCGTGGGTTGCCAGCTGTCTCCAGCAATGTTCGAAGAATCTTGAAAGAGACTGTACATCATAGAGTGGCTTGGCTCTGACCCAGGTGGAGTTGGGGCACTCTCTGTTTCCTTACTTAGTGATCTGAAACAAACAATTAAACACCCTACATGTGTTCCTCATCGACACGGTCAATTTACTAACATTCTTGATCTTAGTTTTACCTCTAACCCCTTACACTATTCATACTCAATTTCTGCCCCCTTAGGGTCTTCTGATTACAATCTTATTTCTGTTAAATCAAACTGGGCACGACCACCTCCCCCACCCCCCTCTAAACACCAACTATGGCACTGTCGGAGGGCAAACTGGCAATCCTTGCGAGAATTCTCGGACTTTCCCTGGGACGAATGTTGCTTTTCCACTTGGGACGCCTCGGTATGTGCTGACAGCATTGCATACTCGGTGGTATGAGTGCATTTATCCCATATTTTACCAAAACTTTCACTTTACAATCATGGTTAGATCGCTCCTGTTCTCTTGCATGTAGGGAGAGAGATAGGGCGTATCAAGTTATGAAACTATCTCCTCCTATTACCTACTCCTCTTTCATTACTTCTAGGAATCGTTGTAAAGCTATTCTTTGTAGGTCCAAGCAGAATTTTTTTAAAAATAAAGACCTCTGTCCTGACTAATTCTTCCTCTAGTAAACCCTTCTGATCCTTTACCAAAAGCATCTGTAATAACTTCTGCACTCCCTCTTTTGCTCCTCTCTTCAGATCTGATAACTCTATAACCAACTCTCCTCCTGATAAAGCCAATCTCTTTCGCACCTTATTCTCCTCTAACTCCGCCTTAGACGATTCCAACTCATCCTTCTTACTCCTGCTCCTACTGAACCTATGCACTTTCATATAATCTCCACTAGCAGGGTTGCTGGTGTGTTATCCAAGTTGGATGTAAGGCGCATGGACCAGACGGACTACCCCCTCGTGTTCTGAGAGTGTGCTGAAATTCTGGCCCCTGTGCTTGCTCGCCTCTTTCGCCTTTGCCTCAAAACCCAAACTTTTCCTTCTTCTCGGAAGCATACCTTGGTTCAGCCCACCCCGAAGAAGGGTGACCATTTCAATCCCTCTAACTTCATCCCTCTCTAAAATTTTCGAAACTATATTAAACTCTCATTTTCTCCGTCACCTTGAACGCCTTTCTTTGTTGCCGGATCACCAGTATGGCTTTCGCCAAGCGAGATCTACTGGTGATCTGCTCTCCTATTGCACCCATCTTTGGCCATCCTCTCTTACGGATTATGGGGAACTTTCGTCGTGGCCCTCGACATCTCCAAAGCATTTGACAGGGTATGGCACAAGTCCTTGCTTTGTTAACTTCCCTCTTATGGGCTTCGCTCCCCAACTTTATTCTCTACAGTAATTTCTAGCTTCCTTGAGAACCGATCCATGAAATTTGTTGTCAAGGGATCGATCTCTCGCTCCTTCCCTACCAATAGTGGTGTTCCGCAGGGTTCTGCTCTTTCACCTACTCTCTTCCTTCTTTTTATCAATGATTTACTTTACACTACAACTAATTCTATCCATTCTTGCGCTGATGATTCTATTCTTCACTCTTCTTTCCCTTCCCCTTAATTCTCAAACTAGATCTGTTTCTAGAGCTGATATCTCTTCATTTATCAATGCTGATCTGTGCAGCATCTCCGAATGGGGAGGTAGAAACCTGGTTAAATTCAATAGTAATAAAATACAGTATTTACCAATTACACTTTCCAAAATATAAGTTCTTCCACCAATCACATTTCAGGACGCTCTCATTCTGCCAAATTCTAAAATAGATATGCTAGGCCTCACCATTTCCTCTAATATGTCATGGAAGCCACACATCCACAACAATGCTAAAGCTGCCTCCCGAAAGCTGGGAATGCTGTACAGATGCCTTAGCTACTTCACCCCTGAGCAGTTGCTTCAAGTATATAAGGGATTCATTCGTCCTAACTTGGAGTACTGCTCCCATATCTGGGGTGGTTTTTCTTCTGTCCAACTGTGAGGGTGGAATCAAAGGCATTTCGTCTTATTAACTGTTGCTTCACTCTCTCTTTTACGGTACTTTAACGGGCAATGTTCTGTAGATTTGGCATCCTGTGTACCGCCGGCAAGGCCGTGAGCTCATAACACTCGTCTTGCCCGCGGTGCCCACCGTTTCTCTGTGGATGTCGGTCACACAAGAATAACCCATTATAGTACATCCTTCTTTCCTCACACAGCCAAACTGTGGAATGCTCGACCTTCTTCTGTTTCCATACTCTTACAATGTCTCGCTTCAAAAATCTGGTTTTCCGTCATCTTCGTGGTGTAGATTAATATAATCTTTTTCTCTTCTATTTTTAATTTATTTTTACTCCTATTTTTTCGCCCCCCAGGCCCCGCTGTGGGTTGATGACCTGTGCCCGGGTGGGCTATTCCCCGTAAAAACGAAAAAAAAAAAAGAATGACTAATGAACTGAAAATGAATTTGAAACCGTTATTTACCCGGGAATAATTAAATTCAAAGTGAGTCGGTAACCAGGAGTAATACACAAGACTAGCTTATACATTAAAGACAATAAATGAGGTTTATTATGAAATTAGGTTTGTTCCACTTATACTAGACTACGAGTTTTATAACATTTTAGTATTATTCAGCATTACTCTCGACCCACCATAGCTCTACCTACTCGACCTCGTTCGTACTTCCGTGAAAATACTAACAAACTTCACATTCTGGTGACATATAGGACTTTGTTGTTTAAATACATAAATTAAAGATTAAATATATATAAAATTAACTAATGTATCACAATGACCACTATTATTACACTTATGTTAGAAAAATTTAATTTGTTTTCATGGGTGAATGACAAAACACCAGAGAAAAGTTTGTTGACATTTGCGACGCACCGCTCGTGGCCCACCCGGTGTTTGTGACTACTTCTTGTTGTGTTTGTGCTACACAGTGCGTACGAGAGCTGATTATTTAAGTGTGTTGGGTTTGTGGAAATGAATACACTAACCAGCAAATATTTTAACAATCTAGGAAATTTTAATCAGTACAATTTTAGTGACGCATCAGTGTTCTTGTGAGACGGACATTTTCTGCTTTAGTGCCGCAGCCTTTGTGATATTAAATAATCCAACAACAGGAAGTTATTTAAAGAGAGGAGGGTTAAGAGTCGGTGGAGGACAATTATGAAAATAAATATCCCAAGCATAGTTCAGTGGTTGTCCTTACCGAATATTTACAGAGGAAGAAGTGTTTGGTATTGAGTCAGATCGTTTATGAGTCGCCAACAAGAGGAGCCGTGATCACCACACTAAGGTACCGGTAAGTGAAATTTTGGCTTTCATTGTTCAGTGAAAATTCACCCGAAACATTCCCTTATGTAAAAATTGTGATTGTCAGTTGTATAATTTGGGAATTATTTAACATAAAAGCTTGGAACTTAGCACCTGATATAAGCCAGTGTTATGTAACCTATTCGTGAAGTTCTGAGTCTCTTTCCTAGTAAGTATATTCCACACATTTATTTCTATTAGTGGAATAGGAGTATTTTAACGAGGAACCTACATTAATTTTAAGGTTAACTGGCAAATCACGTTTGGAATTACTCCGGTTACTGGCCATTTGTTACTATAACTTATAATTTCGTTATTAAACCACAAGATATGATTTTGTGTCGATTAGTACCCACCGGAAGGTTACTTGTATATTATTTGCTCTTAGTTACTTAGTCTGCCATTATACAAACACACAAACTTGTTTTTACTATATGTAAATATTTTCGTTCGTATCGCGGCGGGTACAACTGAGCGGGGATCCTCAGCGTACCACACCACATAATGGAACGGAGAATGACCTCATGAAGTCGTTTAGTAGTAGAATCACTATAACTAACCATCTGAGAGTCATGACAAAACAGTTTCCCACATAAAATTTAAGGTTAATGCGATTCACCACCCCCATACGTCGGTCGAAGTTCAATGGCGTTTCCTTTACCTGTGCAACAAAACACCTAAGCCATACTAACTGATTTTTAATTCGTACACAACCAAGGAATTATAAATGTACCAGTCACTACTATTACTGATAGGTGTATCACTCTTTGTAAATTAATACGCCAATAGGAAACATCATCAAACATTAAACACAACTGGTGCCTCAACCTACTGATCACATGAGCCCATAAATTGGCCCCCAGTAAGCTACCTCCACCTAGTCTGATATTCGCCACAACCCGCAGTTACTAAACCAGTGACGAACACACTCATACACTCCCCTATATGATACCACGCCCTGCTGTTCTCCCTGCTTGGCGCCAGGTCCCAGCCAGCAGGGGCCGCCACGCTGGTCTGTAATCCCCTCACCATGTTTTCGCTTCGCCTTGCGGGGAGCTCACACCCTTGTCCTCCTCCCCTCTACCATATTACTATAGTATCATCCTAACATTATTAATATACACCTTCTGGCATGACTAAACTATATTTTAATCTGGCTAAATTGAGTAGATTTCATTTATTATGGCAGTACATTGCGCATCATCGCCAATTATTTATTATAAACTTTGGCTATATAATTAATGACGAGGGGATACTGGTGTAGATATTAATGGGTAGTACTGAGGGTAGGAGAGCCAGGGAATGGCTGAGAGATGGGGGAAGGCAGAGAGCTAGGGGAAGGTAGAGAGCTAGGGGAAGGTAAAGAGCTAGGGGAAGGTTGAGAGCTAGGGGAAGGTAGAGACAGGGGAAGGTAGAGAGCTAGGGAAGGTAAAGAAGGTAGAGAGCTAGGGGAAGGTAAAGAGCTAGGGGAAGGTTGAGAGCTAGGGGAAGGTAGAGACAGGGGAAGGTAGAGAGCTAGGGAGAAGGCAGAAATGGAGAAAGAAAAAAACCCGAGGCCACTGAAGATTGTTAAAGATATGATGATGGCATCTTAATTGACTGATTGATTGGTTGATTGATAAGTGAGTGTTGGTGGTGGCTCACCTGAAGGAGGGTGAGGAAAGGGCGACGCAAGGTGAAGGAGGGTGAGGAAAGGGTGATGCAAGGTGAAGGAGGGTGAGGAAAGGGCGACGCAAGGTGAAGGAGGGTGATGCAAGGTGAGGGAGGGTGAGGAAAAGGTGACGCATAGTGAAGGAGGGTGAGGAAAGGGTGATGCAAGGTGAAGGAGGGTGATGCAAGGTGAGGGAGGGTGAGGAAAAGGTGTCGCATAGTGAAGGAGGGTGAGGAAAGGGTGAAGAAGGGTGATGGAAGGGTGACATAGAGAGGATATTACAGGTATTGCAGGTGTAGGGTATCAGGTGTGGATGGTGTTGTACCCTCACCTTTACCTTGACGTGTGTGGCGCTGCTGGTGGTGGTGGCAAGATTTACTACACCCAGGGCGAATTATTCCCTCGGGGTAGTGGCGTGTGTGCCAGATGTCAACATTCTGCTGACGAAGAGCTCAACATTTTTGGGGGTGTCGCCTCTCCCGCTATTCCCTTTCCGTATCTATGGCCCTAGTGGTGGTGGTGTTGGGCGGTGTTATGTGGTGTTGGGTGGTGTTATGTGGTGGTGGTGGTGGTGTTATGTGGTGGTGGTGGTGTTATGTGGTGGTGGTGGTGGTAGTGGTGTTATGTGGTGGTAATAGTGGTGTTATGTTGTGGTGGAGTTGGTGATGATAGTGGTGGAGATGTTAACTATATATGGTGATGTGGTGGTGGTGAGACAGTGAAGGAGATGGTGTGGTGGTGAAGGCGGGCGGCAGGTGTTAACTCACTCGTTTACATAACCACCAGGGGACAACACACACACACACACACACACACAGTACATAAGTTGGAGGCCCAAAATTCATGCCCTCTTGGTGAATAATGGTGATGAAGGAGAGTGAAAGGTCTTAGTGGTGGAGGTCGTGCTCTCGCGTGTGTGTGTGTGTGTGTGTGTGTGTGTGTGACTCTCCCCCTCTCTCCTCTCTCGATTTAGTTCCCTCTCTCTTTTCTCTCCTGGCTTGCGTCCCCCCCCCCTTCCATCCTCCTCCACCTCCCTCATCCTCCTCCCTCCCTCATCCTTCTCCCTCCCTACTTTCCCCCACCCCCCACTCCTTGTCCTCCCACACAGCCCTTAATAATTAGCTTTATTCTGGACCAAAGACCTTATGCATCTCTTCATCTGTTTGTTTGGCGTTGTTACTCGACGTTATAGCGGGTGAGTTATTAACCTAATACATCCACATTGCGCAGTCAGATGTTCTTTTGTTTTAGGTGTCAGTCATTTTCTTCACGTGTGCTGTAGTAAGCTGTTGATAGCGTCTTCACACCTTCCATTCAGACGGTTTATATAACTCATTTTACTCCCGGTGTAAATTTCATCATCGTCCTCTGAAAATTATTTACTGCGTCTTTCATCTCGCGAGGATCCCATATTGCTTTGGTGTACTGTATAGGTGATAGCATCTAGGTCTTGTACAATTAGCTAGCTGACATTTACTACCTGTGATGGTGGAATGATCGCTGGTCTTCAAGTGTCAATTTACTATGACACTACCCTCAGGTCATTCCACTTTCACATCAGTCACTCATTTTCTTCCTTCAAATAAGATACTATAGCCACGGCTTTCTTCTCCTGACCTGCCACTTGTCATCACCTAATATTTACATCGAGATAAAAACTGGATTAGCCACGTGCCCGACCATTTTTGGAGGTGGTTTAAATCCATTGGCAGTTCTTCATGGCCTTTATCTAACTACGCTATCTTGGAACATCTCTTTCAGTAACCTGGGTATGTGCTTGAGATATGTCGGTCTCTGTTATTCTTATATTTTTGTCTGAATTTACTGTTTATGGAGAGTTGGTTTAGTGGCTCCTGGTTTAAGTTTCTCTGGGAAGTGTTGGTGCCTGTGTGGTGGTCTGCAATGGACACGCTTGACAACTTTTGCGAGGAAAATATCCGGTTTTTCCTTCTTTTTTGGGGATTAGGTTTTGTGTTACTGTAATATCTGTGTTGGTGTACTGTTTGTGGTGGTGCACGGTGTGTGTGGTGAGGTGCACGGTGTGTGTGGTGAGGTGCACGGTGTATGTTTTGACGGGCACAAAACCTTGATAGTCGCGGAAGGTCATAGGCCATATGACTGGTACCTGTGGACCACCTAATATGCTGCTGTCGTGGGTGAGGGCGAAGGGAGAGGTGAAGGGCAATGGGGTGTAGGGAGGTAATGGGGAGAAGGGTTGTGGTGGAGGGGAGAAAAAGAGTAGCGTGGGAGTGTAAAGTGAGGGGAGGTGTTGAGGGAGTTTGGCACACAGGAAGATGGAGAGGGTAGGTAGATAGGGTAGGGGGGAAGTGTATGGAGGTAATACAGGAATGATAAAAGGTGTATTGCATGGGGCAGAGGGGAGGAAATATGGAGAGAGAGAGAGAGAGAGAGAGAGAGAGAGAGAGAGAGAGAGAGAGAGAGAGAGAGAGAGTTCATTGCCAAAGAATTCTATATTATCTGAAGTCACGATGCATGATTGCTTATAATCTCCTTTATAGACAGAAGCTCTTGATACTGTTAAGGTGTATTTTCTTTGTAAACACACGAGTGGTATGTTAAACGCACCTGATCAGTATAGAGTTTGTACACAAAGGAAAGTTGTGGGTGACTATGGGCGTAATGTAGTGAGGTGAGACGGGCGGTCACTTGGCGTATAATCACTCTGTCTCTCCAGTTTCAAGCTCGTGTTAGGTTATACACTCCTGTCCGTCAGTATACCGCACTGATATATTAAAAAGCTATAAAAATCTATATACTGTGTTTATATACTTTACATATACAGAGACAACTACGGGTATACAAGAAGCAAAAGGGCCTTCGGTAAGAGGAGGCGAATGTATGTTTCTTGTGCCACGCTTCTTGCTAAATCATTGACTTTCACCTTTACTCTAAAAAAGACTGTGGCCGCGGGAGTGACGTGACCCGGGAAGTACTGCTCTTCCCGGCAACACAGTGGTTTTACGAGGTGCCCCGGCCAGCATATGGTAGTGCTTGGGGGCGGTGGAGGCAACTGTTCCTGGGCTGTTGTTGCTGAGCCTGCCGGGATTTTAGTGGCTTTACTTGGCTTAATCTCTCCTTGATTGGGTGGCCCACTGAGGCTCAAATCCCACTCACACGCAGCTGACCTACGGCTGATGTCTGGACTGTGGTGTGGTGTGATGAGGTGTGGTGTGGTCAGTACTGTAGTGTGGTGTGGTCAGTGGTGGTGAACTTACATCACCTATGCTGGTCTTCCTTAACATTTATTTTCACTGTACCTTGAACTATCATGAACTGATCTGCTTTCAATTGACCTTCCTTGACCTTTGATACTGTTACTTGGCCTAATATAAACTCTCCTTTTATTACGGGTTGACCTCTGTTTTTTTTTGGCGGGGTGGGGGGGGGAGTCGAATACTAGTGGGTACCTCGTCCTCCATGTCCCCCCCCACCCTCTCCTGAGTCATCCCCCCCCCTCCTAAGACAGTCTACCTATGTTTATTATAATATTGAAAATGTTACTTTGAATAACCATTAAAACTAAAAAAAAAAATTAAAACCGATTTGAGTCTCATTCATAACGCGAGTCCTTGATAAAAGAAAACCACTTTATTTTTATCAAGTGAAAACCTTCCAACGCCCTCGGCACCATGACGACCACACCCATATCTCCCACGACTACACTAAGCGAGTTCTTACACAAATCCACCAGAACTGGAGTATT
Source organism: Homarus americanus (assembly GCF_018991925.1). Lineage (NCBI taxonomy): Eukaryota > Metazoa > Arthropoda > Malacostraca > Decapoda > Nephropidae > Homarus > Homarus americanus. Next base: position 615,035 of record NW_024733870.1, read on the forward strand.
TCTTCAAGTCCACAGAGAAGTGTTGAGTCACGGTAAATCTCGTGGTGGTTGGAGTGGGAGTAATTACAGGTTCTAGGGCGAGGCCGGACGAGGTCAGTAGGTGTGAGTGACCAGAGATATAAGACCTTGGCCAAGCAGCAGCCACTGACTCAGCAGGGAGTGTCTGTCTGTACCTGCTTCCTGATATGCCTCGGCCAGTTACCGGTATATGGCGTCACTGACCTATACTGCCTTGAGTGTGTCAGTGTGTTAGTTGTGTGTCAGTGTTAGTAGTGTGTCAGTGTTAGTAGTGTGTCAGTGTTAGTGGGTCAGTGTTAGTATGTATAGTTAATAAAACCTTTTAACTGGTTTACATGGTGGTGAGTTAGGATTTTTCACTCTTAAATCTGCAGGAGTTTTGGGAATTTTAATTGAATCTGGAAAATTGTCGATACTGTGGCCTTTTGGGAAGTAATTTGATGCCAATTTTTAAAACTTGATAGGTTACAGTCGTCCATTACGCCTTGTAAATAAATAAAAATAAAAGTTTGGTTCACAGGTAATTTATTTCCAAACCAGAGCAGAAGAAGCGGGTGTATTTCTTAATTTATTCAACAAACTTCAAACATAAATTTTTCCATCTGAATTTTCTTATCTGACAAATTAAAACTAAATAAAAAATCACATGAATTTACACAATTGAATATTCTTAAATAATTTCTTCGGCCTTAATGCGTTACCATCATCATTATTAAACCAAAGAATAAATTAAGTTTCTTCTTAAAAAAAAACAACACCTGCCATTTTATACCAAACAAGTAGACCCCAAAAATAGAATAAAAAATAAAATAAATGAGAGGAAAATTGAAGTAACTGGTTAACATAAATATAATTAATTTTCTGGCGGCAATAAAATCGATCCAACAGTTTATTTATTTATTTGTGCTCTGATTTTTTCTTAGTATTGTTGACCGTCTGAGCTGATGTTTTTAGTTTTAGGGATCAATTTCTTTCTTTCTTTCTTATCTTTCTTTCCCTTCTCTTTTATTCTCGTCTCTTTCTTTTTTCTCCCTCTCTCTCTCTCTCCTTTTTCTCTCAGTTTTACGTCGCTCTGTGTAGTGCGTCAAGGAAGGAAAAGTCAGGTAGATTCCCTCCCTGAAAACAGACACCTGACCTTTTCTTGACCCCTGGCACGTCTACCCAGCGACCCTCCTCATAGGTAGGGATAGTGGTGGTCTTTGATAGTGGTTGGGATGGTGGTAGTTATGATTATAGTAGTGGTGATATAGGTTGGAGTGGTGTTAAGTGTTGATTTGGTTGGAGTGGTGTTAAATGTTGATTAGGTTGAAGTGGTGTTAAGTGTTGATTAGGTTGGAGTGGTGTTAAGTGTTGATTAGGTTGAAGTGGTGTTAAGTGTTGATTAGGTTGGAGTGGTGTTAAGTTTTGATTAGGTTGGAGTGGTGTTAAGTGTTGATTAGGTTGGAGTGGTGTTAAGTGTTGATTAGGTTGGAGTGGTGTTAAGTGTTGATTAGGTTGGAGTGGTGTTAAGTGTTGATTAGGTTGGAGTGGTGTTAAGTGTTGATTAGGATGGAGTGGTGTTAAGTGTTGATTAGGTTGGAGTGGTGTTAAGTGTTGATTAGGTTGGAGTGGTGTTAAGTGTTGATTAGGTTGGTAGCGGCTTGTGAGTGATGGTGATGGGCGGAGTGGTTAAGTGACAGTAGTGATGGTGGTGGTTGTGACAGTAATCATCAGGTTGTAGTAGTAGTGAGGGGAGGAGCTGCACCACCATCACTCACTAGTAAACGCTGTAGGAGAAGACACTGAAAGGTTGGTTGTTCTTGGTGACGGGACGGATAAAACTAGGTTATTCCCTTTAATTATATCCCGTAGGCGAGTGGTGAGCAGCGGAGTAAAGGTGAAACAACCATGAACTAAAGAGGATGACTCCGAATGACTAGCTTCCCTGCACACACACACACACACACACAGCCAGCCAGCCAGCCAATCTCGCACAAGCCACTAGCCAGGTAGCAATTGAGACAGCCAGGTAGCCAGGTGGACAAATAATGAGCCAGGTATCCCGACAGTCAGGCAGGGAACCGAGACAGCGTGAGTGGTCGAGGGGTGGTGGAGGTCGCGAGCACCCACCTGTTGATGAAGGGCTCAGGTGCTCTTGAGTGTGTACGAGGCTGTGGAGGCGTGGACAGATACGTTGAGAAGAGGAGACGGGAGGACAAGAGAAGGGGAAAGAAGAAGAAGGGAGAAGATAAGAAAGGAAAAGGAGGAAGAAGAAGAGAACAGAAGAAGAAAAAGGGGGGATAAAGGAACAGTACCTACAGGGAATACTCACGTTAATAAAGGCAATGCTATATAGTGTAGGGAAGAACAGCACTCATGGGAAGACTATTAAAGGTAGTTATGATCAAGATACAGAATTATATACCGTAACTAAGTACTACGGTATATATTTTTTTTAATACTGAAGCAAAATAAAAACAAAATACGAATGATACACCCAACTGGATTTTCCCGCCATGTTTGTTTACATTCAGTCGGGCGCCGTGGTTTGCCTCGTTCACCATGTTGTAATTATTACCTCGGACCACCATAGTGTTTACTATATGTATATATATTTTACTTTAAGTTTATCCCCCCAAAAAAAGTGTTCGTTTATTATGTTAAGTGTCTAAAAATGTGTTTGTGTGTTTGTAGTGTTTGTGTTTTTGTAGTGTTTGTTTTTGTATACACACTACAACACATCACCAAGTCAGGTAGATAATGTTGTTTAGAATACCCGAACACAACAAGCTTTCACATCGATAGGGTCTCGTACCCTCACGATGTTAAAAACTTATACCCGACCAGAGTCTCGTCATCTTGAACACAATGGGAGTCTTTGATTTAGAATGTCTCTCATCACCTTGTGTGGAGGAGCTTTCTGGAGGCTCCCTCAAGCTCTTCAGTGATGTAGGGACGTAGCAAAGGTTCTTGTCGCTGGCCGGTCCACAGCTGATGAGTTGTCCGCCGCTGTCGTTGGTCGTGGTGTATCCCTAACCTAAACCTAACCTAACCTAACACCCTCTACCCCCGCGTGGCCACCAGCCCTCCTCTTGCACTCTTGCTAGTTGATACACACACACACACACACACACACACACACCGCCGTTAACCCATGTGATCTTCGTCGTTCCTTTCACCTCCGCGAAACCTAAACAGACGCTCATGTTAGCAGCCTCTTGCCGTGTGCTCGCCTCAAACCTGTTCTCGGAAGTGGAGCAGCAACGAACCCTCCAGCCTGTGACGTCAACCCTACCAAAGACCGTTAGCTGTGAACCCTGACCTCTCCTGCCCCACAACCACTCTGTAACCAACACTTTACAAGTTTATAATCCATCTTCTCTTGTGTTATATAGTATGGTGAGGTGTTGGTAGAGGTCAGAGTCATCATATCTCTAGCGATTATTGTATATTTTTCTATAATAATGCCATTTAATTAACGAATCTATATCCTCCACTAAATGATACTTGATATTTTTTTTTTTATAATTTTTGAATCTGTTACAATCGTTTAAGTCAGACAGGTGCACAGTTCACTAGGGGTAAAGTTTTAAATTAATCCAGGTAACATACATACAGGTAACTTTGATTAGGTCACCTGTGTCATTACCTGTAGATCGGAAGATACATTTATTAACACGTAGAAAAATCATAGGAAATAATTATATGTATTAAGTAGAGGTATTATATGTATCTGAAAAGAATGTTGGAAATATTACATCAAATGCATATGCAAGTCACTCGTGTAATATCGACGTGTGTGTGTGTGTGTGTGTGTGTGTGTGTGTAAGTCATTAACTCGTATATATGATGTCATTTGAGCCTCAGTTCCCTTCACTCTCTCTTTCTTTTTATGCTATGTTTTTTTTTGTCATGTATAAAAAAATCTGATGTTTTTTTTTGTGCCAGGCAATATAAGAAGTTTAGGTTCTCTCTCTGTTTTTTGTCGATCTATCTATCTACAGTATCTATCTATCTATCTATCTATATCAGTCTGTCTGTATCTATCTATCTATCTATCTATGAGAGTATGCGCGTGAGAAGAGAGAGAGAGAGAGAGAGAGAGAGAAGAGAGAGAGAGATGCAGTATTAATACGTTGATGGTCCAATTGGTTGCAAAAAAAAATGTCCATATTTTTAGAGTGGCGGACGAGGGGTTAATTGAACTCTAGCATGCAAGCGTTCTAATAATGTGCGTGTGCGTGTGTGTGTGTGTGTGTGTGTGGGTGTGGCAGCTGAAGATGTTACGAGAATAACCAGAATTTTTATATCATCTGTCAGCACTCACCACCCCACACACACACACACACACACACACACACACACACACAGAGCTTGAAGGTTAAAAAAAAGGTTTTCCTTGATTGATTTATTAATTAAAACTCCCATAAATGCCCTTGAGGTGTTGATAACTACGTGTAAAGTGTCAAAGTGATCACGGTATTGAACACATTAGTGGTTGCTGCCAGTCATTGACATGTACAGTTTAAGGAGTGGTGGACAAAGTGACTGGACATACGTTTCTCCAGTTAGTTCTGTATAAAGTGAATATTATAAACCAATTACATGATTCAAATTTTATATTAAACCTAACCTAACCTGACCTGACCTGACCTGACCTGACCCATCCTGATCTGACCTGACTGACCTGACCATACCCAGACCCTACGACTGCTTTCAGACACACACACACACACACACACACACACACACACACACGACTTAATAAAAAGACGTAAAAACCTGGAGATCACCTGACCCAAAAACAGATTGGGGGGGGGTAGAGGTGGTGATGGTGTGGCAGGCCGGCTGGTGTGGAGGTGTGGATGGTGTGGTCAGCCGGCTGGGTGTAGAGGTGATGGTGTGGTCAGTGGCTGGGTGTAGAGGTGGTGATGGTGGTCAGGCCGGCTGGGTAGAGGGTGATGGTGTGGTCAGCTGGCTGGGTGTAGATGTGTGGTGATGGTGGTCAGGCCGGCTGGGTGTAGAGGTGGTGATGGTGTGGTCAGGCCGGCTGGGTGTAGGGAGATGGTGTGTCAGTGGTTGGGTGTAGAGGTGGTGATGGTGTGGTCCTGGCTGTGTAGATGTGGGATGGTGGTCAGGCTGGCTGGGTGTAGAGGTGGTGATGGTGTGGCAGTGGCTGGGTGTAGAGGGTGGTGTGGTGGTCGGCTGGGTGTAGAGGTGGTGAGTGGGTGGTGGTGGGTGGTGATGTGGCTGGCTGGGTGTAGAGGTGGTGATGGTGTGGTCAGGCTGGCTGGTAGAGGTGGTGATGGTGTGGTCAGGCTGGCTGGGTGTAGAGGTGGTGATGGTGTGGTCAGGCTGGCTGGGTAGAGGTGGTGATGGTGTGGTCAGGCTGGGTGGGGTGGGTGTGGTCGGCTGGGTGTAGAGGTGGTGATGTGTGGTCAGGGTCTGGGTGAGAGGTGGTGATGGTGTGTTAGCTGGCTGGGTGTAGAGGTGGTGATGGTGGGTCAGCCGGCTGGGGTAGAGGTGGTGATGGTGTGGTCAGGCTGGCTGGGTGTAGAGGTGGTGATGGTGTGGTCAGCTGGCTGGGTAGAGGTGGTGATGGTGGTCGTGGCCGGCTGGGTGTAGAGGTGGGATGGTGGTCAGGCTGGCTGGGTGTAGAGGGTGGTGATGGTGGGTCAGGCCGGCTGGGTGAGGTGGTGATGGTGTGGTCGCCTGGGTGTAGAGGTGGTGATGGTGTGGTCAGGCTGGCTGGGTGTAGAGGTGGTGATGGTGTGCAGGCGGCTGGGTGTAGAGGTGGGATGGGGGTCAGGCCGGCTGGGTGTAGAGGTGGTGATGGTGTGGTCAGCCGGCTGGGTGTAGAGGTGGTGATGGTGTGTCAAGCCGGCTGGGTGTAGAGGATGGTGTGGTCAGGCTGGCTGTGTAGAGGGTGATGGTGGCTGGTGGGTGTAGAGGTGGTGATGGTGTGGTGAGGCGGCTGGGTGTAGAGGTGGTGATGGTGTGGGTCAGGCTGGCTGGGTGTAGAGGTGGTGATGGTGTGGTCAGGCTGGCTGGGTGTGAGGTGGTGATGGTGGTCAGGCCGGCTGGGTGTAGAGGGTGATGGTGTGGTCAGGCTGGCTGGGTGTAGAGGTGGTGATGGTGTGGTGAGGCTGGCTGGGTAGAGGTGGTGATGGTGTGGTCAGGCCGGCTGGGTGTAGAGGTGGTGATGGTGTGGCCAGACCGGAAGGGTGATGGGGGCGTCAAATTTGATAGATGAATGAATGAATGGGTGAAGGGAATGAATGAATGGGTGAAGGGAATGAATGAATGAATGGTGAAGGGAATGAATGAATGGGTGAAGGTAATGAATGGGTGAAGGTAATGAATGAATGAATGGGTGAAGGTAATGAATGAATGAATGAATGAATGGGTGAAGGTAATGAATGAATGAATGAATGGGTGAAGGTAATGAATGAATGGGTGAAGGTAATGAATGAATGAATGAATGGGTGAATAATGAATGAATGGGTGAAGGGAATGTAATGAATGGGTGAAGGTAATGAATGAATGGGTGAAGGGAATGAATGAATGAATGAATGAATGATCACTTTAGTTAAGTCCCCAACAATGGACACAGCCCTTACAAGAGGTCATCTCAGGTGTGGGGCAATACTGTGTCTGTCTGTCTGTCTTTCCCGTTATTGGCTGCCGTTCATTATCTAGTCAATGCTAATACGAATCTCTACTATATTTTACATGTAACTTAATTTTCATACAAGATAAATCCGTTTTAGTAATGTTTGATGAGTTATAGGGCGGGTGGGTGTCAACTTTTTGGGGGTCAACTTTTTTCAAGTAACTTTTTTCGAGGGGGCAACTTTTGGGGGTCAACTTTTGGGAGGTAAACTTTTGGGGGAGGAGTGTTGGGCCTGCTCCACACACACACACACACACACACACACACACACGAACAGGCGCGTGCATTTACAACCATCCTACACCATAGCATGACCAAATTAGAAGTAGTAATGTTGCAGTAATGTTGCAGTAGCTCCTGATATTAAACTAATTGTAGCGAATGCATGACCCCGATGTTAAGATGGTCCAGTCACGTAGGTTAAGTACAACGGTCACGGATCATGCTAACATGGACATGTGGGGTTACACTATCAAGGACATGGTTAACACACCAATCAAGGACATGGTTGGGTCACGCTATCAAGGACATGGTTGGGTCACAGACATGGTTGGGTCACGCTATCAAGGACATGGTTGGGTCACACTGTCACTTTGTATACTTACATACTTATAATTTCTCTTGGGAGGGATAAGTAGTATAGGAAATTCATCTTCTACTTATGGGGATACTTTAGCTTACTTAGAAGACACTTTTTGCTTCTCCCAGTTAAAGGTTGATGGTTTGGTTAATGGCTATGTGATGTTTGGTTAATGACTATGTGATGTTTGTGTGACTTGGGAGGATTATTACGTAAGGTAGACTCGACTCTCTCTCTCTCTCTCTCTCTCTCATATATATATATATAGATAGAGTAAAATAGTAAAACACCTCCAGTTTAGTACGACATTATTTTCTTAAGCCAACATCTCGGTTTTTCCACTAAGGCGAAACCCAACAAGCTGGGTTACTTGCAGTCCATTCCAACTGTTTCTCTCCCAAGTCTTTGTACCACTGGATCAGGAAAAGGGGGAGCCCGGACCTACGGCCTAGAAAACAGTGTGTTAATGTTCGAAATAAGGCAAACAGAGTATTGGGTTTTATATCTAGAAGTGTAAGTAATAAAAGTGCAGAGGTCTTATTGCAACTATATCTTGCGCTAGTCAGGCCGCACCTCGATTATGCTGTTCAGTTCTGGTGCCCTTATTATAGAATGGATATACATTCACTGGAGTCGGTGCATTGAAGATTCCGGGACTTAGAAACCTTCCATATCAAGATAGATTAAAGAAACTAAACTTGCATTCCCTAGAAAGACGGAGAGTGCGGGGAGAAATGATAGAAGTATTTAAGTGGGTGAAAGGAATCAATAAAGGCGATATAGATAAAGTTCTTATAATATCCGAGCAGGATAGGACTCGGAGCAACGGATTCAAGTTGGATAAGTTTAGGTTTAGGAGGGAGATAGGAAGGAACTGGTTCACAAATAGGGTGGTGGACGAGTGGAACAAGCTTAGCAACTTTGTAGTAAGTGCTGGAACGCTGGAAAGTTTAAAAGGAGGCTAGATAGATTCATGGATGGTAGAGTGGTAGTAACTCTCGACAGGAGCTGCCAAGCACAGGCCAACCAGCCTGTTGCAGACTCCTTATTTTCTTATGTTAAGGACGTGGTTGGGTCACGGACATGGTTTGGTCACGGACATGGCCGGGTCACACTAATCAAGGTCATGGTTGTGTCACGGACATGGTTTGGTCACGGACATGGCTGGGTCACACTAATCAAGGTCATGGTTGTGTCACGGACATGGTTTGGTCACGGACATGGTTGGGTCACACTAATCAAGGACATGGTTGAGCCACACCATTTCATCAAGGACATGGTTACTATGGCGATAACTAGCCTTACTGTGCACTAAAATGTTAACTATTACCTCATTGCCATAATTATTAAACTATCGTTATCAAGTAGTTAGCGCCTGACCGATAGTTCGAGCCAAGGGACTGTCAGTGAACAGGGTGCTGGTGTTGGTTGTTATGGGGTGGTTGTTGTGGTGTGTGTGTGTGTGTGTGTGTGTGTGTGTGTGTGTGTGTGTGTGTATACAAGCCCATGACGACCGACGGCTAGTTATCACGCAACTGTGTAATTGTCATCAATATGGTAATGCATGAACGCTCACATATTTGAGATTCAGTTCCCCTTACCTGACTGGCAAAGGGATAACTGGATTAAAACAAAAATAAACACGTAACACATCAAACAGGTGAGATACAATAACAGGGAAGAGAAGAAAAACAAAATATGACCAAAATTTAATAATGTTGGAAAGTGAAAAGAAATAGAACACAAAAACTAGGAATAATGACGAGAATAGTAAAAAACATAAGTAAAAAAAGTTAATTGTGGTGTGAAATGTTTATATAAGAAATGATAGAAGAAAGCGAGGTATTGAAAAGGTCGGAGTAGAAGATGAGAATTGATAAAAGAAAGAAATGAAAGTCAAATGTTGAGATGCATATGAGGAGGGGCAAGCAGGGAGGCAGGTAAGAAAGAAGGCAGGCAGGTAGTGAGAGGGGCCCCCGGAGAGAAAGCTGCCACAAGCTCCTGGACGACTCTCCTCTCACCTGGACTTACATGATGCCGAATCTTGTTCCAGTGTGTGTGTGTGTGTGTGTACGGGAAAAGTGTTTGTTGACTCTAGCAGGTCTTGTATGTGTGTAGGGAGGAGGAGGTGGAGGAGGGGGGGAGGGTTATTGATTGTGCATAGTGAGTGTGTTTGATCGTGGCAGCTTAGGTTCGTTCATGTGGTTTTAATCGTCTCTGTTTTATCGTGTTAATGACCTCAAGTTATCTGTTAAACTCTTTAGAATAATCTTATATGTGTTTATTATGTCAGTAAGTATTCATACCAGTTACTTTCCCAAAACTTGTTAAACTTATGCAGATTGTTACAGTCATCGCCTGCTGCCCCCTAGCGGTCAAACTCCCAACTACGCAGTAAACATATTTCAATACCCGGTACCTGTCTGATGTTGGTGACTTTCCCGCGCCTGAGCTGCAGCTCACCACCCTGAACACCTCCTCGCCTCCCAGCTCACCATCTCTAGTCCTAACTCTTGCCTTAATATCCGGCATGGTAAAGGGGCGACTTAAACCCAATTACAAAACATTGGAGTTTGGTCCCCGTGTGATTGAATCTCTCTCTCTCTCTCTCTCTCTCTCTCTCTCTCTCTCTCTCTCTCTCTCTCTCTCTCTCTCTCTCTCTCTCTCTCTCTCTCTCTCTCTCTCTCTCTCTCTCTCTCTCTCTCTCTCTCTCTCTCTCTCTCTCTCTCTCTCTCTCTCTCTCTCTCAAAAATGGCGTGGAAATTACACTGAAACACTTATAAACAGATCCACTCCCTCTGTTCCTCGGTGTTAACTCTTCCGTGTTTTAGCTGTACACTTTCCCCTCTCTACCTCCCTGGACTGTTTAGCCTCCTGTGAGAAGCTAAACCAAGCGAGTCATGAGCCTCACCACACACCTATTATGCTACAGGGTCTTGGGTATGATACCTTAGAGGAGTGTAAAGAATGAGGAGAGCTTCTTTGTTATCAGCGTTGTGATGATCTCATGACTGGTAACAAAATATTAATTGCCACTAATGTAAAAATCACATTGTTGAAATACCACATAACCCTAAAAACCCATTCTTACTTCATTGGCAATATAGCTTAAACGAATCACATATATATTAAAATCGTAGGTAAACTAAACACATTATATATACAGTATACTAAAGTTACCAACACGATCTGAAGATAATATTAGGATATGTTTTAAAAAGCTTCTTGGGGGTCATCTCCGTGGACCACCCTAGCGCCACCCACCCGTGTCTGTGAGAGGAGATGTACCCACTAAAACACACACCGTCCTTCTCATTTTACTCCTCAAGGATGAACGCCTGATCACCTTCACACTCTACTTTCTATCCTTCCTTACCTGTGCTATTATCTCCCTCAACTCGATGTGTCTCACCTGGATTGTTATTTTATCTCTCACTTTTATCTTTCTGTCTCTTGCTGTCTCCTTTCTTTCTGTTTACTTGTATGTTAGTCTTTCTCTCTCTTACTTTCTCTTTCTCTCTCTCTCTCTCTCTCTCTCTCTCTCTCTCTAGCGGTTGTTGATCACTTCCTGTTTGAATTTCAGTGTGTGTATGTTTGTGTGTGTATGTTTGTGTGTGTGTATGTTTTATGTGTTTGTTACGTGTATGAGTGTATGTCTGGTTCATTTTCATTGACTTTAAGAGAGGAATGATGAAGGTTAGTGAGTATGTTGGTGAGTATGTTGGTCTTGGTGAGTATGTTGGTCTTGGTGAGTATGTTGGTCTTGGCGAGTATGTTGGTATGATTAAGAGTATGTTGATTTTAGTTAGTGAGGATGTTGGTATTATAGTATGTTGGCCTGAGTAAGTATGTTGGTCTGAGTTAGTATGTTGGTCTTAGTATGTTGTTCTGAGTTAACATGAATGTGTAGTGTAATGTATTTTCAACTCATACACATCATTAACATATTAGGACTGTGATTTTTGTGTTGGTTTTTTATATTTTATTTATTTATTTATTGTATTTTATTATTTTTATTTTTTATTTATTTATTTATTTATTTATTTTTTTTCTTATTTTTTTTTAGCGTCCGGGAGCATTATCTAAGCTGTGGTTCTAAATGATGTGAAACTTTTAAAATATTGGAAACTGCTTCGCTGAAAATGATAAAACATCGATCTTGACAATTATTATACGTGAGGCGTGAAAATTATCGTACGTAAGGTGTGAGAATTATTATCGTACGTGAGGTGTAAAAATTATCGTACGTGAGGTGTGAAAATTATTATCGAGGTGGGAAAGTTATCGTACGTGAGGTGTGAAAATTATTATCGTACGTGAGGCGTGAAAATTATTATCGAGGTGGGAAAATTATCGTACGTGAGGTGTGAAAATTATTATCGTACGTGAGGTGTGAAAATTATCGTACTTGAGGTGTGAAAATTATCGTACGTGAGGTGTGAAAATTATTATCGTACGTGAGGTGTGAAAATTATTATCGTACGTGAGGTGTGAAAAATATCGTCAGTTAGGTGAAAATTATCGTACTTGTATTAGAATTTCTTTAAAGAACTTCCCTGACTGACGGAGATTGTGTTTACAAAATATTGATCTTGGTCACTGTAACCCATAAACTATTCCCCTTAACCCAACAATTCGTAAACGTGAGCTGCAAGAGAAAAAAGATAAATAAGAGCTAAGAATTGTGGGTAACTTGACTTTAAAAGACTTTATAAACAACGTTGATCTTGTAACTGAACCAAACATTACAACTCGAAAGAAGAAGAACTAGGAGGTGATGATGAGGGCTGGGTATCTGTAGAAGGAGGTCTCAGGGCACGCCAGGATGTTGTGCTGGGAGGTGTTAGTGTTATGAAGGCGACAGTGGATCACAACAACAACAAAATAAGGAAATTATTATAGGTGAGGCGAGGAGATAGACCGGCGTCCCCAGGGGTAAGAACCGGCCTCCTCTGTTGTTTCTTTTTTTCCGTCCAGCCAGTGAGTTTCTCTCTCTCTCTCTCTCTCTCTCTCTCTCTCTATCTCTTTTAGTGGTGTTTTTGTGGTGGTGACGGGTAGGAGAAAGTGTGTGGACTATAATGTTATAATGCTATGAAACTGTTGCGTCCAGTGATGTGGTGAAGGTGTTTGACTGACTGACTGGGTGATCATGGCCCTGTGGCTGACTGGCTGGGTGATCATGGCCCTGTGCCTGACTGGCTGGGTGATCATGGCCCTGTGCCTGACTGGCTGGGTGATCATGGCCCTGTGGCTGACTGGCTGGGTGATCATGGCCCTGGTCTTCAAGTCCTTCAACATAATGGCAATCTTCACTACAAATTCCACAGTCACTACAAATCACACAATCACTAAAAGCCAGTCAGTTACAGCCATCCACACAATCGTTAACAACCACACAGTCCTAACACCCACACAGTCACCTAACAATCAGACAGTCACTAATAATCTCAGTCCTTTGTAAAAAAAATCGTAAGCAAAGACTATATACCGTTCAGTGTCGTGTTCTCACATACATACATACATACATACATACATACATACATACATACATACATCAGTCTCTCACAGTCAGTCTCAGGGCAGTTATTAAACAGGTATATAACTAATGGAGAATAATTATAATCAGAGCCATTTGGAATAGTTTAGTGACCTTATTAATATTTATTACTCTCCAGGTGATGTTCTTAATGAGGCCGTGGAGTAGAGGGTGGTGTGTTTGTTATGGTGTTTTATTGTTTCTTTGTTTGTTCGTTTGTTTGCCTGTCATTGTGTTCTTTTCTCCCTTTGTTTTTTGTTCATCTGTTAGGTTGTTCGTCTTTCCGTCTGTCTATTGAATGTCCACATTGATTTTGGAGGGACATTGAATCAGAGGTCAGTGTCGGGGGGTAGGGGGTGATATAGCCTCTTCCAATATCCAATAACAATAACAGAGGTCAGGTCAGGTCAGCTCTGGCCAGGTCAGGATCGTGTAGTCAATTTGGGTTTCAGTCAATCATTCAATATAAGCAATAATTTATAATAGAGGGAGTGTTATGTGTGGATGCCGTTGGTTTATTGTCACACATACATACATACATACATACATACATACATACATGACTTCCCTTAACTAATATGTTAGGTCTCTCAATCTCTTAAGGATAGGAAGTCATCATGCTTTTGACTTCGTGACTCAAAAGTGAAAGTTACGTTTGGCTTCCTGTAGAGTCTCCATCACCCAGGGGAGGGAGGGAGGAGTTACATCACCCAGGGAGGAGGAGGAGTTACACACCAGGGGAGGGAGGGAGGAGTTACATCACCCAGGGAGGGAGGGAGGGGAGTTACATCACCCAGGGGAGGGAGGGAGGAGTTACATCACCCAGGGGAGGGGAGGGAGGTGTCACATCACCCAGGGGAGGGAGGAGGTGTTACATCACCCAGGGGAGGGAGGGAGGAGAGTTACATCACCCAGGGAGGGAGGGAGGTTACATCATAGGGAGGTGAGGGAGGGAGGAGTTACATCACCCAGGGAGGAGTTACATCACCCAGGGGGAGGAGGGGGAGGAGACATCACCCAGGGAGGGAGGTGAGGTGTTACATCACCCAGGGGAGGGAGGGAGGTGTTACATCACCCAGGGGAGGGAGGAGGAGTTACATCACCCAGGGGAGGGAGGGAGGAGTTACATCACCCAGGGGAGGGAGGGAGGAACATCAACCAGGGGAGGGAGGGAGGTGTTACATCACCCAGGGGAGGGACATCACCCAGGGGAGGGAGGGAGACATCACCCAGGGGAGGGAGGAGGAGTTACATCACCCAGGGGAGGGGGAGGGAGGCATCACCCAGGGGAGGGAGGGAGGAGTTACATCACCCAGGGGAGGGAGGGAGGAGTTTCACCCAGGGGAGGGAGGGAGGAGTTACATCACCCAGGGGAGGGGAGGAGGAGTTACATCACCCAGGGGAGGAGGAGGACATCAGTTACATCACCCAGGGGAGGGAGTTACATCACCCAGGGGAGGGGAGGGAGGAGTTACATCACCCAGGGAGAGGAGAGGAGACATCACCCAGGGGAGACATCACACCCAGGGGAGGAGTTACATCACCCAGGGGAGGAGAGGGAGAGTCACCCAAAGGAAGGGTCACCCAGGGGAGGGAGGGAGGAGTTACATCACCCAGGGGAGGGAGGAGAGGAGACATCACCCAGGGGAGGAGGAGGAGTTACACATCCCAGGGGGGGAGGGAGGAGGTTACATCACCCAGGGGAGGGAGGAGGACATTACCCAGGGGAGGGAGGGAGGTTACATTACCCAGGGGGGGAAGGAGGAGTTACATCACCCAGGGAGGAAGGAGGAGCCATCACCCAGGGGAGGGAGGGAGGAGTTACATCACCCAGGGGAGGGAGGGAGGAGTTACATCACCCAGGGGAAGAAATTTACCGTCCCTCCTTGTAAACATCCGCCAGCTGTGAGTGTCTGTATATAAAGCTTTAAACTACACCTACAAAGGAAGGGGAAGAACAGAGAGAACATAATGAACAGAACATGTAGAATGCATAACAGTAAGTAACACACAATTCCTTATACTTGTATGTGTGTTCTTTAGCGGGAAAGATGGAGGTGCTCGTCTCCACAAGGCTCATGTAGTGTGTGTGTGTGTGTGTGTGTGTGTGTGTGTGTGTGTGTGTGTGTGTGTGTGTGTGTGTGTGTGTGTGTGTGTGTGTGTGTGTGTGTGTGTGTGTGTGTGTGTGTGTGTGTGTGTGTAAAGGTTGTCACAGAAAACTCTTGAGTCATATAAGTACAGATCGAATATACGGTATACTGTAGAAGGCTTTGTGAACTCTCCAGTTAAAAGAGTGTGCACACGACGCCTTGTAACACACACTCACTTCCTTAATGTCGACATTCCATTTCGTAGTTGGGAAACGTCGCCTTCCTCGAGTAGCCTGGCACAATACTCCCGTGGCGAGGTTTCGTCTGTATTCTATCTGGCCATGTTCAGTCCTCGGGGAACTGGACAGGAAATGCAAGGAACGTGATGTGGCATCAGTTACGTACTGGTAAGAGACACAACTCGGCACTTTACATGACAGGTCCCTGAAGCACCATTCCCCTGTGTATTGCATTCTAACGTCGTCCCGGGTGAAACAGCCTGCAGGTTTTACCAAGACACCGTGCGTGACGTACACACACGCGTCTATCTTTTAGTGTGATCTCCTTTAAGACCTACACATGAGTGGACAGAATTCCGGTCACACAAGATATTCTGAGTTTAATAGACTATCTCCATTTACCCCTTCACCACAGGGACGCCTCTTTTAATATTTTATTTGCCTAACGCCAAACTATTTTATTCGGGTCAGAGGCGACACCGTACACAAGGGTTAACTTCTGGTGTACGATGACCTAACCTTAATGTACAATTACATCGTACTTAAGCAAATAGGTCATCGTATTTAAAAGGTCAATACATCACATTGAAGGGATAATGTACAAAGGTTCAAGTCATCGTACTGAAAATGTGAATATTTTTCCATCAGTGTACCTAGTGGGTTGGCGTCTTTCTCAAGGGGTGACAAAAAACATTTATCTTCCGCATCTAAGTTATATGAAACACCAACATTCTATTCAGATTCTGTTTGACTCTACAATAAATAAGACAACTTTCTAACCATTGCCCAAACATACACGTATACCCCCCACCACCCCTTCCTCTCCCTCTCCCCTTCCCCCTCACCTCCCCCTCCTCCCAACTCCTTACTTGGTCATATCACTAACATCTACTACATGCTAACCTTTGACCTCACACGACCGTACATTCAACTCTTCAATTCAGTTTTGTTCCAACCAGCTAGTTTATTGTGCACACCTATGTTCATCCTGGGAGTGGTTGGACACAATCTGAACAAGAAGCAGAGGTTACAGAGTTGTGTTCACGTATTAACATTGTTTATTACAGAGATGATACATTACCTTAAATTACAGTTTGATTACAGTAGTTAGTTTGTCTTATTGATGCTAAATGTGAAAAATATCTCAAGTTCTCTTCTCTTCTCTTCATAATCTACCATTCTACTCCCTTGTACTCTACGACCTTGTTCTCTCTCTCTACCTCACCTGTCTCTCCCGTCTCTCACCTCGTCTACCTCTCTACCTCACCTGTCTCTCCCGTCTCTCACCTGGTCTACCTCTCTACCTCACCTGTCTCTCCCGTCTCTCACCTGGTCTACCTCTCTACCTCACCTGTCTCTCCCGTCCCTCACCTGGTCTACCTCTCTACCTCACCTGTCTCTCCCGTCTCTCCCCTGGTCTACCTCCCTTCATCCCTCAGGCTGTATGGTAACTGGTCTAGTGGGTTCCAGTCCTAACCTAACCTAACCCTTCCTTCCAACCGTTACTACCTTCGCCGCTGCTCCCTGACGACTCTGGTGCTGTTAAGACTCTTCAGGCTCTGTTAAGGCTCATTTGACTCTGTTAAGATTCTCTTGGCTCTGTTGAGAACCCCATGGCTCTGTTGAGACTCCACTGGCTCTGTTAAGACTCCCTTGGCTCTGTTGAGATTCCCTTGGTCCTGTTAAGACTCTCTTGGCTCTGTTAAGACTCCTCTGGCTCTGTTAAGACTCCCTTGGCTCTGTTGAGACTCCCGTGGCTTGTTGAGACTCCCTTGGCTCTGTTGAGACTCCCTTGGCTCTGTTAAGACTCCACTGGCTCTCCTCACATGTTAATAATACACACAGAGACACAGTGTTAGGACATGGCTACTACTGGACACTCTTCACACGCAGAGACACGGTATAGGACATGGTTACACGTGGCCCAGTTGTGGTTGATGGTGCGTAGGTATGGGAGTGGCCACGGCTGGTAAAGATCATGTCAAGCAAAAACCACGCCAAAACAAACGCCCGAGGCTGAGGCGCCGCCCGCTCACATATAGAAAGGCGTAGAGGTAAAAGTAGCCTGGTCTCCCAACTCCAAAACTCCAGGTATATAAGTGAGCGGCGAGGCGGCAGTGTACAGTCACTCCAAGATGAAGGTTCAGGTAAGGCATCGCGTGTGTGTGTGAGTGGTGGCGGTGGTGTGGTCACTGAGGGGTGGGTCACGTTCAGTTTGGTGATGGTTTGAGTGGAGATCGACTGTCATTTCGTCAGGAGGTGCTCACCGATGGGCCAGCACTACCCTGACTCCTCCTGGTGGTGGTGGTGGTGGTGGTCAGGATAGAGATTTATATATATATATTTACTGACCCAAACATATTTACAGATGTGTACACCTTTGAGTATATTGCCATTCACCCTTCTGACACCTGTGCACGTAGGATTACACACACACACACACACACACAGTTACCACTTACACATACAGGGTATAGACAATCCCAAGAAGAAACACCCTCACCTGTAGTGCTCCACCACAGGTGAGAGTGAGAGTGGGGTGAAGGATCATGCGGGTCAAGTTGCTCGGTCACTTGCACACACACACACACACACACACACACACACACACACTATTATCATCATGTTTACTTTAATATCAAGATGTGTCATAATGTATATATTAAATTTACTAGCCAATTTATTTCATACATTACACCAATAAGACCTCAGGTGTTCGTAGGTAATTTGTGTTGTTGAGTTGTAGTGTTGTATTTGTTGTTTGTGTTGACGAGGCTCTCAGTAGATAATGTGTATGAAGAACGATAGTATAAGATGTGGTGGTGGAGCCAGACACCTTCCCCCAGGTGTCACCTTACCTGGTTGATTCATAAATAACACAGGTGACTTCCAGTGTTCCATGACTCGGCTGATTTTCCTTCACCTGGCGGACCTGACTTGTTTTGCTGGTCATCAGGTTCCTCGTCTCTTACCTGTGCCTGATCATCAACAGTGTCGACTTGACTGACTTAATTTTTTCCACAAGATTTTTTTTACCGATTTCCCAGTCATACGCCAGTAGAGACAGTCATTACGTGTGTTGTGTAGAGACAGTTCAGAGGGAATCAGGCAGTAAGAGTTGCCTTATGTACCGTATTGTCCCCCCTCCTAAGTGACAACCTCTCTCTCTCCACCTGCCTCATTATTCTCTCACCTGCTGTACCTATGTTTATTTAATAGGTCCCTCACTATAATTATATGATCAGGTTCTTCAGGTTTACTTTAACTTATAACCTGATTGATTGATTGATTGATTTACCTGTTTAATGACTAATGAATAACAGGTGCACTTTCTTTTGTTTTGGTCCTGGGGTTCATTGCCAGGTATTATTGACGACTGCAGGAAGAGTGTATCACAAAAACCGGTTGAGCTATCAATTTATGTTTACTCGCTCGCTCACCAAAAAGAGAGAGAGAGAGAGAGGGGGGGGAGAGAAAAGCCCTGAGCCAGCAACTTGGGAAAGAGTTAGAGGCAGCCAGGTACAGGTGAAGCTTTTAGGCGAGAAATTTGTGTTCCTTTATCTTTTTAACCAAGATATTAGTCGCTGTTTATAACTAGCCATTCAGAGAGTAAAAAAAAATAGTCTAGTTCTTACCTACAGAGAGTGTTTGATACCGTATTAAAGTTCCATAGTTACATCTTGTCTAATGGCCTGTTTGTGTTCTGGTGTCGAGTAGTCTGCGTTCCTTCCCATCACCAATGTTACAAGGTGGTGTAACATGGGGCAAGGTGAGAGGTGTTTTCATCATCATCATCATCGTGGCCTTACTTGGTGCATGCTGCTGCTGTTGGGGCCTCGGTGTGGGGAAAGTCATGACCTGTTCTACTATCTCTTAATACACATCAGCTTACCTGAATGCCGCACACCACTCCACCCGGATGTTGACGGGATGATCACACTCTCACACACACCACTCCTCCACAAGAAAGTTAAACTAGAGTATTACTGAGGGTTAACATTGAGATATTTGATAACTGATAATAACACGAGTTTTATAAATGCACAGTTTTCTTAAATTTCTCTCAGGAATTTTATTAATTTTATGTTAATGTTGAAACTTGTGTATAGTTAAGTTGTGTGATAAGTTAACTTTGTTATGTAGGTTTACGTCATCAGCGTGAAGATGTTTTCAAGAATGTTAAGTTATCATTGAATGTTAATATTTATTCGTGTTCCAGCTAGTATGAATCCTGCTAGTGACTCTGATGATTATGATGACTATTAACGCAAAATCTGACTGTTCCTTTCACATGTACACATCAAAACCAAAGAATGTGTGTGCGTGTGTGTGTGTGTGTATGTGTGTGTGTGTGGATGATAGTGATGGAGGAGCAGCCAGGAGTAAGGAAAAATAGGATGGGTGATAAATAATGGGTCAGCAGCAGGGTGGTCCAACTTAAACCATAAATGTATAGGTGTTGGGCTGGAGAGGGGCAAGGTCGTGACCAGATATTGTTTACCTGGGCAAGACAAGCTGACCCACACCACCACCACTACTACGGTTCACGGTTCATTACCTCCAATTTGTACCTTTTCTTTCTTTCTCTAGTTTATTTGGAGGTAGTTCTTGTAGTTCTTATGAGAGTATATTTTTTTTCAGGCATACTTTCACCCATTGTCGTGTTCCATGACTTATTGCGCGTGTGTTGTTCAGGTGTTAATTACCACGTGGGGTAACTGTCGGTCATACCTGCCACCCTCAGGTTACCATTAAGTGAAAGGTGGGGTGATGTGACGCATGTTTCTCGAGGAAGTGAAAGAGAGAGAGAGAGCGCGGGGGTTAGAAGTGAGAGAGAGGGGGTGAGAAGAGAGAGGGGGTGAGAAGAGAGAGGGGGGGTGAGAAGAGAGAGGGGGGGTGAGAAGAGAGAGAGAGAGGGGTGAGAAGAGAGAGAGACAGAGAGGATCGTGCGTGAAAGGCAGCGAATTTAATGCCTGCACTATCAATACTCGTGAATTTCTTACTGACTTGGAAGGGAAAGTTTTACATTGTTTTGCTGGCTGGTGAAACACTTTCTCGGTGTGTTTAGTGGAGTCTTATCGCAACACTTTATATTCGCTTGTAATGCAACTTGAAAATAGCAGGGAAGTATTTTTATAAGGAAGTGAAGCCGCCAAACACATGACGATAGAAATCTTTAAGGTAGAGTCGTTCTTTTGAGTTACATACATACATACATACATACATACATACATACATTACCTACAGTACATACTGTACATGCATACATACATACATACAACATTACATACAGTACATACATACATACAACATTACATACAGTACATACATACACACATACATTACATACAGTACATACATACACACATACATTACATACAGTACATACATACACACATACATACATACATACAACATTACATACAGTACATACATACACACATATTACATGCTGTGTATGTCGAAGTGATCGTAGGCTGATAGAATATATATCGGGGTGTGTGAAGTATATCGTCATTACTTTGTTATATGATAAAACCTTCATTTAACGGACTGTATGGAGAGGGAAGTCCGTTATATAGAGGGTCCGTTAGATACGAAGTCTCTATTTAACGGACTATATAAAGGAAAGTCCGTTATGAGGAGTGTGTTAAAGTGGTGGTGGTGGAGTTATGTTGTGCACCTGTCTGGCCTCCTACTAGTAACACCTGTCTGGCCTCCTACTAGTAACACCTGTCTGGCCTCCTACTAGTAACACCTGTCTGGCCCTGTCTGGCCTCCTACTAGTAACACCTGTCTGGCCTCCTACTCAGTAACATCTGTCTGGCCTCCTACTAGTAACACCTGTCTGGCCTCCTACTAGTAATACCATCTGTCTGGCCTCCTCACTAGTAAACACCTGTCTGGCCTCCTACTAGTAACACCTGTCTGGCCTCCTACTAGTAACACCTGTCTGGCCTCCTAACACCTGTCTGGCCTCCCACTAGTAACATCTGTCTGGCCTCCTACTAGCAACATCTGTCTGGCCTCCCCAGGTACTGGCCTCCTAACACCTGTCTGGCACTCTGGCCTAGTAACTAGTAACACCTGTCTGGCCTCCTACTACATCTGTCTGCCTCCTACTAGTAACACCTGTCTGGCTGGCCTCCCTCCTCACTAGTAACACCTGCTGGCCTCCTACTAGTAACAACTACACCTGTCTGGCCTCCTACTAGTAACAACATCTGTCTGGCTCTCCACTAGTAACATCTGTCTGCCTCCCACTAGTAACACCTGTTCGGCCTACTAGGTAACACCTGTCTGGCCTCCTACTAGTAACACCTGTGTGGCCTCCACTAGTAACATCTGTCTGGCCTCCCACTAGTAACATCTGTCTGGCCTCCCACTAGTAACACCTGTCTGGCCTCCTACTAGTAACACCTGTCTGGCCTCCTACTAGCTCAACCACCTGTCTGGCCTCCTACTAGTAACACCTGTCTGGCTCTCCCACTAGTAACACCTGTCTGGCCTCCTACTAGTAACATCTGTCTGGCCTCCTACTAGTAACACCTGTCTGGCCTCCTACTAGTAACACCTGTCTGGCCTCCTACTAGTAACACCTGTCACCATTTATGCTCACCTTAAATATTTAACAAGTAGCTCAGTCATCTGTAGCACGTGTCAGAGTCAATTACCAGTCGTCATTAAACGCTGTTACACACTAAACACACCTTTAACAATATAGCATAAGGGTCGGTGTACAGGTAGATGACGTGAGAGAGTAAATAGGAAATGTTGATCAGCATAAGAGAGAGTAGGGTGGAACACGAACACACGTTGAGGAAAGCTTTAAGGAAAACTATAATACTGAAAGACGTGAGAAAGAGAGATGCTGTGGTAAGAGTGTACGGGGGAGCGGACCAGAGATGAGTGACGCTGGGAGACGAGAGAACGTGGTGGTGATCAGGGAGGCTGCCAGACCCGCACCACCGGCCCAGCATTTCTTTACCACCACAAGAACTTGTCCAGGAAGTGGTCCTCGCCACGCTGCCTGAGGGAGAGAGAGGGAGGGAGGGAGGGGGTTCCCTCACTTAGAGCGGGGTCCCTGGGTAGGGGTGATGACCTAGAGTTGGCAGTGAGGGACCTTGAGTCAGGAGTAAGGGGCCCTCAGTTAAGGGTGAGAGGCCCTCGGGTTGAGATGGGGACCATGAAGGAGAGAGGAAGACGTAGATGAGGTGTAGCTCTTATTTTCTGGACACCTTGCTGGCTCCTTAACCTATGAGCCATGCTACTACACACTTCCTCCAATACTCACACTATTACTCCTTATCCTCTTACAAACAGTCGCTGGTTGGATCCCTGGACTCTCTCTGTCTGCCCAGCCGTAAACGGGTACCTAACTTTACAAATTGGGGAAGTAAAGGAAGTCGAGTGCAGTGTCGGCCACCCTGCCTCCTTGCATACTGAAGGCTTAGTACACTGGCCTTCGTGGTTATAGGACCCGTCTTCATTTTTCTCTTCCACCTCCCCACACCCTCCCACCCGTGGAGAGACCCTATAGTGTTGGTGTGACTATGTTATGACGGCTCTTGGTTGTAATCGTTACTTGCCTAGTTCATTTTATTTACGATAATGTTTGACAGGTGTTGAATGATAACTGATGAGTATTGTTTATGTCATTGACAGTGTGTGTGGCTGAGACTTGGTTGTTGTCACTGGTTGTCTCTACACAAGTAAATATATTTTTTTCCAGGACACTTCCCAAAATCTTCCCTGGCTGTTTCCTGGAGGTGGTAAAGGCTGTAGCAGGGTATGGGAGAGAGCACACTGACTGGCGTGAATGGTGTGTATAAATCTACTTTATATTTAACACCAAATTGCTTGGTACTTACAGACCGCCGTATGTGTGTTGCTCCTAGCGGCGTCAGCGTCATGTGTGCCTGGCGGGAAGGGCAAGGGCAAGGGCGGCGGCGATGGCGGCTACGGCCATGAATACGGCGGCGGCTACGTGGCCCATCAGACAGTACTCACCTACAAGCCTGTGGAGGTGACCAAGCCCGTAGTGGTTCATAAGCCTGTGGTGGAACATCATCCAGTGTACGTGAAGAAGCCCATTATGGTGCATACCGCCCCGCCCCCAATCCTGGTGCACAAACCCGTAGTACACCACGTACAGGAGTGGCAGCTGGTGACCGTACCCAAGGTCACCTACCAGCCCGTCTATGTACACAAGATCCCCGTCCACCACGGCAGCTCTGGTGGCAAGGGCAAAGGCAAAGGCGGCGGCTTTGGCGGCTTTGGCGGTAAGGGCGGCGGCAAGGGCGGCTTTGGCGGCGGCAAAGGAGGAGGGGGAGACGGAGGATATGGAGGAGGATATTGATGATAACGTGGTGCTCATCCCTCGCCCACGCTGACCACTATTGGTACCTTCTTCCCGCCACACCACCAGTACATCTCATCCACATAAACCAAGAAACCATAACCGTGGACGACACAGCAGTGTGTCGTGTGGTGGTCGTCGTGAGCGAGGTGGTCGTTATGATAGTGGTGCTAGCCAGTGGTAGTGGCGCCCAGGCTTCCCCTTGTTGTTTGTTTATCATTAAGTCACCTGAGCTCCCTACGCCATCGTTAGCGTGGCAGCCATATATACCGTGTATATAGTAACTTACCTCATCTTTGTTTTTTTACCTCGTTTTGTACTGTTGTTTGACAATAAATAAAAATAAAAACATTGTGTATTGATCAACATGACACTCAGTGGCCGTCGCTGTAGCCCACAGTCCTACAGCACCATCTTCTTCCCACCATTAATGTGTTTGTTTAAAGTTATTTCCACCGGGAGGAGCGTCTTCAGTGCTGCAAACTCAAGTAACCTTTCCTACAGTTTTACACCGACTTAAACTAGACTTGACATACGTACACTGAAGGGTTCTCAGCACGACACTGGGGGGGAGGACTTTCTCAGGAATCCAAATTAAATTCTTTATTAAACATAGTGCCGTAGCCTGAACATGACCATAAATAGAACTAAAACACGGAGGAAAAAACTCACTATTGTAAGTAACAAAAATATCTCTCAGTCAACCAGGGTGTCATTACGTCATTACCTGGTCCGCTGGTTGACGACTGTGCCCCGAAGCTCGCCTTTTAATTTCCTTCAACCATCTTTATCTCTACACAAATTACATATAAAGGTTTATCAAAATATATTTCAAGTGTTGTACAGTATATTCCATGAAATCCAACATTGAATTATATAAAAGTGACATAACATCCTCAAAGGTAAATTACCCAGAAGGTGACCATATCTTCGTGACACTAATTATCTATTAAGATTGAATATCCAACTAATGACTTTGTTATTCCTAAACTTATTGACCATAATAATAATGATAATAAAAATAATAATGATAGTTCTAGAAAAAAAACTGTCATAAGAACAGTTTTTTGGAGGTAATGAGTTGATGTTCTTTACTGGATGATTCATTATGGCAGAAATAATCCTGTCTTGAACCATCACAAGGTGTAGACATAACCCAGACACTGTATCAATGACAACACAAGTCTCGCAGTTCACACTCAGAGCCCCAGTATCCAGGTGACCGAATTCACTTATATTTTTCTTTAGTTTTAAGACCAAAATTGTTTCTTATATTATTAGTGAATTTGGTATAACACAGCAGCTAGGAAGTTATAACACAGCTCTAGGTTCTGTATTTAGAAACATGTCTGGGTAGTATTTTGATAGAAGTGGTAATATATGAGCACAGGCAGCAGAGAGCCAAGCGGTACAGTACTTGTAATATGTAATAATAAGATGTTATAATGTGTGACTGTACTTTAAAAACTATGGTTAGCTTATACGTTGGTTACTGTGTTTACATATTAAAACATTCAACTCGGTAACAAGTGATAGTCAAGCGAAAAATAATGAGAGAAAACAAAAGAAAAAATACATTACACTTACATTATTGTTGATTAAGAAAGTTAAGGTTTTTATTCAAAATTAACTTGGTTACGTAGGTCGTAAAAGTTTAAGGTGCTGATCAGTGGTTTAGTGAGGGGAGGAGGGCAGGCTGTCGCGCCTCCTCTGCTTTGTACTGCCAAAAGTCTAAGGATACAGCCATACAATCTGATTAACTCGGTCATCCGCCAGTATTGCTCTGTACTCGGGAATTGTTGGGAAAAGACTTGTCTGTTGAAGTTTTACGTGCAGTACAAATATAATTTTAAGCATTTGGCATAGCAATAGTCATTTTGACGAGAATATTTACAGAGATGAAAATATAGTGTGGCGCAGTAATTTGATCTGTACTTAGTAACGGTACGATATATCTAACCTTTTCACACACGCTGATGAGGTGTACGGAGATGTCACCCAGATATCTGGAACCGTTAGTCGCCAGAACTTTATGTAGCATAACAATACTATCACAGCTTTATTTCTGGACCCTACAGTGGCACAACACCAACCAAATATTAGCATTTCGACACTGCAGGAGTCTACGCTCAGTGTGCTGGCAGAGTTATTGGAAGAAACGAGAACATGAGGAGAAGCCGGAACATGTTCTCGAGTCATGTCACTGTCAACAAGATTGGTTGTGTATCCAGATGTTTCTACTTTGCTGCTGATTTTTGCAACACTTACCGTCACCATTGCCACCAACTAGCGTTCCTTCAGTGCTCTTTAATTACGTGAAACTATACTTTAATATACACTATACAGTATCCTCTTCGCCACTGATCGGCTCGTTAGTCACTTGGATGGTTAGTTATGTCTCTTTTTACATACCTTTGACCAATAATGACCATGTACTGGCTCCAGGGTGTATCAGTATCTGCGCAAGTGTTGGTCAAGTCTGGTCTGAATGAGCTCACATTCGGTGCCGTTACAACGCTCTCTGGGGGATTGTTCCAAGAGTTCACAACCCTCACTCTGATTACGTTTGCCCTGAAATTTTTTTTGAACTTGTGGCTTCTTCAACCTAAAGCTGTGACCTCTACTGGGGCGAGAATCTGACACCTCCACTGAAGTCTGAACTAATTTTTATTTCGTTTCATAATAAATTGCCGATCCGTATATAATGTTATATTTTTACTAATCTCTGTTCTTTGCCTGCATTATGTTCAGGATATCAAATTTTCACACTTTAATTTACTGCGGGTGTAACTTACGTCTGGCCAGTGCAAGGAACATAAATAAGTTAATAGATTTAAATAGAATTAACTCACCTTTTCATTACACATAAACAGAGATAAAAATTAAGTATCCCCGCCCCTTTGGTATGCCACTAGGACCAGTACATATCGGATTATGGTAAGACAAAAATTTTGTATAGTTCCGCCCAGAAGAGAAGGTCACGGGGACCACTGTACAGAAAATGGAGTTCAGTTCAGGTGTTAGAGAAAACGCACAAGTTATGGGGAAACATTTATGAAATAGGCTTAGTGGGTTTTAGTTGAAAAATAAATTGAAGAATGCGTTCTTACTTCAATTACTTTTTCATCTTACATTGTTAAATTTTTTGTTTGTACTTATAACAAATTGATTGATGCTCTGAGAGAATAACCGAGTAGTTCCCAAGACATACAAGCAGCCAGTTTAATAAAAAAAACAATGAATTACAGCTTTAGAAGAATTGCAGGTGACTGACGTCACCGCACAGGTGTACGCCAGGTTAGAGTTATCGTCTAGCAGGCGACACACAACATTTGTCAAGTGGGTTACACACTGTAGAGCGCTCATGAATTTGGTTTAGTTTAGGCGATGGAGTTCATATCAGGCATGAGGCAATTAGTTAACTTAATCATTAACTTCTACAAGTTAACAATTAAGTTAAATTAACTTAGCTTCACTAGTTATTTTTTTAAATAACAGTTTAACTTAAAAGAAAAATTTGGCAAATTAATTGAATAACTTCGATTAATTATCAATTAACTCCTTAGAAAAAGTAACAAATAATATATAACACACCAGCCATTGCGCCCAGTGAGTAGCCCTACTGTTGACTTTCCTGTACAGACACGAAACGTTCGTAGCCAGACTGCTGCCTCTCAGTTACTCAGTTGTCTGCAGTGATAAACACGTGACAAAAAAGTCAGAATTTATAATTATTTTATCTCAAGACTTATACATACCAAGAAAGTAGTGTGCCAGACGGCCTCACTATTCAGGTATTCAAACTACAGTATTCATTGACTCTTCTGGAAAACATTTACACGATATTAAGTTATTTAATCCACATGAAAATTTCCCTAAGCAAATTTGACACAAACTGGTTAACTTAACTTAGTCGATTTTTTTTTACTTAACTAATGTTCAAAAAATCAGGTTAACTTAACTAAACTGGAAAAGATGAAAATTAACTTAACGAGTTAAATTTGAAACTTAATCGCCCCATGCCTGGAACTTCATATACATTGAGGGTGAATCTCGTTGTTTCTATTTTTGTTGGCTAAACTAGGTTGGTTTCGAGAGGTGAAGAAGTGTTGTGTGTCGTAAGCCTGCTGCTGGAGCTGGGTATCAGCTGTCACCTCACCAACAGTCTCGTCCAGAAGGCTGTTGTTGACACTTGTTAACTGTGGCGAAGGTGATGCATCGTGGTAAATATGGAAACACGGAGAGATTTTACAGAAAACCAAGGAAAAAAAAGGAACAAATCGCCACGAAGCATTATTATAGACTACCAGTAGTAGTCAAGAACCAGGGAGGAGACTATGAACACCATATTATGACACGACGTGGTCAACGGCTTACCAAGCTGAACCAAGACCTAACTGGAAGAACTCGAAACTATGCCAAAGTGTGGTTCAGTGGCCTTGTTAACAGTGAGTATTTAACTCGGAAATTTACAGCTTCTTCGGCATGATCTAGACAGTGGAGGATCACTTTAAGCCTGTGTGTGTCCCGGTGTTTTGATCACCAAGCACAGTCGCCCTTTATTATAAGGTGTAGACTCTCAAACTAATGCAAAGTAACTGTGCAAATATTGATGCAAAAAAGAAACAAATAAATAAATTAGGTAGAACATACTGTATAGTGGAGAAGAATATGCCATCGATACTACATAATAGTATCATTAAGGCACAAAAGTCGAGGAGCAAAGTAGGGATAGGTTGTGTTAGGAACGGTGGCGCAGGTTAACAAACTACTGTAGAAAACGTTGTGTTGAAAAAAATATATGCTTAAAGAAACTAACAGTACAAAGATTGCAAATCCCTGTCATTTGGGATTTTCATAAGGTAAGAAAGAGAAAAGGTTGTTGGTTAACCTACGAACTCGTTCCTTGGTTAAATTGGTTCGGTAATTTAGTAGTTAGGTTAAGTTAGTTTAATCAAATTAAATTGGTTAGGTAAGGTTAGACTCCTGTTTGAACAAAGCAATTACCGGGACTTGAGTAACGAGTTCTCAGAACTCCGGAGCAACATTGTTCAGCAGAATTATGAACGAACACAAGATATTAGCATAATGAGTCTTATATTCATGAGGTCGATCACCACTGAACGAATAATTACAAGCCAGTGAATCTAATATACATAATCTATGAAGTGCTTGAGGGTATTATAGGGTATTATACGCGATGCCATGATGAGGCATCTGTAACGAAAACTGCCTTGTTAAGGAATACCACTGTAGGTTTATGCCTGGACTCTTGCTTGACGCAGCTGTTGGAGTTACTGAATGTACAGTATGGTCGCAGGTCCTGGAAGACGATGGTAATAATGATAATATATACCATAACTTTGCCAAGGTATTTGACTGTACTTCGCGGAATTGGAAGGATAATAAATGCATAGGAATGTCCTGCATGGATCGAAGACTTTCTTTATGATCGTACCAGTGGTGGCCAGTGGCACAGAAGCGTCAGGTATACCAGTGATAATTAACGGTACGCCGCAAGACTGTGTTGGGATCGATGTTGTTCGTCTGTTTTATAAATCATACGACGAATATTATTCATTCTTCCATACAAATATTCCCTAATGACGTTACTTCTTCAGGAAAATTAGAAACTTTACAACTAAAACATCACAGGAAGTTCTCTATCGGCTTCAAGCTTGGTAAAAAAAATGGATTCCTTTGTTTACACTCACTAGTTATGCATGTAGTGTGAACGAAAAAGAAATACTGTACATTGAATCGTTGTTGTTGCTCATCTAGTCACCATTACTGTAGTGAATATTACCAAAGGTTTGTAGCTGTACTACATACCAACGTTGTTAATCCTTGTATTACAGTAGGTAGAGGAAGGTCACTCATTCCAGAATGTAATGTATTTCTGGGTTCGTCATCCCTTGGGAGTAATTGAGGAGGGGAAATAAACTGTCTTGTCGTAAGTGCAAGATATAGTATAAATAATTTACCAAAGGTATTTTTGGATGCAAATTCATAAACAAGATAAAGGTAAATAATGAATAACTACCGAACTGTTGGGATAAACGATTGACTATGAAAAAGATAAAACTGATAATGATAGAAAGAAGACCTAGAGAGATAAATAATCAGAAAGGCTTATTATCTGTCAGCCCTACAAGAAGGACCATTGGAATGTTACTGAAATAATGTATGTGATTGAGGACTGAAGTTAAACCTGTTGAGTCAGAAGTCATGTGATGGTAACATTGTGGAGACGTCAGGAACCCACTCGGACACCTTAATCTCAGGATTTCAGTGGAATTGGACACGGGAACGCCATGTCATACGGGGTGGGGGGGGGATAGATTGTGGAGTCCCTCACAAATTTGTCACTATCTGCCATTAGTACTCGAAGGAAACACTGACCTGAATCTTAGGTTAATTGCTCTACTGTGAGAAACACGTTGTAGGTATATATCTCATAATCTACAACATTATTGACTTTTTTGTTAGTGGTTACCATGACTTATAGAAACTGTTGATGTCCGGTAACAGAAGTAATTATGCTGAAACAATCAAAGCCCTGGATTGTAAACTGTTTTGCCAAAGTTACGAAAAAATGCTGTTGTAATTATATCCATCTAGGCAAAACTCCTGATGTTTGGTGAGGTGATGTTGGCTTCTTTTTATATATTATAGTATATGGCGTAGTACTGGATTACAAGGCACCCCGCATAATTCACCTAACGATTAACACCCTAACACTAAATAAGAGGGTTAGATTAGGTTAGGATTAGCATTAAGGTGTTTAAGCCTCAGGCAGAATAAGCAGTGATGCCTAATCTTCATGAGTTCCAATAGGTTTAACCTCAGTCTACATTACGGTTACAACGAGTGTGCTAGCAATACAAACAGTAGACAAAGTGGAAGAGCAAGCTGGTTATGCCTCGTTGACTGTTGTGGAGCGTGAAATTGGTTGTCTGCGTCAGAGGCTGGGTGAAAGATGTACTGTATTGCCCCGGCTATAGTTTATCCATAATATTTAACTGAAGAATTAGCTATAAACTTGAGAGTCGTGCTAACAAGTTGTGTTTGTTTGAAAGATTCACATTTACAAAATAACTGTTTGAAGAGCAACAATGTGGCAGTGAAAAATTATTCCCACGATTATGTTGTGTGTCCGTCACTTTAACACCCCAACACTCAATCAGTCAGTATTAACACAGTTTTCATCGACGCATTAATCTGGCTGAAGTAAATACCGACTGGAGAATGGTATTTTATATTTAGGGATTTGAGTTAAAGATGACGAGTCCAACAGATGTGTGTCAGTAACGCTGTGTTCACCCAACCCTGGCGGCTATAAATTTAAAACGGCTTCATTATAAAAATGTATGCATATTATAGGATCATTAATTCTATAACTCCCTTCACTACAGGGACGCCGCTTTTAATATTTTATTTTACTGACACTCGACGATTTTAGTCAGCACAGAGACGAGGGGCTGATAATTGAAAATATTGATCTAGCTATAATTAGATAACATTAATCTTATTTTCGGTGTATTTATATTTATCTGAAGGTATACCATCTTTGGGAAATGTAGTACAGTATCATGATAAATATATAGTAAGGTAAGGGAGAGGTAAGGGGAGCAGTAACGCATTAGCTCACTGGGATACTCCGTGATACTCTCCAGTTTCCCGGGATGTGTCAGTCTCAGAAGCCTAGCGTAATGTAATCTGTACGAGGCTACTCTCCCGTAACGTCAGTCCGCATTATGAATAGTAACATGTTATGACTAATCCCCAAAGCTCGAGCAATGTCTTGTTTAATGTTTTAGTTGTTTGTTAATGTGCATTCCCCTTTTTAGGTTTTGTAAGTTGTAAAATAAAATAATTTGGACATATACAGGATTGGTATTTTTTTTGTGTGTAATGCGGACGTGAAATTCCCTTGAGCCAATTAGATAGTTTAAGTAACAATCTAATAACAAAATCTATCAAACAAAGAATTGATGATAATATAATAATCATATAATTTTATAGTGAACCAGTAATTAGTGTTGAACCGTGTCTTGTAACCGTTGACGTCCTGATGAAAAAGTTTTCCTGTCTTAAATAATATCAGCAGTAGGAACACTGAACTCATGATGTACAGACCAACCATCTGCCCAATAACATGCATATATAATTCGGCTTCTTACCTAACAGTCGCTCTTTGAATCTTTACAAAAATATTTATCACCTTGCCATAAAAAGCAAAGATTAATTAATTCTCAATCTAATACTTGGTCAACCTTGTAAGAAAATGACCAAAGTCTTTTATGGGAATGAGAAAGCTGATTAGAAAGTTTATTTAATTAGTATTAAAATGAAAACTTGAATACGGCTAACAGTTAGACATTATAGGAACGTGTGAAATTTAGGTGTATTTAGGTTTTCCGAGAAGAATTATTTTATCCGAATATGTTTTTTTCAATTTGATATGATTACTTCTCCTATACCATGTAATGTTATTTGTAATTTTTTTTTTATTATTAACTTTTGACGCTCGTGATGGTGAATCTTCCAGCTGGTTGTTATTTTTTTCATTTTTTTGTTTGGTTACATATAAGGAAGAGGGGACAAGATGACACAGCAGGTTCTTTGTCTTTAATATCAGGATATCCTCTCATTTAAGTTACCATTATGAGGGTAATTTATATGTCGTTTATTTAGCAGTGTATGTAAAATTGTTCTCTCTTTCATTCTCCTTGTACATCATCATTATTTAGTAAGTTCTACATTTCTACCACAATTTATAATAATGTGAAGTAACAAAGAAATACTTTGTTTCAACGTTGTGTTACTGTCAGACCCTGCAGACAGAATAAGTGCGTCATGTGAGCTAGTTTAATGCTCTGTTATACTTCCTGCTCCTCGGATAATAGTTGGGTGTTGTCATTCTCCGTGTCTATGTTCTTTTTTCTTTCTTTTTTACAAGTATTACTGCGTCACTGCTGGCTAAGATATTCGCCTTGTCTATACTTTGTGTTCCAATAGATTATCACGAATATAACTTCTTGTTAATTTTGTATTTTGTTTTTCAAGTTTATATATTAAAACGCTATCTACTGTATATTAATAAAGTACATAAATAAGTAGCCGCTCTACTGTTTTTCTTGAATAATTAATTTAAATTTCGGTCATTTTCTGGAAAGCTTCAAAGGCTCTCAGAGGTTTATAAAAGAGTATCTCAGTTATCGGAAGCCGGGGAACGTTCGTCTGCTGTAAGTGTCTCGAGGTGGGCAGGAGAGAGGGCGGATAACACCAGACGCTGTTGATGGCTTACACAGGTGCTGTTCTTATGGTACGAGGCAAAGTTTGGTGCTTGATCAACGGGGAAGCATTCAGTTCACTATTTACTCAAGGGTTAGTGTTGTCATTGATTTATTCTATACTAATACAGTGATTGTTTTTTTTTACATACCTGAATCATATATACTGTATGATCGAACTCCACTTGACACCATAGACGAAATTTCACTAGTTCAAATTTATGTAGATCCTGGTGACTTGTAAAGCGACAACAGGAGAAACCATGATTAAATTTATAGTTATCAGCCTCACCTTCTTACCAGACCGTCATAGTCAGTACCTCATAAGCATTGACTCACAGGGTATAGATGCAGCAGTGTGTGTGTGTGTGTCTGTCTGGAGTTTGCGACACCCGCCCCCGCCACTCCCCTCCAGCTGTTTCAAAGATTTTTTTTTTATTAACTTGGAACCATACAAGTGTTTCATTGGTTATGGTGAATGTATTGTTGAGTCGCTCTATACTGGTTGTGTGGAGTGCGTTTATAGTGTGCGTGGGTGAAGTGTGTGGTGTGTGCTGGGTAAGGTGTGTGTGTGTGTGATGTGAGACAGTATCAACAAACACTGGTCTGACACCTTGTGCTTCCGTTGTTCTTTGTTACTACACAGAGGAGGAAGAGGTTGGCGTGAGAAACCTGTTTTACCTCTCCTACCTTCTCTCCCTCCCTCCTTCCTCTCTCTCTTATCCCCCCCCCCTCCTTCCTCTCCCCCCCCCCTTCCCTCTACCCCCCTTCCTCGAACCCTCCCTCCCCTTCTCGCTGCATGATCGTGGCGGGGGGTACTGTCGTGCTTGCTCCAGGCTGCCTAAACACATCACCGTTACCTCACAATACAAGTTATCTGGAGCGTCGCACATAAGAAGGCTCCCTGTAGTGCGGTGTGTGTGTGAAATGTTACCGTAAAGTTTGTTGCTATAGGGAAGATAATTATATTGTTTACATGGTGTAGGTAGTGGTATGAGGGTGGTGTTTTTAATGGTTCTCTGTTGTGTGTGTGTGTGTGTGTGTGTGTGTGTGTGTGTGTTCCTAAAATATAATTCAATAAGCTAATTATTATTAACATCAAACGAGCAGTTCAAGTGCTGGTGGTACGTTTTGTAATGCCCACTGAGTATATATATATAGTGTCACTAAACCTCACCTCACACTGCCTGGTCAAACGGGCCCCATGCAGTGTTAAGTTGAACCAGGTTGAGGGGCCTATTAGGACAGGGGCTTATCTGACTTACCAAGCGGTGTACCAGGGTCGACGTGTTCCTCAAGGCTTGCGTGTCGCCTCCCCGTCAACCAGGTGTGTCTGTGCCCTGCCTCCACCTCCCACCTGGACCAGCTGCTGTACTCTTGCTGGTGGTTACCCCGTTGAGAGAGGGGGGGGGTAGAGGAGAGAGAGAGAGAGAGAGAGGCATGCTCGCTGGTAGAAGTCCAAACAGAAGATAACACAAAATAGAGAAAGAGAACGCTAATTAGAAGGAGTATAACGACTAAAGAGTTAACAAAACACAACAACATATTTGCATGACTTACGCTATAATATTCTTTGGACCATGACAGCGCTGCTCACACACACACACACACACACACACAGCTTCGCGTGCAGGCTTGTATTAAAAGAGATGTTTACAGTTTTAACCAGGTAGCGACTCACACCATGGAGGAGAAAAAGAAATATTTATAAACGACATGATTATTATGATCCGTCACGACCGATTAAAGCTTTTAGTGGTTATTGTTTTGCGTCCAGGGTTATCAATGGTTCACAAGTTAAATTTTCCCAACAATTTGTCATGGTGAGATAGGGCACGTAAGCTGACCCAACCTGACCTGACCTAACCTAACCTGACGTAAGCTAAGCTAACCTAATCTAACCATCCTATAGAGACCACACGCTATAGTAACACCAGCTAACTTATCCCTTAAACAACGAAATTACTTAAGAACAACGAAGGAAATCTAATACAAAATGCAGTCGAATTTACACCGAGGCTCTACCAAAATAAAATCTATTCTCTTTATAATTCCAAGTTAAAAGAAAAAATATAACTTGCAGTGTTTTGAGAATCAGGACCTAGAAGTGTTATTATTCCTGAGGGAGGCATTAATGTTGTTAAAAATCCAATACCTGGGTGAGTGAACCAAAGCAATAGCAAGGAGGTCGAGCAAGGAGAGTTCTGTGTGTGTGTGTGAAAGTGGAAAGAGTTGAATGGATGTGCGCTTGTGTGTGTGTGTGTACCTCAAGTCTCCGTGATGAATCAACTTTGTGAACGAAATGAATAGAAATGAAGCAGTAAAGTTATATGAGTCAGTCTAGGATTCAGTTTGTTTCACTCAACACCAACTGATGATAAATGGATCCTATTGAGGTTACTTGATGCACCTCATTCACTCCTTCCACCTGAGAATGGAGTAACAGTAACTTCATAATAAAACACATAAACATATATCATCCGGACGATCAATAAGCGACAGTACTCCAAAGCCCAGATACTATGGACAGCCAATAGTAACACTTCAACATCAAGTAGGGCAAAAGTGAATGGACTTGTGAAGGTATAACTTAGAATACCACACTGTGAGTATATAAGTAACGAGTGGATATAAGTAACAATTATAAGTGGATTTAATAAGTATAAGTGGATATAAGTAACAAGTATAAGTGGATATAAGTAACAAGTATAAGTGGATATAAGTAACAAGTATAAGTGGATATAATTAACAAGTATAAGTGGATATGAGAAACAAATATAAGTGGATATAAGTAACAAGTATAAGTGGATATAAGTGATTCATTATAACACAATAGACACAGGAAGGAGGGGTGAGGTTGGTGGCAGCGGTGAAGGACGAAGGAACACTGTGGAAAGATGTTATATAATTATAGTAGTGGATGATATATTATTACGAGAGACTGTATAGTGAAGAGAGGGAGAAATTGTTGGAGAGTGAGAGGGAGATTGTTGGAGGGAGTGGGAGGGAGATTGTTGGAGAGGGAGGAGGAGATTGTTGGAGAGAGTGAGAGGGAGGAGGAGATTGTTGGAGAGAGTGAGAGGGAGGAGGAGATTGTTGGAGAGAGTGAGAGGGAGGAGGAGATTGTTGGAGAGAGTGGGAGAAGAGAAGAAAGGTAGAGGAAGAATTGTGTTACGAATGAAGACAAAAAAAGAAGAAAGTAACGGAGGAAAATGAGATAAAGAATAATGATAAAAATAACAATAAATGAAACTGGAATAAGAGGATAAAAAAAACATGAGCAGAGGAAGACATGACAAAGAAGAAGAAGAAGACAAGAAGAGAGAGAGAGAACGAGAGACATGAACAGAGAAGGAGAGAGAGAGAGAGAGAAAGAGAGACATGAACAGAGGAAGGAGAGAGAGAGAGAGAACGAGAGACATGAACAGAGGAAGGAGAGAGAGAGAGAGAAAGAGAATGCCTTGACAGATGTAACGAATATGTCTGCATTTCGCCAACAATAAGGGAATATTGGTAAAGAGGAGAAAGGCAATGAATAGACGAATAGAGAGAGAGAGAGAAGAGAAGCTAAACGAGGGACCATGAATCACCAATGAAGGCAGTAGACGAACCCAGATAAAGAAGGAGGAAAGAGATGGCCGAATGTAGTAAACAAATATAATAGGAACGGACCAGAGAAACAGCCAAGAGTTATTAGTGGATAGTGAAGACTGAAGAAGAGAGAGAGAGAGAGAGATTGATTGGTATATGTGTGAGAGAGGGAGTGTGAGAGAGAGAGAGAGAGAGATTGGTTGGTATATGTGTGAGAGAGGGAGTGTGAGAGAGAGAGAGATTGATAGTGAGAGAGAGAGAGAGAGATTATGTGTGAGAGAGGGAGTGAGAGAGAGAGAGAGATTATTGTATATGTGTGAGAGAGAGAGAGAGAGAGAGAGAGAGAGATTGATTGGTATATGTGAGAGAGGGAGGGGGAGAGAGAGAGAGAGAGAGAGAGAGAGAGAGAGTGAGTGTGTGTGTGAGAAAAAAAAAAATATCAGTTAAGAAGAACTAGAGCGTAAAGTTATTTAGGGAGTGAAACAGAGGATGAGAGAGAGGAGGGGGGCAGAGAGGGAGAGACAGAGAGAGGGGGCAGAGAGGGAGAGACAGAGAGGGGGGCAGAGAGGGAGAGACAGAGAGGAGGGGCAGAGAGAGAGACAGAGAGAGGGGGCAGAGGGGAGAGAGAGGAGGGGGGCAGAGAGGGGAGAGACAGAGAGGGGCAGAGAGGGAGACAGAGAGAGGGGGAGGGGGCAGAGAGAGAGGGAGACAGAGAGAGGAGGAGGGGGCAGAGAGGGGAGAGACAGAGAGGGGGGCAGAGGGGGGAGACAGAGAGAGGAGGGCAGGAGGGAGAGACAGAGAGGGGGGGGAGAGAGAGGGAAGACAGAGAGAGGAGGGGAGAGAGGGAGAGAGAGAGAGGAGGGGCAGAGAGGGAGAGACAGAGAGAGCAGAGGGGGGCAGAGAGGGAGAGACAGAGAGAGGGGGGGCAGAGAGG
The DNA here is from genome assembly GCF_018991925.1 of Homarus americanus. Lineage (NCBI taxonomy): Eukaryota > Metazoa > Arthropoda > Malacostraca > Decapoda > Nephropidae > Homarus > Homarus americanus. The sequence goes on from NW_024733870.1 coordinate 652,330, forward strand.
GGAGAGACAGAGAGAGAGAGGGGGCAGAGAGGGAGAGACAGAGAGAGAGGGGCAGAGAGGAGAGACAGAGAGAGGGGGGGGCAGAGAGGGATAGACAGAGAGGGAGAGCAGAGGGAGGGAGGCAGAGAGGAGAGGAGGAGAGGGGGGCAGAGAGGGAGAGACAGAGGGGGAGGCGCAGAGGGACAGAGAGGGAGAGACAGAGAGGGGGAGGGCATCCACTCGACCACTCAACTCAAAAGAAACCTTCAGGATCACATCTAAAGGCAAAAGTTGAGTAGACAAGTACTCCATCCAGACGACCAACCATGGAGGCACGGTGGGCAAGGGTTGGAGGCACGGTGGGCAAGGGTTGGAAGCAGTTGGGCAGGGTTGGAGGCACGGTGGGCAAGGGTTGGAGGCACGGTGGGCAAGGGTTGGAGGCACGGTGGGCAAGGGTTGGAGGCACGATGGGCAAGGGTTGGAGGGGGTTTGAAGCACGGTGGGCAAGAGATGAAGGTGGGGAGGCACGATGGGCAAGGATAGGAGGCTCAGGGGGGCAAGAGTTGGAGGCATGGTGGGCAAGGGTTGGAGATAGAGGAAGAGGGAAGGAGGAGAAGAAGAAGAGAGGGAGGAGGAGGAGGAGGGGTTGTATCCTCATCACTCTACCTCCACCAGAAGAAACTGTTGCCAAGTTCCTCTGGAGGGCTGTGCGTGATTACCTTTCTTACACAAGTTAAAGTCGCGCAGCTTCACCGTCAGTCAAGGTACAGTACAGCTTCACCACGCCTTGTCCTCACGAGGGGTCGAGTAGGTGGGCTTTATGGCTACACTCTTGGTTGTTTTCATTTAATTTTGTGTTTACTTTTCTTTTTCTCTTTTTGTCATTTGTTTTACTTTTTTCTCTTCTTCTAGTTCGTTCTTCGGTTTTTTTGTCGTCTTTTATTTCGTCTATCCTCTCTTTCTTCTTCTCCACCATCATCACATTTTATACACCACATCCCTCGTCATCACCATCATCTTTTTCTTCATATATTTTTTTCTTCACTTCTTTTCTTCGCTGTCATCATTATTATTACCTTCCTCCTCCTCCTCCTCCTCCTTCTCCTCCTCCTCTTCCTCTTCGTCTTCTGAGAATTGTTTTCCTAAAGATTGGTAACAAGGATATTGACTGCTAACCCCCCCACCGCCCCCTCCACCACCACCACCACCACCACGCCGTATAGGTATCCAATAAGATCGGTAAAAATGGTGTTGCGATATTAAACGAATCTTACTGGAACATTGTCATCTTCCAGGGTACAACAGATTCTCTAACGACAAAAAGAAAACAAAATCTTACGTTATTTTTTCTTACTCGTAACAGGAGACGAGTATATTCTTAAGGGTAAATACGATATTGTACATACTAAGGCGTCATCTGTTGGCCTCAAGTTCTTCGTCATTGGGATGCTTTTACACGCTATCGTTTAAGGGGGAAAATTTCTATCATAGGAAAAATCTTGTAAGAGTTCAGGTTGAGGATAGTTAGTTAGTCGTTGTTTTGTTATGGTGTGTTATGGAGTCAGAGAATACCATGAACTAGACAGTACCTTAAGCCAGGGAATACCATGAACCAAGCAATACCATAAGTCAAATTAGTACCATGAACTAGATATACTATGAGGCAGGAAATACCATGAGAAATATGATGCCATTGGACACGTGGTGCTATGAAACAAGCAGTGTCTGAGGCAGCGGTGTAACTTGACCTAGACATCACCAGGAAGTGCCACGAGGAGGGTAGATTTGAACCAATGTGATAGTCAGAGGGAAGGAAGTACAGTCACTCAAAAAACTATTCAAAATTGTGTTGACCCCCCAAAAATATGACCCAACGGACGAAGGATTTGGGTTGTAATTTGCGTGAAAGGTAAGGGAGATGAGGGAGTTACATAGTTGAGAAGACGAAAACATGAAGGATTCTGAAGGTGAATGATAAAGGTTTGAGGGTGGAAAACCTAACATGGTATAGTAGGAGTGATGTGTGTTGTGTTTGGGGTTAATAAGAAGGGGGAGATGATGGTTTGGATTACATGAGTACACTGACCATGGAATTGGCGGTAGGGGAGAGACAGTAAGATGGGTCGTGTGATATGGACAGGAGGTATAAAGGGAAGGAGAGATGGACAGGCGGAGTGGTCACTAATGAGATGGAGAGTTTTAGATTAGATTTTAAGAGTGGGACGAGTGGAACGAGTGGGGCCGTATAGAACGTCAACCCACACTAGTGAGTAATAATCCATATAAGGGAGAGGAGACGTGACTGTTGTAAAGGGTGATTCATGCACAGGTAACGTATGGAGGAACCCAAGAGAGGAAGTTTGTGGCGTGTTGAGTTTGTTGGTGGCAGTGTAGTGAACTCCAGGAGATGTTATTGATTACAGTATGACCAAGTTTATTATTATTGGTGGCTGGGATAACGTGGAGGAGACTGATTGAACGTGACGATCAGATTTAAACTTGTTTTTGGTGGCATTAAAAGTTACAATGTTACTTATGCCACACTTAGATACAGACTTATGCCAAGTGAAGTATTTAGACCATCTAGTGGGAGACGTGACGGCCTGGGCATACACTATAGTACAGAGAAGACAATGAAACAGTTACTACCATGAGTTTAACAGTACCATGAACCAGGCATTGACGTGATCCAGGCATAACCATGAGACAGATAATACCGTGAAGAATAATGAGTCAAATAAACAGTACCATGAGGACAGTACACACTCGAGATGGTATGAGTCACTGATCTCAACTTCAACCACCTGCTGTAAGTAAGGTGTTTGTTGACGCACTCACTCATGTTATGTAAAGGATTATGAGTTTTTCTTCTACCTTTTCATCCTCCCACCTCACTGCCATGGTAACGGAGGTCCCTCTCGTGTTGAAAGTACTGATTATGTCCCGCCGCTTACTGTGGGGGCATGTGAGGCTATACCTTTCTCTGTCTGTCTGTTTCGTTCATCTGTTTGAAATGGTACAGTGACTTGAGAAGGAATTTGGTGTGACACTTTATAGCCTGACTAGACCGAGGCAGATAATCGCCATCTTCCAGTGTCATTAACCGAGTCGTTTGGCCGCTGCACCTACAAGTTCTGGCGGGAACAGTGCATCACCTTCACTGATTGCTTAGCTCTCTTAAGGTATTGTCGTGAACCTGAATCATTTCCAGGACCAGGATGAGCCAGCAGAGGTGCCCCATATACCCTCACACTCTGGCAGGACATAAGTAGTGTCAGTACCTGAGAACCCTCCGTAGTCATGGCAACCATGTGGGGGATGACGAGGCACAAAAATCCATATTGTGTACTAAGCTTCAGTGAGCGCTTCATCAAGCACCATGTGTACACTAGCTTCATGACGCTCACACCACCGACTTATTACCACCACCTTACCTAGCAGGCAGTGCCATGAAACAGACGGTGCCATGAGACAAGCAGTGCCAGGAAACTGCGCCATGAAATCGCATTGCAATGAAATAGGAAGCACAACCAAGCAAACAGCTCCATAGAAGAGGCAGTTTCACGAAACATGAAGTGTCATGAAACACAGTGACAGACTGTGTCATCGTATAAGAAACGCCATGACACAGTCGGTTACTTGAGCCAGGTAACACCTAACACAGGCGGTCATGGAATGCGATGTCACTAGGCAGGCAGTGTCATGAAGCGGGTCGTTTTAAAAAATGGTTAGTGCCATCCACCAGGCAATGACAAGAGGAAATGCAATGCTATGAGGTAAGCAGCGCCACGAGTCAGGCTGTGCCGTGACTCAGTGCCAGCCGGCCGTGAGCCACAAAGCAAACAGTGTAATGAAGCAGTTAGTGCCACGAAGCAGACAAGGGCACGAGGTTATCAGTGTTACAAGGCAGTCAGTATCCTGGGTCAGTCAGGGCCACGAAACATACAGTCATGAAACAGTCAGTACCATGAAACATACAGTCATGAAACAGTCAGTACCATGAAACATACAGTCATGAAACAGTCAGTACCATGAAGCATACAGTCATGAAACAGTCAGTACCATGAAACATACAGTCATGAAACAGTCAGTACCATGAAACATACAGTCATGAAACAGTCAGTACCATGAAACATACAGTCATGAAACAGTCAGTGCCATGAAACATACAGTCATGAATCAGTCAGTACCATGAAGCATACAGTCATGAAACAGTCAGTACCATGAAACATACAGTCATGAAACAGTCAGTACCATGAAACATACAGTCATGAAACAGTCAGTACCATGAAACATACAGTCATGAAACAGTCAGTACCATGAAACATACAGTCATGAGTCAGTCAGTCATCATACAGTCATGAAACAGTCAGTACCATGAAACATACAGTCATGAAACAGTCAGTACCATGAAACATACAGTCATGAAACAGTCAGTACCATGAAACATACCATGCAGTTCATGGGTCATGACATCAGTCAGTCATACCAACAGTCAGTGCCATGAAACACAGTCATCACCCTCAGTCAGTGAAACACAGTCATGCAGGCAGTCAGTGCCATCAGTCACCATGCAGTCACATACAGTCATGAAACAGTCATGAGGCAGTCAGTGCCCATGAAACATACAGTCATGAAACAGTCAGTACCATGAATCATACAGTCATGAAACAGTCAGTACCATGAAACATACAGTCATGAAACAGTCAGTACCATGAAACATACAGTCATGAGGCAGTTAGGGCCTCGAAACATACAGTCATGAAACAGTCAGTGCCATGAAACACAGTCATGAAACCCTCATTGCCATGAAACACAGTCATGAGGCAGTCAGTGCCATGAAACAGTCATGAGGCAGTCAGTGCCATGAAACAGTCATGAGGCAGTCAGTGCCACGACTATGACATCTTCGTGAGGAGGACATTGTCACAGAACAAGCCAAGCCAAGCCAAGAGGCAGATGACTGAATGACACAGTTAGTGCCATAATACAGTGTCATAAAGACCGGTACTATAAGACAGTGTCATACGCTAGTCACAAGCAGTAGCACGAGATAAACAGTGTCACGTGACAGACGATACAGCAGCTAGTGCCACAAGGCAATCTATACCCTGAGGCAGACAGAACCTTGAAATAGATGAGACAGTCAGGAGGCAGATAAGGTCACACGGCAGACAAAATCATGAGGTATACAGTACCATAAGGCAGATGTATCACGAGGCAAACAGAGCCATGAAACCATCTCATGAGGCACATTGTCATAAGGCAGGCAATTAAATCAGGTAGATGCCATGAGAAACAATGCCATGAAGCAGATAGTGGCACAAGGTAGGCAGTGTGCCACGAGAGTCAGGCCAAGTGGCAGACAGTATCACGGAGCAAGCAGAAGGGGAAGCAGGAAATGCCATAAGACGGGCAGAGCCATGAGTGTCGGCGGTGTACGGGTTGTCCTGTTAGCACCACTATTGATTTATTGACGTCAGGTTATCCCCCCCCTCCCTGTCCCCGCCCTGTCCCGCCCCCGCCCTGCCCTACATGCGGAGGTGTGCGCATTGTGGCGTGCTGTGGCGGGGAGGTCCAGCCCCTCCACCACCGCCACCTCCATCCTTCGGCGGCGCCTGCGTCCTCCACCACACACATACTGCTGCCTCACTGGCGCCACCCCTGCCTTCTTCCCTGCCTGCCTCCCTGCCTGCCTGTCTCCTTATCTCCTTATATCTTTGTCCTCTTGCCTGCCTACCTGTCTATCTGCTTACCTGTCTATTGCCACTTTGACTGCCAATTGACTGTTTTCTTGACGCTTTATATTGCTGGTCTTTGTCTGTTTACACTCTTGTCTGAGACTACGTGACTGTCTGTCTGTATATCTTACTGTTTGTGTCTACTTGACTATCCTGTTGAATGTCAGTCTTTCAGGCTTCTTGACTGCACTGTTATCAGCCAGTCTGCGTGTCTGCTTGGTTTTATTGATACCTGTCAGTCTGTATGTGTGTCTACTTGACTGTACTGTTGCCTGCCTGTCTAACTGTATGCTTACTTGCCAGTCTCTCATGCGTGTTTACTCCCCTTGTTGTTTGCCTCTCACTTTTACTCCCGTGTTTCTGTTCTTGCTTGTCAGCCCCCCACTCCTCTCTCTCCGCCTGCCTACGTCTATGTTTGTCTATATGATTATCTCCTCGTGTACGTGTCAGTCCTCCTGCCTGTCTGTGTGTAGCTCAGTCCTCTTGTTCCCTGCTGGTTTACCTGAGTACTGGTCCGCCTGCTTGTGAGTGTACCTAACTGCTTGCCTATCTGCCTTCTAACCTACCTACCTACCTGCTTGTGCCAGCTTGTCAACCTGTCCTCCAGCTTCCCAGGCAGCCTCAATGTCTGCTCGTGTGTGTGTGTGTGTGTGTGACGGCCCCTGATGTGAGCCGGGAGACGAGGCTAGTGTGTCAGTTCTTTCCTTTGTCTGCTGTGTTTATCGCTTTGATTTGTCATCATCTCTCTTCCTGCTTCCTTCCTCTCTTATTATTATCTCTTAACGTATTCACTAGTTATCTGCGTCTACACTTTTTACACATTTGTCCTGTACACTCGCGCTTGCTCTGCCGGTTTCAACTTACCTCATACGTTTACGCTTTCCCTAGGGAGATGTTCACTCTAGCTCTCAGTGTGTTATCCTCCCGACGTTCACAGACACCCTCAACGTACACTCAGCAATAAGATTATATTGTTGATGGCTACATTCACGTTTAGAGTCATTCTAGCCCTGTGTGTGTGTGTGTGTGTGTTTGTTTGTCCAGGTTGAAGGAAATACTGTACACGTCTCTCCGACTCGTGTGAATTTCTGTACATTGTGTCGGGGTCAACTTAAACCTTCACACTTGACATTAAGGATTGTGGGTTCCTAGAAGGACTGTTCGTGTCTGTTGTCCACACTCAGGTCATCAACAGTATGGTGGCACCTTTGAGTCCCTGACAACATCTTAACACACTGTTGCTGTCGGACACAACTAGAGGAATATGCTTTATTTATTTATTTTTTAACTTGTCTACATATTGTGTTATTATGATTCTTTCTCTAGAAACCTGACTTGTTTATTTACACACTACTGAACACCATTAAAGAGAAGGTTTTAATTAAAGTTGACGTATATAATATAGCTAACAGAATTAACAGACTGAAAAGGAAACTCAACACTAGGCTACACTCTTTTGTTTCATACAGTATTACACAACTCGCAGAGACAAACACACGTAAACCTTCAACATTTCCAGATAAATTATTTTACGGTATTTTTTTTTCCCTTTTATTAGTATCCTAAATAAACTTATTAGATCATTAAGTAAAATTTAAGAGCCCGAGCAAAAGACTGTGTGTGCGAATTATCACAAGTCATCTCAGAACTCGGCCACAAAACCCGCCTCTACAACATTTTTTATCAGCCTTAAAAACACTAAGGAAATACTATTCAGGTAACGCCATGTAGAATTCAGAGATTATATAAGCAGTTTACAGGTGTGAACATCGGGGTGAGAATGGGAGCCTGATCCCTTAAACTATTTACGCGTTACATGAATATCCCATTTGGGTTCGAATCGCTATTGTTTTTATATAAGTTCATGAATATAAGTGTCATAAATGGCTGTAGATGCTTAATACAGGTGTTGCGTTGAATATTTATTTTTTATTGTGAATATATTTAACCACTACAGTGTACTGATATATATATATAGGTATTCTGAATTACTGTGTATTATAAAGGCTGTTATTATATATTGATAAAAGTGAAAGGTTTAATCTTAATATAAAACTACCCCACATTATAGTTGCTGTACATCGTTTTGGAAATCTGGAAATCTGCCTGAAATCTGTGCCTGAAATCTGTAAAATCTGTAGTTTTATATTTGTCGAGCAATTCCTTCTGCTACATGAAGTGCTCAGAGCTCCCGTTAACTGGCTTTATGGCAGCCCGGGGACCACGGCTCCACCCAGCCAGGCCCGAGGGAGGAGGAGGAGGACTAGGGAGGACAAGGGAGAGAGAGGGGCAAGGGAGAACCGGGGAAAGGGAGGGAATGCAAGGGAGAGGCAAGGAGAGGATGAGATAGCTAGGGAAAGGAAAGAAAAGAGGAAGGGGAGCAGGGGAGGACCAAGAGAAAGGGAGGGAGAAAGAACAAGAATCAGGGAGAGCAAGGAGAAGGAGGGGGTACCAGGGAGACTCAGAAAGAGGGAAGGGTGTAAATGAAGACAGAGAGGTAGTGTCGCGGGGAAGTAGTGGTGTAAAGGAGAGAGAGAGAGAGAGAGAGAGAGAGAGAAAAGAACTTAGCTGGTGGGGATTGTTACCTGGGACCCACGCTGTTACCTTGCGTGTGGTCTTGCTGGCGTGTGTGTGGGGTGTAAGAGATTGTGAGGGCTGTGGTGTGAGGAGAGGTAGGGTGTGTGTGTGAGGAGTAAGGGGTGTGTGTGTGTGAGGGGTGTAAGGGTGTGGGGCTGTGGTGTGAGGTGGGGTGTGTGTGTGGGGGGTGTGTGGGGTGTGAGGGGCTGTGGTGTGGGGAGTGTGGGGTGTGAGTGGGGTGTGTGTGTGAGGGGGTGTGGGGTGTGGGGCCTGTGGTGTGGGGTGTAACTGTGGGGAGCCAGGGTGTGAGGGGCTGTGTGGTGTGAGGGTAGGGTGTGAGAGTAGGGGTGTGTGTGTGAGGCCTGTGGTGTGAGGGGTGTAAGGGTGTGAGGGCTGTGGTGTGAGGGTAAGGGTGTGAGGGCTGTGGTGTGAGGGTAAGGGTGTGAGAGTAAGGGTGTGTGTGTGAGGGGTGTAAAGGTGTGTGTGCGGGGCTGGTAACATTGGTACACTGCCTCGTGTATTATTTACTACGAACAGTAATATTGGAGGTTCTACTGCTGCTGTTGACTACTGCTGCTGCCTGTACTGCTGCTGGGGGGAGCGTTGGCAAAAATAACCCTACATGTGCCACTAGTCAATACACACACACACACACACACACACACACACACACACACACACACACACCTTAAAGCTAGCAAGTATAAATATATCCAGTACTTGAGTGGGTCAGTAAAGACAGGAAGACCAGCAGTCAGTCACTCACTCACCTAATTTAGCAGCAGGCGCCCATCCCCGCCCCTCCCTCCCTTAGTGACCACACCGTGCCTGGGTGAAGCTCTTCATTCCCAGCTGACAGTGTGTCGGAGATATTATTGCTTGTTCTAGTGCAGCTGTTTTACTGACACGTGTCTGTTATGACCAGGAGATAAATATGTAATTTGTTTCTGAGTTCTAGCATCTTGAACGTCACTCATTTTTTATAAACAACTTATTTTATTTATACTCTGGGTATTCTTAAATTATACAGTAAAATATCTTATAATGTTATCGTACCTAAGTCCTTATATTTGCTTAATTCCGCTTCATTAGTCCCCCTCATGTGAAGGCTGGAGATATTTTACCAGCATATTATTTTCGTTTTCTCCGTCAAGTTTGTCTAAAATACATCTTTGAAATCGTCGCCTGATGCTCATGATATTTTCTCTACTTCTGCATCTTTATGACATAGTGTTCTGATTGTTGGCTATTTTTCTCTACGTTTTACAATGTTTTCAGCACAATGTGATTAGTGGACCAAACTTTATTATTTCGTTAACAGATGAGGAACAGACGAGGATAATTTTTTTTATACTGTACGCTTACAAATACGGTTTATATTATATTATGATTCATCTTTGAAACGTATACTGATGAATGCTAAACTATTTGCAATTTATTTATTTTTTTTTTAAATCTTTGTTTGGACAGTCATGTGCCAAAACATTCAGTACAGTATTGGCAAACGGTCCTCACTGTTGTGCTACCCGTTCAGTGTCAGTGACTCAAAGCTTTTTTCTATAATTTTTGGGTCAAAGGTCAGGAGTGACATGGAACAATCGAGACTGAAGAATGAGTGAAACAAGACTGGCAATGACTACAATTACCTAACCTCAAAGACAATTTCTACGGTATATTCCTATTTTTCATCCCTTTACACAACTTTTGATATTTTCTGTATTTTAGAAACTTATACAAATTTTAAAAGCTAACAAAGGACAATGGTAAATTTTAATTCTGCGTTTCTTGCATCACTTTCTAAGCCACAGAAATAACTCAGTGACCCCCATATGTGTGTTAATTATACCTCCCAAGACAGACTGAAAAAAAATATCCCATCTTATTTTACTAAGTTTTTTACCTAATAATATATTTTACTGTTTAATTTACATATTGGTATATTTTACAGTATAATCACTGGTATATATATTTTCCGTGTTAGCGCGAGTGTTATATTTATACCCGAGTCGCGTTGAATAGAGATTATTATTGTTTGTAAAGCTTGAACGACAATGGCTCCTAATTTAGCTTTCTATTGAGGAAAATAAAATTAGGGGGTGTGAATAAAGATGATTCACACGAGCTGTTGACAGAATATTAGTACATGTCACAACCCTACACGTCACAGTACACAACACTACACGTCACAGTACATATCACACTGCATATCACAGTACACGTCACAGCACTACACGTCATAGTACGTCACAACACCACACGTCATAGCACACGTCACAGCACTACACGTCATAGTACACAGCACAACACTACACGTCATAGTACACAGCACAATACTACACGTCACAGTACACATCACAACCCTACACGTCACAGTACACATCACAACCCTACACGTCACAGTACACATCACAACACTACACGTCACAGTACAGTTCACAACCCTACACGTCACAGTACACATCACAACCCTACACGTCACAGTACAGTTCACAACCCTACACGTCACAGTACACATCACAACCCTACACGTCACAGTACACATCACAACCCTACACGTCACAGTACACATCACAACCCTACACGTCACAGTACACATCACAACACTACACGTCACAGTACACATCACTACACGTCACAGTACACATCACAACACTACACGTCACAGTACACGTCACCTATCACATAATTTCATCACTAAGAAATGAATACGACAAAGCCATTATGAAAACAACTAAAATTTGATTAATTTATTATATAAAATTAAGGAACTAGAATCTATTCAATAGCGTAATTCTTGCCGATAATATATGATAAATACCCATAAATAAGCCGGTATATCGGTTTATACGGAATTTGATTTTTTTAGATTTGTAAAGTAATTTCATTGTGGTTATATATCTTTTCTGATTATAGGCGCCGTTATATAATGTTCATATAGGCAGTGAGGAGATTGACTAGCACTACCTGGAAACACGATCGTAGAGAGATTAAAGGAATTGATAAAAATACAACAAAATAACTATAAAATTATTTAATGCATATCCTTATACATAATACAAAAACAGAGGTACAGTAATTGGAATAAAGTACAAAAAAGTACGGTAATTTTCTTGGTATGTTTCCTGCTAAAAGATATTTAAATTATCCTAGTGACAATTGCATCGTTTGGTCACTATGCTAGACCAGAAGAAATGTATATGTGATTTTTTTTTATGGTAGATAATAATAGCCATAAATGATGCATATGTCATGGATTAGTTATTGAGAAAAAAATCTGGTTTCAGTTTTTAGAAATATGGAGTACACAAAAGGTTCATAAATTAGTGTGGTAATTAAACCTGACTACCTACCACACTTTACGTTATTCTGGAAACATATCTTGTAATTATCACCTTTTCTCTATTTTTATTTTCATGAATATTATGTATTTTGCCTATTTCCCATCATGTATTCTCTATGTTAGTTATACTTGTTAAGGTAATAAGTGTCCTCTCCACACAGTGATATGTCTGAAGGGTGAATGTGGTGTTGATAGTTGGTCTAATTGTTTCCTAAATAAACGCTTTAGAGTAATACTAACTGATATGGTATGTTGTTAGCATAATCATTTAATTAATATGATTTAAATTGGAGTATTTTTATATGGAAGTAATTCATTAACAGCGCTACTAATTGGCTCTTGAGCAGTAGTAAACATTAACATTATATATATATTTTTTTTAATATTAGGATGTCACTATATATATGATATATATTAATAAAGGTGTCAATTAACTTACGTGGATTATTAAAAACAATGTTCACTTGCGATGACTTCCACAATTTGTTTCCAATTTATGAATAAAATAAGATATTATTAAGCTTTAAAATTTATATACCATCATTATTTATGTATATATTGATAAGATATGTTTATTATATGGAATGTAGTTTATTGTGGGATGAATATATAAAGAGGAAACGAGGAATAAAGTAGTGACCTGTCATCCCCCGTTGACCCCTGGTAACCCAACGCGCACCTCTTGCCACGCGCATTTCCCACAAGAGAAAATAACTATTCTCTTTTTCCTATTTCTAGTTAATTTTAATCTTATAATACAAAATAATATTATTAATATTTATAAAATGTAATAAATATACTAACAAGAAAAAAAAATATATTGTGTTATATCAGTATCTCTTAAGAAATTCAATCCAAACAAAATTAATGGTTAAGAAGAGAGTCAGAAGGTCCCGTTAGAAGATGTTTGTGGAATAATCGATAACTTACTAGTATTAACCACCATTTACAGTATGTCGACACTAAAATTCACCTTTTAAATACTCCTTGCATACATAGAAGAAAAATAAAAGTTGGTTTTTCGGGGATGAATGTACAGAAATCAGTGAAGAGTTAGGGAGGGCGATCAGCAACGGGAAATGACAATTGACCGCCCGCATCATCATTGTCCCCTCGTCTTGTGATTTCTCTGGCTCCTGCCCCCTACTAACTCTACCAAAGATGGACAACAGTGAGTACCTGTTTTATACTTGTTGTTTCTCGTTGTCAGTACCAGGTGAGGACTGTCAATGTACCTCCTGCCATCTGTGCTGTCAATCAGGTACTTAGCGGGTCTGGTTCATCAATCAGGACCGCCCTAGTTAGGATGGTAGTTAGGGATGTAGGTGTACTGATCCATTCAGGTGAGGGAGAGTAATGATAGGAGGTTCATATAGAATTATTTCACTCAGATTTATTCCCGAGAAGGTTGACATAAGGGTCTTATTGTATAACATGATAAGCCACTGTTAACTATTTGTTCCTTATTGAGTTTTAAGCTGTAACTAAATTCTGTATGAAAAGTGATGTAAGAAATGTTACTTTAATCATCTTGTATCACAGGTAACAGGTTGTGTGCCATTATTATTATTTATTATTATAGTTTGAAAAAATTACTGACCAGGACTTAAGACTTAAAGTTGCTGGATGCAGCTCAGTGTTAATAATACATTTTACATTAAAGGAAAATATTGAATAAATTTATGGTAAAGGTATATTTCACGTCTGGTCCTTTTTTTTTTTTTAATTTGATCTTTACTGATACATTAGTTTTAACGTATAAAATGTAACTCGAGTGAAAGAACAAATGCAAAAAGGAGTGTTAGAAGATAAATTGGTTAAACTTTTTAAATTTGACATAATTGGTGATAAAAAAAATTACTTGGCAGTCGTACACGCAAAATATGCAAGTCACACTTCAGGTATTAATAGTTAGTAATACAAAGATTATATAGATCTGATATTAACAAAAATATTTCCCAGTTTTAATTCATTGACAGTCATGTTTGAGACAAAATGAAGAGTTGGTTTGTATTTTTATGTAATTATATTGTCCGAATTACCCAATTGAGTTGTTGAAAATAATCCTATCATGACTAAATTAAAAAATTCGGAAACTTAAGATAAATACCTGAACTTGTTGAGTTAGAGCGGTTCGAGTATAGTTATGGGTTAAATATACAGGGTGCTTCATTCACGTCTATTGGGTCTTCGTGCAGCTTTTCACAATCCTAAATTATTGTGTAAAGTTTATTAAGAGTATCTGCATCCTTCTATCCAAGACATCAAGAATTATATGCCTTCATACAGTAGCTTGAGTCCTTTGGAAAAAACTCATCGACCTGTACTTTTAAAGGCCTGGTCTCTTGCGGGGTGATTAAGCTACAGTATAGGAGAGAATGAAATTGTGTTGAGAAAATCAATCTTCTCTTTTTATAATGAGCTAGAACAATGTTATGAGCCTGGATGTGAAAATTTTTACTTGAAAACTGGTGATAAAATGCTGCCAATAAAGGTGACAGTTACCCCATTTGTTACTTGTGAAATATAACCTGATCATAATACCCGTTCAACAAATAGTAGTTATTATAAGACTGTATAAGATAACAATCACCAGGTTATCTCGGCGTGGAAGAGTGTTTGATATGACATGGCTGAGTAATATTTAAGGAAAAGAGTCGTGAGTTACCAGCTACTTCACAAAAAATATTATAGAAGAAAATTTATTTATTACCTCAAGAATATAGTAAATTGTGTAGAGGAAGAGCACTTTTTATATTCAAGTTTTGTACGGTAGTTACTTTTTCTTGTAAACATAGATGTAGCTGCGACCTGTCCGCACAAGGAGGACGATATCATCTTTGTTTATGTGACATTAATAATAATGCTGTTCTGTTTCGTGTTCTATGAGAAACAACAGTAGCAGCAACTTTAGAAAATTTTATATAGATGATAAATTATTCATTCTTACATTATGGAGAATAATAATATCCCCAAAAAAGGACAATAATTAATGATAGCAGGATTTGCAATTTTTGTAATAACACAGGTACAGGTATTCTTCGTTTGGCAGTACTAGTACATACGAGTGCAGAGGCAGCTTCCCAACAGCAGTCACATCATTGTTGCTCATTCCATACACACGATCACTTGCAGTGAATGTTGCTATGATAAATTATATATAATAATTTATCATTGATGAAATGATCCAACAAACCCTTCCTAATGTATCTATCCTGGGATGAAAGTTTATGGTTATTATTATTAATTTTATTTTAAAATAGGTTAAGTAGGTTAGGTTTGTATGGAAAGGAAGGAAGGAAAGTTTGTTGGTCATTTGCTGGCTGGGAAATGCTCATGGTCGATCAGTCAGCTGGTTGCTGTGCAGTATTTGGCACGTGCAAACATGGTGTTGTTTTGAAGCGGATGGGTGACAGCAGTGTCTTTATTACGAGAAAATCTGAGTACGAAAAGTGCTACCAGTATTCCTCCACTCAAATTATTTTAGTCTTGAGGTAGGAAATTTTTGTTAGTTGCTAGACGACCTGGACCCTTGTCCTTAGATGTTACCCGTGGTGGTAGTGGCTGTTTTATACGTTATTTTATTTTTGAAAAGTAAGGGAATATAATAATCTTTGATACCCAATGAAGAATTTTTAAACTAAAAAGTTTAATTTTTGCATATTACTCATCATTGATCGCTGATTGCTGTTTTGGATAAACAACTTCAGTTCAGTGGTTAGTAATCAAGCTGTTTTGTAAGTACAGTACTGTAGTCATCTTGTTTAGACTGCCTATAGATAAACCTTGTTAGTGGTGAGTTGTGACTAAATGCATGACATAGTGTCTTCCAGTGATGAGGTTATTTTTTATATCGTCGCAAATTCCCAAATTATTTATCATAAATAAATTACAGAGGAGACTGTACATATTTATAGATAATAAAGTGGTTTAAGCTCTATTGATGGAGCCTTAACACTGAGTCATCCCTCGGGTTAGGGTAGTGTTGATGCTTTGCCTGCCATCATGTCATTTGCTAGTCACAAGTTTCTTTATAGGATTTTGCTGTGTATATTTTAAATGGAATTGTAAATGAATCTCAAAATTAGCAATGACAAGGTTAGGTTAAAGACAATTAGTTTCTGTGTTACAAAATCAAGGACTGGGGACAGATGCCAAGATGACAGACAAAGCGTTGACTAAGCTGTATACCTCAGCACGGCCCAGCGTTTGGTCTTCATATAAGGGTGTAGGACTCTGTTCATGGAGCTATAACTACTGCCCGTAAATAATGTCTTGTACTGTACCACAACAAGGATGTAACATGACTTATCACTGAAAATGTGGCAATAAGAAATGGAAGCCTTTTTAAGAAGTGCACTTAGCTAGTTCTTGCAAAATAATTTTTTTCTTACTGTGAATATTGATGGAACATGAATCCTCACAGTTGGGCAGTTGCAGGATGTCTGATATGGTTTCAAAACACTTAAAAGCTGTGGGTTATAATCATAAATATAATTATGATATGGTATTTTGCTTGGGTAATATATATCATCTTTGGGTATAATTTATTTACTTTACCTTATGAGAGGGAAATAAATATAAAAGACTGTGTGTTACATTCTAAAAGACACTCCCATGTACTAAACTGGTAATGCATAATAATATTAATGATGTCTGAGGACTGCTGTATATAAATCTCCTCTTATGTATGTATGTACTGTACCTCTTAGACCCTTTTCAGAGATATACAGTACAGTAGCCATATTCTTTGATTATAACTTAGAAAATGTGTTTGTACCTGGTGTTGGATGTTCATTTATTGCTATTGTAAATACTTTACTATAAAAAAAAATAGTTTGAAGTTGGTATGTATAAGGTTGGTTAATGATCATCAATTTCACCTTACCTAATTGTTTATAAGTGGTTATGTCTAAGTTAAGAAATCTGTAATTAAATCACAAGCACCATCTAATCTTAAATACTCCTCTGGATTGAAAGACTTGGGCAGGGGATAAAAGCAATACTGAATAGCATTGCAATGGTAAAATATCATGGGGGATTTTAGTTTCTTGGCCGTAAGTTTGTGATTTAGTACAATAATTCATTAGAAATATAATTTTTTGTTAAGGCGTCGGGTAATTATCAAATATAAGACACCATGATATACTTGTTATAAGTTAATACTTACAGTGTACACATTTATAAACTGAATGCAAGTACGGTGATCTGATATACACTTTCCACTTTAGAAAAGAATATACTTTGAATAATTTAAAAGGAAAGAAAAAAGTGTTATCTGGTGATGACTTATAGTTAAATGTAGGTAAATTACTACCATACAGTATACAGTAGAGTACAGTACATTACGTACTCTGTTTCCAACTTCAATATGACATCATTCATAGTTGTACAGTATTATTTTTAGGGTAGAAACTAAAATTTTGCAAAAAGTCAAGTTTCTTATACAATTTCAACTTGTCAAAGAAAGTCCCGACCCACAGTGAGAATATTGTGGTATTTCTGGGTTGTTGGGCACATTTTTCTTCTGAATTAATGTCGTTAATATTGTGTTGAATTACACATTATTGTACTGAAGTTGTATCAACCATTTCTTATCATAATTTGCATTACAAAGTGCAACGTCTTATCCCCTGCTTGGTGCTTCAGTTTAAAGGAGGATATGGTACTATAGGTGCTGTCTGCATGTCCACCTGTGAACTAGTTTTTCTCAGAGAGGGCACATTGAACTGCTTTGAAATTTTGCATCAACAATCTTACACTTCCCATGAATGATGCACTTTATATAGCGATCATAATCTTGAAAATGTTTCTTTTTCAGCAGTTTTGAGTTCTGAACCATACTGTGTTATTTGGCAGGGGTTATTGAATTGTTATTACTTGTAGGTATTAAGCATTGAGATGGTGTTATTCCTGTAATTTGTGATAATTTTGTTTCCTTGTTGGCCCATGCCATTTAGCCAGGCAGGATTAATGATTAAAGCTGCTTACTGTGGGGTTGCTTGCACTAAGACAACCTCCCATTATGCCAGCTAGGGTTGATCTCTTGGTAGTTAACTATCCTATAGGTAAGTTAAGAATAGGTGGTACTGTATGAATTAAAGCAATTAGCAATACTGTACTCTCCTGTTACAACCATGCCCCTTGAAATGGAAAATTTGAAACAGATGATGTCTTCATATAGAAATAAGCACAAATATTTCAAATTGGTACAATACAGACAGTCTCCTGCTTATGAATCTTCAGACTTATGAACAATATACCGTTAAAATAAATTAAAAATCCTGACAAGTACAGTACAGTATAATCCAAGTTTTGAGTCCAGGGCTACAGACACTCCCCGGGTTATGGATGAAACTGTTCCTGGAGGCTATCTGTAAGATGGAAGTGACCCTTCCATAGGTAATTATTGAACACATGTGGTACTGGTACACATAATATACTGTAGACAGTTACCATACTTAAATGATACAATACTTTTTTTTAAATTAAAAATTATATTCTGTACTGTATACAGTAATAGCATCTCTTCCATATGCAGTGTCATTACGCCACACTACAGTACTTGATGTCTGTAACAATGGATACTCGTCCGCAACCCAAAAATTTTTTCAATGAGACTTATGGGAGAGTATCTGTAAAGTCGGAAATCCGTAACCCAAGTCATCTGTAACCTGGGGATTGTCCGTACAATTTTGGTGTGCTGCGGTGGAGGCCGGAGTGTGTTCGCTGCAACTTGTACCCGCGGCACAAAAAGTTCTTGAACAGCTGGACACGACAGATTTCCGAATGAGCACTATGGCTCGTGTCATCTAAGAATGTTTTGTATGCCTGATTGCGAAGTGTCTCTCAATATTTCGTAATAATGTATGTTACTCGACTTTATAGTACAGCATTTACAGGTGAAAAGAAATATTTTAATTTGCAATAAAACCTCTTCAGGGAGCAATGTTCATATTTATTTTTTGTTTCATATTTTATGACCTTTAGAAAGTAAAATTCAACTTGCAAACAAATTAACCTATGAACGGGGTCCAGGAACGTAACTCGTTTGTAAGTAGGAGACTGCGTGTAGTATATGTAATGATCGTCCCACATTCCCACCGTTGCTCCTGATGGTCTATTAGGGCACCATGTAAAGATGCTGTATACTACCGTTGCTACACGTTGGTAATCTCACTTGATGTATTATTGATGAACTAAAAAATATGAAATCTTTTGCTGATATCCAAGAAACTACTTTTGGGTGTATTCCCGGAGCATTATTTGACCGTGACTTTACCTGTTCTAAATTTATCTCATTGATCAGTAATTGCTAACTCCCCAAGATTAACTGCTTGTGTCAATGAGACTTCTTCTAAGTTTTATTCTTATTTTTGGATCTACTGTATATCATAGCTGATTTCCGCAAGGGTCAGTCGTTAGCTCTAAAATTTTCTGACCAAGATCTTCCCCCGTAATATGTCGTATGTAGATTGACATTTAACTTAGTGCAGTATATGTGGTATGTTGAAAGTGTGATTATAAGAAAATTATATAATTCATGGGAGACATTATGAAACAGGTTGATATAATAATTAATGATAATACAATATGCTGTAGGTGGGTAAAGAAGAATAGAAGATGATACAGTCTTCAGTTACATTCTTAGAAGGTATGACAGTACAGTACTGGTAACTACTTACTGTACATGAAGAGTATCGGTGTTCCTCATTTATTTACTTCTTTTCCTTTATCTTAGTGTTTAAAAGGCTGTAGCCAAGACTCCACAGACACCAGTAATAACATCCCTGTGTGGGGCGATGATCACCTTCCTTGTCCCTCCTCCATTTGACCTTTCTAAATTCTTGTCTGAAAATACAGAAATTAAATTAGCTAGAGTTCCAGTGATTTCAAAAGTTTGGAGACTTGGATAATTGATACATTACTGTATTGTACAGATTTCATATAAAAGCCTTCCAGTAATAGTGTTAATGTTTCAGTTATTAATTAGAGTATTTTAGGCATCTGAAATATTTTGTCCCTTCATTGTACGAGAATTGTCATTTGTACAATACCCTGTAGGTACAAGTTGATGATTTATTGTTCATTTATTTATGTACTGTACAGTATTTTATTCCATTAACATTTAGCTGACCCCATTATTAGAGCTGAGTTCTCATCAATGTTGGGTAATTCAAAACTTGTCCATTTTGTTCCTATAACTTTGAAACTAATCTAGTACAGGACATTATAAATTATGTCACTTTAATACCTATGCAAGGGGATGATGTTTTAGAAATTATTTACAATTATTTATATTTATTTTTCAGTAAAGCATCAAGTTATGGGAGTAATTGCCAGTGTTTACAGCTATCAAGGTCCAGTTTAATCATGGTTGTGTAATTGAACTAACAGTGTGTTGCTTAGAAACATGTCATATTAAATTTCCAGATTAAACTTATCCCTTCTTCCCTTGGGCCGAGCTACCTGAAGCTGTATGTAGTGTGTAGATCGAAATAGGTATTTGTTAATTTTTTTTTGCAGACTTCAGTACAGTACTGGTCATACAACAAGTGACCAGTGAGATTACCCTGTCTGAGTACCTCTTGGTGAGGACTCTGTCCTTTCATATCAGCATTAGTTATTGCATAAACACCTATTGTACTTGACCAGGTGAAATAAGGTGGCTGGAGGAGTCACTAACCCAGATCTGCTTGTACTTTGAAAATCTAGTGAGTCATCGTGCACACTACGATGTGCCCTCGGATTAGTTTGTTTCAGTAGAATCTCTATCATGCATTGTCTTTTGAACAGGTGTATACTGTATCTGTTTCATAAGAAAAATTTTTAGTGTATCCTTCTTTACAAAAAATAATGTGGTTTGGATAATTAGATGCTTCCTATAACAAGTGTGCTAACCCAAAACAACAATAAAATAAAAACACACTATTACCAGATGTTAACCTTAACTCTTTTCTCAACTGCATATACAGTACAGTATAAGTAAAAATCTTCAGAATTATTGAGTAGCCAGTGCTGTAATGGATCACTAAACATTATGCTCATACACTTGATAATTTTCTTTTTCCATGTCTTTCACTTTTGTCGAATATTACTCCTACGTCTTCAAGCCTTGCCCTTAGTTAGCATTTTCAAACCAGGTCCCACCCAACTCGCTCATTCTAAGAAAACGAATTACTCCCTCTTAATTTATTTCAACAGATTCCTAATGGATCTTTCTCCTCCTGCAATTAGGTTTTACCACATGCCTCATTACTATTCCTTTCATTTAGCCAGACTCATATTTTGATCATCTTGTTTAGCAAAGTTGGGATCCTCAACTTCATTCCACACTATTACTGACATTTTCACAACATGACTAGGTGCCTTCCTTTGGTCTGTGCTGAACTTTGTCCTGATAGATAATTGAAAAGACTGTCGTAACGTTAAATATTCTAAAATGTGTTCAGTGACTGGAATGTGTCAATACTCTACAGTCCATCAAAGTCATAAGCAAGTTAGTGGTCCGTAAGATATATTTGAGTGGCTTATTTATTATTATTATTATTTTTAGAATCAATAACAATAAGGAAAAAAATGATTTAAATGAAAAGAAAAAAATGCCTTCACTATGCCATCTACAGTATGTTTAGGTTTCAGGATTCCTTGTAAGTTATGGTTATGATAAAGATTTAATGGAGTTAAGTACAGTAGTTAAGTATTGACAGTTGAGTAATATTATTTAGAATCAGATATTTTTGAGGTTGAAGAATTAATTTGTATACTGTATAATAATTTGATAATTATTAAAACACAGCAGCAACAATCTTGGCTGTGCTTGATATTAAGAGATAGATTATGCTTAAATTACTGTATTTATTTGATTAATTTCTTAGTTATTATTGCTATATCATGACTATGCTGGATATGTACTGTATTGTATGTAATGCCTCCTTAATTCTTGTTTTGATGGATGTAGTGCGTCGTGTAATATGCTTACGCTTTATTAATGTAGCCCTGTATATTGCAGCAGACACAAGACAGTCGCCAGAACCCCAGGTTCCTAGTGAATCCAAAGATGAAACGCCACCCAGCACCAAAGATGATGTAGCCTCCCTGGCTGACCGGCTTTCCCTGCACAGCATTCCCAGTATAGACCGCAGTGATGGTGCTGCTAGTCCTGAGGCTTCTGCAAATGTGCCCAACCTAGCACATACTCCTCCAAACTCTCCTAAGACACCCATCCTCACCCACACTCCTCCGCCACAACCCGCTACCAACCCATCCTCCCGTCCACCATCCACCTCATCTGCCAAGCCCTCAATAGAAGCTATGGGTTCCAGTCAGAGTCAGAGTGAACCTCCGTCCCCAGGGCTATCAAGTCAACACTCCGGTCAGGATGACTCCCATGACACAGATGAGCCTCCTCCTCCTCCTGCACCTCCTCCACCCAGCTCTGATGCCACCCTACATGTTGCTTATGGCAGCAGTCCCCCATCGGTCTCTGGGATATATAGTGGTATAGGAGGGATCTACAGTGGCAGTCACCCATCGTCAGGCATCTATAGTGGCTCTGCCTCTCTTGGGAGTATATATGGGAGCACTGGACCACCACCTGTTCCTCCACCGCCTCATGAGGAAAGTGGGGCTGTTGGGGGAATCCACCACCGCAGAGAACACTCCCTCAATTCTATTCACTCCCTACATTCTGTCAATTCGTTCAAGGAGTTCTATGATAAATCAACACTCAACCAGTTTATCTGCACATCTCCCAAACTTTCTAATAGGTATGTAAAGTTTGCATTTTACTGAAGCTTTGTATTACAGTGTTGCTAGTCTTTCTCCCCTAATCATTACTTGTGCTTTATTACATGATTCCTGTTACTGATGTAGTATACCTAGTACAGTACTGTACTGTAATGTGTTTTCTTCATATTTACCATTAATTTTTTTACAGGTAATATGGAATGTAAAATGTGACCCATGTTATTCTCTTGTGTTTTGCAGGATTTATTTTTCTTCCACTATATACTGTAGTAGTGTTTTCTCACTATACTGCTGGGTGGCTAAAATCAAGAGTAGACTGGATGATGTACCATCAAACCAGTTGACAGAATTTGTCTCCCTGGGGTCACTTCCCCTAACTTCTTTGTACCCATTAGACCCAGCTCTTGCTAATCACAGGAAAATTCTAGAATGTAACCCCTGTGGTTGACGAGGGATTACTGTACAGAGATTTCTGAGTAACGAGATGACTCTCAAAGTGGGAAAAATTTCAACTTCGGAATTTACCTGATAACAGGAAAAATGTTCTCGGAAGTTACAGAATTATGCATTATTTCATCTCTCAAAGTGGGATAAAATCCCTCATCCCTGGAATTTTCCAGAAAATGTGCCATTCGGAAAATTGTTCTCAAATCCGTAATTTTCTGGAAAATTCCGGCTTTGAGAACGATTTTCCGAGAAAATTTCACATCCGGCTATTGGAGAGTTCCGGGTTTGAGAGATTCCGGCTAACGTACTTAAAGAGAATTAGGTGAGGCACATGAATGTGGTTGAGGATTTTGCCAGGCATGGGTATTACAGAGGTAATATTTATAGCCAGGTGACTACAAGGAAGGGGAGAAAGGTGTAGTTTGTGTTTGTAAACGTGGAGGAGGCATTGAATAGGGTAACTCATGAGGTAGAACAGTAGGCAGTGAGATTATTAGATGTGAAGATATGTCTTGTATGGTTGGTTATGGCATTTTATGATGGCTCAGTAACCTGTGTGAGTGTAAATGGTGAGGAAAATGGGGAATTTGAGGTGAAAGTTAGTGTCCTTGAAAGGTCTGTTGTGAACCTCTTTCTGAATATCTTGGTGTTGGAGACGCTGTTGTGAGAGTAGTTGTATGTTGATGACTTGAGGGTCTATTACATATGTGCATGTTTCCTCCGACCAGATTTATTGCGTCTGAAAACAGACCAATACGCACATATCTCGTGTACTGTATGTCCATCTCCGGCTTCAAACCATAACAATAAATATGGTATATGTGTAAGTAAACAAGATTCAAAGGACAGTTTAGTAATCTTCAGGTACATAGTAATTAAACCTTTAATATTCACCATAGTCCTTATTGTTTACCAATTATAGTAATATCTCCGTTAGCGGGAATCCCTCTAGCCTGGAACTCTCCGATAGCCGGAATTGAAATTTTCTCGGAAAATTTTTCCCAAATTCTGAATTTTCCGGAAAATTCCAATAAAATTTTCCTGATACCTGGAAATTTCTGGGGAAGGGCTAGATTTTTTCCGGGTTTGAAAGATGATAATCGGGCACATTTTCTGGAAATTCCGATAAAATTTTTCCGGTGCCTGGAAATTACCAGGTGGGGATATTTTTCTGGGTGTGAGAGATGATGTAATGGGGAATATCTGGAACTTCTGAGAACATTTTTTCCATTACCCGGAAATTTCCGGGATGGGAGATTTTTTCCGGCTTTGAGAGAATCGTCTCGTTACCCGGAAATCTCTCATTCCCGGAAGTGCTCTGCACCAATTGTTCCGTCTAACGGAGATATCACTGTACCAGGTTAAAGACAAAGGTTATCAAAACAGTTATTGAAAATCAGAGTTAGTAAAGAGTTTCACATGACCCCGGTTATATGTCAAGCTTAACTGGGGGAAATCCAAATGGACTGAGTTTTCCAACCCTCAGAAAAGGAGGTGGAGAATGGTGAAAATGAGTCGGAGGTTGGAGGAAAAATGCACAAGCGTGGGAACACTGCAGGATGCTGCTGAATTTGTGTTAAGACTGAACTGATGTTCTGCTCATTATAGGGGTTAGGGGTGCTAGATTATAGTAGTAAGCATACTGTATCCTGAAGTGGAGAGTTAGGGCTCCTTTAATGAATTGTGTGGTTGAACATTGTTTTTATACCTAGCTGCCCTCCACTAAGTGGCTTGAGTATGAATTTAGCACTGAACATATGGTCTAGACTCTAGAGTCTCTAGACCTAGGAGACCTGACAATAGTGGCTGGGATTGATCTTACAATTAGCATACTACTGTATACAGTACATGGTAAAAAAAAGTTTACCTATACTCGGTGTGAAACAATAGGATACCATGGACGATGGATATTGTGATAGTTTCATTGGTCCTCTCCCACGATGATAGACTTACTTTCATGAGGATGTCATATTATCGCGAGCTAGTGACATTTCCTATTAGTGTACAGTATATCCAAACTAGAATGGTGGTAACATGGTCACAGTTGCCACAGTTACTCATGAACAAATGGTAGTTATAGGTAATTCTGTAGGATTTATATTAGTGTTTAATTTATAGTGGGATCAACCAAGGAGATTGAAGTTACTGAGTGAGAAGCGCCGCCGTATTGGTCAAGGCATCAGTCACGGTGAATGACCTCACTTGAGGCAATGGATGCCGCCTCCATTTATTCAACCTCCTTGCTCTGAAAGGGACAACAGAAGCACAGGTTATCCTTCATGGACATTAGTGGGGGGATTAGATGAACATATGACATAACATCAGTGAGTGCACACCTCACACCTTCCGTTGAGCAGGTGGTTCCCTTGTTCTTTTCACTTTACCCAACTGTTCTTCATTCACTTGCATATGATTCAGGTTGTCTTAACTTGACCTTTGTACCTGTACTTACTGATGGTTTGGGAATACCTGATCCACCAGATGATCCTAATCCCAACTGGTTCCTGTCAATTTTCATATAATTGGCAGTTGGTGAAGGATCATATAATAATAGTTAAGGTGCAGGGGTCCTGTGTGTTGAAACACTTCAGCTTAATCCTGGACACTTAACAGAAGGAAGTTAGTTCATTGTTTGGATGTTGAGGTACATTCACAGAACTGAGGAATCTTCTCTTCAGTTGCTGTTACTGTATGGGAGACCCTGGCCAAAACCATAACAAGACTGTTGGAAGGTGTTTACTGAACACTTTCAAAACTTAACTGGTAGTATGGTGATAATCCAGAAGAGGGCTTGCTGGTGTGTCTTGTCTGCCCCACCTGTGATATCATTAAGGCGATTGTATAGGAGGAGGATTTTTTTAGTCTAATATAACTTAGAACCTTGGATTTCTCAGTGCTGGTTCCCTTTCTGTGAGACAGATTTATGACTTCTTTGAAGGATTCTGTCTCAGTTCTGGTGAACTGGGGGCTAATGTTTTATGTGCTCCAGGTGAATGTGGTCTGAGTTGTGAGCAAAATCATTTAGTTTTGCCCTCACTATGAATATTAGGTCATTAGGTGGTCTCTCCTATCACCAAACTTTTGGACCACTAACCATCAATACCACCAACCATCTGCACCACAAGTCATCTTCACCACCAATCAGTTGAATCATCAACCATTTTTACGATTGTCACGATTGTCTGTTCATTATGGAAATTTCAAATAGCCCCACCTTCTTTCTCTTGTCTTAGCTTGTAATTGGTCATCTTATCATCCTGGCCAGGCATGATGTTAGGGCGTCCCAATGGTCATGCACTTGTCTAGCAGGCACGAGCAAGTCTGGTGGAATGTGCTAGTCGTGAAATGCATTACTTCCACTATGTAAAATGTTTTCTTTGTGATTTTTTGTCATACATTCAATAGTTTTAAGCTTTATGACTGCAGAAATAAGCAAATTGATTTTCAACTGTAATAGCCAACATTAATACTGTAATGAGATCAATTATTTCTCATGCCGAAATAGGCTATGTTAGGTGAACAAACTATTTTCATGATGAGTTGTGCTTCATTATATTGTGTTAGGGTAGACTTGGTTTTCGTTTCCATAAGATAAATGTACTATTATTTCTTGTAATGCTCATAATTTTTATATTTTTCTATGACTATATATGATGATTTTACGGAACTTTAGGGACTTATGTAGTAATGTTCTTGTGATTTTTTATTAATTTTTTTTTATAAAGGTTTCATTTGATTCTTGAAGCTATCGTGGCTATTATAGGAATTGTGTGAATCATTCGTTATTAATTTCTGTTGTCTTTTATTCAGGGAGATGGAGATGAATCGAATGTCTGGATTATATGGAAGCATAGCCAGCACGGCCGATTATGCTGGCTTGACAGAGATGTTTACCGACCCAGTAGAGGAAGAGGTGAGTGCAATGATTTGTCTTCATATTATTGTTACAGGTTCTTCAGTACTATGAACTACCTACTGATGTTATTAAACTGTTTTATTGACACCACCTACATGGGTCTCTACTATGGCTGACTTTTATTGTTTTGATGGTGTCAGGTATTATATGAATGAAGAAGCTTATTTTATACCATCCAATGTCTGATTGTCTAAAACAGTTATTATCTCATTCTTGATTCTCAGTGTTGTTTTGTTTGTGGAGGTCTCTAGATCCCTCTGTTAAAGATACAAATTAAGTGTTGTCAACTGATAGACTGACTCCTGGTTCAAGTGATTCAAGTACGGACTGTTTATTCAGACAAGCCTATGGGATGAAAATCTTGGGTTTCCAGGACCAGACGTTGTTGACTAGATTTAATTAAAAAACTAGTTTGCCTTCTCATTCCATCTCAATTCTTTAATATAAAAGAGCTCTGGGAGGCTAAGGTTATCACACATGTACAGTATTTTCTAAAGAAAAGTTCCGAATCTGTGTTAAAATGAAGATGAATCACCGCTTTATTTACCAGTAACGCTGCGATTGTTCTGCCAGTTATCAGGAAGACTCATCAGTGTTCAGGAGTGTTTAGTGCTTTTGTTTGTTTTTAATACTGGTATTCATGTTGAACAGGCCAGCCTTTTGTAATGCGAAAAAGGTTTAAAAACAAATTATTAATATTTAGAGGCGGCAGGAATCTGGGTAAGGAAATCAGATAAAATTCGGGTGAGTTGCGGGTAAGGTCCTGGAGTTGAGGTGGCACAGTTGAGACAACAGTATCTCGGTCATACTGCTACTGTACTACCACAGCCTTAATGTTATTAGTTGGGGTTATTTTAACAACTTTTTTATATACAGTACTGGACTCAGGAGTTGTTACTGTATTTAATTTAAAACACATAAAACTTTGTATTATATTAATTTAATTGATGTAAAAAAGATATATAGAAAACACTTTTGTGACTGACTTTTTTTCTTCTTTTTTTGTGAAACAAAAAATAAAACGAAAAATATGAAAACATCAAAAATAATTTCAAATGTTGAGATTTCCCCCAAACTAAGCTGAAAAAATTGAACAGATCAACATGAAAACTTCTGAAATGATGTTAAACGTTGAGCCTAGGGCTCTAGTCATATCCATAGTTCATTCCTCCTTTTCAAAGCACCTTAATGCATTTATTTTCTCATTAGTATATGTACAGGCAGTCCCCGACTTATGAGAGGGATATGTTCCTGGACCCTGATTGTAAGTCAGTTTGTTTGTGAGAACAGTGTTAATTCCATAGTTTTTGTTAGGTTAAAGCACATCCCTGCCCATACAAAATAACAGTAATATCCCATACATAACAAATATTGTAAATACCTGTACTGATAATAAAGTGATGTTAAACAATATAGAATAATGTAAGTAATGTAAAAAATGGGATTTTCATTAAACAATTTTGTGATGAATGTATTGGGATCCCGTTCGTAAGTGTGCATGATTCCAAGTCGGACGGTCGTAACTCAGCAACTGCCTGTATTGTCCAGAAACTGGGAAAATCCAGAAACCAGCAATTCTAATTTCCTAAGGTTTCCAGTTTTTGGCCTTTGTACTGTACTGTGTACTGTATTTCTTTTAAGCCAGATATACAATATCAGGCCTCCCCTCTTTTCTCAGGAGGGTATGGAAGTGAGCTGTGTCTCTAGCTTTGAAGAACTTTTTTGGCACTTTCCTCCGAATAGAAATTTGAGGACAATTAACTAATGTTTGGGTGAGAGATAATTCTAGTTTATAATCGTTGAGGGATTTGCACGAAACTATCAGGAGTACCCGGGTAATTTGGGATTTGATCCATAAAGGATCCTCTGTGCCATCTGTCGTGATTGGCTGGTTGAACTATCGTATCTTGGGACGACTGCTTTGGGAATTTGGGATACTCTGTACAGTACTTAGTTAATGATAAGTATTCTTCTCTGGGCAGGTATCTTGGTGAATAAATATGTTAGGCTTTTACCTTGTCAGGGATTTAGGTGATTAGATTCAAAAGGAAATTGAATGAGTTGTTAAGCTTCTTCCAGAGAAGGTTAATTTTTGTTTGGAGAACTCACACCCTATAACCAGACTGAAGCCCTAGAATAAGAATGTACATTGTTCCTTTACCACAGAGACTTTGCTATGTGGTGAAGTGGAGACATGCAGACTAGTTAGATGAGAGCTACGGTTGGGCAGGCATTGTTTTGGTTGTAGATTTTAATTCTCCAAAGGAATCTCAATGAAAGAGAAGTGATTCCTCTCCTTACAACTCCTCCAGATTAATTTGTAATTCCTCTTTTTTCTTTCTCTGATACATGGGCGAAAATATTTGTGGGGGTACCTATTGTATTTGTGGACAATGCCTCTGCTGCTCCCTGTATACAAGTGGTCGCCTAGGTCGCTTCTGAAGGGGAAAAGTCATAGGGATGTGCTTGATGTTGGAAAGCATGTTGCTAGAATGTTGAATGATGGTGCAGATGCTTAGTTACGGTTAAGGTGTTACGTTATAAAAGATATTAGAATCACTCTGGGAGTTCTGTTTTTGATGGACATTTTTCCATTGAATGGCAATTACATTCTTGCAGGCTGTTTCAATGTCTACAGACTGCAAAAATTTCTTATCCAAAAATTCTTCAAAACTTAGGAGATATTGATGTAATAATTCTAGTTATAACTAATATACTGTATCAATAACAGAGTACAGTGTTAGAAAAATCTAGTTTCCTAATTTAAAAGTATGGTTTTATTATCTCATCAACAGGTTTGGGGTTCAGTACAGTGTAGTGGTTTTACATCTGTCAGCAGACAGTGCATGGTGGCTGGAGTGGTAGACCTTGCATGAAAATTGAGGTTTGCAATTTATTTAGAGTTTCTGAATTTCCCCCCACACCTAATGGAGATACAGCACAGTATAGTATTTTACTTTACCAATGTTCATAGTTTTTTTACTGTACTATATATGATTTAGCTGCAAACGAATACCTGTATATGTTTTTTATATACCCTGTACCTGTACTGTATTGTAGAATATAGTGTTTTGACCCAACTCTGCCATCCTTCATAGCTGAATTTTGAATTACAATTAGATTTTAACATTTGTCTATTGCCAAATTGTTTAAATAACAAAAACAAGATAAAATAAATAAAAGTTAATACTGTAGGTACATAGAGAAGTTGAGATAAGTGTGTGGTGAAATGGGAGCGATATTGTGGTTTGTGTGGTGAATTATAAACTTTCAGTGTAGTAAGGCATATATAATAAGTAGAATTTAGTTTCAGAAATTACGTAAAAAAACCACTTCATCTTGTCCAAACATTGCACAAATAAGGATAAGTAAAAGTATTCTGGTCTTGTAAATGAGCTGAGTATAGACTATGTCCTGTATGCACTCCAACAGACAACACAAACCAACCTAACTGGGGTTTGGTAGGTTCATTTGTCTGTCATAATAAAGGGTTTATACTCGCCTTATTTATGGGACCTTGGCACTTTTAAGAGTCAGGAGAGGAATCTGAGGACATACTTGACAGTATTGTTTTTAATTGTGGTCATGTACTGTTATTTTGACTGCTCATTTACATTAGAAGTGAACAAGGGCTAGTTACAGTACTTAAGTCTTTTAACTGAGTGAATTATAGCTCCTGTATCTATATAACAAACAAATGTTATCTAAAACTATAGTAAGATTTTCATACCTCTTTATAATTCTATATTGGAGACCAGCTGCACGAATTCTTTATTGGAGACCAGTTGCACGTTATGGTAGTACAGGTAATGCTTCCTATATCAGACTGGTACTGAGCACAGAGACTTAACATTTTCCAACAAAACATAAGAAAAAAATCGTCTACGTTAGGGGTGAAATTCCTCTTGAAGTTCATTACGGATGAGCTTTAAGGCTGAGTACTTTGTGGGGAGGATGTGATAAGATAAGAGAGGCGAGCTGTGTTACGTTCCTTCTCATAATGCTGTCAAATCAATATACTGTATATATGTAACATCTCTGTGGCATTGCATTTATTTTTATTGAGGAAATTTGATAGTTCATTGTAATTTGATGTGTATTTAACTTTTTTAAATGTTTAATACTATCCTCAGAGATAGATAGGACACAGTATAAATCTCATGAGACTTTATTTGTTGAGTACAAGAGGAATAATTTTTTTGAGTAAAATTGATAACATACTATTGAAAGTATTAAGATTAATTTACTTAACATTTAGAATTAATTATTTTGTTCCTGTACTGCATTGACATATTTATCTAAGTCCAGTTTTCATTTGATTAAAGATTCAGAAGTTTTGATTGGTGCCATTAGTGCCATGTTTACAAAATGTGTATGGTTTGCCTAGTGTTTTTTTTGTCATTCTTTTCAACATAGCCATTACATTTTCTTGGTAGACTTGTGGTAAAAATATATCCTGTAGATTTGTGGTAAGAAAGATATCCTGTAGATTTGTGGTAAGAATATATCCTGTAGATTTGTGGTAAGAATATATCATGTAGATTTGTGGTAAAAAAGATACCATGTAAATTAGTGCTTAAAAAGATATCCTGTTATGCTTGTACAGTACTTTGTTGAACTCTGTCATCTAGCAACAGAGAGTTATCCATCTCAACCCCCCATTTATTTTGGTTAACATTGTCTTATTGTTTAATTTCACACATTTGCCTGAGAAACATTCATCTAGTATAGAAGGATTTGACAAGTACTTAAAAACAACTTGAAATATCGTCAAAATTATTTCTGTCAGACATACAGTATATTTATTTAAGTATTTTTTCTTCATGTAATGGTGAATAAAATGGAAGTTAATATAGAGCAGTGATATTATTTGTAGTTGTAAATTTCAAGTGATTTTGTATTCAATTTACAATGAGGTGGAACAAGTATGTATATTGGCACATGTCTTTCACCACCTTCATGTTTTTATTTAGTCTCTTATAAGGTGCTTCCCTCGCTCCCTCCCCTTACATGTCCTTCTACTTATTTCCCAAGCTTATTTAAATATTCCTGCATGTTTTGTGTATTTTGTTTCTAAGGTTTTCTTGCCAGGACATATTCGGTACTTTTGCGGATTATTGGAGTAGGTCGGTACATCCCAGTTTCCCTCTCATTTTGATATTTTTTAGATATATATCATTACCTCAGTTTGGAACATCTTGTAAATATCCCTACTCAGGTTTTTAGGTGACTGATAGTTACACGAAGATCACTCACTCTTTTGATAAACATTACTCAGAATTAAAGATTAGAGGTCATAGTTTGCCTTAAGACTTGGGTGTGTAATAAATCATGACACTGAGCAGTTCATTCTTTCTCCTGCAGTAACAGCCCCTCTATCCATTTGTCAGCCTCCCTAAGAAAAGATGTATCAGTCCAATTCCTCGTATATTTAGAATAATATATGTTGAAGCTTCATTGACACTGAGGTTAAATTGAACCATGCAGTAACTGGTGTTGTATAAGGTAAGAGTGATTGATCTCTTACATTGTTTTAGAGATATTTATACATGTAATGAGAGAGTATCAATGAGGTGCTTTATGAGAACCTACTTACCTGGTATCATGGGTAACCAATCTGACATGACTATAGTTCAGTCTCTTATTTTTAAGGGTTATTTCTGGGTGGGAGGGGCCAGCCTAGGGTTTATGATATGATTATTGGTTAAATATGGGGTGGCATTGTTCAGGCCAGTGGTATGCATACAGTACTACTCGTGAGTGTGTTGAGACTAAAAAGTAATTATTAGTGGCATGCTTGAAGGATCTGTGGTGGAAAGTGGGGAATGGCCATGTGATGTCTGTATGAAGGTGTTGGCAGTAATTCAATAATGTACAGTGAGTGTGGGAGGGGGTTTCACAAGCAAAACTGCAATGTAAAAATGGCAGACTGTAGGATGTTGCTGATTTTAAGTGTGCCACATGTGCAAGTAAACATGTGGGTTTAGCAAAACTGGAGAAACTCAACATCGGAGGAGGTGCTGAAGCTAGCTAACTGAGAAGAAGTTTAAGAAACCATTGCTTTTATTGACAGTGAGATGAGAGAACCTTCTCATAGTATGAAAGGAAAGATGTATGTAGCCATTGTAAGAATTATGTTGCTGTATGGCAGTGAACATGAACATTGAAAGAGGATAGCATACATAGATTTGAGTTAGGTATCCTGCAGAAGTAAAGAAAATGGCCAGGGGATAGTGATGATTCTTGCAAGGAGTTATTGAAAGAAAAACACAGATACTCTGTATTGTACATCAAGTTTTGTAGTGCTGGGTAAAGAGGTCAGCAATCTTTTGGTTGAACCTGAGTACAGCATATAGCGCAAAAGATGTAAAGAGAACTTTGAAACATTACTAAATTTGGGGGAAGGGCATGAAAATATTGATATAGAGTAAGATGATGAGAATAGAAATGAAGACCCATGAAAGGAAATAAGTTATGAGGAAGTTGAGAAGGCATTCCAAGAAATGAAAAATTGAAAGACACCGGTGAATGATGAGCTATTGTTAGAAATGTTTTAAGCAGAAATCACTGAATGTATTATACTTGGTTGGAACCAAGAGAAGGTCCCACTATATTGGCAAAAAGCAATTGTCTGTCCAGGATTTAAGAAAGCAGTTGGAATACAGTCAACATGGGGGTTAAAAACTCCATATTAATGAAATTTGTGCTCTTGGAGGCTAAAACTTCACTAATGCACTTCCAGAAACACTAGACATTTAGAACAGCTTAATATTTACCTCTGGAGTGAGGCGATCGAGTGGATACAGCCCTCGGCTCCTGTTCTAGGGGTCGGTGGTTCGATCCCTGGACACTCTTAGTTCACCCAGCTGTAAATGGGTACCTAAGTTTAAAACTTGGGAAAGTGAATGTGGTCGAGTGCAGTACCAACCATACTGCCTTTGTGTACCGAAGGCCTAGTATACTGTGTGCTGTATCTACACTGTCCATAATGGGCAGTCATGCCTATGGGACCCATGGGTACCATACTACAGTATGGGTCAGTAGTGCCATCTCCTTATTATATTCAAGACCAAGTGCAACTTGCCAACTCATCCCACACTGTTACTACCGACCACATGTAGAATAGATGAAAAAAAGGTTAAAACATACAATATCATACTAAAATTTTTTTACTTGTGACAGACTAAACTATGTCAGTGATTGGCTGGCAGCTACATATACTGTATTATTGTTTATTTAAAATACTATTAACCTTACTATTACCAACCTAATTTGCTTCTGTTGTGTAAGTGCTATGTATGACAACCGGCATTGTTTTATGAAGAATTAACCACTTGTGTATTGAGTCTCCTCTCTGCTGAATAAAATTGTCTGGCAATAGCCAAATAAAATG
This sequence comes from Homarus americanus, assembly GCF_018991925.1. Classification (NCBI taxonomy): domain Eukaryota; kingdom Metazoa; phylum Arthropoda; class Malacostraca; order Decapoda; family Nephropidae; genus Homarus; species Homarus americanus. The sequence goes on from NW_024733870.1 coordinate 686,472, forward strand.
GAAAAAGTAGTGTCCCTGTAGGTTATGTCAGTGTTTGGTAATTGGTTACACACCTAAAAGTCTATGCACAATTGCTACAGTATTAACTTTGCTATTATTGTATTTGCTGGTGTATAAGATGCATTTTTCCTCAGAAATATCCTTCAAAGTCAGTCCTAGGCTTATACACCAAAGTTATAATGTTAAGTACTGTGATGGTTGGTTGGCTATATGAGCCCTGATGCCACCAGGAACTTGAAGTCAAAATCTGTAACTCTTAGCCTCCCATTGAAGGATTAGTGTTTATCTACTGGTAGTTGTATGAAAATTTTTATTGTCTTTGTAATTTGTAAAATAATTGATAATATAGTGGATAAAGCCAATGAATAAGAACATATTCTCTGAGATGGTAACAGTGAGGAAGTAACTGTCTTCTGTGTATCCAACCATAAGTGCTATTTTTAACTTGTTGACTCTTGCCACATATACAGGTAGTTCTGCAATAACGCGATAATTGTGTTCTTGTAAAATATCGTGTTATAGAAAATCGCGTAATAGAAATAACAGGGCTTATGGAGAAAATAGGGTTAGGTGCAGATTACTCGAAATCGAAAAAATTTAGTAGTTAGCCTAACACAAAGGATAGCACAGTCTAAATAAATGTTACATTCATATCTAATAATGAAATCATACAGTAAATGTAACACTTTACCTTGAAAAAATATGAATGTAACTTGATGGGGGAGAAGGGTGATTTTGAGGTTGATAACATCGAGCTTCTCTTCAAGTGTTATATCCTTTCTTTTACGATCATCACCGGGAATTCTATCACCAGAACGCTTCTTGGAGATATTCTTCTTTACCATATTCACAATTAATACCACAAAATTGGAGAAATAGTAAGCAAAAATCGCGTAATAGCAAACAAGCGTTCGCGTTATACAAATATCGTTCCTAATTCATAAATCGCGTTAGAGCAAATTCGCGTTATCAAAACACGCGTTATAGCAGAACTCACTGTACTTTGCACTGTAACCCTAATTTTGAATCAATTTGATAATGGCGTTTGGAAAATTTCTCCTTTTTCTTCATTGGCTGCAGAAACTTTAATATTAGGTAACTTACATTGCTTCTTAAATCTATCAAACCTTCCATGGCTTGCTTGTATTGTTATCACCTCACTCTTACTGTTGTCTTACTTCAGGACATTATACAGCTTTAAACCTTTATTTTGTACTACTTGTTAACTTAATGTTTTGATGTGATTGGTGTTCAATCCACATGCTTAACAGCTTTTCCATTGATTCCATAATCAAATTGTGAGGACAACTATGTTGCATTTACAGTAATATAGGAACACTTTTATGGTTAGCTTATGCTGTATTTTGTATGGATTAGTATGAATTGTTCAGCATGTTCCTTCACTTCAGCTGAGAGTACACGTAATGTTTATCAGATGTTAACCAACAAATAGATTTTCTTTTTCTCTTGGGTGTAGAGGCACTGCTCTCACCGGCTAAACATTTTTAACTCAGAGTCATTAAGGAAAGATGCATTTATCAGGATAAACAATACAGTTCACCCAGATACATGAACACAATGGCAACTACACTGAGAGAGAGTAGATGCTGCCATAGAGGAATAACATATCAGGTGTTGCAAATGGCATCTCAGGGACTAGTGTAAACTGTTCCTATACTGTATTGACAAATTGTGTTAAGTGAAATTTTGTAAAATGAGGAGTGACTGTATAAACTTCATGCACAAATTTCTCCTGAGGTTGAATGATCTAGAGATTGACTGACATTCAAAGATGTTCTAGAATCCTGGTTCAGTCCCTCAAAGATAATATTGAGGTGTACTTTATGTATAATTGTTTGCAAGAAGAATTAAGGCTTTGTGGTGAAAGAAATATATTAAACCCCTATATGACTTTCCCAGTTGGTTGAGTGTATTTTGTCTCTTAATTGCTGGTAAATCCATTGTGGGATGGGGGTTAGAGGGGGTCGGCGTGGAATTAGAACAAGGATGAGGCTTTGAAAGATAGTAAAGAAAGATGGTCAGTTGAGTCTAGGCAATTATTGAATAGTGTTCCAGTAGAGTAAGATAGATCAAAGTTAGACCATACTAGAACTATATTAGAACAGGTTTGAATAAGTTGATTAAGCTATACTGTAATAGATTTTTGGTAAGATGAGAATAGGGGTAAAGTTGAGTTAAAATAAGGTTGGAAGAGGTTTTGATTAAGAACTAGGGTTTGATAATGTGGATTAGGCATGAATATGATGGTGTTAAGTCAGGAAAATATTGTGTTTGACTCGGTGAAATTGGAACGAGGATAGACGAGGAGGGAATGGGATAGGGAGTGTCACAACGAGACATTTAATATAGAAGATCTGAAGTTATTGCTGGGGGTAGTGATGAGATGAATAGCTAGTGGTAGATGAAGTTGTGTTGGGGTAAGGTTCTGCCTTGGGTAAGGGTAGGGGTAAGTTGGGGTTATAACAGTCAACAGTTTGGTGTTGATAGCAAAGTAGCACCACCACCACCACCTGTTAGTTTACTATTGCTGGTGTGGAGGGGTAGATAACGTGTTGCAATTAGCGAGGGCTAGCGGTAGGGGTGAAATTCCGCGGATTTTTTTTATTTTTTTTTTATTTATTTTTAACAAATGTGATACATAGGATGAATAGGTTACAGTTTATCAAATATTGAGAACTTTGTTTATTAAAAGAAGTAATGTTATTTGGATTTAATTGATGGCTTAATTTTATTGAAGCCTTGCCTTTAAAAAGAGAAGATATTAACAAGTGAACTACACATCTATTTTGGTGCCTAGCTGGTTGAAAGTTTCACCCATGGCTAGTGAGCAGTGGTGGATTATGCATTTAGCCACAATAATCACATGCCTACGAAGCCCCTAAAGTTAGGGCTTTGAGCATGTAGACCCATGTTGTAAATGATAAAACTAAATATTTATGATATTGTTATTTTTATTACCTTAAAAAGATGTTGCAACAACTAAAAAAAAAATAGCACAAAGTGAAGTAGAGGGCCTCAAAATCTTGGTCTAGAGGCCCCAGACACTATTAATCCACCACTGCTACTGAGTCACACATTATAGTGTTTTGGGGGGGGGGGGTAAAGGAAGTTGTAAATACGAAGATTGAGAATGTGAAATTGGGAGAAGCAAAGGTGTGTTATTTATTAGTGGGCAAAGGAAAGTATAATTTGTACGTAGGGAATGAATACAAAGATTTGTGAAAGAATAAAGAGACATTATAGGGAGAGTTGATTGGCGTATATCATAGGCGTACCGAAGGGGGGAGGGGGGCGTCCCCCCTTGAGCTAATAAGTTATACCAAATAACGCATTTTTAACTATATTTAAATATCACTAACAACGTCAAAAACAAAAGTAAAACAAAATTTTTAATCGTATTTCAACAAAACCTCGGTATGTTTAGTTTAAAGTTCGCCCCCCCCCTCTCTGTTAAATTTCTGGGTACGACACTGTAGTATAGGTCCGCCGAGTGGCACCAGCTGTCATCAGAGCCTCATGGGAGCGCCAGAGTTCAGCCCGACAGTCACATAATAACCGACGTGACACACTAGGCTAGGCATTGTACTGCGTCGTATTACAGCTGGTCCTCAGCATGACCTCTGTTGTGGGACGTGATAGGGGTCACTCACAGAGGACTAAAGCCCACTCTTAAGGCCGTCGACCGTATAGAAGCTTGGCTTAAAGTTCAAAATTAATGTGATGTTTGTGGATTGAATCTGGCAGTTGGTTCAGAGCTCACAGCTGTCCTGTCTCAACACACTGTATATTTTGGCTGCCCGTAATAGCTTTGTTTTGTACTTTTTTGATGGAAGCAAACAATTTTTGTTCTGGTTATACTGTACATGTACTGTATATTTTTAAGATTATATTACGATGAAGCTCTACAATTGTCGTACTATTAATACCATACAGGCATATACCACACAGCTGTAGTCAACAAAAAACACTTCCATATAAACAGGTCGTATGGCAGGCGACTAGGGTAGGTTAGGTTGAACTGTGTTATAATGGGATATTGTCAGAAAAATGTAATGATACACATACAGAGGATACCCAGGATACCCCACCCAAAATATCATTAGTGGTCATCCTGATAAGAGGTACATGTCTGTGTATGACCCCAGGAACAAGCTTAGTCGCTGGCCTCCTGCTGACCACTGAGCTATTTATTTGGTGTGCATGATTAAACTCCCTTAAGTAAATACAAAACTCATTGATTTTCGACGTCATTTTAACCGCCATCATTGTACCGTAGTATAGTTCCTCGGTTGGTCTGGGGAAGCTTGCAAAACCCAAGGCATCATTTGTCCTGTTAATCTGTTGTATGATGCAAGAATTATATTATTGCTTTTCTTTATTTGGTCTTTTAGAGGTTGTCAGGTAGCTTTAATTGTTCTGTTGTTTAATGAAGTTAGTGTTACAATGTAGATGTTTTGTTTATTGGCTCAGTAAAGTGTTGATAATATATACCATAATTACGTCAGATTTCTAGAACAGTAGAGTTAAGATTTCGGCTATAATATTAATATATCAGTTGTAGCTGCAGTATATATTTCATGCCTTTTGGTCACTATTTTGTGAAAGATAATTAACATGTCAGACAGGTGATGCCATATAATAATGCAGGTGACTTGTGGAACTGCTGTGTTGGTGCAGAATACATTTATATTTTGCTGAATAGCCGTTGATATACAATGTGCACCTTCCTTCCTCTTGTTGTTGTTGTTAGGTGTGTGTGATATGCACGGAAAATATAACATTAGCTTATAAAAAAGTTAAATTGAATAAAACATAAGAACATAGAGAAATAGACAAAATCATGGTGTTGACGAAAAGTGTCCAGCGTGGTGGTGGTGTAACGTCAACTATGATTCGCGGGACAAAAAAAAGACGAAGCCTTTAACTCAATCATTATGACAGTCTAGGTGTGTGGCAGTCACGTATGTCATACAACCACCAAATTCACACTTGTAGGACATCCCTATCTTATGAGTGTCAATGAAGGGAGGATGGATGAGTGGATGTCGTGTGGTAGAGTCGCCTCCTCCCTTCCGTCATCTGCCTTCATATTATTATTATTATTATTATTATTATTATTATTATTTATTTTTTATTATTATTATTATTATTTATTTTATTATTATTATTATTATTATTATTATTATTATTATTATTATTATTATTATTATTATTATTATTATGGTGTGCAATGACAAAGTAAAACAACATCTTAACTATGACAAAATTCGTGTGTATTAGTTTGGAATCCACTGAAATCACTTGTGGTAGTTATTAAATCAGTGAAATACAGTACATCTACGAACATAATTATCTAGTTCATTAGCGCCAGTCAGACTCGTTACTGCTATTACTATTATTATTGACAATAGCAAGAGGAATTTATTTGAAAGAGAATAAAGTTTACTGGTTGCAATGATGTATACATGTACAGGACTATATAGTTTAATTGAGGTTTTGTGGATATTGTTATGCTGTAGGAAGAGTGGATGTCATGGTGGGTGTGTGGCGGGCGGGTGTATGTTGTGGCGGGTGTGTGGAAGCTGGGTGTATATACTGTGTAGACTGTCGGGTGTGTGGCGGCTGGGTGTAAGGCGAGTAGCCCCAGGAGGGAGGTGCCCGCTGGTATGTGTTAGAAATGTTTGTGTTCGTTACTGGCGGAGGGAAGGGAGGGGGGTACAGGAACGGGGAGGGGGAGAGAAAGGTGAGGGTAGGGAAAGGGAAGTAGGGGTAGAGAATGAGGGAGTTAAGGGAGGAGTAGAGATTGAGGGAGTTAAGGGAGGAGTAGAGATTGAGGGAGTTTTAGGGAAGAAGAAACCAGCTGGCGGGGCAGTAGGTGAACCATAACCAGCTGTGTAAGATCTAGCGGGGCAGTTATGAACCTTTACGAGGGATCACCCGAGCCAGATGTAAGTGATAAGGTGATAACATGGGTAGAGAGCAGCTGTGTATTTATTAGAAGGGAAGGAGGGGTAGGAAGGGATGAATGAAGAATGTAAAGAGAGAGGAAGAGAGGGAAGGAGGGGTAGGAAGGAAGGGAGGAAGAAAGAAGGTAAACAAAGGAAGGGAGGGAGGGAGAGAAGTTGGAAGAAGGAAGGGAGGGAGGAAGGGGTAGGAAGGAAGGAAGAAGGGAGGGGGGAGTTAAGTCATCTGGTGAGAGATAGATGGGTAGACCTCAGCTGGGTGTGTGGGTAGAACATAAATTATCACGAGTAATTAGGAGGAAGATCAGCCAGTAGGGATCAGGGGGGCAGGGATCAGCAGCAGCAGGGCGGTTCCAGCTCCAGTATCGAGTGTGTCAGGTGTTGGCTAGATCCACACTCACTCTAGGTTAGGTTAGGTTTGGATTAGATTAGATTAGGTTAGGTTAGGTTAGACGGATGTAGGTGTTGTTGGGCATCGAGTTTCAGTAGTAACTTAATTGATGGTTTTATGTGTATATGAATATCTCAGTTTTTATGCGATTAATTTATTTTTTTCTTCACTTTTCTTGTACCTGATTCTGTTTCCAGTTAATTAATAGACAGTTTCATCACCAACATCCCACATAAGTTACGTAGACAAATGACATGTTAAACGGTGGCATTTTGTTGGAATCTCTAGTTTAAGTTTGTAGAGTCTCACCTTTGGTTACTGAGGAAGAATATACCTCAGACACAGTGGAAGACCTGATAATGTAGGTAATATCAGTGAAATTATTCCAGTTGCTCCGGTTTCACTAGGTTCCCCGGTTAGGTTAGGTTAGTAAACTTCCGTGGCTCCAAAATTTTACCGTCGTTGGATACGGAATTGCGCTATTATTCACAAGGTACACGAGTCATTGGTCAGCACTTGAATACATCGGCGGGTGTAAGATGATTAGCTGCTGTGGGCGTCCGATCATTGCTGTAAAGGTGATGTGATCAAGACAGTGGTATTAGACGATTATTGGTCAGCCACACAGCCAAGTATCGTGTTCTTGTATCGTATTTCTCGTAACTGTTCCCGTGTGAAGTCTCCCGAACCCAAAATTTAAGAACGCCAAATGATCTAGATGTTTACGATAATTTCCCTGACCGACTCTGAAATAACCAGACTCGGTGTTACAGTCAGATGTTAATTTCTATGTTTATGTTAGGAATTAGAGTAGTGTTTTTAATGTTAACTCTGCAATAAATACACCCGATAGCCTATGGCATAATGAGTATTGTAGTCTATTATTGTTGGTAAAAAGTAAGTTACGTTTTTGTCGAATATATAAAGATAAATTTTAGGTTATGGTAAAAGACGATCTCCTGTGTTTTGTGGGAGGGGTTATCGAGGTCGCGAGTGGGCTGGGTGTAATCTTAGTTAAAGCGCCGCCCCGTCCCGCGACCTGCCACTCACCACGCAGGACCTGTTGAACCACCCACACTGGTTCACACCCGGTCATATATTTTTTTTTAACCCTTAGAATTATAAAAGATAGATACAGGGTTATTTAAAGACTGTATAAGCGTATTTCTTAACCAGATCAGTGGGGGTATTGAACACTGCGTATGTACTTTCGTCTTTATCAGGAAAGTATAAGGACTTCTCTATCAGGAAAGTATAAGTATTTTCTTCTCTCAGGAAAGTATAAGGACTTTGTTTATATATATTTTTAAGAAAGCAGTAGTCCAGGAGGAGGAGGTGGGTCAGGTGTGAAGGGCTGTGTTTTAGAAAGGTAGTGTGTTGGTGCTAGTAGTGGTGAAAGGGGTGGGGGGGCAGGGGTGTATACAGACCAGGTAGGAGGGTCAGGGGTAAAGGGTGGTGGGGTGGTAGGAAAGGGGTGGGGGGCAGGGTGTATTATGACCAGGTAGGAGGGCCAGGGGGTAAAGGGTGGAATAGTGTGCCAGTCTTGTGTGCTTCAGGTAGTGCCATTGGGAAATTAGTTTTGGTATTTTAAGAGTATGTGTGTGTGTGTGTGTGTGTGTGTGTGTGTGTGTGTGTGTGTGTGTGAACGTATGTGTATGTGTTTGTATTTTTTCTTTTTATACTCATTTGGTATTTTTAGCGTTCTGTTACTATATATTTTCCCTTTACTCTTCTTAGTCAGAAATTCTGGTGACCAAACGAATGAACTGTTTGATGTGCGTGAGTGTCCGTGCGTTCGTAAACTTCAGCTAGTTAGTGTGTTGGCTTGAGCTTGTGGTTAGAGAACCCTTATCAAGATTTCACATTCATGATTTCACCGCTGGACTAACATACATAATGACTCGGGTGTTGAAGATTGCCCGATATTTTTTTTTTCCAGCCGATATACTTTTTTTTAATATTTTTCAGCCGATATACTTTTCTCAGCCTATGGGTTTTTATAATATTTTTCAGTGTTATATATTTTTTAATATTATTTCAACCGATTTACCTTTTTTTTTTAGATAATTTTTTCAGTCATAATACGTCGCCATGGATGATTAACCACCACATTGACCTGACTCACTCCACCCACCCACCCACCCACCACCCACCACCCCACCACCCACCTCCACCCACCATAGTAGAAGGCCTATACCTCTAGAACATATGCTTGTGTTGGCCTCGAGGGAGAGAGAGATAAGATGACGTTCTTGTCTCATAGTCTTGCAGTTTGTGTATCTGTGTCTCACGGTAAAGGCTTGCAATGTGGGAAATATTCCCAGTGACTATGGAGGTGTAGCAACTATTGTAATGGTGTGTGTGTGTGTGTGATATAGTACTTGGGGGGAATAGTTAAAGTAGGAGAGAGGGGAGGCTGGGGGGTGAATGAGGGTTGTGAGGTGAAGGAGGAGGAGGTGTCGATGGGTGAAGGAGGGTGTCGAGGGGGAAGGGGAGGGGGGGTGTCGGAGGTGTGAGGGATGGAGGTGTCGAGGGGTGGTTGGAGGGAGGAGTGTCGAGGGGTGAAGGAGGGAGAGTGGAGGCACTGGATGGAGGTGAGGTTCCACAGGGATCGAGACTGCCGGGGGGGCACTGCCCGATCCTGCCCTGACGACGGATCCTGTCACCATTTATCTTCCCTCTCTACTACACCTCTCTCTACTACACCTCCTCTCTCTACTACACCTCCCCACTTTCCTCTCTATCCCCCTCTCTCTACTACACCTCTCTACTACACCTCCCCTCTCTCTACTACACCTCTCTACACACCTCTCTCTACTACACCTCCTCTCTCTACTCTTCCCCTCTCTACTACACCTCCTCCCTCTCTACTACACTCTCCTCTCTCTCTTCCACACACCTCTCTCTCTACACCTCTCTCTCACACTCTCTCTACTACACCTCTCTCACACCTCTCTCTCTACTACACACCCCTCTCTCTACTACACCTCTCTCTCTACTACACCTCCTCCTCTCTATAACTCCCCCTCTACACCTCTCTACTACACCTCTCTCAACCTCACTACACCTCTCTGCACCCCCTCTACTACCCTCTACTACACCCCCCTCTACACACCTCCCTCCCCACACACACCTCTCCCCACACACACCTCTCTCACACCTCCCTCACTACACCCCCCACCTCTCCCCCACCTCACCTCTCACTACACCTCCTCTCTACTTTCACACCTCCTCTCTACTACACCTCTCTACCACACCTCTCTCTCATGACTCTCTACTACACCTCTCACTACACCTCTACTACACCTCTCTCTACTACACCCTCTCTCCCCCACCTCCCCCCCCTCACACCTCCCCCTCACACCCCCCACACACCTCCCCCCCTCTACACACCTCTCTCTCCACCTCACCCCCCTCTACACCCCCCACTCACCTCTACCACACCCCCTCACCAACCTCTCCCCACTACACCTCCACCCTCTCTACTACACCTCCCCCCTCTCTACTCCCCTCTCTTACACCTCACCACCCCCCCCCACCACACCTCCCTCCTCTACTACACCCCTCCCCCCCTCCCTCTCTACACACTTCTCTCTACTACACCTCCCCTCTCTCTCTACTACCTCCCCCCTCTCTCTCCTACCACCCCCCCCTCTCTCTCTACACCTCCCCCTCTCTCTACTACCCACCTCCCCCCCTCTCTCTACTACACCTCCCCCCCTCTCTCTACTACACCTCCCCCCCTCTCTCTCACTACCTCCCCCCTCTCTACTACCTCCCCCCTCTCTACTACCTCCCCCTCTCTCTTCCACCTCCCCCCCTCTCCCTACCTCCCCCTCTCTACCTCCCCTCTCTCTCTTACCTCACCCCCTCTCTCTCTACCTCTCCCCCTCTCTCTACTACCTCCCCTCTCTCTACTACCTCCCCTCTCTACTACACCTCTCCCCCTCTCTCTACTACACCTCCCCCCCCTCTCTCTACACACCTCCCCCCTCTCTACTACACCTCCCCCTCTCTACCTCCCCCTCTCTCTACTTCCCCCTCCCCCCTCTCTCTGCTTCACCTCCCCCCCTCTCTCATTACACCTCCCCTCTCTCTCCCCACCTCCCCCCTCTCTCTACTACACCTCCCCCTCTCTACTACACCTCCCCCTCTCTCTACTACACCTCCCCTCTCCTACTACCTCCCCCCCCCTCTCTACTACACCTCCCCCTCTCTACTACACCTCCTCCTTCCCCTCTCTACTACACCTCCCCCTCTCTACCCACCTCCCCTCTCTCCTCCCCCCACCTCTCTCCCCTCTCCCCTCTCTCTACTACACCTCCCCTCTCTACTACCTCCCCCCTCTCTCTACTACACACCTCCCCTCTCTCTCCCCACACCTCCCCCTCTCTCCTACACCTCCCCTCCTCTCTACTACCTCCCCTCTCTCTCCTACCTCCCCTCCTCTCTACCTCCCCTCTCTCTACTACCTCCCCTCCCTCTACCCCACACCTCCCCCCTCTCTCTACTACACCTCCCTCCCTCTCTACTACACCTCCCCCTCTCTACTACACCTCCCTCCCTCTCTACTACACCTCCCCCCTCTCTCTACTACACCTCCTCCCTCTCTCCTCTCTCTACTACACCTCCCCTCTCTCTCTACTACACCTCCCCTCCCTCTCTACTACACCTCCCCCTCTCTCTCACCCCACCCTCCCCTCTCTCTTCCACCTCCCCCCTCTCTCTACACCTCCCCCTCCTCTCTACTACACCTCCCCCCTCTCTCTACCTACACCTCCCCTCCCTCTCCCCACCTCCCCCTCTCTCCCCCCCACCTCCCACTCCCCTCTCTCTACCACCTCCCTCTCTCTACTACCTCCTCCTCTCCCCTCTCTCACTACCTCCCCCTCCTCTCTACTACCTCCCTCCTCTCTCTACTACACCTCTCCTCTCTACTACCTCCCCTCCCTCTCTACTACACCTCCTCCCTCTCTACACCTCCTCCCTCTCCCCTCCTCTCTACTACACCTCCCTCCCCTCTCTACTACACCTCCTCCTCTCTCTACTACACCTCCTCCTCTCTACTACACCTCCCACTCCCTCTCTCTACACCTCCTCCTCTCTCTACTACACCTCCTCCCTCTCCCTCTCTCTACTACACCTCTCCCTCTCCTCTCTCTACTACACCTCCCCCCTATGTAAATTTAAAAATCTTATTTAAATAGAAAAATCCAGCTAGGGAGTAGCAACAACACCACCACCTCCACCACCCCACTACCTCCCACCAACACCACCTCCTGCACCTCCACCTCCACCAACACCTCCACCTGTCTGAGCCTAGTGTTGGAGCTCTGTTGAAGGCGCCTCATAATTACTGTACAATTATCACCAGAAGGTAATTAAATAACAATAGTATCACCTGGGGTTATATTACATTGTGTGAGTAAAAGTATATAATTATAACTGTTATCTCGCTTTTACTTATGTTTATATAGTATATGAATTTATATTTTTTTATTAATTTTTTATTTTATTTTTATTATTTTTATATATTTTTATTTTATTTATTATTTAATATATATTTTTGTTTTTATTTTTCATGTATTTTTATTTCATTTGTTTTTTATGTATATTATTATTTTATGTATATTATTATTTTATGTATATTATTTTATTTATTTTTATATATATTTATTATTTTGTGTATTTTTATTTTATTATTTTTATATATATTTTAATGTTATTTACTTTTAAATTGTTTAGTATAGTTATTGGTTGTGTAAGTTGATAGTGAAACAAAAATGGTGACTCATTATCAATACACTATGACATTATATTATCACGTAAATGCAAAACATTAAAACAGTCTTAGTCAGGATAAAATTACCTTCCGATGACTTAATATATTGAGTACCATGAGATGACCCTCTGAATACGATGACTTATTCCTTTGACTGTATCGACGGTGGGCAGTAGAGTGTTGAGCTCCAAAGACAGGGTCAACAGATGGCCGAGAGAACCTGTCCCAAGTGGTATCAGAGAGAGAGGGAAAGTGGGTGACTTGGGTGGCGATCGACGAGGAGTTATGTACTGGCTTCGACTCCATGTTCGAATCCTTAGACTTATGAACCTATGAATCCGGGACTGTTCGAATCCTGAGACAAATGAATATGTGAATCCGAGACTGTTCGAACCCTAAGACTCGTGATGCCGTGAATCCGAGACGTCATACAGTGCACTATCTATGAACCCAACCATATGTGATGTCTCGGATTCGTAAGGTTCATGAGTCTCGGGGTTCGAACATGGGACGAGGTATGACAGGGCTTTTTTCCCCGTAATTGGCCATTTACTGTTGTTGGGTGGGAATAACGAGGTCACCAGATGAGAGACACAGGAGGTGCACATGAGAAAAGTTTAAACACGAAAAGGACTTTGTGTCGAACTTTGTCAAGGCTTTTCAGATACCAAGACGACTGAGGAGGGATCCACTCTTAAGTTATCAAGTGCAGAGTCAACAGTTGAGAGAGAGAGAGAGAGATCTCCTACATATTGCCCTCTCTGTTTTTTTTTATTTCAATGATGTATGACGCTAGGCTCGCATGACTGACTCTGAAGCATGACTCGTTAATGTTTCCGGCTCGAGCATTTGAATGGCAGGAGTTTACTGTTTGAATTCCGTGTCCAGTCGAGTAAAGGTTTGTAGTGGTGTAGTGAGTGTCTCAATGTTTACACTTGTGATGGGATAATTGTATGTCGTGTGGGTGTAGTGTATTGAAGCTTTATGTCACCTGTGGAATGATAGAGTCGGTGTATTGGGTGTAAGGAGGTGTAGTGGTTTGTCGTCACCTCATGCTTGTTGCGTAATGATGAAGGTAATATGTGGGTGTAAGCAAAGGTTAGTGAAGCAGGGTGTAGTGGTGTAAGATGATCCAAGTGGGGCGGTGGTGGTGAGTGTTATGCGCACAGCTCACAACATCGGGAGGAGGAGGAGGAACTGCACCAGCGCCCGGGGCCAGTTGGACGCCACCCACTCACCCGGCATACACCAGGGCCACACGTTGACGCCCCCGCCACTAGTCCTCCTGCTGGGGACCCGACACTACCCCTGTCCGACCTCTCGCGTGTACACCAGACCGCTGTTAGTATCATCCCTACACCCAGAGTGAATCATCAGGGTTGATACACTTCCGTTACGTGGGTGGGATACAGTACTGGTAAACTGACCGCTGGTGGTGGACCATAAACTGTGCTTCTAAGCGCTACCAGTACTCGAATTTTGTATTTATTTATTAATTTATTTTAACGTAATTTTTTAGACAATGGCACCGTGGATTCTCTGGAATATTGTTGACACAGATTACATACACACCGTATATTGCGTTTCTTGGAGTTGTACTTCTGTGTTGATGTTGGTGTGACCACATTGTGATTTATTCACTTACCAGTGTTGGTATAGATGAACATATACTATACAGTATGTGTGTGTGACGAGAAGATGGAGAGACAGCGAGAGACACTTGTTCAATTATAGAGTGGAGGGTGGACAACCTCTACCTGTACAGTACTGGAGGTGAGGTGCTCTACCACCCCGTGTCTCCCGTCATCGCCACCATCAGTTGGGTGGTTCAGTGCGCGCCGACACTTCACCATCGGACCTGTAGTGTTTACGACCTGGGTGGTGGTGAAGTGAGTGTTGAGGACAGTAGCGCGAGGAACCTCTCAGGAGGGATAAACACTGTGATATACTCTGTGGTTTTATAAATAAAGGAAATATTAGAGGTGTGTTATGTGTTGTGGGCAAGAAATATACTGACGGTTTGTGGTTCATGAACGATGTTGTGTTGAGAGGTTACTGTGAGTGTTGTGGACGGATGTGTTGCGGAGGACCCTACAGTACCAGTGTGTCAAGACAAGGAATCTGACGCCCACGTGCGGTCATCAGCTGGTGACTGATAGACTGCCGTGTGGAGCGTTAGTGTTTGGATAAGACATTGCAGGGATAAGAGTTTCACCTCCAACCAACTTTACAATTATCAGCTTGGCGGGAGCAGTGAAATATTGATCAAGTGGAAACAGCAGCTTTGTTGATTAGTGTGTGTGTGTGTGTGTAATATAAAATTTATTCCTATAATATTTTTAACGTGACGCCGGTCTATATTTGGACACGTCGACAATGTGTAAAATATTTGTGTTTTTAGCTTGACGAAGTGTTGTCATATTATTGTGTCGTAATAATTTATTCAGAACTTTCACCAGTAAGCTACATGTATGGTGGCGTGGCGTGGCGTGGTGATGTAAAACTTGGGGAAACATTTGGTCCCCAGAACGTATGTATCTCTGGAGTGTCCCCGATAAATAATAAAAAAAAATCATTGTAATTGGTAACAAAATCATTCCTGAGTGATACATCTTTATTGTAAGTTACTGCCCGAGACATAGACCAGTTCGATATTACGCGAGTTATTACTATTGGTGAAGCAGGTGTGGGCGTGGGCGTGACACACCTCGCTGACGGAGGATGTGTGTTTTGTGTTGGTCTCGTAAATAGTTTTGTTGTTCTCGGCTGATCGTGTGTACTGTTGTTTTCTCCGTCAGCCGTTCCTTTGTCAATCGTTCATCTGTCAGTCGTTTATCTGTCAGTCGTTCCCCTGCCAGTCGTCTCTCCGCCTCAGTAGATGAAGGTCGACTGAGGATGGACTGACTCTTCACCTGTCTCAAGATTTCTTTCCTCACCCACCTGTAAACCCTCCCCCCCCTCCCTCCCCTCCCTCCCTCCCTCCCTCCCGCGACCTCCTTATCAGATGGCAGTGAGGGCCGGAGAGTGGGAGGAGTATAGAGGCTGATCAGGGCGGGAGGGAGTGTGACGATCTTCAGGTAGCGGATGTATCGCCGTGTTTATAACAGTGTGGGTGAGCGAGAGGAGCGCCTCCCGAGGTCCATCAAGCGCACTCTTTGACGCCAGGATGATTAGGGGGGGGGGGCCGAAGGAAGATGATGATGCGGAGATGTAGTGAGTTGATGATGATAGTGATGGGAGATAATGAAGGAAGATGGGGGGAGGAGGCTGAGAGATGATGATTAGTTTGGTCTGGTAAGAGGTGATTGTGTGTGTTTTGCATCTTGGTGAATTTGATGATGATGATAGTGTAGAAGGGTGACGGTGGAGGTAAGATTTTTAGTACTGAAGTAACGTAAATTAAATCAGGTTTGAGATATGAATTAGTGTGAATTAATTTAAGTAGAGTGAATTATCTGTGGTGTATTCTGATATTAAGTGAATTGTTGGATTGTTATTCCTAGGCTTAAAGTGATTTTGTCTGTCTACCCGTCCATTCATCCGTCCGTCTGTTTGTCACCCATTTGGTTTCCACATTATAACTTTTCATAGACCAAGTAGAATGATTTCAGTTTTGGTGTGAAAGGTCATTAAAGGTCATAATGGCTTGAATATGTCGGGTGGTGTGCTGCAAGGTCAGATGATTCACGAATTAGAACCATTTTAGTTGGTTGTGGGTTATACGTAATTAACCAAAAATACTTTCGTTCACTACCAATGAGAATATTTTCGTTTCTCCAATTCCATGAGAGTTGTAGGCAAAGAAAAATGGTAGAGACGGTGGTTGTGGTGGAAAGTGCAAGGGGGGGGGGTGCAAATGATGGGTAGTGGAGGTATAAGGCTTTGTAATATGTGTGTGTGTGTGTGTGTGTGTGTGTGTGTGTATGGATGGGTGTACGAGTGTCTGCCCGCGCTTACGTTGACACACCCTAACAGTACTCAATGTGGGGGGGGGGGGTGAAGGCCAGTGAGTGATAAGATGGGATAAATGGCATTAATAAATACGTGTAAGGTTAGGTTAGTTTTGTGACCCAGTTGAGTACACTAGAGATTCAATATATTTTTTACTTTCTTGTCTCAGTTAGTGGATGTGTTGCGTTCCATTGTCTTAAAAATAGTAGCCGGTAGTCTTCCCCAATAATAATAATGATAATAATAATAATAATAAATAAATAAAATATCTAAAAAAAAAGCTTGTGACGGTGTGGCTGTTGTGTTGTCAGTCTAACCTGTGACCATTGCACGTTCAGTAACCGTCCTGTCCGTAACGTCAACCAACACTCGACAACAGAAATCACATGACCAACTTAGTCATTTTATTTAACATGGTATAGGTATTCCTCATGACATAGGTTAAATCGTTGTATTATGAAACAAAACACTAATATATTTTTTTATCATTAGCCTTTAGACAGCAATATTAATTTACTGATGATACAACATAGCGTAGATTATTATATATTTAAATTCATTAATACTTCCTGACAGCACCGTGTATTTATTATGTGGTAATTTGTAAAGTATAATATTGTAAAGGTTGTCAACTGGACCAACTAAGCATGTATATTTTTCACAGTCCCGATTTGTCACTATCATCAGTCTGTCAGTAGGCAGAGTGATACCAGTTACTCGACGCTCCCTTTCAGGCATCACTATCTAGTATGGGTTGAGTATTAGAGTAGGGGGCACGCATTAACCTCGTTCTTGGTAATTTATTGTCATACAACGTAGATTAAGTAGATTGTAGGATTTAAGGCAGACCGTAGGATTTTAGGTAGACCGTAGGATTTTAGGCAAGTTGTTGGAATTTTTGGTAGATTATAGGATTTTAGGTCAGTTGTAGGATTTAAGGCAACTTGTGTAAGGTCCTAGTGGTGTTCATCCTGCCACAACACGGACTAGCTTCATACCTCGTGTTTATCCTGTGACTAGAATGTTGCGTGACTCCGCCTGCTAGTGTGACAAGAAGGTGAGACAGTTATGCTGTGGGCGTGGGTGTAACGGTGGCGAGTCGCGTGCGGCCGTGTAAGTATTGGCCGCAAGCGGTGTGTTAAGTGGTGGTGTGGGAGGGATTGGTGGCAGACGGTGCAGCACTGGAGGTGTTGCGGTAATGACGGCCACGCGAGTTGCGGTTACTGCGGCACCCATCCCCCCCTCTCCCTCCTCCCCCCCTCTCTCACACCTTTCCTCTCTCCCCGACATGTGTGACGGAGATGTGCACCGGAT
This sequence comes from Homarus americanus, assembly GCF_018991925.1. Taxonomy (NCBI): domain Eukaryota; kingdom Metazoa; phylum Arthropoda; class Malacostraca; order Decapoda; family Nephropidae; genus Homarus; species Homarus americanus. The sequence continues at coordinate 703,894 of NW_024733870.1, forward strand.
GTGTGTGTGTGATTTACGATGTTGCGTAATACACATATGTGGAGGTATCACACACACACACGAAAACAAGGTAAACAGTAATGTGGTGTCCGGAGCCGTAATGAATCACCTAACATGACGTCATAGTCAACAAACTACCATAATTGGGCCATTGGTTTCATGGTCATTAATGGGTCCTCTCTTCTGATTTATTCCATCACTTGATATTGCCTAATGTATTGTGGCTGATTTATCGACACAACGAGTCAACACGGCTTGTATCGGAGCCTGTTGTGTCCACCCCACCCACCCGACCCCACCCGTCCCCACCCACCCCCTCCCCACCCACTTTTTTTAGTAGATTAAACCAACAAATTAACGATAACGTAAACATCTCACATAACGAGTGAACGGTTATACCACTGCCAGGTAGCGGTACGTGTTTTGACTGTAGACACACTGCCGCCGACACTACTACTACAGGTTGGTGGTGGTGTGTAAAAATCCAAGAACCCCGAGTAAACTGATGACTACGTTCTCCCTCTTCCCGGCGGCAGACACACCACATAGTTCCATATATGTTTTGAGGCACACACAACAACTGCTCTTATTAACGGTGAATAGTTTGTTAAATAACCCTCTGGCCACGGAACGGTATAAATTTTATGCTGTAGAAAAAACGAATGTATGAATCTCGTTGCAGCACAGAATGACATGGGGTTATTTATTCACTTTGAGTTTGTAAATTTAACGATTTTATATATTATGAACCTGTGTCTCCATCTTTGTCATGTCGTCAGCTGATAACATAAGCGGGGTTTATAATTAGAAGCAGTAATTATTAAACCTGCGGTGTTTTCTGGTCAAACCAACGACTGGCCGCCAGCACGAAGCCTGCACAATGTGAGGAACAATTGGCCTCCCCTGGGTGTAAATATTAGTGTAGTGAGTGTTACAACGCTATAAATAAGTGGGTTACCTATATTCTTTGAGGCACTTGTAACCAGGACGTATTATGGGTAATGACAGGAAGTTGGGTGACCCATGCCACTCACTACACCAGGCTCGACCTCTTGACGCGTTTGTTAGTTAAAATGGCCAACCGAACTCATCGCTGGCAATTGTTATTTGTTTTTCTACTTTTCTATATTTGTTTCGTCTTTTTTCTCTTCCTAAACCTCCATGTGTTGTGTCTGACTCACCCCCACCCACCCCCTTACACACACACACACACACACACACACACACACTATCGCCTCTCTAGCGCGAATCAAGTCGACGCATCGTTTTCAAACACAAATTACTGGATTGTGTGAATACTTGTGCTGTTCGTCTAGGGAAATTTATTATACCTTAGTGATAAATAAGATAATTATCGATAAAAAATAAGTCTGAAATTCTTATAAAAAATATTATCTTCGTTAGTATAGAAATTCAAATATACTTTAAATGATTTCCCGTTTTCTTTGTTTCGTTCATTGTTCTATGGACAATAAATTAAATATATCACTTCGAATTATTTATGTATTTGATTACATATACAGTATTTGATTATTAATTATATTACTGTATAAAATGTTTGTAGCGCAATTACTAACCTTTATACGTGCTGAAAAGACCTTAGTTGTTGAAGCGTAGTAATAACATAGCAAAATTGAATCGTCATCGTGTGTCGTTTTTTACTACACATTTTTCACTACAGAATGATATATTGTTTACACTGTTTTGTAAATGACTGTAGTTTATATTAATTGTATAGTTGACGGCGTGTAAAACAGATTCTTCCGTAGCGACAATTTTTAATGATCGGTGTTTTCGTATATTGAGAATGTGTGTTTATATATGTATCCTAGTCATATTCGTGTGTGTGTGTGTGTGTGTGTGTGTGTGTGCCCCCGTCAGTCCAGTCCAGTATAACATGACTAGTCGGTGGTGGTGTAGGAGTGACGACGGCTTCTTCAGTGGTGATTTGTCGTGGTGTTGTTGGAGTGCTAAAAAATGGAAAAGAGATTTACTCCCTGACCGTTTTTCACACACACACACACACACACTGGTGACGTCATGTTAGGGTGTACGTGAGTATTATTCAACCAAGTGTTGTGTTGGGGGCCTAGCTTTAATAGGAAGGTGTTTTAGAGGAGCACGCTTGTGTGTGTCAAGTGTGATGGAGTGGTGCTTGTGTGGCGCTGCTCTCACTCCACTGTTCTATCATGTTTTATCCCTCCAGGGTCTCTTAAAGTTATAAATAGTCGTAGTTGTATGTTCGTGGAGTCACTTTTATAATAACTGATACATTACTGGTTATGAGGAGAACGACATGACAGTACCAAGCTTGTGAAATAAAATATAAACTCGGAGGAAAAACAGCTGAATCATATCACGAGGATTTACGGTAGACAATATTTTGTAGATTGTGACGAAAGTGTAAAAAATACCGGTTCTCCGCACGTGTACCAGAAACCACCACCAAAAGAAAAAAAAACTGTACTAAGATTTGACGTGGACTAGTGGCGTGTGGGAGACATAGTGGTAGTTGTAGTGGAGCAGGATAAGCCGGGGTGACGCCAGTATCGTGGATTGAGATATTAGTGATCGTACCCCAGGCCATTACCTCACTACCTCTCACCAAAATACACACACATCAGCAACAACCTGTCCATCACCCCGCCCACTGTAGGAAATCTGAGGGAAGCATTGGACACCTACTGCATCATCCAAGCTCACACCTTTTAGTTTCCAAGGGCGGGATTAGTAGCTTTAATTGACCAGACGCTTCTGTAGCCGCGACAGGAAGACAGTTACTCCTGAAGTAGAGGTGGTGTGCCCCTGCTGTCTGCCTCCGCTCCCTGACCTGTTCAGTGAGCCTCCAAGCTGTGGTCACGCAAGAAAATGCTTGTTGAGAGTCGCCGTTCCACCCGCCGGAGTCGCAGCCGCAGCAGCCAGCGTTCCTCTCGCAGCCACCGCAGTGCACGCCGCAAGAAGGTATGTGATGTTGTACCCCTGAGAAGTATAGGGGACATTTACCATAGGAAAAAACATACTAAAATGTGTGGGCATCTCGCAATCTTTATTCTTGGATCACCTTTATGATAAATTATATATGTAGCTGTTCTGAAAGTCTTGCCGCTTTTGTTGATTCTAAGTAATTGCTGCCCCGTTTAGTGTACCACCTAGCGTTAAAATTTTCTACTACAGTCAGCCGTGTTTATAACCCCGAGAGTAATAACCCTGTGTCAAGTGCGAGGTGCAGCATTTGCTTTATTGGTTACCCTATTATTTTTGCGTCTCTAGTACTGTCGTTATCACTTTCTCCCTCTTTATTCCTTGACTTTATGGAGCTTTACTCGTAGCAACGGATGATTTCGTTCTTTCTTTCTCTGTAAACCTTTGGAGGAGTTCGTGCCTTTAGAGAGTGTGGGCGGGAGTGATACCTTTTTTGTACCAGTGCTCTTGTTCTTCTTTAGGGAGTGGAGTAGGGGTGACGGGACGACGAAGGAGGTAATGATTAAGCTATATACCAAACATCCACCTCCTGAAAACTTGGAACTCAGCGGAAATGACTTTCTTTTGCACCCTGTTTTAACGCTTGACTTAATGACCAACATAAATGAGACCGGCGACTCTAATGCCCTATATTCATGTGTGATTTTACCTCGTACCTTGATGAAGAGAACTGTGAGCTATATATGTAAACAATGACGTGGGAGGGAGTTTTCCACTGGCGGGAGAAGCAAGGAGTACCGTAGAGGAGTAGGAGGAGGAGTACTGTTGCTGTGGAGTTTCGACAGTGTATCATTATCAAGTCGTGGAGTATTTAGTTGAATATCGTGGTGTACAGCGGCTTGATTGAGATAGATTGCATTACTTGAGAGAACTAGAGTGTCAAGTTTTATGGTAGAGGGAGGGTTACTGGGGGCGGTGGGTGGGTGTGTATACGACGATGAGGCTATGTGGGTAGGAGTGAGAGGCTGTGTGGGTAGGAGTGAGGTTGTGTGGGTAGGACTGGGAGGCTGTGTAGATGGGGGAGAGACAGACGCTACAGGTTGTATGTAATGAATATACGCTGTTATTATTGTTGTAGATTCACTTGGACTTAAAATACCCCCAAAATATACCTTCGTTGATCCATCACTGGTCACATGTTTCCCTTATTCTCTCTCTCTTGGTATTGACTAGATTTTCCCTGATACGTAATATGTTAATTTAAATTGGCTCAGTGTCTGTTTTATATGAAGGTAACATGGTGGAACTCTTGTCTGTCTGTATGTATCTGTATGTATATGTCTGTGTATCTGTATGTATATGTTTGTGTATGTGTCTGTGTATGTGTCGTGTGTCTGTATGTGTGTATCTCCATTTGGGTTATCATTGAGTCCTGTATATTGAACACTGATCTGTTGTCTTTGAACCCGAACTTCGACTCTGAACCTCGATTTTGAATCTCATCATGAACCTCAACTATGAACCCCCCCAAACCTGAACCTCATCCAGAGAATCACTGCTGAAGGAGACGTGGCAGAGGTCATGGAAGGGGGGGGGGTCACTTTAGCCTGAGGGAGTGATTGTCGAGGTGTAATATTGCACCAGCACCACGACACCCCTACCAGTACGACCCTGACCATCACAGACTCACATCACGACCAACTTGAAGAGCACGACTCACCCGGGGGGGCTTGATAGTGTCCACCACCACGACATCTGAAGCACCTGTGTTGTCTGCCTGTCTGTCTGTCTGTCTGTCTGTCTCTATATTGTGATGGACTTTTGTTTTGTTTACATGATACCTTATGATATCTCTCTTGTACACAATATATATATATACATATATATATAAAAAGATACCAAGATTATAACCACCATCTGAGACCGTGAGCCTCTGTTGGTCCCTGGGAGAATCTGTATAAGTTAAGGGGAAGGTAGTAACCGGGATCTTGATTACTTGTTGAGAAGTCGCTGGTAGGCTGGAGGTTAGTTTGAGATGGTCCTTGACTTGGGGAGTATTGGAGGCAGGCAGGGAAGGAGTGAGGTAGCCAGGGAGGGGGTGAGGTAGCCAGGGAGGGAGTGAGGTAGCCAGGGAGGGTGAGGTAGCTAGGAGGGAGTGAGGTGGCCAGGAGAGGGACAAAATATACACATGAAAGGATCTGAGTATAGATAAAGAGAGAGAGAGAGAGAGAGAGAGAGAGAGAGAGAGAGAGAGAGAGAGAGATTTACACACAGTATTTAGTCAAGCGTCGCACCGTTTCAAGTTTTTCCTAAAGGTAAACTTATTGAACATTAGATCTGTTAACAAATTCTCAACCTATTTAAGTGTACCTTATTTCACGCCATCCCAGAGATCTTTAATGAATCAGAAAAAAAAAGCCTTCAGATATCCCACCATGGTTAGTACATCTGGGTAGCAAAACATAAGAGGCTGGTTTGTTTGTTTACATTCATCAGTGTTAGATCCAATATGGCGTCGTTGCTATGGTGATTTCCAGGCGCAATAGACTTGACATATTTTGCATCCTCACCTTACACAACCAGGTCTTTGATACGAATAATTATTACATCAGTCGAGGGGAGTTAGACACAGGCAGAGGAACACTCAGTATGTATGTATGTACCAGAGCCGCCGTTACGCTTGCCTCCACAGGTCCTGGGTAATGTGTGCAGGGTTGATGGGAGGGGGGAGGAGGCCATGTTAAAGTCTATGGGTATATTTCACTAATGTTCAGCTTGTCGCCTCCTCCACCTCTACTGTGGTGGGGGGGAGGGGAGGGTATTTCTTTCTTACGCTATTAGAATATTTTATGTATATTGTCCAGGTATAAAATATGATCACACTTACCCTTCTTTTCTTCTTCCTCCATACCCAGAAAAGGACTCTCTCTTCTCTCTCACACACACACACACACACACACACACACACACATTGACACACACACACACACACACACACCCTCACGACCAGTTGCCAGGGCGCGGGGTTGCGTGACTTTGTGGTATTTACTTACGTATATTGGACTACCAGCACGCAGTGTGTGTGTAAGTGCTTGTGTACATTCGTGTATGTGTGTGTGTGTCGGTGACGTAGTAGAGCCTGGGGTCAACCTAGAGGGGTCGAGGGTGGTCTTAGCCAAGATGACGACCACTTGAGAGCGATCACTGAACCTCTTTAAGTAGGATGGTTCTGACCCCATTGAGTGTGACGGCATAAACCCTTGAGGACACCCATGGCTTAAACCACTGTGTATGAATTTAATCTCTTCAATATGACGATTTAATCCTTTGACTACGATACTTTACTCTTTCAATGTGATCGTTTAAACCCATCCCTCCACCACAGGTAAAATACAGGTAAACTTGTCCCTGATAATAACCTGGTGATGGTTAATGCCTATACAGCTCGTCAACTCTCCTGAAACACTTTAATATGACATCCGTTCCCCCTTGATAAAATTTCCGTTCTTATTTACCTTAAAAACTCAATAATCGGTCCTAACTCAGAGCTACAACGTGTACACAGAACTTCACTAGGAATCATATCTCTCATCCTTTGTGTCTCATTGATGTTCTGTTGTGTAGTATGAGAATCTAGGAACCTAACCACGTAAAGTTTTCCATTAATTCTTCAGTGTTCCAACTTCTGCTTCCTGTTAGTTACCATCGATGCTACGAATAACAACAACATTATTTTATACAAGCCAGCCATAGGTATCCAAGAACATTTAAGTCGGGTTTTATTCCTCATTCATATTTCGTTACAGCCATCCACCATGACAACGCCGCTCACAGTGATACAGTTTTATTTGATACGGTTTTTTTATGAATTCAAGTAACTGTGAGAAAGTTATACTGTGTTCAAGCTTAGTAGTGTGGAAATACATATAGTTACAGGGAATATTATGTGCATAGTGACTTAAATAATATGAAAACTGTCCCAATAATGTTTTTTATTTACTGTGATGATGTGTATTTGAGGTATCCGACGTAACTTGTTCTATGCTTTTGATCCAGTCGAATGTTGTACCTGGGTTTTGATATGACTAGCCAAGCTTATTTCCCTTACTGGGTTTACTATATAACCTATAATAGTGCAGTATAATTCTTAAGAAATGTATGTATGTATGTATGTATGTCCCGGTATGTATGTATGTACCGGTATGTATGTATGGTAGGACACGAGTTAAACATCTAAATAATGAAAAAAAAAAAACATTAGACCTTTAACATGCATTCAACATAGGACCAGATCGAGGCCTGTGAAATCCAAGCAGTTTCCTCACCATTTACAGTGTCAGATATTGATATTGCCTCACTCTGTCAGCTGTAGTCGAGCCGTTTTCTCTGGTGTGCTATAAAGAAAACGTGACAGATATAAAGGGTAACTTCAGAAATACGAGGTGCTCACTGACACCCTGGTGTGTTATAAACTTGAATGTATATACTGTTTATATTAAAAATTTTATAGTTATTTCATCCAGTACGATTATTTTATTGATTGGAGTGTGATAATAAACGGTTTTAAGAGCGATGTGTTGATTCATTGAAAATAAAAATAGAATAATTAAGTTCTTTTTTGTTTCCATGGCGTTTTGGCTATTTCCCAAAATATTGGAATGAACCAGTAAGCTTTAGTCTGTTACCAATCAAATCGTAGTTCTGTTGTTTTATATATTTATTTATTTATTTATTTATTTATTTGTTTATTTAGTTTTAATTTACAAAGTCGTTGAAGATACTTAGGCAGTAGGGAAGGGAATATGATATGGGAAAATGTAATGATATGCAGAGGGCGGGTGCTGGTACACACACACACACACACACACACACACACACACACACACACACAAACACACACACAGCGGATAATCTAGATTTATGGTAATGAATTCATCATTTATTGTCGAAGTAGAACCATTTTTTTTTATTTGCCCTTTAGTGAACACGATGGTATTTGTGTTTTCAATGAATGGTACAACTTGATTTCTCTGATCTAAAATATTAATGAGTTACTAGGTGCATGAACAGTATACTCTCTCTCTCTCTATACATACATACATACATACATACATACATACTAGCAATCAATACCTACCTCACTACATCATTAAAAACATCAAATAAACGCTCCGGATCTCTCTCTCTCTCTCTCTCCAGGTGCTTCTACCAACTCCTTTATAGCTATACGAGTACTAACAGCGTATTCCAATATGTATTTCCATCAACTGTGCCGTATGAGGTATCCATGCCTATTAAAATCTCTGTTTACGTCTCTCTAAGTGTTGGAGATATTTAAATTTACCTTCTTCTAGTGTTGGAGATATTAAACTTGACTGGTGTTGGAGATATTTAAATTGACTGGTGTTGGAGATATTTAAATTTACCTTCTTCTAGTGTTGGAGATATTAAAATTGACTGGTGTTGGAGATATTTAAATTCGATCTAGTGTTGGAGATATTTAAATTGACTGGTGTTGGAGATATTAAACTTGACTGGTGTTGGAGATATTTAAATTGACTGGTGTTGGAGATATTTAAATTGACTGGTGTTGGATATATTTAAATTGGCTAGTGTTGGAGATATTAAAACTTACGTTCCTCTTCATCTCGCCAACACACTACTACCATCCATGAACCTACATTAAATATCTCCTATAATTCTGTTGTCTTGAGTTGTCTAATAATACAGTAACACATTAAGAACATTATCCTTCATACGCCCACACAGTCTATAAGAGGCCATACACACGCCCACAGGCTATAAGTGGCCATACACGCACACAGTCTATAAGTAACCATACATACGCCCACACAGGCTATGGAAGACCGACCAATCACCGGAAGAGAGAGCCAAGGAAGGCGATATACTGAGGGAACGGGAGAGTAAGACTGGGGAGGAATGACGGAGGTGGGAGGAGAAGGAAGGAAGAGAGGGGGAGATAAGAGGGGAGGGAGGAAAGATAGGGGAGAAAGAAGGAAAGAGAGGGTGGGAGATAAGACGAGAGAGATGAGAGGGAAGAAAGAAGGAAAGAGGGGGGGAGAGATGAGAGGGGAGAAAGAAGGAAAGATAGGGGAAGAGAAAAGGAAAGAAATGGAGAAGAGCGATTTAAAGAGAGGGAGAGAAAATGGGAGAAGAGAAGGAATGGGGAAAGAAGAGAACAGAAGGTGGAAAGAATAGAGGAGAGAGGAAAGATGGGTAAGGGGTTAAAGGGGGAGATGGTTGGGCTATATATATATTCAGTATATACAGTAGGTCATGGTCAGTGGCACTAGTATGGCTTCTGGCTCTCTCTCTCTCTCTCTCTCTCTCTCTCTCTCTCTCTCTCTCTCTCGTTCGTTTTTTCCTGTTTTGTTCATCTCTTCTCTTTTTGTTTTCCTTTTTTCTTTTTTTATAATTATTTTTGTTTCTCTTCCATTTCTCCTCTTCGTCTTGTTCACTTTAACACAAAAAAGTCTTAAAATTACACCTTAACACCAAAAAAGTTTTAATATTACACCTTAGCGCCAAAAAAGTCTTAAAATTACACCTTAATACCAGAAAAGTCTTAAAATTACACCTTAACACCAAAAAAGTTTCAAAATTACACCTCGACTCGTCACTCGATATTTTCTCCGATAACCCAATTCACAGGAAATATTTTTCTTGTAGGAATCTTTGAAACTCCGAAGCTACGACGGTCTTTGAAGAGCTCTTTGAGGTCTGCTGTATAGTGTTCTGTGCGATTCTCTGTATTTTATTTGTGTGTAGTGGTGGTGGGTGGGCAGTGTGTGGTGGAGAGGGCGAGAGGTCAGTGTGTAGTGGTGGTGGTAGAGAGGACAGTGTCTGGTGTTGGTGGTAGAGAGGGCAGTGTGTGGTGGAGAGGGCGAGAGGTCAGTGTGTGGTGGTGGTAGAGAGGGCAGTGTGTTTTGGTGGAGAGGGCGAGAGGTCATGTGTGGTGGGAGGGAGGGCGAGAGGTCAGTGTGTGGTGGTGGTGTAGAGAGGGGCAGTGTGTGGTGAGAGGGCGAGAGGTCAGTGTGTGGTGGTGGTGGTAGAGAGGACAGTGTGTGTGGTGTTGGTAGTAGAGAGGGCAGTGTGTGGTGGGAGAGGGCGAGGAGGTCAGTGTGTGTGGTGGTGGGTGGTGGTAGAGAGGGCAGTGTGTGGTGGGAGAGGGCGAGAGGTCTGTGGTGGTGGTGGTAGAGAGAACAGTGTCTGTGGTGGTGGTAGAGAGGGCAGTGTCTGGTGGAGAGGGCGAGAGGTCAGTGTGTGGTGGTGGTGGTAGAGAGGACAGTATCTGATGATGGTGGAGAGGTGAATGTGTTGTCGGGATGGTGCAGCTGGTGAAGGAAAGGGGACAGTGTGTTATTGTGGTGAAGGTGTGTGTGTGTGTGTGGACGTTCCCTGAGGTGGTGTGTGTGTGTGTGTGTGTGTGTGTGTGTGTGTGTGTGTGTGTGTGTGTGTGTGTGTGTGTGTGTGTGTGTCCCAATACACTGACGGTGGGTGATGAAGCAGCCAAATTGTCATCACTGAGACCTCTTGCTGGCGGCCTTCGTCACCTCACGAGCCCAAACAAAACCTTTGACCATTTCTGTTCCTTCCTATCATTTATTTTTCTCCTTTCTTCTGTTTTTTCTTCCTATTCGTCTTAATTTCTTTCATTTCTGACTCCTTTTTCTTTCATTCTTTCCACCATCTTCTTTTTCCTCTTTTTCAAATTCTTCTTTCACTATACATTCCATCGTTCGTCGTCTTCTATTGGCTAAGAGGTAATCCTAATCCAGTTGTGATGTAATCCTAATTCTAATCCTGTTGTGATTTAATCCTATTGAAACTATTACTTATACAGAAGACCTATACAAGATAATCCACTACTAAGCCAGTCTCTCGAAGTTCAGAAACACACCTGGAGGTTCAGAAAAAACACCTTGAAGTTCAGAAACACACATGGAAGTTCAGAAACACACTTGGAAGTTCAGAAACACATCTGGGAGTTCAGAACCACACATGGAAGTTCAGAACCACACCTGGAAGTTCAGAAACACACTTGGAAGTTCAGAAACACACCTGGGAGTTCAGAAACACACCTTGAAGTTCAGAAACACACCTTGAAGTTCAGAAACACACCTGGAAGTTCAGAAACATACGTGGGAGTTCAGAAGCACACCTGGAGAAACACACCTTGAAGTTCAGAACCACACCTGGAAGTTCAGAAACACACCTTGAAGTTCAGAACCACACCTTGAAGCTCAGAAACACACCTGGAAGTTCAGAACCACACCTGGAAGCTCAGAAACGCACCTGGAAGTTCAGAAACACACCTTGAAGTTCAGAACCACACCTGGAAGCTCAGAAACGCACCTTGAAGTATTGCCTCAACTCTTATAGATATATTGTATTAGAATTAGTGTAGCCGAGGTTCCGTTGATCAGACAACCAGGCCACAGTGTAATGGCTAGGTTAGGTTATTTTTAGAATTTGTTAGGTTAGAACAGAGGTCACAATGGGTGTGTATAACTAACCCCCGTGGTCAGGATATTATTTAATTGAATTTTACAGAGTACTTCAGATACATTCTTTGTTTAGTTCTATACATAGAGGGTGACTTATCCACACCTGCGTGAGTACAGGAGTGTGAGGCAGTGTGTCTGGCTGAACACTTTGTTATTCACATTTGCGTGAGAGATATTGAACCACTTTGTGTGTTTGGTCCTATACATGGGAACTGATACAGCTACTGAGTGCAAAGAAGTGGGTACAATCTTAATACGTCAGCTGTCTTGCCATTAGAGATAACGCGACTTCAAGGTGTTGGTGGTGCGTCAAGGTGTTGGTGGTGATGTCAGGGTGGTGGTAGTGATGACGGCGACACAGCAGAAGCCATGTTGGGTGAAGCAGACACTGGGGAAGGGAGGAAGGAAGGAGGGGAGGGAGGGAGGGGATGGGAGGAAGAGAGAGAAGGCATAAGGAAGGGAGGGAGGGGTAAGGTAGGGAGGGAGTGAGAGAGATGAGCGAAGGGAAGGAGAGGGTGAGGAAAGAAGGGAGGTGAAGAGAAAAAGAGGGAGTGGGAGAAAGGGAGGGAGTGGGAGAGAGAAAGGGAGGGAGGGAGAGAGGGTGAGGAAGGAACGTGAAGCTTAAGAGTCTTACTGTCGGATGTACCTGTGTTGAGTGGATTGACTTACCTGTTGACTCACCAGCACTACCTCCTGACTCACCAGCACCACCTCCTGACTCACCAGCACCTCCTGACTCCTGACTCACCAGCACCACCTCCTGCACCACCTCCTGATAGCACCACCTCCTGACTCACTGCAGCCACCTCCTGACTCACCAGCACCACATTCCTGATTCACCAGCACCACCTCTGCTCACCAGCAGCCACCTCCTGACTCACCAGCACCACCTCTGACTCACCAGCACCACATTCCTGATTCACAGCCTCCTCCACCTGGCTCACCAGCACCACCTTTTGACTCACCAGCACCACCACCTGACTCACCAGCACCACCTCCTAGCAGACTCCCCTGAATCTTCTTTGTTGGTCTCCTGATTCAGTTGCCAAGCACACACACACACACACACACATTCTCTCTCTCTCTCTCTCTCTCTCTCTCTCTCTCTCTCTCTCATAAGCACTTTACTTTGCTCTTGGAGACGAATGAAACACAATTACACAAGAGTGACAAATTCAACTCTTAGACGGAAACTGACGCCATTGAACAACAAATTACTCGTCCCTTTGTAGGTGAGGGAGGAATAGTGGTGGAGAGGTGAGGGAATAGTGGTGGAGAGGTGAGGGAATAGTGGTGGAGAGGTGAGGGAATAGTGGTGGAGAGGTGAGGGAATAGTGGTGGAGAGGTGAGGGAATAGTGGTGGAGAGGTGAGGGAATGTGAGGGTATTTTATATATATATTTAATCAGAGAGAGAGAGAGAGAGAGACCCTATACCCCCCTCCCACACCCACACATCTCTCACTCTGATTAAAGGTTTATCTTTACCTAATGATGATTGGTTGAGGATGTACAGGTTCTCGGTGTTGATTGGTTGATGGGGTCGCCTTTTATGGCTATAGACTTTCTTGTCTTGATGGTAGCACACTCCTCCGTCTGACTATTTATTTTATGTTGGTATTTCACACACACACACACATACAGACACACCTCTCTCTCTCTCTCTCTCAGGTAAAGTCGAGAGAGTCTCCAAGCATCGGTCTGCTTTAAAAGTCTTAACATTAGACTTAGCTGGGTGGAAGAGCTGCAAGTGTGGAGGACTTTTCTTAGTGTTGAAAATTCTTACACAGATTGGGGCTGAGCTGAGTACCTTGGGGCTTATTGAATACTGGTGTGGGAGGTCTTGAGAGGAGGATATTGTAGGTGACTTGGAGGTGGCGGGGGGGGGGGTACAATTAACACTCGTGGTTAATGTTTTGGGGTGTGGGGGGACCTCTGTTAAATATTATAACACATTAGTTGACTGTTAATGATATGTGAAAACCGGATCTATTAGTGTTTTAGTATAAGGTGATTGGTGGTATTAGGTAACTGGCAGGATAAAAAAAAATAACTTAGCATCAGCAACAACATTATACATACCCTTAAATAACGGTCTAAAATTGCTCTGGTCATCATTATCGTTGGATTAAACAAAGGACAAGATTTTAATGTTTTTGTTTTTATATTTCAATATTGTTTTTGTTTTTGGTCAGGCATTCCAACAACTCCTCACCCAGTTAATTTGATTGTAGCCAGCAGGTGAGTCTCTTTGTCTTCAGTCGACTCTTGCGTTTGTGATTGGGCAGTGAGGCTGGGTTGGGGCTGGACTGGGCTGGGTGGAGCGGGTGCGGTGCTGGACTAGATGGGTTGGGACTGGGCTGGGTGGAGTGGAATTGGGCGGGGGTGAACTGGGTGGGGTGGGTTGGGGCGGGAAATTATTCATCCCAAACTTACAGCAAAGTATTAACCAAAACATCTACTGTACTTTAAACTACCCCCTAAAACATTACATCACACGGAAATAATTACACAATAACAAAATAACTCCTTTTTTTTATATAATATGCTATACTTAAACCCCAAACATGTAAATATTATCGTGTCCACTCGAGTCCAAACGGCAATTGAATTCTCTCGCAGAAATTGCAACATTCACTAACCTCTTTCTGTTGAGTTTCTCGCTTAACTGGTATCGGTGAACGCCCTCCACTCAGTACCTCACTCCAACCATGTTTAAAAGCCCCGGGTGTAGTGTGTTGAGCTAATTACACTTAGTTTGGGTAATGAGGGGCCGTGGTTGTATACTGAGGCACTTATTTGGGTGTGGTGCCATGTGTGTTGGGTGTGGTGCCATGTGTGTTGGGTGGAGTGCCACTTCTGTTGGGTGTAGTGCCTTGTGTCTTGAGTGTAGCGCCATGTGTCCTGCTTGGGTGTAGCGCCATGTGTCCTGCTTGGGTGTAGTGTCACGTATCTTGTTTGGGTGTGTTTTATACGTCACAAGTTGTTTACATTTTCTCGTGGATGATGAGGTGAGGTTACGTTACGGCAATACCTGTAATTATATCAAGGTTATAATATATTAATCTGTCCATAATTGAGGGTAGTATTGTCTTCGTTTCTTTCATATAAAAATAAGTATTGTTTCTATATTAAGGACTGAGTGAAAAGAAAATTGAAAAACCATCCCCTTTGAGATTACATGTGAAACCCGTCTGTATATTATTCAGATGTTAATGTGAATGTTGAAATGAGTGATTTTAACCTGTGAATTATCTTGTTAAAAATACATTTCCACCTTAATCTGAGTATATGTAAGCAACATGTTTAAGTATTTGAGTTAGATCATTGATAAACGGCGCAAATAGAGAAATAAAAACATATATTTAAACGCATAACTAACAGGTGAACATGGCTGGAGTCCACACAAGGTGAATAGAAAGTGCAGTGATATATTCTTTGTTGGGGGGATCGCGTGCCAATGGCGGTCTTTGATAATATCAGATTGGCTGTGTTTACTAGTGAAGCCCGCCCTGGTCGCCTGTGTGTGTGTGTGTGTGTGTCAGGCCCTGCTGCTATTGACTTTGCTGTTCGTGCTATGAATATAACTCTGCTGCCGCTACTTCTGCTACTGCTGTCGTTACTCATGCTATTACTATCGATATATTGTGTGTGTGTGTGTGTGTACATTCTAGTTGCCTTTGAGACTACAGTTGTTGTGACGGCGGGGAACGAACTGTGGCGCCACACACGGTATACAGTACAGTGCTAGGAATACCGATATGCCATCCAGTCGTTCTTTGTGAGGTGAGGTGAGATGTTGTGAGGTGAGGTGAGGTGAAGTGAAGTGAGGTAAACCAGACAGGTGTTGATACTGGTGTCATATTCTCAGTAAAATAGTGACATAGTGATAGTGAAGACAGTAACTATTAACAAGGACTGACTGGTGTACTGATCTGCCTTATTGACCACTAAGCAACGATCAAACCTCACTAATTCCTCTCTGGGTGAACAATGTCTCAGGAAACACGTGTGTACAGACTGTCAACGGTAGAAAGGGTAATGTGTGATTATTTTGTTGTTTGATCTTCCTTCACGACTGGTTACAAAGACAGACAGACAGACAGACAGACAGGGAAACAGAGAGACAGACAGACAGACAGAAAGATAAAGAGACAAAGACAGACAGAAATATGCATAGAGAGAGTGATAAACAGTGATAAAAAGTGAGACAGACAAACAGGCAGACAGACAGAGACCACCAAGAATAATAATATGAAAACCGTGAGGTGTCATAAGAACTTCATGTTGTGGGTGAATGTCCAAGGACTTGTCGCTAGTCCAAGATGATACCAGGAAATTATGACGCAGGACATGGCAATTTGAGGTGGGAACGGCGCCGTGAGTCCTGGGTGGCTCCTGGGTGGTGGGGAGGTGGGGGTGGGTCGAGGGAAGGTGGGTGAGGGGAGGTGGGTAAGGGGTGGTGGGTGGGGGGTGTTGATAAATGTTAGATGTGGCTCTTAGGTTAGGCTGGGTTAGGTTAGGTTAAGTGTAATTGGATTAGGTTAGGTTAAGTTGAGCTGGTTAAGTTTACAGTAAGTTAGTTTAGGTTAGTTAAAATAAAATTCACTTGGATAATATAAAATAAGGTTATGTTAATTTGCTGAAGTTTCACATAACAAATTACACCAACCTTGACTACAATATGACCAATTACATCAACCTTGACTACAATATTACCTATAAGATCAAACAGTTGTCTATAATTTATTAGTGGGGGTCGTGATTATATACTAAGTATCATTAGCTCTTGTTCCACTGTGATAATTAGGCGGTAGTTATGCATCCCGTGCGTGTCCTTGTCTTATGCAGCAGTAATTGCGGTTTTGATACAGTGACCAATATAATCTATGTTGATGTGTCATGTTTATAGTAAAGATTAATTATTTTTGTTGTTGTCTTGTTAAACCACCGTCCTTGGCTAGTTAAAACCATCATCTTGAACGTGTTAAATCACCGTCCTTGGCTAGTTTAAACCATCCTTGGCTAGTTAAAACCATCATCTTGAACGTGTTAAATCACCGTCCTTGGCTAGTTAAAACCATCATCTTGAACGTGTTAAATCACCGTCCTTAGCTAGTTAAAACCATCATCTTGAACGTGTTAAACCAGTGTCCTGTTAAACCACCGTCGTCTCAGGGTTAAAGGTTTAGGGTAGAGGCAGATGGTTAACTCTGTAGTAAACATTCCTCGTGCTTAAAGGTAGAGAAGGAGGAGGAGGAGGAAGAGGAGAATCATTTAGGAGGAAGAGGGTCGAGGAGGAGGAGGAGGGGGTCGAGGAGGAGGAGGAGGAGGGGGGGTCGAGGAGGAGGAGGAGGGGGTCGAGGAAGACTAGAAGCGGGGAGCAATCAGTGTTGGGGCCACTACAAGATAGGACATTTCGAATCAGGAATGTGGGAGTGGTGTTTAGGAATGGCCAAGCTCGTCGGGGGTGTGCGGAACAGTGATTGTGTGTGTGGAGAACAGGTAAGTCCCTTTACCTTGGATATAGTGAGTGTGTGGTGTTGGTGGTAGGTGATAATGAGTGTGGTGTTAGGGGTAGGTGATAGTGAGTATAGTGTGTTAGGGGTAGGAGACAGTGAGATAATGATGCGATAAACAACAACAACATAAGCAAAACAATAACGGTGAGGGAAGGTGAACAGAAAGGGGAGGGGGGGAGGGTGATGGAGAGGGGAAGGAGAGAGGGGGGTGATAGGGAGGGGGAGGGGGAGTGTGAGAGAGGGGAGGGGTGTGAGGGGGAAGGAATTACTCCCACCGCCCACCATTATGGCACTGCCCACACCTGCCCTACCACACTGAGTGCCAATTAGCAAATGACTGTGGATGGAACAGCGTCAGGTGGCCCTCGTGTGGCACTGTGTTGATTATCCTACCGGTGTAATGGTTGATTTGGGTCGCTCTTTATTTGGTTGGTTGGTTGACAAAGAGGTGGTTGGGTGTTTGTTTGCGTGGTTAGGGTGGTTGAGATGGTTTGGGTGGTTATGTTTGGTGAGGTGGTTGAGTGGTTAATGTAGTTTGGATGAAGTGGTTGTGTTGTTAAGGGTGTTTGGGTAAAATGGTTGGCTGGTTAATAATGTTTTTATGCCAACAAGCAGATTAGATAGTTGAACAAATTGGTTGTTTGGTTACTTGATGCAATTGTATGGAAGAAAAAAAAAAGTACAGTTACGGTCAAAATTCCCTGGGCACCTTTGACACTATCACCCTTAACCTAACCCTGAAATAGACATTAACCAAGTGTCCAGGTAATTCTGTCCGCAACTGTACATTATTACTGCCATTGTAACTTAAAGGACACTGAGTTGAGGTTAATGTAGGGTTGTGTTGTCGATACGCACGTGTTGTAGTACAGTGTGACCTCTATTTAGCGGACTGATAGCGAGTGTAGTCCAGTATATCGAGGTTTATACTGTTTGATGTCCGTTAAATAAAGGTTTTAGTGTACCTAGGAGCTACCACGGTATATATATGAAATGGATAAATGTTTGTGTGTGTGTTTTTTTAGTCCATTGTGTGTGTGTGTGTGTGTGTCTGTTTGTTTCACCTCTCCTCACGCCGACTTGAATCTGTTCCACTTGAGAAAAAACTTTGGGACTCGCTCAGCATTTCAACAAATATATTTCGGCGGAGTGAGAGTGGAGCGAGTGAAGGGACGCGATAATTTATTCTGGGTAAAAGTTTGCATTGTGATTTTTGTTTTGAAAGGGGGGGGGGGAGGTTAGTTGTTATCCGTATGTTTTGGTTTGGATAATATTGAAATTTATGGGTATTATTCTTGTTGTTTTGTGTGTGTGTGTGTGTGTGTGTGTGTGTGTGTGTGTGTGTGTGTGTGTGTGTGTGTGTGTGTCCAACTTGTAACTCTTCATCCAAAATACAAATGGAAAAAATAATACCCCAATTAACCCTCAACAATAACTAACATTTTGTAAGTACTTGAGTGTCCTGCTAAAGGTACACCTACACCTGGTATTAATTACACAGGTAACCATCCTAAAAGGAGATTAATTACCCTCAACATTTTTATATAATTAGCATATATATATATATTGGCAAGGTCAACTTACATATAGATAGGTAACCAGCCAACTAAAAATATAACCTGGGCATTTTAATATAATTAGCATAAAAGATGTGTTTGTAAGGGAGATAAATTAGACAAGCGACATAACACGGTAATTAATCAGCTGGTGTGGTATTGGTGCCTCCATTACCCCCCCCCTCCTCATTCCCCCTCTCATCCCCCCTCATCCCCCCTCCTGCGGTCATTCTCATGTCCACCACGTACTGTTCTCTCTCTCTCCATCATAGGCTGTGTTGTGTGGTCGGGTGGGTGTTGCGTGTGGGTGTATTGTGTTATGTGGGTGTGTTGTGTTAGGTAGGTGTATTATGTTGTGTCCTAACTCACACCTGACTGTCCTAACTCACACCTGACTGTCCTAACTCACACCTGACTGTATATATGTTATGAAATGAGTTACATATTCAGCTAAAGTATCGTGTGTTATGTCTCTAAATACCATGATGTGTGTGTGTGTTGATAGCGAGGTTCAGGTGTCATCTGATGTGTCACTTAAGAGTCACTCGGGGGAAGGGGATCATTTATTTACCGTCGGGGCTTGTCGTTTACCGTCGGGGCGTGTCGTTTACCGTCGGGGCGTGTCGTTTACCGTCGGAGCGTGTCGTTTACCGTCGGGGCTTTGTTGCTTACTGTCGGGCGTAAGCCGTTTTACCGTCGGGGCTTGGTTGCTTACTGGGTCGGGGGCGTGCCGTTTACTGTCGGGGCGGCCGTTTACCGTCGGATGCAAGCCGTTTACTGTCGGGGCGGGCCGTTTCATCAGTCGGAGCGTGCCGTTTACCGTCGGGGCTTGTCGTTTACCGTCGGGGCGTGTCGTTTACCGTCGGGGCGTGTCGTTTACCGTCGGAGCGTGTCGTTTACCGTCGGGGCGTGTCGGAAATGGCGGAGGATCTGTTTTTATTTATTTATTTATTTGTTTATTTATGAATTTATATTGAAAGGGATATTTTTTATTTTGTTTTTAGAGTTTGAAGTAATGATGTAATGTAAATATATCTTGAGATGTCGTCAGTTTATCCTTAAAGAATTGATTTATTATATGGTATCACTGTAGTTTTGGTATAGTGACGGGTACAAATAACTATAGTTTGATATAAGGAACATATCACCTTTGTTAGATCTGATTGTTAATTGTTACTTATGATAAATTACAATATTAACTGTTACTTATGTTAAATTACAATATTAACAATGGCTTTTATTTCTATTACAGGTGAGTGCACATGGGTGATGTTGGTGAAGCATGTGAGTACATTATGTTGTGTGTGTGTGGGGGGGGCATTGATAACACGTATTCGGCCAACAGTATTTTAGGTTATATATTAAGTATTTTAGGTTATATATTAAGGTGAGGTGCGGCAGGTAAGGTGGGAGGAAAGTGGCAGGTTAGGTGAGGTGTATGGGCAGGTTAGGGGTGAGGTGTGCAGGTTAGGGGTGAGGTGTGGCAGGTAAGGTGGGAGGTGCAGGTAAGGTGAGGTGTGGGTAGGGGTTAGGGGTGGGGAGGTGTGGTGGTAAGGTGGAGGTGCGGTGTAAGGTGGGTGTGGCAGGTAAGGGGTGAGGTGAGGTGGTGGGTAAGGTGGGAGGTGTGACAGGTGGAGGTGTGACAGGTGAGGGTGTGGCAGGTAAGGTGGGGTGCAGGTAAGGTGAGGTGTGGAGCAGGTGAGGTTAGTGAGGTGTGACAGGTGGGTGTGGTGGCAGGTAAGGTGGGGTGCGGCAGGTAAGGTGGAGGTGTGACAGGTGAGGTGGGGTGTGGCAGGTAAGGTGAGGTGCGGCAGGTTAGGTGAGGTGTGACAGGTGAGGTGGGGTGGGAAAAAAGTGGCAGGTTAGGGCAGAGGTGTGACAGGTGAGGTGCAGGTGAGGGACCTGACACATACCACTGCATCGCCAATTTAGCATCACCTGTTTGCTTTTTTTTTCCGTGTGACGATTTTATTTTTTAGCCTCTGCCAGTTGGGCCATGATAAATGACTTTTTATACATACAGCGTGTGTGGGGTGTGTGTGTGTGTGTGTGGGCGTGTGTGTGTGTGTGTGGGCGTGTGTGTGTGTGTATGGGCGTGTGTGTGGGCGTGTGTGTGTGTGCGTGTGTGTGTGGGTGGGCGTGTGTGTGTGTGTGAGGACTTTTGTGCTCTCAGATAAGTGCGAGTAGAAGAAAATATGTTACCATTATTATTATCATTACTATTATCATCATCATCATCATCATCATTATTATTACTATTATTATTATTATTATCATTATTGTTATTATTAGTCAAGTATGTAATGGTGGTGTAAACGCTCCCCTAACGACTGTATCTCACACTAACAAGGCTTATGGTCGTTCATAGTGTGAGAACGTTTCATTTTCATTTAGGGGAGATAGAGGGGCTGGTGGTCCTATCTCCCCCTCCCTTCTAGCCTCATCCCCCTAGCCTCCCCTTCCCCCAAACTCCCCCTTACCCCTTCACAGCCACACCCAACACACACACACACACACACACACACACACACACTCAAGGATATATATATAGAGTATTATAAGTCGTGGCAAGTTGGGTGTGTGTGTGTGGTGGTGTTGTGTTGTAATGGTGTTAATGGTGTGATGATGGTGTTAGTGGTGTGTGTGATGGTTAGTGATGATGGTGGTAATAGTGATGATGGTGATAGTGGTAGTATGGAGATAGTTTTCATCAGCCCAGGGACCATCGTTTGGGTGGAATGGTCGTGGTTGGCTGGACCTTAGTAGTGTGACCTGACCTTACAACATGTTTTATATAGTTGTAATAATAATAATAATAACGAAATGAATTAAGGATATTTTAATTTTTTTATATATATATAATTCCTTCAGTGGGTGGGAGGGTTACAGCCTCTTCCTCCTCTTCCTTCTCCTCCTTCTCTTCTCCTCCTTCTCTTCCTCCTCCTCCCACCAGATTTTTAATTTGGTGTTATCTTTCCTGGGAGATTCTGTTAGTGAAAATCAAGTGTATGTATGTATGTATGTATGTATGTATGTATGTATGTCAGTCAGTCAGTCAGTCATAGTCCAGATATCCTTGTCATCACCCCACCTCACCACACCCTCACGCCTTTATACGTTCACATTCATTTATTTATTTAATTTATTTAGGTGAAAATATTAAGAGAATTTATTTCCTATACGAAATTATGAGTTTGATTTGCTTTGATTTTTCTTACGTTTTAGTACCGGGTTATATAGCGTCATGTGTCTGTATGTGTAGTAGTGAAGATGAAGGAAAGGTGATTGAGACAGTTTGTAAAGGAAAGAGAAAAGGGTGAAATAATTTGATAAGAAATTGATGAATAGGAAGAGTGAAAATTGATAAAAATGGTGATAATAATAACGCCTTGTGTCTTATTCTGATGGGTGGGTGTGATGAAGGAGGGTGTGGCTTTATGAGTGTGGCTGAGGAGCAAGAGCGAGCCACACTACCTCCTTCCCACCCACCCACCCACCCACCGTATACACCCAGAAGTAAAAACCAACAGCGTAACCATACACCACCTAGATGGTTACTGGTCTGCTCTAATCAGCTTTAACCTGTGGTGAGGCTTCTGAGAGAGGTGATATAGGTTCTGGTACGACACGGGGAATGAAGTGGTTCGGTAATGCGCTTACAAGAATCACGGGTCTGGCTGCCTGGGTGGGTGGGTGGGTGGGTGACTGACTGGTTGACTCAGTTGAGGATATTTTACAGTGGTTTATGGTGTTACTTTTGATGGTGTGAGAAGCTCCATTGTGTGGTGCGTTAGTCCCTCCTTCTAGTGAGAGAGAGAGAGAGAGAGAGAGAGAGATTATAGTGTGTGTGTGTGTGTGTGTGTGTGTGTGTGTGTGTGTGTGTGTGTGTGTGTGTGTGTGTGTGTGTGTGTGTGTGTCTGCTTTTGTATGCATATTAGAGAGAGTGAAGAGGATGTATAGGGGTGATGTTACTGACGTGTTGTGTTGCGTTGTGTTGCCCCGCGTGTTTGATCACCAGCACATTAACTAAATGAAACACACACACACACACACACCAGCACCACACCCTCCCACCCTACCATCCTTACCTCACAGCCACGCCTCCGGTAAATGGATTAAATATTTTTTTTTTCTTCTCGTTTTTGCTCGTGTTGAGGGTGCAGAAGCCGTATGGGGAGTAAGGTCAGTTACTAAACAACTACCGAAGGAGTGAGTGTGTGTGTGTGTGTCTGGGGGTAGACGAAGCAGGAGCAGTTCATTTCTGTTTCTGAATTCCTGATAGTGTTACTTTTTTGTGGATTTTGATACTGATACTTAATGAACAGTGGTGTGTGTGTGTGTGTGTGTGTGTGTGTGTGTGTAGTGTAGTGTATAGTTACTTCGTGGTTGTGGTTCAGTGATCGTCCTTGTGAAGACCAAGATCGTGGTTATTGATTTTATTTGTGGATAAATATTTTGATTTGGATGTAAACAATAATATGATGTGTAACTTCTGGTGGATGTGAACGAGACGAAGTTAGCATAAGAATGGAGGAAACTACAGAGGGTCTATTGGTCCATACTGGGCAGTCCCGTTTACACCCAACCCCTATTGCTCATATATCCATCCGACCTATGTTTGAAGCTATCCAGCGTATTCCAGTTAATGATGATATTTGGTAAACGAGACGATGTTTGAGATTGAGAGTTGATTAATATAGCAATTGTACAATATCATAGCTATCGTATTTGGTAATATATTTCCTTGTTATAATCCTCAGTAGTGTTTGGGGTGTGGTTAGGTTAATATTACAGTATGTCGTTACCTCACACATCTTGTCATCTTTAATTGGTTGTTGAGTGTTACAAAGATCAGGGAAGTGAAATTAGGCAGCGTGTGTCCGCAGAGTGTGTGTGTGTGTGTGTGTGCGTGTGCGTGTGTGTGTGTGTGTGTGTCCTCTTCTCAGCTGACTCTTGTTGATATTAACCAGTCCACGTAGTATTAGTTGGTTAGGTCAAGTTAGGTTAGGTTAGATTAGGTAATGCTAGGTTAGGTTAGATTAGGTAATGCTAGGTTAGGTTAGGTTGTTGTGTTGACAGTGACGATTGCATCAGTTGTTTTGTCCACATTCCGCTAAACAGATAAAAACATCACAAAGTTGGAATTCTCAAAAACTGGCCAGTGAAGTCTTGTGAATTTTTAGGTTAAGTGGTGAGTTCTTTCATTTTTTTATACTGTCAGAGAACCACAGCTGAAAGGTGAATTTTTTTGAAATTTTTTAATACGTGAAGTGTATATCTGAAGTGTGTACCTGAAGGGATTAGGTAAGGTTTCAGTATTTTTTGCATTTCAGGAGTTTTTATTTTTAGTATATATGTGGGTGATATGAAATGGTTAAAGTGTGGGTAGTTTGAAGGGGCTGAAGTGTAGGTGGCAGTAGTATGTGGGTGGTTTGACCTGCCTGAATTGTGGGGGTGACTTAAGTGGGTAGTTTGAAGGGGCTGAAGTGTAGGTGGCAATACTCTATGGATGGTTTGACTTGCCTGAAGTTTGGGGGTGTCTATATTTTTGTACTATAGACCTAGAAATTAACTGACAATCAAATATTGTGTACGGAATGTCACTTCGAAATACACCAAGGGATTACCCCTGCCGTGTTGTGGTCGTGGGAGTGACTTCGTTATATCAGGTTAGGTTAGGTTAATGTCAGATGGCTTTAAGTATTTTCGTTATGGGTTTTATATACAATAAGCCCGTCTTGGTGATTAGTTGGCCTGTTGTGTTCAGTATTGTTGTTATTGATACAGAACTCCTATGGCTCTGTGGTCATTTTTACTCTTCACCTGAATCAACACTGCAGTTCATATACTTTTTACAGGTCACTCTCCTGGCCCATAGTTCACTTTCTTGGGCTATAGTTTAATCCTTGGCCCATGGTTCACTCTTCTGGGCCATAGTTTTCTCTCCTGGCCCACACTTCATCCCCTGGCCCACACTTCATCCCCTGGCCCACATCTCACCCCTTAACCCACACCTCACCCCCTAACCCACACCTCACCCCCTAACCCACACCTCACCCCCAACCCACACCCACCCCCAACCCACACCCTTAACCCACACCTTACCCCCTAACCCACACCTGCCAGCACAGTGAGCGGCAGACCATGTCACCCCCTTTTCCCTGGACACACTTTACCACTTTGGATTTTCCCACAGTCATGAGTTAATTTTAGTGAGAATCTTTAATGTCGTTTGTTGTCATTATTAGGTGAGAGAGAGAGAGAGAGAGAGAGAGAGAGAGAGAGAGAGAGAGAGAGAGAGAGAGAGAGAGAGAGAGAGAGAGAGTCGTTTGGTTGCATCGCCACACATCGACATATTAAACCATTTCCTTCACCGTGCCACTATATTCTAACCACAATGGCACTATAACTTAACCACAGTGGCACCATCACACCACTTCCTCCCTTCACGGTGGCATCTAGAGACTAGTATTGCGAGTGACGGTGTGAGAGAGAATGTGGAGCACCGACCCGTGATTGTGGTGACAGTTAGGGGCGGCCAACACACAGCTGACACACTCGGTTGAACGACGTGCATAGCGTTGTAGTGGAGTCGGTGGCCAGTGTGTGTGTGTGTGTGGCCAGTGTGTGTGTGTGTGTGTGTGTGTGTGTGTGTGTGTGTGTGTTGACTAGTGATGAGCTGAAGAGAAATAAAGGGAGAGAGGATTGCACTAGGAGGGAGGGATTGGTACACTAGGGAGGGAGGAGATTGGTGCACTAGGAGGGAGGAGATTGGGTGCACTAGGGAGGGAGGGAGATTGGCACACTAGGGAGGGAGATTGCACACTAGGGAGGGAGGGATTGGTGCAAATTAGGGAGGAGGGAGATTGCGCACTAGGAGGGAGGGAGATTGCACTAGGGAGGAGGGAGATTGGCACGGAGGAGTGGGAGGGAGATTGGTGCACTAGGGAGGGAGGGAGACGGTGCACGAGGAGGGAGATTGCGCACTAGGA
This sequence comes from Homarus americanus, assembly GCF_018991925.1. Lineage (NCBI taxonomy): Eukaryota > Metazoa > Arthropoda > Malacostraca > Decapoda > Nephropidae > Homarus > Homarus americanus. The sequence goes on from NW_024733870.1 coordinate 729,412, forward strand.
GGAGGGAGATTGGCACCAGGAGGGGAGGGAGATTGGTGCACGAGGGAGGGAGGGAGATTGCACCCTGCAACCTGGGGGAAAGAGGAGGGAAGTGCACACCCACCATAAGGGACGGTAATGGGGTGTTATGGCTTCCTGGATCTGATGAGGGTCATGTGACCTTGACTTCATCACTAGCTGACCACACCTCCTCACCTCCCTAAATCCCTTCCCTCCATCCTCTTCCCTCCATCCTCTACTCCCCTTCCCTCTCCCTCCTCTCTTCCTCCTCCCCTCCTCTTTCTCCCTCCCCCTCCTCTTTTCCCCTCTACCCTCCTTTGTGCTTGGTTTTTCCTCTCCAGCTATATAATAAAATACAGTTTATCTAAATATAACTGAGCTTAATAAATAATAAAAAAAACCCACATCATTTACCAGACTCAACAAATTCCAGAGTATTGTAGCAAATTGTAGTTATTTTATATACGTTAATATACGATACCCTCCAAGATAGGGTATCGTATTCTGGTGGTATCGTGTAAGTGGGTTTTATTGTTTATATTGGTATAAGGGGGGTTGCCATATAGCTTAATGGAGCTCTCTATTCCTCCCTCTGTGCTGTAGGTCGTGGCTGACACTCTTAGTTTCCTGGAAGTCGTGGTTTGGAGGCCGACCTCTTGTGCCATCTCCTCCTCCTCCTCCTTTTCCGTTTCCTCTTTCTTCTCCACCTTTTCCTCCTCCTCATCACCACCACCTATTCCCTTTCCTTCCACCTCCTCTTCCCCCTCCTTACCTCTCCTCCTCCTCCTCCCTCACACCTCTACGGGCCTATTGAACAAGTCTTACAGGTATAAAATTAATCTCCTTTGTAGTGCCGCCTTAATTACCTGGACACGTCACCATACCTGTTGGAGAGGGTGGGTGGATAGGTGTTTTAATCAAATATAAATAAACACGATCGTTCACTTCTCGTTTGTTTTAAGTGTGTTTTGGCTTAATTGTCCAGGTGTTGTGTAGCAAAGGTAAAATTAAGGTGTTAAAATAAATTAGATTATGTTAAATTGTAAAATGTCATTATCACCTGAAGATTACCCCCCTCCCTTCTCCTATGCTACTAGTTTATTTTAACTTCAGATTAGTTAACTTAACCTAACCCAGCATAGTCTAACTGCTTAGTTTAACCTAACTTACCGGGAGTGTCGAAGTACCGGGAGTGACGTAGTACTGGTGGTGATGTACCGGGAATGACGTAATACTGAATGACGTAATACCGGGAGTGACGTAATACCGGGAGTGTCGTACCGGGAGTGACATAGTACTGGGTGTGTCGATGTACTGGGGTGGGTATGTGTGATGGTCAGTGATGAGGAAGACTAGAGGGAGGGTGTGAATGAGGAGGAGGAGGAGAGAGGAGGAAGGAAGAGGAGGAGGAGAGAGGAGGAAGGAAGAGGAGAGAGGGTTAGTGTGGCGGAGGAAGGTGAAGAGAGAGTAGGGAGGAGAAGGAGGGAGTAAAGGAGAATGAGTGATAAAGAGAGGGAGTAAGGGAGATTGAATGATAATAAGGGAGAAGAAGGGGAATGTAAATGATAAAGAGGGGGGGGAGAAGGAGAGAGTGAGGGAGAGTAAAGGATAATGAGGGAGAAGAGGAAGAGAGTCATTGGAACTACTAGCCACTTCCGGTGTGGGTCATGTGGTCTTGTTATTGTGTTTCACCTTTGTTGTGTTGGCCAGTAGCTCTCTCAACCATCCTTTTACCTTATTGCACCTCCTGCCCCCACCATCCCCCTCTAGGTGTGGGTGTGTAGGGGGTAGCGTGCCCTTGGGGAGGTGGTACGTGAGTGTCCTACATGCCTGACCCCACCACATCCCCACCACATCCCCGCCACACCCCCGCCATGAGTGAGGGGGAGACGGGGGGTGTGAGTGATTGAAGACTCTTGAGTTTTGTCGCTCTTAACAGAATATATTTAGAGAGGAAGGACTTCAATATGTTTCCTTACTTCGCTTCCTTTATGTCACGAAATTGCTGAGTCAAACGGTAAAACGGTAAAACGGTAAACGGTAAAGCATTCGAACTCCAATTATTCGTGATTTTTGTTGTGGAGGGGGAGGGGAGGAGGGAGGAGGGAGGGAGGAGGGAGGGAGGGGGAGGGAGGGTTGAAAGCAGCAGTAATAGCAGAAGCAGGAACGACACAAGCGGGTATTTATCGCCACACGTGACAACACAGCGTAATATTACAGTAATGGTTATGACCGTGGACTCGACATGCAGCCATTGTGTGTGTGTGTGTGTGTGTGTGTGTGTGTGTGTGTGTGTGTGTGTGTGAATATCTCCGGTGTTTCGGACTGTTGACTGTGTGTGTGTGTGTGTGTGTGTGTGGTGAAACTTACCTGTGTCAGCAAGGACTTAGCAGAACGCCAAGGTTCTGTGTACACCTTAATAGTCAGCCCCCCTCCCCATCCTCTTCTTCATACGCCACTACGCCCAAACTTGTGGTGATTATGATGATGGTGGTGGTGGTGGTAGTGGTAGTGGTGGTGGTAGTGGTGATGATAGTGGTAGTAGTGGTATTCTTGCTTGTACTTCTGTTATAGTGCTCATAATGTAGACGTTATAGGTGATAGTACTGCTGTTGATGGTGCTTCGGTGTTACCTGAAGGTGTGTGTGGTGGTGTGGTGGTGAGAGAGAGTTGTGGTAGTGTTGACGCTGTGTGGTGCTGAAGGTGATCACGGAGGGGGAGTGGCGGAGGTAAAGTAGGGGAGAGGAGGAGGGGGTGAAGAGAGGGAAGGAGGAGGGGTAGGTGAAGAGAGGAAGGAGGAGGGTAGGTGAAGAGAGGGAGAGGAGGAGGGGAAGGTAAAGAGAGGGGGGGAGGAGAGAATGAGGGCCGACGTTTGCAACACCACGACCCCACACAAAACCTGGGAGGACCACCACGCGTGTTTCCTTCCTCACGCACTGTTGAAATTTCCTCCCGTCAGGTGCTAGTTTGGAGGCAGTTACTGGTGGTATGTGGGAGTATTGCCTCACCTGGTAACCATTAACTACCAGGTATTGTTCCACGCGCGCCTCACATCTCATTATCAGGCCCTGCTCTACCTCACACGTCTATATACCGTTTGATGTATTATAAAATTCCTCTGTGTTTTTATTCATATATTTTTTATAATAAGATTGATCTGATTATGAATGTTTAGTTATATATAAGATTAACTAATGTGTAATAACCTGTTAAAACCACAAGCCACAAGGAATCATCCTCAGTAGACGTCTAAGATAATAATTGTGTCTCTAGCATTATGAATTACATTATTAAAGACATGTTTGGTTAAGTTAGGTTAAGAATATATTGGATCGTGTTGTAAAGTGAAGTTACCTGCTTATGGTTGATACTTCGGGAGTTTACACTTGTTGCTTGGTGGAGGGCTGTGGTAGGTGTGGCAGGCGTGGTAGGTGTGGTTACTCTCCAAGGCGTCATAATCTGATGGTGATTCATGTTGGTAGAGACATGAAGGGTGTGCTGTGTTTGGTGCTCCGGGAGGGAATTACTTCTCACCGTCCACGTGTTGATGCTGTAGGTGATTATTTGTGGGGAACATTTATAATGACTGGGTTGTATAGCTAGCTGTAATGTGTGTTTCAGGAGACTGTAATATGGCTGTCTGTTTTGCTGTCTGTGTACCACTTTCTTGTATATTGATTCAGCTGTGTGTGTGGTGAAGCAGACATGTTATGGTAACATGTGCGAAGTGGTGACCAGCAGGCCACGCCCACTACTCATCACCATGGTCCAGCACCGGTTGGCCAGCGGCTTCACCACCTGCGACGTTACCAGTGAGCGGGTCGCCTCGCCTGCTGACTCGAGGGAACAAACTACTTGTCACGGGATCGCCGCGAGGTAAAAACCGGTAAAAACCACAGTTCAGGCGGTGTTCAGGCGGCGGTGGGAAACTTGTGGGTTGAGAAGGGTAATGGCGGTGGTTCCTTGAACAGCAGGAGTAGGTGTAGGAGGAGGTAGCCTGGAGCAAGTTACGCCGTGCTCCTTCACTGTTCGTGGCGTGCAGCCGGGGACATATACACCCTCAGGCTCTTGTCTCATCCTGTGGCCGTTCCTCCCCTAATGCTGTGAGGGACTGTGTGGCCAGTGTGAGGGACTGTGTGGCCAGGTGAGGACTGTGGGCAGGGTGAGGGACTGTGCAGGTGAGGACTGTGTGGCCAGGGGTGAGGGACTGTGTGGCCAGGGTGAGGGACTGTGTGGCCAGGGTGGGGACCGTGTGGCCAGGGTGGGGGACTGTGTGACCAGGGTGAGGGACTGTGTGGCCAGGGTGAGGCACTGTGTGGCCAGGGTAGAATGTGTGGCCGGTGAGGGACTGTGGGCCAGGGTGAGGGACTGTGTGACCAGGGTGAGGGACTGTGTGGCCAGGGTGAGGACCTGTGTGCCAGGTGGAGGGACTGTGTGGCCAGGGTGAGGGAGTGTGTGGCCAGGGTGAGGTACTGTGTGCCAGGGTGAGGGACTGTGTGAGGGTGGGGTGAGGGACTGTGTGGCCAGGAGGGACTGTGTAGTGAAGACGTGGCCAGGGTGAGGGACGTGTGGCCAGGTGAGGTACTGTGTGCGGGTGAGGGACTGTGTGGCCAGGGTGGGGGACTGTGTGGGGTGAGGGCTGTGGAAGGTGAGGTACGTGTGGCCAGGGTGAGGGACTGTGTGGCCAGGGTGAGGGATGTGGCCAGGGTGAGGGACTGTGTGGCCAGGTGTGAGGACTGTGTGGCTGGGGTGAAGGACTGTGTGGCCAGGGTGAGGGACTGTGTGGCCAGGGTGAGGGACTGTGTGGGGTGAGGGGCTGTGTGGCCAGGGTGAGGTACGTGTCAGGGGGACTGTGTGGCCAGGGTGAGGACTGTGGCCAAGGTGAGGGACTGTGTGGGCAGGGTGAGGACTGTGGGGGTGAGGACCTGTGTGGCCAGGGTGGGGGACTGTGTGCCAGGGTGAGGACTGTGTGGCCAGGGTGGGGACTGTGTGTGGGGTGGGCCAGGGTGAGGGACTGTGTGGCCAGGGTGGAGGACTGTGTGGCCAGGGTGAGGGACTGTGTGACCAGGGTGAGGGACTGTGGCCAGGGTGAGGGACTGTGTGGCCAGGGTGAGGGACTGTGTGGCCAGGGTGAGGGACTGTGTGGCCAGGGTGAGGGACTGTGCCAAGGTGTGGGACTGTGTGCCAGGGTGAGGGACTGTGTGGCCAGGGTGAGGGACTGTGTGGCCAGGGTGAGGGGCCAGTGGCAGGGTGAGGTACTGTGGCCAGGGTGAGGGACTGTGTGGCCAGGGTGAGGGACTGTGTGCAAGGTGAGGGACTGTGTGGGCAGGGTGAGGGACTGCTGTGGCCAGGGTGAGGGACTGTGTGGCCAGGGTGGGGACTGTGTGGCCAGGGTGAAGGACTGTGTGGCCAGGGTGAGGGACTGTGGCCAGGGGAGGGACTGTGTGGCCAGTGAGGACTGTGGGCCGGGTGAGGGACTGTGTGGCCAGGTGAAGGACTGTGGCCAGGGTGAAGGACTGTGTGGCCAGGGTGAGGGACTGTGTGGCCAGGGTGAGGACTGTGGCCAGGGTGAGGGACTGTGTGGCCAGGGTGAGGGACTGTGTGGCCAGGGTGAGGGACTGTGTGGCCAGGGTGAGGACTGTGGCCAGGTGAGGGACTGTGTGGCCAGGGTGAGGACTGTGTGGCCAGGGTGAGGGACTGTGTGGCCAGGGTGAGGGACTGTGTGGCCAGGGTGGGGACTGTGGGTGGGACTGTGGCCAGGGTGAAGGACTGTGTGGCCAGGGTGAGGGACATCTGGCGGGTATGTCTTGCCAGGGGTGTTGGTAGTGACATGCCTGTTAGTGCCAAACGTCAAGAGAGAACTACTTGTTGTTGACTTAAGGATGCACAGGGGTAAGAGGCTGTCTCTCTCTCCTCCTGCTGGTAAGGTGCGCGAGTAAGCACGACCCATTTCCTCCGGTGCCTTCCTCACCTATACATTGTTTTAATATAAATGTATCTGTAGTTTTTGATGCAGAGGCTGTGAGTGGCGTCGTAGAGTATATTAGTTTGGTGTAGGCTTTATTTTCGTGCGTGTAACAGGTGGAGTGGTGTGGTGATGGGTGAGCGTGGTGCGACAATACGGCCGAGAGCGTTACCGCACGTCTAGCACCACCGCCGCGTCTGCCACACCGGACGTAATCCCACGAGTCCTGGGGGTTTCTGGCCACACTCCTTCCGTCCCCCCACCCACCCACCTTCACCTCCCTCAACCCCACTGTCGCCAGCACGCACCCCACACCTTCACTCACACAGAGGGCGACTTCACGTACAGCTCCTCCGCGTCAGTGGATTACTGGAGCTGTCGTTGGTTTACCTGGATCACTGGAGGCTTCCTCAAGTGTTTACCAAGTTGTCACCTGCGAATTACGTGTTTGCCGGAGAGGGAAATTGTAAATAGGTTTTACTTATTGTGTGATATATGGTGTTTTTTGTCGCTCTGGCAGGTGTTGTAATATCCCGAGGTGTTTTACAGTTGCACAGCAGTGCTAAGAGTTGATTGGTGAATAAATATAAGAAAATGTGTTTTGAGTGTTAGTTGCGAGTTGTTATGGTGGAGTGTACACAGGGGTGCCCACGCGTGTGGTGCGTCGCGTGAGGTGTGATGGTGGGCGGCGAGGACCCCGCCCATGTGTACTGTGACTGCTGCTGTGAAGTGTCCAACGACCACCAGCTTCTCGACCCTCGCCTGGCCAAGGGCGTCTCCCCGCTTCCTTGGCTTGCTACCGACAATTCCTCCGACACTTCGGATGCCTCAACCGGGCCCTCCCTGCCCAATAGGGAGCCCCCGAGGAGAGAGCCACCGAGACAAGTGCCACAGACCCTGTGGGACCCCCTCTGCCCATCACGCCTGCCACTTCAGCGCCCCGCCCCGTGCCAGTGTGAGGGTGTGGCGCTCTCATGAGGATGAGGATTCCATCTACGAGGAAGTGGGCTTCCAATATCTCACCAGTCCCGACCTGGATGTGCTGGGACGCCACCCAGGGATAGACAACGGTTCTTTACAGAACTCAACTGCCAGCGGTGAGAACCTGGCCAGCGCATCTGCCACAGGGTTCCTAGGCAGCGATACCGTGGTCTTCCCCAACGCAGTGTTTCCCCAGAAGCAGCCTCGCTCCTCAGCCTACACTGGTGTCAGCACGGCGCGGGTGGCGTCCTGTTCTTTGGGCGCCCGTGGCCGTGGCCTCTGAGCCACAGAGGTGGAGACTGTGTCCACCTACACGCTCGATGACGACAACTTTAAGGACACCTTCTACGACGTCCGACATAAGAGCTCAAAGTCCCGGACTAAGGTCAGTAAACTCACCAGTGACGGGCGGTGTGTTGAGACACATACACCGTCTTCTAGTGATTTAAAGGTGTTTTCTCAATCCACTTACAGTAGCTCAATATTTTATTCTTCAAGTTTGCAGTGTTGCCCCAAGCTTGAACGATCATCAGGTGTGGGTGTGTGTTAGTACCCTGACCCTCTACACTACACACATTGCTTTTTGCCCAACTGAAGTGTAACTGACCGACACTGTTGACGACCAGCTGCCTTCTTCTGTCCGTGGGAGTGGATAAATTGTTTGGAAGGATTTAGCAGCTGTTCTTTAACTAACACAGATCAGACCTTGAGGTGCTGCCGTTGACAGGATTGAGTTGTGTGTAGAAGTTATGTAAATTGTAAATAAACTCCTTAGCAGCCATACTGGTGTGTGTGTGTGTGTGTGTGTGTGTGTGTGTGTGTGTTTCTTGGTTAGTCTGCACTGGTACACACTGATCAGACTTACATATAGGGACACATTGTCAACCATTAGATGCAACAACACAGCTCATCATAACACCACTGACTCAACTAATCGTTCTTGGTGAAGCTAACTTTTGTATAACGCTGAAATAATTATCTCACACCGAGTAGTATTGCGTTTCTCACATGTCTCTCTATTAAAAACTGACTACATAAAACTCATCACAATCTTGTTATAAAGTTCATGTGTTAACGACAATACCAGCCGCGAATAGAGCAATTTGTAGTGGAATAAAAACTCATTGGTTAGCATTACGAGCGAGACAGGTACATGATGGAGCCAGACCAGACAACGGTGTGGTGGCCTGACTCAGGTAGACAACCCTAGTGCTGGAGGGGGTGTTGTAGCGGCAGTAAGGTAGTTAATGTCTTGTTAATGTCACTTTAGACGTTAAACAAATGCGTACCCTCACTAACCCGCGCCAGAGCTCTCACCTGTATCGTGGCTAAACTGTTTTGATCTGTGAGTGGTTAGTGGTGTACGTTCCTGTGTTATTATTGGCTGGCCAGTAGTGTATCTTCCTGTGTTGTTATTGGCTGTCTAGTAGTGTACAATCTCAGGTAACATTGTATAGGTAACTTACTAATATTGTATACCATCTCAGGTAACTTAGTATAGGTAACAGATCACCTGAAGAATCACCCAGCTTATTTCACCTGAAGATTAACCACCCTAACACTATTTACGGGAATAAGGTTACGTTAGTTTAAGCTTGGTTAAGTTAAGTTTGGTCAGGTTAGGTTGGGTGAAATAATACAGGTACACGTTCAGGTAACTCCTGTACAGGTGTGTCAACAGTGGGCGTGGACATACCTCATCTGTCGCTACTGATGAAATAATTACGTTGGAGAAGGGATGAAAACGCAGCTCTGGTTTAAATAGAAGAGTCTCCCTTCCTTGTTATTGCCTCGTTTTCAGTGAAGGTTATTTACATATATACATTATAAGAAGATGAGAAGCAGGCTTTTTCTGTACCTAATTTATGATAGAAGGAAATGTATCTGTCTAATGTCCCTTAGTCATACGCCCTTTTTCCTGGTATATCTATCACTTACATGAAACACATACACACACACACACACATACACATACACACACACACACACACACACACACACAGAAAGTAAGTCATTGTTCTGTATGTTCGTGTGTGTGTCGTCTCTCTGCTTTCTAGGTAATTGCGTTTGATAAGAATTGTACAGATTCCAAGGAAATTCTGTGTCATTGCTTCACATTGGGGTCACCTGACGTGGTTCTTCAGTAGGTCATGTGGACGTTGCCTACTTTGTTAACATTGGTATCCACTGTTTAGGACTACCAACACACCTGCCACCACACCTGACAACATTTATTAAAAGCTTCACATTTGAACATTCAGGTTTTACCAGTTCACGACAATATAAACATTTTAAGTGTCCGTTTGTTCAGTCTCCCTGGCCACACACTGCACACGGAATCATTTTATTATTTAGTTAACTGTTATGAACGGACACATTGTCACGCCAAATCCATATACTGGTGAAATATACTGCCAGGACCCCGCTGTGCCCCCTTGTGCTGAGGGAGGGGGTTTGAGTGGTAAGAGGACCTCCGCATGAGGTAGCGTGGTATGTCTGGAGGCAGGTAGAAAGGCAGGTAGAGAGGCAGGTAGGCAGGTAGAGAGGCAGGTGGTAGGTGAGGTAGTGGATAGGGAGGCAGGCAGGCAGGTAGAGAGGCAGGCAGGCAGGTAGAGAGGCAGGTAGGTTGGGAGGGAGGCAGGTAGACAGGTGGCAGTTCCGTACACCTGCTGCTGTTTCCTAAAGTTTTCTTACAGGCCAAACACCAAACCAGATTAATCCATGGAATATTCACAAGGTAGTGTGGTGGTAGTGGTGGGTCTGTTGCCGTCCTCCTAAGGTGTGGGCGCCTGACTCTAGTTTAGGTTTATTGTTAAAGTTTGTTTATTGCGTTTTATTTATTTTTATTATTTATTTTTTTACTAGGTGGTTTATGGACATTCTGCAGTTTATATATTGTGGGATAAGGGTGGGTGTGTGTGTGTGTGTGTGTGTGTGTGTGTGTGTGTGTGTGTGTGTGTGTGTGTGTGTGTGTGTGTGTGTGTGTGTGTGTGTGTGTTTTTTCAGGCATTTGAGGACAGTTAGATAGGTTACACACGGACCGAATTTCACCACCGGATTAACTCCCAGTAAAATAATTTCCTGCCGGACAAATATCACCACCGCCAGAATCCTAGAGTGAATTAAACTTCGTCTATACCAGTTCCTCTTCCTCCTCTTCCATCTCCTCTCCTTCATTCTCCTGGTCCTTCTCTTCCTCTTCGTCTTCTTTCATCTCCTCCTCCCTTCTCTTCCTCCTTATCCTTCACTCTCCTCCTCCGCCATTCCCTCATCTTCCTCTTCAGACCGCCTTCATTAAGGACGAGTTCAAGTCATACTGTAGAGGTTAGGTTAGGGTTAGGGTTAAATTGGGTTGGTTAGTTAGGTCAGGTCATGTTACGTTAATCTAGGTAAGGTTATGTTAGGTTGGGTTAGGTTGTTAATCTAGGTTAAGTTAAGTTAATCTAGGTAAGGTTATGTTAGGTTGGGTTAGGTTAGGTTAAGTTAATCTAGGTTAGGTTATGTTAGGTTTAAGGGTTAGGTTAGGTTAAGTTAATCTAGGTAAGGTTATGTTAGGTTGGGTTGGGTTAGGTTAGGTAAATTCAATTCGCTTTCACCATCTACCCGGACCACCACCAGCGTCAATGGGCAAGTGAGTCGTTTACAGGAACAGTTAGCATGTGTAAATAACTTAACATTTGTTCTGACAGAGTGAGTAAATGAACCAACAGAGAGAGAGAGAAAAAAATTAATTAGTCGTGTGTGTGTGTGTGTGTGTGTGTGTGTGTGAGGTGTGTTTGTCGAGCTGTCTCATCCGTCTCTGGTAATTGTATGAAACTGATACAACTGTTGTGATTGTATGAAGGATTGTAGAAGACGTAGACCCTCGGGGGATAAACTAGACGGCTTACTAGTAATGCTATTAGGTTCTGGTACTTATAGGAATACCAAGTGTAGAAGCTGCAAGTCACAGAGGGTGGGCCTTGTGCTTAGTATTTTTGTAGAGATGGTGTGTGTGTGTGTGTGTGTGTGTGTGTGTGTGTGTATGTACAAGTAATTCCTGTAGTGGTAACGTAGCCTCAGTCTCGATTCATTCACAAAGGCTTATGTCATTCCGCTTCTAAGCCTGACTTTACGTAAATGACTCTGGGTTGATTCTTGGCAGGTTCTCCGGCTTTGTGTTGACGCACGGGGCTTAAAATAGCTTAGGGTTTTTATATAGCTTCTTCAGTACATTCTTTCCATACCTGACCGAAGTAATTTGGGTTATTGGTGAAAAATGGTTTGTGGTTGAATCGTAAAGTTGTAAAGTATGACTGTTGTAGTAGTGATTTATACAGAAGTTGTTAGTGGTAGACTGGCCGTGTTTAAGTGCGTCTCATAACACGGCCAGTAGCATTCGTAATGGTAAGTGTGTCAGAAGTGTTAAGTGTGTTAGAAGTGTTTAGTGTGTCAGAATTTTAGTTATTAATTAATTGAACTGTTATATTGAGGAACTTGTTAAATAATATAATGTTCTTCGGGTGATTGTAAGGTTTCACAGCCTTTGGTTTTAGATTCCTCTACAGATTCCTGAGTCAGAGAAGAAACTTTTTGGGGACAGACATTATTGATTTGTGAAACTTTGAGTCACAAGGAATTTACTATTTTACGATTTTTGGGAATTGGTTTTATTTGTAAACCTATTTTAAATGATTAATTATTACCTGGTAGAGGTCAATTGAGTAAGTACTGTTTTATATCAATTAAGTTTGATTGATTTACCTGTTAAGTTGCGTTCTTGTCTCTATGCAGTTATAAACCTTTGATAATTAAGTATTCAACCAATGTTATCCTCGCAAACACCCACCATACAATAACATCCATCACCTATCAAATACCTCCATTGTTTATATGACAGACAGACAGACAGACACACAGACAGACAGACAGACACACAGACAGACAGACAGACAGGTGGATCAAAACTCTGTCTACCGAAAGGCTTGTGTTTAAACCCTTATTTATATCACTTATGTTATTTGTATATTATTTGTAATTTGAAATCCATTCCCCAATTATGTAACTGTATATTTTCAGCCTTCTGTCTGCCAAGCTCTTTCAATAAACCGTTAATTATTATTATTATTATTATTATTATTATTATTATTATTATTATTATTATTATTATACATTAGTTATTATTGTGTCTACATCGTTTTATTTGTGTGTTTGTGTACCGTATTGCTGTTGTTATTATTATAGTTGATGTTATTTATTAACTTTTATGAATGTTATTAATACCGTTTAGTTATTATAGTAACGGTGATATTAACCCGAGGCCTTTATATTATTAACTATTTATTGTATTATAGAAAATGTTAGTGTTAGTTAAAGGGGTAACTGGTATGTTTACGTCAAGATACAACTTTAAGACTTTATTTGTATATTTTTGGTGGTGGTTAAATATTGATGGGTACACGTGAAGAATCACCACCCTAGTTTATTTCACCTGATGATTGAACACCCTAATATTATTTACGAGGGGTTAGGTTAGGTTAAGTTAAGTTATGATAGGTTAGGTTAGTGTTTGGGTGGTTAATCTTTAGGTGAAATAAGCTGGGGTGGTGATTCTTCAGGTGATCCTTTCAAAGGTATTGTTATTATTAGCTAGTTAATTCACGTGTAATAATTATTTGTGTAATAGTATACGTGCTAGGTGATATAATCCTTTTACTAATTGATAATCTGGAGTGAAATAATTATCAAGGAAACAGTTTGGTAGGTGTTAGTGGGTGCTGCTAACATCACCTGACGCCGGACTCATTTACTACAGGTGTTATTGTCTGAGCTTTGATATTTACTGTGGGAATGCTATCTCCCTCCTCACCTGGCACATTCTCCTCTCACTGTAATTAAAAGATGATAGCTGTAATTTTCTTGGAAGTCTTTTAAAAACCCACAAGGGGGGTAGTGAATGACTTTCTCGCATTCTTACAAGGAAGGTTTGAGAGAGTGACGTAAGAAAACCTGGTTAGATACAACAGTTTGTGAAGTTAGTGAGTTATTGTATAAATCACTCAGGTAAATACACTACAAGATGCTGTTTTGGTTAAGGGTTAAAATTTACGTAAGAATTGTTGTATTATATTAAACACTTTATGCTGTGGGTATGACAAGATTTCGACGAGTGTGAAAGGGAAAACATTATTTACAAGTTGTATAGTCGAGGCTGGTTGTGTTGTGAGGATATAGTGAGGCAGACAACACTGTGATCTGGACTTAGTGTGTCCTTGACCTGGTATCTTATAGAGGGGAAGAATAATATCATAGCGGATTTGTATTATATGTTTGTTATATAATCTTTTAGGGGAGGTTTATGTTGAAGGGAATTTATGTAAGGAGAAAAGTTGGCAGCGTATGTGGGGGGGGGGGGGTTTACCTGTGTGCGTGTCTGGCCTCGGGTAAATTTAGTATATAATTAAATATCCTCAAACATGTAGCATTTAAAGTATTATTAGATTAATTAAATGAAATACAGTGAATGCCAGTAGCAGACGTGGGGAGGCGAGGGAAGGCTTTCAGAGAGTATCGTGTGAAAAGGCGTGTGTGTGTGTGTGTGTGTAGGTTCAGAGTAAGGTATGAGGCGGCTCTCGTGAGGAATGAATAGAACGAGGAAGGATAAGAACTGGGACAAACACACACACACACACACACACATGCACACACACACACACACACACACACACACACACCAAAGACAGAGCCGTAGTGTTATGAAGATTGGTTGTGTTGACTATTACCTGCAATACTCCCTGAGGTGGTGGTGAAGGTGGTGAGGAGGTGATGGTGAAAGAGGTAGTGGTAGTGGTGATGGAGGGGATGGAAGATAAGGAATATGAAAGGAACGCATTATCACACGTCCTTTTAGTCATATTAAGTCGATTTAACATTTATTCACACTACGACAGGTGAGGGGAGGAGGGTAATGCCACCTGTAATAACTTTAATATTACATTACCTTTACGGACCACTGTACAGGTAAAGGTAGCCACAGGGACATAATTAATAGGGTATTTTAGTGTTAAGTGAGTCAGTCAGTACCGTGTGGGAGTGTAGGTCGAGCCAGGCACCACACAATTTAAGTGCTAATGAGTTGTTCCCGACCGAGCAGAAATACCAATTGTATTAAGTGGGGTTTACTAGAGACATCTATCGGCAGTTTTAGTCAACCAGGTGATGAATTTATCGTCAGTTTATGGATCTCAGGTATAAGGCTCTGTTGATTTATAGATCCCAGGTACACGGCTCTGGTAATTCATGGTTAGGTTATGGTGTGTGTGTGTGTGTGTGTGTGTGTGTGTGTGTGTGTGTGTGTGTGTGTGTGTGTGTGTGTGTGAGACAGCTGAATCACATACTGGGATTAGCCTGTTGAGGGAACTGGACGATTGATTCTAGAAATTCAGATCAACAAATATATTCATTATTGTGTCTCGTGTAACGGTGTAGTGTAGTAGTGTACCTGTATTGTAGTGTAGTGTAGTGTAGTAGTGTACCTGTATTGTAGTGTAGTGTAGTGTAGTAGTGTACCTGTATTGTAGTGTAGTGTAGTGTAGTAGTGTACCTGTATTGTAGTGTAGTGTAGTACTTGATATTTTTTTATTTAAGTCACAACAATATTGTCGGCGTGGCACAACTCATTGCCGTGTTCTCCGCCGTGTATTTTATCTCCTGTCGGGGTAATGGCATTCTACGGCTCCTCTCTCCCTCCCTCCTCCCTCTAATTACGCTGATTTGCATATAGAAGACTACTGTCATCTGTCTGTCTGTCTGTTATTCTCTCTCTCTCTCTCTCTCTCTGGTCTAACAGATGAGATTGGAGACAGAATTTTCAGGACTTTTTTTTTTATTCAGCGGAAAGTTTGTAATATTTCTGTCTAATTTTTTCCTTTACCTGGATGGTCTAGACGCTGTCACTGTCACTATCCCTGTCACTATCCCTGTCATCGCCACTGTCGTAGGCCATCAGCTGTTCTTACTTTCCCCTCCTCAAATTTCATTAACTCAACGTTGGATTATATTATCTAAAATGGCTACCGATACTGAACAACAGGTAAATAAAAACATTTCAAAACATTCTATTGGAAAACTACAACAACGATACTTTGAACTACTTCCTTTATCTCATGTAGAATTAGACAGTAACTATTCTTATTTAGACAGTATTATGCCTATGTCTGAGTGTTATATAAGCCAACCCTGCCTCACGTAACTAGCAAGATTCAACTTACACTAATCAACTTCTTTCTAAACTTTAAATACTTTTTGTCCTTGGTCGGGTTAGGTGAGGCTGCTTCATCCTGCATACTGGTAGGAGAGGTTGTCATGGTGATGGTGACGTCACTATAATGGCTGTTTGGTGATAATAATAATAATAATAATAATAATAATAATAATAATAGCACTAGGATCTTTAAGCACATGGTGTAAGTTTGTACATTAACTAGTAACCAGTCAGGCAGCACTAGTAAAGGCATCAGTCAGGCTGTACTAGTGAACTGCATAAGTCAGGTGGCATTAGTAAAAAGGCATTCTCTACCATCTTCAGGAACCATAAACACGAAAACGTTTAAAAAAAATAGCGAGGGTGTTGAACCATTAGCCAGCTGGGCGGTAATGATCACTGGCGTTAACCACCACCTCGATCACTACCACCATCATCACCACCATCACCACCATCATCACCACCATCACCACAATCATCACCACCATCATCATCACCACCACCACCACCACCACCACCACCACCACCACCATCATCATCATCATCATCACCATCACCACCACCACCACCATCATCATCACCATCATCACCACCACCACCATCATCACCATCATCACCACCACCACCACCCAGACTCATGTAGAAAATATTCCCTCGGTAATAGCGGTGCAGCTCCCCGGATCTGAACCATTTATCGAGTATTGCGTCATGGGAGGGATATTATTCACGGTAAAATAACCTTTTTTAGGAGTTGAGTGAGACATTAAAAAGCGATGGTGAAGACTCGAGTATTAAAATATTCAAATAGTTTCCCCCAACGAGACTTACTGTAACGGGACCTGGATATATGTTTGAGGGAGTCGGCGTTGATAGTAAGTCAGTAATATAAACCGGAATAAACGAAGCTAAAATAAGGTTAAACGAAGCTAAAATAAGGTTAAAAGAAGCTAAAATAAGGTTAAAAGAAGCTAAAATAAGGTTAAATGAGGTTAAATAAGGTTAAATAATATTAGGTTTGGTAAAATTAAGTTAAGGTTAAATTGGGTTAAGTATGGTGAGGTTAAATAGGGTTAAATAAGGTTAAATAATGTTAAGTAAGGTTAAATACGGTTAAATAATAAGAACCTGACGTTAATGTGGTTTGATAATCTTGTCTCGACGGTGGGTGATGAGGCTCGGTATAATGAACAGGTGGGCGGTGAGGCTCGGTATAATGAACAAGTGGGTGGTGAGGCTCGGTATAATGAACAGGTGGGTGGTGAGGCTCGGTATAATGAACATGTGGGTGGTGAGGCTCGGTATAATGAACAGGTGGGTGATGAGGCTCAGTATAATGAACAGGTGGGTGATGAGGCTCGGTATAATAATGAACAGGTGGGTGGTAAGGGCTCGGTATAATGAACAGGTGGGTGGTGAGGCTCGGTATAATGAACAGGTGGAGTGGTGAGGGCTCGGTATAATGAACAGGTGGGTGGGGTGAGGCTCAGTATAATGAACAGGTGGGTGGTGGGGCTCAGTATGAACAGAAGGTGGGTGAGTGAGGCTCGGTATAATATATGAACAGGTGGTGGGTGAGACTCGGTATAATGAACCAGTGGGTGGTGAGGGCTCGGTATAATGAACAGGTGGGTGAGGTGAGGCTCGGTATAATGAACCAAGTGGGTGGGTGAGGCTCGGTATTATAATGAGCAGCTGGGTGGGTGAGGCTCGAGTATAATGAACAGGTGGACGGTGAGGCTCGGTATAATGAACAGGTGGGTGGTAGAGGCTCAGTATAATGAACAGGTGGGTGATGAGGCTCAGTATAATGAACAGGTGGGTGGGTGAGAGGCTCAGTATAATGAACAGGGGTGGTGAGGCTCCTGTGACCTACTGGCTCACTGCGTCTGCTGTGTTGTTACAAGATGGCTCTCTCTCACCTGAGAAGCCACACACCTGAGATTTTTACCTGTGTGTGTGTGTGTGTGTGTGTGTGTGTGTGTGTGTGTGTGTGTGTGTGTGTGTGTGTCAAGGTAGAGGCTAGGACGATATTATCACTACGTGTCTCTGCTCACCATCTTGGTAGTCAATCAGTTAAGTCAGTCAGGATCCTCGGTTTCATGTATCTGATTGGTGTAGCTAAGTATGGGCATATAGAGAGGAACAGAATCTTGGAGGAGGAGGAGATTCTTGAGGTTGACCTTGAACCTGGAGGAGCGTCTAGGGGTGAGTGGTGCGTCCATCAGAGAGAATATCAAATATGAACGATGAGGTCTAAGGGAGGAGGCAAGTCGAGGTCTGGCTGCCACTTGGAGAGAGGAGGGAAATGTGTGTGTGTGAGAGAGAGGGAGGAGGAGGGGTAGTTGGTGAGGCACTGAGAGGAGAGAGGGAGAAGAGGAAGGAGGAGGAGGAGGCTGGCTGGTAAGTTACTGGCCCCTTAACTCGTGGTAATTAAACCTCTCAAGTTAAGGTAGAATCTCACCAGGCATATTCTTCGTTCGTAAAGATGGTAGAATGTGGAGCTAGACCACCCTGTAATGTGGCCGGGGAGGGGCGAGGGGGTGCGGGGAGGGGCGAGGGGGTGCAGGGAGGGGCGAGGGGGTGCAGGGAGGGGCGAGTGGGGACGAGGACGGAGTGGGTTCTGTGAGAGGTGTTTCTGGACGGAGGAATATCATGGTATTTGAAATGTGTTTGTCGACTCTGTTTACATTATATCTCTTTGTTGATCACACGAAGACGACACAACCTAGCCAAGACCTATACACAACCTGGCCAAGACCTATACACAACCTGGCCAAGACCTATACACAACCTAGCCAAGACCTATACACAACCTAGCCAAGACCTATACACAACCTAGCCAAGACCTATACACAACCTAGCCAAGACCTATACACAAACAGCCAAGACCTATACACAACCTAGCCAAGACCTATACACAACCTGGCCAAGACCTATACACAACCTGGCCAAGACCTATACACAACCTGGCCAAGACCTTTACACAACCTAGCCAAGACCTATACACAACCTAGCCAAGACCTATACACAACCTAGCCAAGACCTATACACAACCTAGCCAAGACCTATACACAACCTGGCCAAGACCTATACATAACCTAGCCAAGACCTATACACAACCTGGCCAAGACCTGTACAGAGAGAGACACCCACCAGTAAATCCCCTCTTGCAATTCCTAGTCGTCTGGCGTCGTGTAACTCAGGTGTTGACGGCCCGGGGTCTTGCTCAGTCACTACACCTGCCCCTAATTGTCCCCGTCCTGCCGTGACGTCACTCTCACCACCACCACCAGACAACCGGCCACTGTGTCTCACCTTGACTCTCACCTCTACCTAATGTTACCTTCGTTTCTCACCTACCCTAACCTAACCATTCTTAATGACAGCCACCTGGAACAAGGCCAAGGCATTCCAGGTCTTCTTAATGACTCGGTGCCCTCCCACTTGTAACGATCGTCTTGTTTTATGCTTTTTTTTCCATCTTAAATAAATGTTTAGGTTAGATTTGGTTAGGTCAGGTCAGGTCAGGTTAGGTTAGGTTAGGTTAGGTTACGTTATGTTATGTAATTATTGTTCTACACATTTACGATATTAAGAAAAATAATAATTAGCATATGTAAAGTGATTCCCCCAGGGCGAGTCTTTGTTACCTCAGTTATGTGTGTGTCCGTCCAGTATGATTGTACACTGTAAGGATGATGTGTGTGTGTGTGTGTGTGTGTGTGTGTGTGTGTGTGAGAGAGAGAGAGATGAAGGTTATAACTAAAGTCGGCTTCAGTGACCTTTGATCCCGTGGCCGATGAACCGTGAGTGTGAATCATCAACACGCGCACACACACACACACACACACACACACACACACACACACAGAAGACTTGACAGGGGGACAATTATTTCTCAGAACTTCACTGAGAGACGAGAAAATTTAGTGTGTGTGTGTGTGTGTGTCTTTGTCTTTGTCTGCGTCTTTGCCTGCGTCTGCGTCTTTGCCTGCGTCTGCGTCTTTGCCTTTGCCTTCGTCTGCGTCTTTGCCTTCGTCTTCGTCTGTGTATTAAACAGAAGACATATACTCCAGTACACTCACCTGACCCAAGCACTCTGTATTAATTAGTAGTATTGATTGTAATGGTGACCAGGTAACCCCAGGTATAGGTGTAGAAAATGGAGTTTATTGACCTAGTAATACAGCCATACGGGTTTAAATCATGTATGAAACACCAAGTGGCCACATAATCACCTGTAAACAAGTTAATTCAGGTGGTTAATGGTAGTTTAGAACGAGAGGACAGACAGGTGTAATTAGAGTTGTATATTGACCTGTGCTCTCTTAACTGTTGTCTATGCCTTAAAGGTGGTATTGTAACATAGGTATGAATATAAATGTAACTAAAAAATAAAGTTACAACCTTAGGCATTTATATCTAGAAATGTAATTAACTTGTTTATAAGAATTACCTCATACACACAGGTATACACATACAGGTAGATTGTCATGAGAAGTATATTATTTGTGTAGTGTTGACCATCTCTTGTTATGGTCATACTTGGATGTGATTAGATAGTGAAGGAAAAGTATTGTGAGATTATGTAAAGTTTTTAATACATGATAAAAGTATAAGTAAAATTATAAGTAAGAGATATGATGAGAAATCTCGTGTGTGTGTGTGTGTGTGTGTGTGTGTGTGTGTGTGTGTGTGTGTGTGTGTGTGTGTGTGTGTGTGTGTGTGTGTGTGTGTGTGTGTGTGTGTGTGTGTGTGTGTGTGTGTGTGTTGTCGTGGTCGTGTTGAAACGAGTAAGGTCATATGACTCCTGCTGGGGAAACATTACGTAGGTGTGTAACTGATGAGGCCCGGGAGGTACCCAGTCGTCGTCAATTAATAATGGGAGCTGGTGGGCGGTCCTGGGTGGGTGGGTGTAGTGAGCTGCAGCAGCAGAGAGGGGGGAAGGAGGGGGGGAGGTAGGGACAGAAGATACATGGGAAAACGGGGTGTGTTAAGGGGGGTGTGCGGCAGAGAGAGAGAGTGGATGTATCTAGGGAAATGTGAGGAGAGAAAAGATGCAGAGGAATGAACAGAAGGAGGAGGGAGGGATGAAAGGTGTCGGAGGATATGTTTGAAAAGCAGGCGACGTCCCAGCATTATGACAAAAGCCACCTGCTGTGACGACGCTTGTATTATTCACTCCCTTCGTTGCCGCCACCACAAGCCTTCACCACCACCTACCACCACTCACCACCGCCATCACCACTCACCCACCGCCACCACCACCACCACTACCCACCGCCACCACCACCACCACTACCCACTGCCACCACCCCACCGGCCACCACCACCACCACTACCCACCGCCATCACCACCACCCACCACCCACCACCCACCACCACCACCACCACCACTACCCACTGCCACCACCCCACTGCCACCACCATCACCCCACCTCACCCCACCATCACCCCACCGCCACCACCACCGCCACCGACTGCCATCACCACTATTACCCACTGCCACCACCACCACCACTACCCACTACCCTACTGCCACCACCACCACCCACTGCCACCACCACTCACCACCACCACCACTCAGTCTACGGCCCGAGCACCAACACTTTCACAAGGCATCAACACACAAACTACTACAGTTCCCCGTAGAGCACACCAACACGACCAAGACACAACCCAAAGACCTCCACCACAACTGCCAAATGATGGTCACTTTAGCGGGAACATTAAACTAAAGGAAAGTTGTTTATATCCCTTATAAGCTTGGGAAAAGAATAAGGATGGTTTATTATTATTATTATTATTATTATTATTATTATTATTATTATTATTATTATTATTATTATTATTATTATTATTATTATTATTATTATTACCACCAAACTTGATTGTTAGTTTGAACCATTGAGTATTGCAGTGTAAAGGGATGGAAATGTAGTTAGTTTTACATAATATTTTGTTTCAATATTAGACGTACACTTGATAATTCCTCCATTTGTTTACACACTCCACAAACAGGAGAAAAAAAAAATCCACAGGTTGGTCAGAAAACGAGAAATTCCTGTACATATTTTGTTACCCTAAACACTATAGAGAATATACCTTTCCGGCTCGGGACTTTATGCAGGGATGTTGGGGGCCTCGTGTTACCTGGTAATATTTTTCCCTCTACCACACACAAGACGTCCTGCTGAGGAAGATAAACATGATTAATATACATAGGGATGAGAGATTCTACTTATAGTTTTATGATAGATAATATGACACAATGGACGAAGGATTTTGGATTAAATTGGTTCGTCTGGTGTAAGAAAGTAGATACGAATAACTAGAATCCACCTCCATCCACCATCCACCTTCCCCATCCACCTTCCCCTCACCCCCTTACCCCCTCACCCCTCCCCCCATGGTAGGAGTGTTGTCGTGTGTATTGTGAGAGAATTTAACCACTCGTCTTAGTGGTTTGTCATTGTTTCCTCCCGATTGTGTGAGATTTTAGTCGGGTCGCTATTGTCATGACAGGTTGATTTTCACACCAAAGTGGGTCACCCTTCCTTCCTTCCTTCCTTCCTTCCTTGACCCTCGGTATTGTCTCTCTCTCTCTCTCTTACCGTGATGTTCTTGGGTGGTGGTGTAACGTTGCATCCTGAGTCAAGCCAAGCCAAGCTACGGTACTACACGCTAAGCCACGTCACCCAATACACCACACCAAGCTACACCACCCCAAGCCAAGCTACACCATTCCAAGCCAAGCTAAGCCAACACAACGCTAACCTAACCCAACCCAACCCAACCCACGCCAAGCCAAGCCACTCTAACGTACCTAGTCCCAGCACACTTGACACCGCTAAGGTAAGGTATTCTGTCACCGAGGGTAATGGAACCAAGTCTTAACTAACTCACTAAAACTTGCCAGCCAACAGACCGTCATTGTTCCTGGAGTTCTCGGGTGGTTGTCGTACTCCCGTTGAGGTCGTCTTGGATCTTGTCAGGTACGACCCCCTCCCCTGCACTCCCTCCCCACTCCACCCAGAAAATCCCCGTCAGATTTATTTCGTTCAAGAAAATCACATCAGCAACAAAACGAGAAAATCCCAAACGTTTAAGTTCTCAAAACACTTAGGTTAGGTGGTGGTTAAATTAGGGGCGAAGTTGTGTTGCCAGGGGTGGAATGCACAAGCTTACTTTTTGACCAATGACCAAGTGTATGTTTGTGTATGTATGTATGCATGGTATGTATAAATGTATGTAGTAGCATGTTTGAGCATAGACAAAAGTCTCCTATATCAAAAAGCCCTGGTATAAATAATTAGAATTTTTAAAATAATTATTTTTTTTTTTGCAGTTTATGAACACTTCTCTAACCTAACCTAACCTAACCTTGGGGAATTCTGTTATAGTTATAAAGAAGTATACAAGGAATGTTTATTAAATCTGCACTGACGTATGTTTTGTCTCTTGGGGTAATTACTCCCCTGACATTCAGTGACCTCATTGGGCCCTAGGGTCACCTCAGTAAATACAGAGTGAACATGAGGGTAAAATATGTCGTTTTTTCTTCTTTTCTATTTATTTAATAATGTTCTATATTAAAATTGAAAGAGTTATAATATTCTAATTATTTAAATAGTAATAATTTCATATTTAAATCTATATATTTTTAATATTTCTAATGACTCTCTCTTTAACATAAAAACAGGGGGCTGCTGTCCTATTTTGAACTTTTACTGAGGGGCATTTGTCCTAGGGGGCTTTTGTCCGGGCCCCATGTATGTATGTGATATGTATGTATGTATGTATGTATGTATGTATGTATGTATGTATGTATGTAATGAAGGACCATAGAGAGGCTCACCTGGTCCTATACCCCGTGATGATGTTTCTGAACCCAGGTAAAAAAAAATATATATTAATTAGTAAAAACAACTCACCTTTTTTACTTCTGCGTTAAAAAACCCAAATAATGAACGCCATTAAGTATTAGTGTGTGTTGAACTGTGCCCTATGATGTATTAACGACTGACGTCACCGATTCATAATTTAAGATGAACAAACTTTAGGTGGTTTATGAATGACGTCATTATTAATTAATTAGTTATTCTTAACATTATTTGGGGAAAATTAATGAATGGCGTCATCATCGATTATCCTCTTTAATAAATTTGTGGTTAATTAGTGAATGACGTCATCTCGGATTATTAACCTCTCAGAGTGTACGAGAGAGAGAGAGAGAGAGAGAGAGAGAGAGAGAGAGAGAGAGAGAGAGAGAGAGAGAGAGAGTTGTCTTGTGGAATTAATGTTGGTTTGACACGGAAGGGAGAAGGAGAGGGAGGGAGTGAGTGAGTAAAAGCGAGGGGAGAGAGAGAGAGGAGAGAGAGAAAAGAGAGAGAGAGAGTAAACAATAACAATAACCTAACCTAACCAAGACTAGAGAATAAAAGACCTTGTGAAGTATTGTTGACAAGACCAGCTAGTCCAGGACGAGGTGTTGGTGGAGCCAGGGTGGGTCAGAGGTGATTTAGCGCCTAGGGGTAAGGGGTGGGTCAGAGGTGGGTTAGCGCCCAGGGGTAAGAGGTGGGTGGTTTTTCTCTTAGGTGGGTCAGGGGTGGTGGTGGGTCACGAGTAAGGGGTGGGTCAGGGGTAAGGGGTGGGTCAGGGGTAAGGGGTGGGTCAGGGGTTAGAGGTGGGTCACTGGATAACGTCAGCTTCAAGATCAAAACATTACGACCACAAATTTATTCGACAACTTCCAAAAGCACACACACAAAAAAAATTCTACTGTTTACTCTTAATTACTGTCAGCTTGTCAGTGGTCGTAACCCACACACGGACATATTCCAGCTCATACGGAATCACTAACCCACGCCTCAATCACCAACCCACACACACCTCAATCACCAACCCACACACACAATCACCAACCCATACTCAAATCATCAACCCACGCCTCAACTTCACCAACCCACACACACACAATCACCAACTCCACACTCAATCACTAACCCAGACCTCAATCTATCAACCTTACGCCTCAATCAACAACCCACACCTCAATCACCACCCACACACACATCATCAACCCACACACTAATCATTAACCCATTAATACCTCACTGTTAACTACACATAATTACCAACCCACACCTGGTCATTAAATTCCACACACACACAACCCACACACCTGGTCGCCAACCCACACACTAACAGCCACCTGCCACACAACACAACCCACACACTACCACAACCCACACACTTGGTCACACCCACACACACAATCACCAACTCACCCACCTCAATCACCAACCCTCACACACAATCACCAACCCACACACCTCAATCACCAACCCTCACACACAATCACCAACCCACACACACAATCATTCTCCTACGTGATGTTGCTGCCAATCCATTGTGAAGTTTTGACACTGTACAATCCACTCAACACCTTCGTAATTCTCGTGTCCGGATAATTTACAGGCTAGGGTCCGGATAATTTACAGGCGTGAGAAAATGTCCGTTTGGCTCAATTAAATCAAGACAAAGATTGGCGGCCATGACATAGGAATGGTGTTGAATATATTACTAGACGCACTATGTTATCTCCTATTAACTATTATCACTAGACACACTATATTATTTCCTATTATCACTAGATATGGTAGAGTTGTGTGAGTATACAGCTGGTGTGTGTGTGTGTGTGTGTGTGTGTGTGATAATGGTAAATAATCATATGTTATGGTTTTGACTAATTAGACTCTTGCATAATTAAATATAAACAGGTAACAAGCATAAATTAATTAAAGGTGTTGCATCATTACTCAGCCACTTCCTCCAAGACCACAATTAAGAAATTCTCACTTGTTTATGATCGTCTCTCCCGGCGCCTGTGTGTGTGTGTGTGTGTGTGTGTGTGTGTGTGTGTGTGTGTGTGTGTGTGTGTGTGTGTGTGTGTGGTGTGTGTGTGTGTGTGTGTGTGTGGTGTGTGTGTGTGTGTGTGTGTGTGTGTGTGTGTGTGTGTGTGTGTGTGTGTGTGTGTGTGTGTGTGTGTGTGTGTGTGTGTGTGTGTGTGTGTGTGTGTGTGTGTGTGTGTGTGTGTGTGTGTGTGTGTGTGTGTGTGTGTGTGTGTGTGTGTGTGTGTGTGTGTGTGTGTGTGTGTGTGTGTGTGTGTGTGTGTGTGTGTGTGTGTGTGTGGAGTTAAAAAGTCGGTATTTTTTTAGTAATTCGTTTAAATATTGACAAATTCCTTTACATTAATTCGGATATAAAGGTTATATTGTTAACTGGTATACAAGGGACTTAATCCCAGCTCCAGGTAGAATGAGGTGGGTCTGGCGTTAATTTTCTCCCTCTTATTAACCTTTACGCAAATTAAAAAAAAAAGTTACAAGTCTTTTTATAAACTTTCAACCAATTGTTCAGATCTAAATGTTTGCTGCTGTTTCTCAGATTAATAATTTCCACAATATTGCTGGAGGGAGGTGTGGAATTTCTGGTCTGATTTAGAATTCTTGGAGTGTGTTTTGGTATTCGTGTGTGGGTTGGTGGTGGTAGGGTGTGAGGTGGTGGAGTGTGGTAGTGGTGGGATTGTGGAGTAGTGGTGGAGTAGTGGTAGATACTAGGACTCCACAACAAGAATGAGAGCAACAGGTTCTCGGATCAACTATGAACAGCGTCTAGCATAGTGGGGGGAGGTCGGAGAGAGAGAGGTCACAATTACCTGTACTTTACCTGTATTTGACCTTACCATCTTCATTAACATATACAAGACATATTTTGCAATGTATTTTAGGAATCAAGTTTCAGTAGAGAGCAAATGACTTTAATTATTGATATATTGATTAATTAAATTTTTTTTATAATATTAAAAAAAATCAGAAAATGTTTATTGAAAATTTGTGCTAAAAAAAGAAATTAAACTTGTTAATAGATGATGCTGGGGTGGGTGTGGTAGGCCGGGGTGGGTGTGTGGGTGTAGGCTGGGGTGAGTGGGTGTGTGGGGGAGGGTGATCCGTGGGTGGAGTAAAGAAGTATGTGGGTGGAGTGAAGTAGCATGTGAGTTGAGTGAGAAATATGTGGAAGGAATGATGAAGTATGTGAGAGAGAGAGAGAGAGAGAGAGAGAGAGAGAGAGAGAGAGAGAGAGAATATAAGGGAAGAGGTGTACAGGTGACAGTGACCTTGAAGTCTCGCTCATTAACCTGCTGTGTTCCGTGACGTGGCTATGTACATCGTGACGCGGTCCTTGAGTCGGCTCCCGTGGGAACATTACTCGACAGGGAAGAGGAAGGAAGAGCGGACAGTGAGAGGAGGAAGGATGGAGTCAGTCAGGGATGGAGGGAAGGAACAGGTAAGAGACAGGGAGAGATTACAATGGTGGAGAGAGCGGGAGAAGGAACGGAGGAGAGGCATTACCTGGGGATGAGAGATGTATTTGTGGCGGTGACAGATCTCTCCCCATCACCACCATCCTCCCCACCCCCACCATCCTCCCCACCCCACCACCCCCCACCATCCTCCCCACCCCCACCTCCCCACCCCATCACCCCACCATCTCCCCACCTCACCTCCTCCCCACCCCCACCTCCTCCCCACCCCCCACCTCCCTCCCCACCCCTGTTCTTCACTTATCACTCCCCCACCATCCTCCCACCTCACCCACCGCCCTGACTCAAACACCAACTCTGGGATGTTCCGAGGACAAAACAACTCTTACATCAATACTTCACACACACACACACACACACACACACACACACACACACACACACACACACACTAATAACATTACTATTCAAATTTCCTAACTACGTGTAAATGGTCATTGGGTCTAAACTACTGTGGCTTTAGTTTTGGGCTGTAGTAAATAGATTATTCTCTTGATAAGTTACATTATTCAAGTGTTTTTTTTGTTACATAAATGAGATAATTGATGTATGTATTGTGGTTGAATTTACTAGAGGTGTGGTTAAGGTGTGCAGGATTTAGTGTCGAAAATGTGGTTGTTGTGGGGGATTGGGTTGACCCGTCTCTGGTTGAGTGAGGCAAATGGGTTTTAACAGTGCAGGCGTTGCTCTCCTTCTGCTTGGGACCATCACCACGAGCACTTTCCTGGCCAGCTGAGGTGCCTGCTGGTGTGGTCTGGCCAGGGGTGATCAGGGGACGTTTCCTGGCCAGCTGGGGAGGAAAGGGATGGGGAGAGGAGGAAGAGGCACGTGCTGGTGGTCTGGCCGGAGATGATGAGGGGGCGTATCCTGGCCAGCTGGGGAGGAAGGGGAGATATAGTCGTTTGGTTGACAGGGATAAAAATTTAACCTAAGTAAAATCATTGTCGAGGGAAAGGTTTTATGATAGTTCTCTTCCAATATCAATATCTCTCTGGTTTGTCACATTCTTTCTAAAGTCAGGCGAGAAAAAAAACAATTGTGCCGTTTATCGTTTTATCAGTGAAGGGGATCGTCGCTTCCTTATACGTCAAGAGTTGGTTTAATTTAGGAATGTCTCCCCACACCCTTTATTTATCCGTCTGTCTGTCCGTCCCTTCCTGTAAGCCCCACCACACCTGACCCGGAAGAATACTGTGGTAGGTGTAACTGTAGTGAGGCAGTATAGTGGTGTGGGTCAGGGTAATATTTTGTAATAATACTTGTGGTGGTGGTGGAAGTATTATAGTATCTGTGATATTTGGTGGTGTGCGGTGGCCAAGTGACTACAGTACTCACTTCCTGTCCTAAAGTTCACTCGCTCGCGCTTATGGGACCCAGGTTCGCGTAACTGTTGAGTGTAGCGTCAGTCACGTTGCCTATTTCATGCCTATGGGACCTATTTTCACACTCTCGGATGGTGGGTGGGCGGGCGGGTGGGCGTTGACGTGCAGTGTGGGTGGGCGTTGACGTGTAGTGATGGGCGGGCAATGATGTGTATTGATGGACGGGCGTTGACGTAAGTGATGGGTGGGCGTGTTGGGTGGGGTGGGTGGGAGGTACCTTGTTATGTTGGTCAGGTACAGAGTTAGACAGTATTACCTGTATATTACCTGTGTAAAATATTGTATTACTTACCTGAGTCATCCACGCCTAGCGCACCCTAACACCTATTGTGATGAATATGTATGTATGTATGTATGTATGTATGTATGTATGTATGTATGTATGTGTGTATGTATGTAGACGAGTATATCGCTGCTGTGCTATACAAATATTGGATTATATTGTTTGTTTATTAAATATTATGTCAGTACTAAATTGCTTCTGTTAGGCAATGATATTACAGCGCATCTATTCTCATTAACCTTTGTTTGTTTTCCTTTGCAGGTAAGATGGTTAACTATAGTGAGGATACAGTCGTCAGGAGGAGGTAAGTGAAGCTAACTAACTGTGTGTGGGGGGGGAGAGACAGTTGCTGAAGAAGAATTGTATACCAAATGATTTTTTATAACAGGGTTGTGTTACTGTGTGCGTCTCGTTGACCACTGATCCTCGTGTTAACTGTGGAGTAAAGACACACACACACACACGCACACACACACACACACGCGGTGGTGAGACAGTGTGAACTGTTGCAGTCATTAAATGGTATTTGAGGATGTGGGTTGTGAGGCGTATAATTATTGTGAAGTGTAACTGTGTGGAGAGCCGTGGCCACCCCCGTGTAGCTGTGTGGAGGGCCGTGGCCACCCCCGTGTAGTTGTGTGGAGGGTCGTGGCCACCCCCGTGTAGCTGTGTGGAGGGCCGTGGCCACCCCCGTGTAGCTGTGTGGAGGGCCGTGGCCACCCCTGTGTGGGAGGGGCCGCCACCCCCGTAGCTGTGTGGGAGGGCCGTGGCCACCCCGTGTAGTTGTGTGGAGGGCCGTGGCCACCCCTCGTGTAGCTGTGTGGGGGGCCGTGGCCACCCCCGTGTAGCTGTGTGGGGGTCCGTGGCCACCCCCGTGTAGCTGTGTGGGGGGCCGTGGCCACCCCCGTGTAGCTGTGTGGGGGGCCGTGGCCACCCCCGTGTAACTGTGTGGGGGGCCGTGGCCACCCCCGTGTAGTTGTGTGGGGGGCCGTGGCCACCCCCGTGTAGCTGTGTGGGGGGCCGTGGCCACCCCCGTGTAGCTGTGTGGGGGGCCGTGGCCACCCCCGTGTAGCTGTGTGGGGGGCCGTGGCCACCCCCGTGTAGCTGTGTGGGGGGCCGTGGCCACCCCCGTGTAGCTGTGTGGAGGGCCGTGGCCACCCCCGTGTAGCTGTGTGGGGGGCCGTGGCCACCCCCGTGTAGCTGTGTGGGGGGCCGTGGCCACCCCCGTGTAGCTGTGTGGAGGGCCGTGGCCACCCCCGTGTAGCTGTGTGGAGGGCCGTGGCCACCCCCGTGTAGCTGTGTGGAGGGCCGTGGCCACCCCCGTGTAGCTGTGTGGAGGGCCGTGGCCACCCCCGTGTAGCTGTGTCTCAGAAGTTTCAACGTTAAATCTTAATCCCCAAATAAGAATCAAATAAAACTAAGCACATGATCACGGTTGGTCCTCATACTGGCTGAGGCGTGAGTGAGGTCAGTAGACTTGTCCTCACAGCTCTTAATTAAAGGGAGTAATGAGGTCAACTTGTTGTAGCTGACGTCTTGAGAAGTCACGTGGGGTGACGACATCAAACTCCCTTACAAAATTAACACTAAAAATAACGTGTACTTTACGAGTGATGGTTAGGTTAGGTTAGGTTAGGTTAGGATATGATAGGTTAGGTTACGTTACGTAGGGTTAGGATAATTTAGGTTAGTTTAAGTTTGGTTAGGATAGGATCGATTAGGTTAGTTCAGGTTAGGATAGTTTAAGTTAGGATAGGTTAGGTTAGCGTTTGGGTGGTCAATCGTTAGGTGAAATAAATTGGGATGGTGATTCTTGAGGTGATCCGCGTCTATACTGAGTGTTGTGTCATTCTCTGGTACATTGTATTAATACACTGAGAGACATCAGTGTAGTGGTGCCGCAGTGTATTGTACCAGAGTCGAGGGTTACGCATGTGCGGCTGCGGCCAGTGGCAGTAACGGTAAAGGGCCGCATGCAGTCTCGTTGTCTGTTATAAAATGTATTTGTCTTTCTGGTAGAGTTGACACGTGATGTATAATGCAGTATATACACTGGTTGTGTGTATGACTGTATCTAAGTATTAACATTGTGTATGACTGTATGTAAATGTTAATATCTTTGTAATCTGTGGCTGTATCTGTACTTCTTACGCTGAATTACTGAGAAAAAAATCATTGAAAAATTTCTCTAAATAAGTCTTAACTTTATCTACATTGTTTCTTATCTTGTTTAATAAATACGTCACGTTTACAGTCTTTAGAATTATTAGTTTTAATCTTGTTCGTACATTCGAAAAGTATAAATGAGATTAAATATTTCAAAACTAATGTATTTGAGTAAAGTTGAGGTGTGTGTGTGTGTGTGTGTGTGTGGTAGGAAGAAATTGGGTACAATGAGTAGTCATGACGGTGTGGTTATATAGGGGAAGCCCAGCTAGTGTGTGTGTCCCCCCCCTCCCTCCCCCCTCCACCCGGAAACTACAAAGGTTGTGTGTGGGGTGTGGGGGGGGGGACAGAGGTGTTAGTCTGTGTGTGGAGGAGGGATTGATGAAGGTGGGAGGGGGGGCGGTAGTGGATTGATGATACGGGGAGGGATGGGGGAGAGGGGGGTAAGGGGAGGGGTAACGGGAGGGGATTGTGGGAAAGGAAGTGTTTGTGGTCTCTGACTATGTGAGGTACAAGTTTATGGTGGTGTATAAATGCTGACTGGGTCGTGTACTGCATATCTGTACACTGCCCACACTTGCCACCTCTTGTTGTTGTTACCATGGCTGTTGTAGATGTTGTTGTTGTAACCATACCTTTTATAGTTGTAGATGTTGTTGTTGTTAGTGTAGGTTTAAGAGTTTGGCAGTAATGTGGATCTTATTAGTTCAGTAAAGTTCAAAAAAAAACTCTCATGGCTAATGGAAGTGAATGGTGGTGGTGTGTTGACTGCTTAAATAAACTTAGCTGCTCTATTATGTACGTGACAAGTAGTAGTAGTAGTAGTAGTAATAGTTATGAGAAGCAAGTCATTACACCTGCATTACCTGGCTCTCCCTCCACCTTACCTGGCCAGGGGTCGCACGCGTGACTGTTTACGAAGAGAAACCAAACTTAGACACGTCAGAGAGTTATATACCAGGTGTGTGTGTGTGTGTGTGTGTGTGTGTGTGTGTGTGTGTGTGTGTGTGTGTGTGTGTGTACTTGTCTGTCTGTTTATGCTGTTGTCTTTTGTCCTGTTTTCTGTTCTTTTCTTTTTATAATATTTTAATTTATTTTTCTTCATCCACGTTATTTGCTTTCCTCCTCTTTCTGTTCTTTCTTCTTCGTGTTCTTTCTCTTCCCTCTGTTCTCTATTTCCTGTTCTCCCCTTTCTTTCACTTTCTCTTCTCCTATTCCTCCCGTTTTCCGCTTCTTTATCTTCCCCTGTAGGTTCTTCCTCTTTCTCCACTTGGCTGAGGTGTCGTTCTTGTCGTGGTTCAGATAATCCCTGGGTGGCGGTAATGGCTCCCTTGTTGACAGCACCTACAGCAATGTCACCAGTTGTTGATTATTTTTCTTCCAGCAACTTTTAACCCTTTGAAGACGATGATTTAACCCTTTGAAGACGATGATTTAACCCTTTGAAGACGATGATTTAACCCTTTGAAGACGATGATTTAACCCTTTGAAGACGATGATTTAACCCTTTGAAGACGATGATTTAACCCTTTGAGACGATGGGTTGCTTGCCCCGAAGACGATGATTTAACCTTTGAGGACTTTGGTTAACCCTTTTGAGACGATGATTTAACCCTTTGAGACGATGATTTAACCCTTTGAGACGATGATTTAACCCTTTGAGACTATGATTTAACCCTTTGAGACGATGATTTAACCTATTTGAGACGATGATTTAACCCTTTGAGACGATGATTTAACCTATTTGAGACGATGATTTAACCCTTTGAGACGATGATTTAACCCTTTGAGACTATGATTTAACCCTTTGAAGACGATGATTTAACCCTTTGAAGACGATGATTTAACCCTTTGAAGACGATGATTTAACCCTTTATCTCCTGGAATAAGAGGCGATGGTAGGGTCAGTCAGGTCCTAAGTCAATCATACCCCAAGTCAGTCAGGCCCCAAGTCAGTCAGATCCCAAGTCAATCAGACCCCAAATCAGTCAGGCCCTAAGTCAGTCAGTCAGGTTCCAATTGACAAGTCTTAATCAGAGTTGTAATGTGATAGGCTAATGGGATGTCTGAGTGTTGATCTGATTGACTTTTTCTTTAGTTAGGAATAAAGTAAGATGGGTGTATTAACGGAGGGAGGGTGTAGTGTTGGGGTGTGTTGGAGGGTGTAGTGTTGGGGGTGTAGTGTTGGGGTGTGTTGGAGGTGTAGTGTTGGGGGTGTGTAGTGTTGGAGGTGGCGTGCTAGGGTGTGTTGGAGGGTGTAGTGCTGAAAGATTGTGTTGGAGGGTGTAGTGTTGGGGTGTAGTGTTGGGTGGCTTGCTAGGGTGTGTTGGAGGGTGTAGTGCTAGGGTGTATTTGGAGGTGTGGTGTTGGGAAGTGTAATGTTTGGCCAGGTGTTGTGTGCAGTGGCAGGTATCACATCTGGGGGGAGGTAAGGTGTGTGTGAGTGTGTGTGCTGGGTCCTCCCACACTCCTGCTGCCCTTCATTAACCTCTGTGTCGACAGGTAAAGGCCGTTGCCCCCCTCTATCCCTACCCCTCCCCCCCTCCCCCTCCCCCTCCCTCCCCCTCAACCCACCTCACTTCCTCAATATCAACACTGCCTTGCCTGCGTAGTGAGGTGTACCGTGTCGAGGGGCGTGATGTTGGTGTAGTGGGCGTGATATTGGTGGTGTGTGGGCGTGATGGTGGTGTGTAGTGGGCGTGATGGTGGTGTGGTGGGCGTGATGGTGGTGTGTAGTGGGCGTGACGGTGATGGTCATGGTAGTAACGGTGTTGATAATGAGGATAAGTAATGGTAATAATAATGATGATGGTGGTAGTGGTGGTTATGGCGAAAGTGATAGGAATGGTGGTAGTGGTAGGAGTGGTAGTAGGAATATTGGTAATGGTGATACTGGTACGTGTGGGAGGGGATCGTTGTAGTAGGAATGGTGGTAATAATAGTAGGAATGATGGTAATGATAGTAGGAATGATGGTAATGATAGTAGGAATGGTGGTAATGATAGTAGGAATGGTGGTAATGATAGTAAGGAATGAGGTGGTAATGATAGTAGGAATGGTGGTAATGGTGATGGGTTTTAATTTTTGTGAGGGGGGTTACGACGGGTGGTGTGTGAGGTGTTGGTGGTAATTATGATCGGTGCAGGTAACAGCTCTTGGCTTAATGACATGGTTCTTATTTATGGTCAGTCATTAGTGTGTGTGTGTGTGTGTGTGTGTGTGTGTGTGTGTGTGTGTGATGACAGGTTAAGGCTCCCCCTCCCTCATAGCCTGGTTCCCCTTCTCTCATAGCCTGGTTCCCCCTCCCTCATAGCCTGGTTCCCCTTCTCTCATAGCCTGGTTCCCCCTCCCTCATAGCCTGGCTCCCCTCCCTCATCGTGGTGTTGGAGGGGATGTTGGTGATGACGTTAGTGTTGGCGATGGTGGTGGTGGTGGTGGTGGTGGGGGATTAGGGGAGATAGGAGGGAAGGGTAGGCGAGGGGAGGGAAGAGGAGAAAGGAGAGGAGGGAAGGGGGGGGGAGAGGAGGGGAGGGGAGAGAGGAGGGCTAGGAGAGAGTGTTAGTTACTCATCACCTTGGCACAACACCTGGGAAGGGTGTCTGTGTGTGTGTCCCTCCCTCACCCCCACACCCCCCCTCACCCCCACCCCCCCCTTGGTAGACACTACACCCCACCACCCATGAATGAACGTGGTCTATTTATGTTGTCCTGTTCCCCTGCCACGCCCACATTCACCAACCCACACCCACGTCTCCACATTCACACCCATAAGCTCAAACCCTTCAACCCACACCCCACACCCACTCGTATCACCCCCACATTCACACCTACACTCTTCAACCCACACCCACCCGCCCACACTCACGCCCACCCGCCCACACTCACGCCCACCTGCCCCCAGAAGAACAGGTGTGAAGACCGGTATAAGGTATTGTAATTTTAAGGAGGGAAGGTGTCTTGATGGTTGAGTCTTAATATGGTTGACAACTGTATCTGATAATTTCAATGTGTAGGGTAAGGGTTCAGAGATGTGCTGCAGCTGGTTATTATTATTATTATTATTATTATTATTATTATTATTATTATTATTATTATTATTATTATTATTATTATTATTATTATTATGTGTACCGCCAAAGTAAGATGGAGTTTAAACGATCATTAACCAGAAAGAAACAGCTGGCTACCTCCTGGCCAACTGACTTTAAAGAAGAAAATGAGGAAATCACATTATATAGTAAACTGCACCTAGCAACTCAACTACGCCTTTTATTAACCATGACAACGTCTTTACCAACACACACACACAGGCGTGTAACCCACGGTGTAGCGGGGCGCACGTGTGACCCAGGGTGTCGCAGGGCAGGCGTGTGACCCAGGGTGTCGCAGGGCAGGCGTGTGACCCAGGGTGTCGCAGGGCAGGCGTGTGACCCAGAAGAGGGTGGTGTAGCAGGGCGGCGTGTGACCCAGGTGTCGCAGGAGCAGGCGTGTGACAGAGGTGTAGCAGGGCAGGCGTGTGACCCAGGTTGTCATGGAGCAGACGTGTGACCCAGGGTGTGTCGCAGGGGCAGGCGTGCGGCCCCAGGGTGTAGCAGGGCAGGCGTGTGACCCAGGGTGTAGCAGGGCAGGCGTGTGACCCAAGTTAGCAGAGGGCAGGCGTGTGACCCAGAGGTGTAGCCAGGGCAGGCGTGTGACCCAGGGTGCTGGAGTCATACGTGTGACCCAGGGTGTGTCGCAGGGCAGGCGTGGCGACCCCGGGGTGTAGCAGGTCAGACGTGTGACCCAGGGTGTCGCAGGGCAGGCGTGTGACCCAAGTGTCCTTGGGGGCAGGCGTGGCAGTTGTCAGATTGGGTACAGCAGGGAGGGTGAGGTTGGTGACGTAACAGTAGGCCATTGTGTACGTGTGTGTGTGTGTAGTGGTCCAGCCTGCGGGCAGCCCCAGGTGCGTGCGCGCGTGCGTGAATGTGTGTGAGTGCGTGCGTGTCGGTGGCAGGCGGTGCGGGTGCTGAGGGCGCAGTCGCCGGAAGTGTGGGAAGCAGGAGGTGGTGGGGCGGTGTGTGTGGCCTTCGTCAGTAGTGGCAGAACCCTCAGGCAGGAGAGTTAGTCCCCAGTGCCTGTCCCACCTCGCTCACCATCACACACACTCTTATGTAACACTTCGCTCATCCGCTAAGAAAAAATACAAACGAGTGATACTTGTTTGTGGTAATTATAAGTGTGTGAGTGTGTTGGGGTGATCTAGTGCGTCTTACTGGTGCCCCCGCCCACCAACTCACGCACTTCTGAGACAAGTGTTAGTCGCCAACACTTACATTAACTAAAAGTGTGATTTGTTGTTTTTTTATCAATATATTACCGACTTAATGTGTCAGTGATATTGTTGATGCGTTTCTAACACTTGAAATAAATATTGAAAAGAAAGTAAGTGATATACGGTGTTTGTTAATCTGTGCCTCTGTACAAGACCCTCGGTGAGGTTATGCGTGGCAAGAAGTGCGAGGCCAGCCAAAGCTAACCTCTCCCTCAGGGCCACTTGGTGAGAGGTAGATAGCCTCCTCCTCCTCCTCCCCTGGCTGCTGCACAACCCCCCCAGGCCGATAGAACTCCTGGCGCCTGAAGGTGGTGAGGACGGAGGCGGTGTTGTATACAGTAATAGTGTTGGAAGTGATCCACGCCTCACAGTAACCCCGTGTCTGGCACCCACCATGTCTGCCGTCAGTCTACACAGTGAGGTGAAGGAGGAACCCCGTGTGTCCCCCCTCCCCTTATGTCCAGGATAATACCGGATGTTGGTATGGTGGTGTAGGGGTGTTGAGTGTTGATGTACCACCCAATACACCTACACAGGACTGTAAAGAGTGTAGAGTGGAGTGTAGTTGGTTCCTCTACGTTGTATTAGACTGTATTTCTTAATAGTTATGTGGATACAGGAATACATAATGACACTAAATATATGATAATATTAATTGATGTCATTGATGTCACTGTAAGACATAAACATTAGCAAACATTTTCTCTTGGCTGTAAATTATATTAAAAGTTTACATTAAATATCTAAATTAACACAAACATTCACATTGCAATTATACCCGTTCTTGTCAGGTCAGGTCAGGTTAGGTCTAAATATGTCATAAGAAACGAGAAGACTAATCACCGTAACTACATAACCAGGTTGTTTCTGTCCCTGTTACCAGAGATATAATTAATCCCATGTCAGATTTATATGTATAATTCTCTTAGTGTAATGCTGGTAATTAATCCCAGGTAGGAATTAATTACACAGGTATCATGGTACTGTGTATTGGGTATTAGACTCATGTGTATCAGTCATAGCTCAGTCATAGGTCAATCATAGCTCAGTCATAGGTCAGTCATAGCTCAGTCATAGGTCAATCATAGCTCAGTCATAGGTCAATCATAGCTCAGTCATAGCTCAGTCATAGCTCAGTCATAGCTCAGTCATAGCTCAGTCATAGCTCAGTCATAGGTCAATTATAGCTCAGTCATAGGTCAATCATAGCTCAGTCATAGGTCAGTCATAGCTCAGTCATAGCTCAGTCATAGGTCAATCATAGCTCAGTCATAGGTCAATTATAGCTCAGTCATAGGTAAATCATAGCTCAATCATAGGTTAATTATAGCTCAGTCATAGGTCAATCAAAGCTCAGTCATAGGTCAATCATAGCTCAGTCATAGGTCAGTCATAGCTCAGTCATAGGTCAATCATAGCTCAGTCATAGGTCAGTCATGGCTCAGTCATAGCTCAGTCATAGGTCAATCATAGCTCAGTCATAGGTCAGTCTGTAGCTCAGTCATAGCTCAGTCATAGGTCAATTATAGCTCGGTCATAGGTAAATCATAAGCTCAATCATAGGTCTCAATCATAGTCATAGGTCAATCATAGCTCAGTCATAGGTCAATCATAGCTCAGTCATAGGTCAGTCATAGCTCAGTCATAGGTCAATCATAGCTCAGTCATAGGTCAGTCATAGCTCAGTCATAGGTCAATCATAGCTCAGTCATAGGTCAATTATAGCTCAGTCATAGGTCAATCATAGCTCAGTCATAGGTCAATCAAAGCTCAGTCATAGGTCAATCAAAGCTCAGTCATAGGTTAATTATAGCTCAGTCATAGGTCAATCATAGCTCAGTCATAGGTCAATTATAGCTCAGTCATAGGTCAATTATAGCTCAGTCCCTCACTATCATGTT
Source organism: Homarus americanus (assembly GCF_018991925.1). NCBI lineage: Eukaryota > Metazoa > Arthropoda > Malacostraca > Decapoda > Nephropidae > Homarus > Homarus americanus. The sequence goes on from NW_024733870.1 coordinate 767,029, forward strand.
AAAAGGTCCAAAGGGCAGTAGTGTGGAGGCAGGACAACATTAAGGATGTCTCGTTGACCTCTCGGATATTTGAGGAGGTTTCGTGACCCTGGTGGTGATGGCTCGTCCCTAGGGAGGTGTTGGCAGAAGGAGGGCACGGCCGGGTGACTAGCAGGATATTTGCAGGACGTGTAAGGGAAGTGTTTGTGTCGTTCCTAAGGATGGTGGAGGGGTAGAGGGAGGGCATGCCTAGACCAGTAGGATATCTGAATAAGGAGGAGGAGGAGGGTGTCTCTGGATGACTGTAGGAGTAGTAGTAGGAGTCGTAGCAGAAGAACCAGTAGATATTGAGAGGCTGGGTCGTGAAGGACTCCCACTAGTGAAGGGGGAGATCAATGGTTGGCCCTCGCTCCTTCTCGCCCTCCTTCTCGCCCTCCTTCTCGCCCTCCTTCTCGCCCTCCTTCTCGCCCTCCATCTCGCCCTCCTTCTCCCT